>NC_072383.2:50135000-50760000 GCF_028885625.2 Pongo pygmaeus | reverse complement strand
TCCCAGGTAGCTGGGACTACAGGCACACACCACCACGCCTGGCTAATTGTATTTTTAGCAGAGACGGGGTTTCGACATGTTGCCCAGGCTGGTCTGGAACTCCTGGGCTCAAGTGATCCTCCTGCCTCGGCCTCCCAGAGTGCTGGAATTATAGACATGAGCCACTGCACCCAGATTGATTGGCTCTTTAAAGATGTTTGTCACAGTGGTTCATGCCTGTAATCCCAGCACTCTGGGAGGCCAAGGTGGGAGGATCAATTGAGCCCAGGAGTTCCAGACCAGCCTGGGCAACATGACCAAACCCTATCTCTACTAAAAATACAAAACATCAGCCAGATGTGGTGGCGCATGCCTTTAGTCCCAGCTACCTAGGAGGCTAAGGTGGAAGGGGTGATCTGAGATCACACCACTGCACTCCAGCCTGGAACAACCAGAGTGAGACCCTGTCTCAAAAAAAAAAAAAAAAAAAAAAAAAAGTCTGTGCTACTCCTTTGTAGGTTATCGTTCAGAAAAAGCCCAACACTTTGCCACCTTCTAACATCCACCACTCCCTCCTCAATCCTCCTCAATTTCCAGCCCCACCTTCCCACACTGCTACCACCGCCTCCTCAGATTCTCCCTGCCTGCTGCTCCCACCTGCCCAGCTCTGTTACTTTCTAGATTCTAAGCCCGATTGCATAGTCCAGTTCCACCCACCACCCCAGGATTACACTTCCCTGTTTCCCCCTCCCTCTAGCATGATCCCCAGTTGTATGGCTATCAGCGCTGAGAGTCTAACCAGTCTCTTTGCAGACTGAGACGCTTGAACTCTGCCTTCCTGCCATTGGGATGCCCTCTGCCTTAGTACCCAGGGCAGAAATCTGAAGCACATGTTCAGCACTCAGACAAAGAGTGTGGGCCAAGGTACAAAACCCTGGGATTCTGTCTGGCCTTTGTGTGAGAAGGGTTTGCTAAGTTTCTTCCAGGCTGAGGAAAGTCTAAATAGCCTGGGCTATCACTTAAGCTTTTCCATAAACAAACTCTGCTGGAACTTCCTCCTCCTCATTTACATTATACCCTGGTCTTCTGGTCCTTCATGCTGTGTCTCTCACACTCAACCCGTCCCTCTAAATTCATGGTGCCCCAAGTGCTGACTTCCTTTTGAGAACAAGGGATAAAGGAAGGGGCCTGTGGGGACCATATTCAGCTTTAAATTTGAGACGAGAAGCAGTGGCACAGTCCACAGACAGAAAGTCCCAGAGAGGAAGTTCAATGACCACATCACATCATGACATGGCCTAAGGCTGACGTGGGCCTGATGGGAACTACTGTGTAAACCTCAGCTAAACTGAAGCCTCTGTTTTCTGCCATCTCTCCCACACATACCATCCAAACTGGTCCTGCTGAAACGTGCTCCTGATCCCATAATTCTCTTCTCCTCAAGGACTTGGGGGGCACTTTACTTTTTATTTCTTAGTTTTTAAATTTTACTTTAAGTTCTGGGATGTATGTGAAGAATGTGCAGGTTTGTTACATAGGTAAACGTGTGCCACAGTGGTTTGCTGCACCTATCAATCCATCACTTATGTATTTATGTTTTTTGTTTTTCGTTTTTTTTGAGACGGAGTCTGATGCTCCGTTGCCCAGGCTGGAGTGCAGTGACGCGAACTCAGCTCACTGCAACCTCCGCCTCCTGGGTTCAAGCGATTCTTCTGCCTCAGCCTCCTGAGTAGCTGGGATTACAGCCACGTGCCACCGTGCCCGGCTAATTTTTGTATTTTTAGTAGAGAAGAGGTTTCACCATGTTGATCATGCTGGTCTCCAACTCCTGACCTCATGATCTGCCCACCTCAGCATCTCAAAATGCTGGGATTACAGGCATGAGCCACTGTGCCCGGCCCATATATTTATGTATTAAGCCCCATATGCCTTAGCTATTTGACCTGATGCTCTCCCTCCCCTCGCCCCCCGACCCCACAGGTCCCGGTGTGTGTTGTTCCTCGATGTCCTCCCCCACCATAGAACCTGTGCTCCACCTGATATTCAGGGTCCCGTGGACAACGACCCTGAAACACACTCTGCTTCAGTTAGCTGGCTGAATCACCTTCCCCAGAACCCCCTGGTAGTTTTTCATCTTGGGGATTGAAATGGGATAAGGGGAAGTGAGGATGAGGCATAATTGGTGCTCAGAGATCATTTCTTCCCCTGAACTCCAAGCTTTCAGCTTACAAGGACCCTCCCTTCACTCCCCTCATCGCTAGCCACATTCTTTTTTTTTTTTTTGAAACAGGGTCTCACTCTGTCACCCAGGCTGGAGTGCAGTGGCTCAGTCACAGCTCACTGCAGCCTCAACCTCATGGGCTCAAGTGATCCTTCCACTTCAGCCTCCAGAGTAGTTGGGACCACAGTCATGCACCACCACATCTGGCTAATTTTTTAATTTTTTAGGCCGGGTGTGGTGGCTCACGCCTGTAATCCCAGCACTTTGGGAGGCCGAGGAGGGCAGATCACCTGAGGTCAGGAATTCGAAACCAGCCTGGTGAAACCAACATGGTGAAACCTCGTCTCTACTGAAAATACAAAAAAATTAGCCTGGCGTGATGGCGCATGCCTGTAATCCCAGCCACTTGGGAGGCTGAGGAAGGAGAATTGCTTGAATCCAGGAGGCGGAGGTTGCAGTGAGCTGAGATGACACCATTGTACTCCAGCCTGGGCAACAAGAGTGAAACCCCCCTCAAAAAAAAAAGGTATTTTTATATAGACAGGATCTTATTATTATATTGTCCAGGCTGGACAATATAGGAGCTTGAGCTCCTAGACTCAAGTGATCCTCCCACCTCAGCCTCCCAGAGTACTGGGATTACAGGCATGAGACACCACACCTAGCCCATCACTAACCAAATTCTGGCACCTCTTCCTCACCTACTTGGCCAGTTGACACCCTGCCTTCCTTTTAATTCATCCACATTATTGTGTTGCTATTTTATATTTTTGCTCCTCTTTTCCTGCGTCATTTTTCCAGTTAGATTGTGGGTGTTTTGAGAATACGGCCCCCATTCCTTTTTTATCTCTGGGCCTCCAGCTTCCAGCCCATAGAAGGAGTTTAGAATAGACACCAGGAAATATCGGTGTTTTTGGTGGGAGCAAAGGCAGTCCTGGGGGAGGGACAGAGAGGTGATGGAGACACTGCAACACTTCTGGAGGCTCCGCCATCCTCCTGGACCTCAGTGCTAGCCCAGCCTACTCCAGGAGCTCTCTTGGCCCTCCCACCCCTTCAGCGCTTCCTCTCTCTTTTCTTCATCCTCTCCCTGCTCTCAGGTAAAGGCCCAGAATGCTGTCAGGAGAGGGAAAACTGCCCAGAGGGTAAATCAAACAGGGCTTCCCAGGGAATAGGGCTTTACAAGAGAGTTTGGGAGAAGAGATGGATAGGGATGAAGAGAGGGGATGGTGAAGGCATCCCCAGGAGGAAAGCACATCTTTGTGTAACGGTTGTAAAGGTAAAAGGGCAGGGAGAGCAAAACAGCATATGCGTGTTGATTTGTGTGCGTGCATGTGTGCTCCACCTGGGTCCCCAGTGTCTCAGTACATCAGAGGAAGGAGAGCTGGAAAGGGAACAGGACTTTTCTAGACTGGGCTGGAGCCAGCCAGATGGTTGGGAGTTGGGAATCATTAGTGAACAAAAAGGAGCAACTAAGGATCTGCGTCTTGCTTTTTTTAATATTTAAATGAATAAAAGTATATTCAGTCATTCAATATATTCACAGGGCACCTATTTATGTAGATGTAACTGGGAGATATGGACATAAGCAGGAATTGTGCTCCCAGAGAACTTAGTGCTAATATGTGTTTATCCAACATACGATAAACAACTGAGAAAATCAGCCAGGATGCCAGAGTATTCTGGGATAGAATGCAGACTGTGACAAATTAATCCAATTATATTACACATTTATGACACACACTGAGGAGGGTGAGAAGAAAAGGAGCTGACCTAAGTAACTTTGGAAAACAGTGTTTTCACTGGAAACTCTCAAAGGCTAAAAACAAAAAGAAGGATGCACTTTACAGAAACACTGTACTGTAACTGGTACATCTGTTTCTTATTGGAGTATGGGTTAAAAATTTTGAAAGTGCTTTACATATATATTGGGGTTGAACAAATAAGTAATGAATGTTGGGAGCCAGGTTTCTCACTGTCAGAGGGAGAAGTCACAGATCCACAAGGCGGAAAGGCTAGATAATGAACTCTGTGGTACTGGGTTAGAATGGGAAACAGCAGTGTGAACTTGTATTTAGCTTAATATATAGTCAGATGAATAGATACAGAAATGATTATAGATACCTATATGCACATGGTTAGTATACATACATGTATTACCTAACTCTCTTGCCCCAGAGGGCCTAGAAGAAATGACACTACAATAACAGTAGCATATCTCACAGCTAGATCTTTGTTTCTAAATACCATTCTCCAACAGAAGGAAGAACGTTTCTCCATTGTTTGGAGAACTGGCTGATTCTGGGGCCGGGGCAGGGAAAATAGATGATCTAGAGCATCTTGTAGTACTAGAAAGTAAGGAAGTACCCACAAAACAAAAGGATGGGGGCATATCAAAGGGACAAGGGAACCAACCTGACAGAGCTCTCAATGACAGAGGCTGAAACAATTTGAGCAACAAAATAGATACATAGTATTGGATTATAACTCAAGGTATAAAATAAAGATACACGAATGCATATTGCTTGTATTAGTTTGCTAGGGCTACTGTAAAAAAGAGCCATAAATTGAGTGGCTGAGACAGGTATACATTATCTCAGAGTTCTGGAGGCTAGAAGTCCAAAATCAAGGTGTCAGCAGGGCCCTGCTCTCGCTGAGACTCAGGGCAGAATGGGCTTTCTTGCCTCTTCCCAGGGCTAGTGGTGACTGGCAATTTCTGGCATTTCTTGGCTTGCAGCTGTGTCAATTCAATATTTGCCTCTGACATCACGTGGCTGTCTTCGCAGTGTCTTCCCTCTGTGTCTGTCCAAATTTCCCCTTTTTGGGTTTTTTTTGTTTGTTTGTTTGTTTTTTGAGATGGAGTCTCACTCTGTCGCCCAGGCTGGAGTGCAGTGGCACGATCTCGGCTCACTGCTCCGCCTCCCGGGAGGCACAGAGTTGTGGAGCCAGATTCAAACCAGGCAGTTGGGCTCTTTTTTTTTTTTTTTTTTTTTGAGATGGAGTTTCACTCTTGTTGCCCAGGCTGGAGTGCAATGGCATGATGGCATGATCTCGGTTCACTGCAACCTCTGCCTCCTGGGTTCAAGTGATTCTCCTGCCTCAGCCTCCCGAGTAGCTGGGACTACAGGCACATGCCACCACGCCCGGCTTATTTTTTGTGTTTTTAGTAGAGATGGAGTTTTACCATGTTAGCCAGGATGGTCTCCATCTCCTGACCTCATGATCCGCCTGCCTCGGCCTCCCAAAGTGCTGGGATTACAGGCGTGAGCCACCGCACCCGGCCCAAATTTCCCCTTTTTATAAGGACACAAGTTACATTGAATTAGAGTCCACCCTCATGAACTTGTCCTAATTTGGTTAAATCTACAAAGACCCTATTTCCAAATAAGGTCACATTCTGAGGTATGGCGGGTTTAGGACCTCAACATATCTTCTTTTGGAGGATACAACTCAATCTATAACACTGATATAAATAAATATTTGAGTCAATAAATAAATAAATGGAGAAGAGACAACTTTCTTCTAGAAGATTTTCAAATAATTTATGTAGATACTCTGCCTTCCAGAATGTGGAACTTAACACCCCTCCTGCCTTGAAAGTGGGCTAGACAGACCAGGCGAGGTGGCTCACGCCTGTAATCCCAGCACTTTAGGAGGCTGAGGTGGGCGGATCATGAGGTCAAGAGATTGAGACCATCCTGGCCAACATGGTGAAACCTCGTCTCTACTAAAAATACAAAAATTAGCTGGGCATGGTGGCATGTGCCTGTAATCCCAGCTATTGGGGAGGCCGAGGCAGGAGAATTGCTTGAACCCAGGAGGTGGATGTTGTAGTGAGCCAAGATCACCCCACTACACTCCAGCCTGGGCGACAGAGCAAGACTTCATCTCAAAAAACAACAACAACAAAAAAGTGGGCTAGATCTTAATGACTTGCTTCCAATGAATAGAGATCAGAAAAGAAAAAATACTAACTTTGTAGTAGAGAAAACTGGCAAACACCACCTTAACCAAGTGATCAAGGTTAACCTCACCAGTGATGTCATGCTGATATCATGTACCCCTGATATGATGAGATGAGAAGTACTTTACCTCTATAGATTTCTTTCCAAAAATCCATAACTCTAATCTAACAGTGAGAAAAACATTAGGCGAATCCAGATTGGAGGATGTTTTACTGGATACCTGGCCAGTAATCCTCACGACTGTCAAAGTTATAAAAAACAAAGGAATCCTAAGTGAATTAACACAGGAACAGAAAACCATATACCAGCCGGGCACAGTGGCTCACCCCTGTAATCCCAGCACTTTGGGAGGCCAAGGCAGGTGGATCACCTGAGGTCAGGAGTTCGAGACCAGCCTGCCCAACATGGTGAAACTCTGTCTCTACTAAGAATACAAAAATTAGCCCGGGGTAGTGGTGCTTGCCTGTAATCCCAGCTACTTGGGAGGCTAAGGCATGAGAATCGCTTGAACCCAGGAGGTGAAGGTTGCAGTGAGCCCAGATCATGCCATTGCATTCCAGCTTGGGCAACACAGCAAGACTCCATCTCAAAAAAAAAAAAAAAAGGAAATCAAATACTGCATTTTTTTGCTTATAAGTGATAGCTAAACAATGAGTGCATGGGGACACAAAGAAGGGAATAATAGACACCAAGGCCTACTTGAGGGTGGAGGTGAAAGGAGGGTGAGGATTGAAAAACTACCTATTGAGTAGTATGTTCATGACCTGGATGACAAAGTTATCTATACCCCTGTGACACACAATTTACCCATGTAACAAACCAGCACATGTACACCCAGAACCTAAAATACAATTGGAAAGAATAAAACAACGACAACAAGAAAGGCTGCAAAACTATTTCAGACTAGGGGAGACTGGGGAGAGATGACAACTAAAGCAGTGTGCACCCTGGATTAGATCCCAGAACGGAAACAGGACATCAATAGAAACATGACTAAATGCAAACAAAGTCTGGAGTTTAGTTAACAGTGATGCACTAATGTTGCTTTCTTAGTTTTGACCAATGTACTATTGTCATATAGAAGTTTATCAATGTGAGAAACTGAGTGAAGGACATTTGGGGACTCTCCATGCCATCTTTGCAACTTTGCTGTGAATCTAGAATTCTTCTAAAATAAATAGCTTTTTTCTTTTTCTGAGATGGAGTCTTGCTCTGTCACCCAGGCTGGAGTGCAGTGGTGCGATCTCAGCTTTCCGCAACCTCTGCCTTCTGAGTTTAAGCGATTCTCATGCCTCAGCCTCCCAAGTTCAGGTGCCCGCCATCATGCCCGGCTAATTTTTGTATTTTTAGTAGAGACGGGGTTTCGCCATGTTGGCCAGGCTGGTCTCAAACTCCTGACTTCAGGTGATCCGCCCGCCTTGGCCTCCCATAGTGCTGGGATTACAGCCATGAGCCACCTGTACCCAGTCAGTTTTTTCATTTCTAAGGCCATCATGATGGTTTGGTTCTCATTGTCTTTCACCTGGGCCATGGCAATCATTTCCTATGGACTACCCAGTTTTCAGACACTATCTGCTCTGAACACAAACTATTATTTCTGAAATGAAAATACAGCAAATAACTCTTCTGCTCAGAAACCTTCAATGACTCCCTATTTACTCTAGTGTCAAGTCCAAATTCTTGGGTTTAAAGCCACTAATTCTATAATCCTATTATTACCTCATGAGAACGATTCCATCTTGACCAAATATATTCTTTGAATTCATACCTGCAAACTTTTACTCATGATCACACCTCTAACCTTTTGCTTCTTCTCTAGCCATATGTTCTTTGATTTTTATTATCAAGGTCTGGGTGAAATTGAGTAAGTCTGTTTATCCTAATCCCAAGGAGCTCATAGTCTATCAGGAAAACAGACAGGTAAATCAACAATGACACTATATAAGGATAAGAGGGATCAAGAGGAAAGAGACTTAAGCTTGCCTGGCTTCACAGAGGAGACAATGCTTTGGTTGAATCTTGGAGGAATAGGAATTTGTGAGGGACAGAATTGAGGGAAACGTTTCCAGGCAGAGGGGGCACATGTGTCTCTAACAATCATGTGTCCCTTCTTGACATCTCTTGTAGTTTGTCTTGTATTTCCAGCAGCTTTTAGCTGGCTTATGAACTCCTTAAGGATAGGGGCCGTATCCTCTACCTACCCTCTGTTAAATGCGGGTAGCAGTATTTACTTTATAGGATTGTTAGGATTGTTAGAGATAATTCACGTAACATACATATCAGACGCTCAATGATTTTTTCTGTAATGAATGAAGTGTCTAGCTCAGTTTCTGGCTCATACTAAGGTAGTCAGTATTTGTTGAATGAATGATGGTACCCTGTTTCAAAGCTGTTTTGTTTATAGCTGGAAATCTGTGCCCTGGAAGACCTCACTGGACTGGAAAAGATCCAGAGAAAGACAATGTTTCAGCAGGATGGGAAAATAGCCTGTCAGAGCTAACCCAACAGAAGAGGGCTCTTCAATCTGAAAAGGAGGCAGATATATTCAGATTCAACTCGAATTCACTAAATGCTTATTTACTTATTTATTTATTATTATTTTTTGAGACCGAGTCTCACTCTGTCGCCTAGGCTGGAGTGCAGTGGCATGATCTCAGGTCACTGCAACCTCTACCTCCCGGGTTCAAGCGATTTTCCTGCTTCAGCCTCCCGAGTAGCTAGGATTACAAGTGCACACCACCACACCCGGCTAATTTTTGTATTTTTAGTAGAGACGGGGTTTCACCATGTTGGTCAGGCTGGTCTCGAACTCCTGACCTTGTGATCCACCCACCTCGGCCTCCCAAAGTGTTGGGATTACAGGCGTGAGCCACTGTGCCCGGCTGCTTATTTATTTTTGTACAATTCTCAAGATGTTCCATTACCATCTCCACTTTGTAGATAAGAAGACATATCCAAATAAGTTAAATATCTTGCCAAAGGCCACACAGCTAGATGGCAGAATCCACTAGATTCCAAGTTCAAAACTCTTTTCACTGAAACACGAAAACTTTCCTTTTTCTTTTTTCTTCAGCTTCTAAGTTCAGGGGTACACGTGCAAGATGTGCAGGTTTGTTACGTAGGTAAACAAGTGTGCCATGGTGGTTTGTGGCACAGAGCATCCCATCATCTAGGTATTATGCCCAGTATCCATTAGCTATTTTTCCTGATGCTCTCCCTCCCCTTAACCCCACAAAAAATTTCATAATGTAAAAAAACATCAAGGGTGTGGATAAGTTAAATACAGACTTGTTTGCTAAATTCTCTAAATACTCAATCTGTGTGCAATTTCTAGGGCAAGAGAAAGATTGCTTTAAGGCAAATAAAAAGAATGATTGCCTTATGTTGGGGATGGGGTAGGGAATAAAAACAAGAAATATATTATTATAACAAACAGCACAAACTGAAAAAGAAAAAAGTTAGAAACAAGTTAATAAAATAATAGATAAAAGATTTCTGGCAAGTCATGAAAAGACTAGATTTCCTCTCTTTCCTCTTCCTGAGCTATGAGAATACCCCAAGCCTAAGTCTGGGTTCTTTCCAAAAACAACCTGGGGCTGTTTGAGGGCTGGGTCTTATCCTTTTGGGCAGGCCAGCTATGCACTCCTAGAGCCTATCTCTGGTACAGCTGTTGAAGAAGTATCTTGGGCTCTGAACAAAATATCAAATATAGTAAATATTTTTTCCTTTCCTAAAATTTTGAGCTGAGGGCCTATAATTTAATATTAAACAGCCAGAGTACATTTAGGAAGATAGCAATTAAATTTCATACATCAAAATCAAGTATATGGAAAGTCAATATATAGAAATCAATTGTACTTTTATATACTAGCAATAATTTTTATATACTGGAAATTGAAATTTTAAAATAACATCAACCAAATTGTAAAAAATACGAAATACTTCAGGATAAACCTGACAAATATCTGCACTGTAAAAACCATGAAATATTGCTGAGACAAATTTAAAAAGATGTAAATAAATGGGGAGATATACCATGTTCATGGATCAGAAGATATATTGTTAAAGATATATTGTTAAAATGTCTATTCTTCCAAAATTGATCAATAGATTCCATGTAATACCAATTAAAATCCCTAGGGGCTTTTTTTTTTTTTGAGATGAAGTTTAGCTCTTGTTGCCCGGGCTGGAGGTCAATGGCTTGATCTCAGCTAACTGCAACCTCCACTTCCCAGGTTCAAGCGATTCTCCTGCCTCAGCCTCCCGAGTAGCTGGGATTACAGGCATAATGCACCACCATGCCCGGCTAATTTAGTATTTTTAGTAGAGGTGGGGTTTCTCCATGTTGGTCAGGCTGGTCTTGAACTCCCAACCTCAGGTGATCTGCCTGCTTCAGCCTCCCAAAGTGCTGGGATTACAGGTGTGAGCCACCATGCCAGGCCACCAGGGGCTTTTTCAATAGAAATTGGCAAGCTGATTATCTCACATGGAAGTGCAAAACACAAAGTTGGAGGACTTATATTACCTGATTTCAAGACTTATTATAAAGCTATAGTAACAAATACATACAGATAGAGGAGCCAAGCACTATGGCTCACACCTGTAATCCCAACAGTTGTTGGGGGGGGGGGGGGTCGCTAAGGCAGGTGGATCACTGAGCCCAGGAGTTTAAGATCAGGTCTGAACAACATGGTGAAACCCTGCCTCTGCAAAAAATATAAAAATTAGCCAGCTGTGGTGGTGTCTGCCTGTAGTCCTAGCTACTCAGGAGGCTGAGATGAGAGGACTGCTTAAGCCCAGGAGGTGGAGGTTGCAGTGAGCTGAGATCACAACACTACACTCCAGTATGGGCAATAGAATGAGACCCTAAATTATACAATTATAGACTTAAATGCAAACCTAACATATAGAACTTTTTTTTTTTGAGACGGAGTCTCGCTCTGTCACCCAGGCTGAAGTACAATGTCACGATCTCGGCTCACTGCAACCTCTGCCTCCCAGGTTGAAGCGATTCTCCTGTCTCAGCCTCCCTAATAGCTGGAATCACAGGTGTGTGCCATCACGCCTGGCTAATTTTTTATATTTTAGTAGAGACAGGGTTTCACCATGTTGGTCAGGCTGGTCTCGAACTCCTGAGCTCAAGCAATCCTCCCACCTCGGCCTCCCAAAGTGCTAGGATTACAGGCGTGAGCCACCAAGCCCAGCCCTTTTTTTTTTTTTTTTTTTTAGAGGGAATTTCGTTCTTGTTGCCCAGGCTGGAGTGCAATGGCGCAATCTTGGCTCACCGCAACCTCAGCCCCCCTGGTTCAAGCGATTCTCCTGCCTCAGCCTCCCGAGTAGCTGGAATTACAGGCATGTGCCACCACGCCTGGATAATTTTGTATTTTTAGTAGAGATGGGGTTTCTCCATGTTGGTCAGGCTGGTGTCGAACTCCCGACCTCAGGTGATCTGCCCACCTCAGCCTCCCAAAATGCCGGGATTACAGGTGTGAGCCACCGCTCCCGGCAGAACTTTTTTTTTTTTTTTTGAGGCAGGGTCTCACTCTGTTGCCCAGGCTGGAGTGCAGTGGCAGCACAACCATGGCTCACTGCAACCTCTGCCTCCTGGGCTCAAGTGATCCCGCCATCTTAGCCTCCCAAGAAGCTAGGATTACAAGTGTGTGCCACCACACTGACTAATTTTTAAATTTTCTATAGAGACCAGATCTCACTATATTGCCAGGGCTGGTCTTGAACTCCTGGGCTTGAGCAATTCTCCCCGCCTTGGCCTCCCAAAGCACTGGAATTACAGGTGTAAGCCACCATGCCCAGCCTGAACAACTCTGTTAAAAACATGAGAAGACAAGCTGCAGACTAGAAGAAAATATTTGTAAAGCACATATCTGATAAAGAATTTGAATCGAGAATATATAAAGACTTTCAA
Organism: Pongo pygmaeus; assembly: GCF_028885625.2. NCBI lineage: Eukaryota > Metazoa > Chordata > Mammalia > Primates > Hominidae > Pongo > Pongo pygmaeus. The sequence goes on along the minus strand of NC_072383.2, from coordinate 50,747,915 downwards.
AATGCAATAGAAACAATTTTTTGAAATGAGCAAGTGATTTAATCAGACACTTCACCAGAGAAGATATATGGATGCCAAATAAGCATCCAAATAAGCATGTGAACAGTAACAGTTTGGAAATGCCTTCTTCTGCCATTTGTCTCCATGTCTGACCCTAGCCAGCTAGCTAGTCAGTTTCTGGAAAGAGCCCTGGTCTGGGATGAACATGACTCTGGCAGCCTCCTAAGATTGTCCCTCTCTGGCTGCCTTTGGGAAGAGCTGAGCTCAGTGTTGAGGTATTTTCATAACACAAGAAGAGGAGCGGAGGAAAAGCAATGAGGGAATCAAAAGGAGGTGGAGATGAGTTGGAAGGGTAGCTATTCAGAACTGAGTCATCCAGGGGCTGGAAGGGAGCTAAGAGAACACATACTTCAATAATTCTTGTTTAGGGATGAGAACACCAAGACCTTGACCTTTTAGTCACACAGAATTGGGGCTCTAATCCGGGTTTCTCTGTTTCCCATCTCATCTATTCCTATCACCCATTGCCCTTATGCCGAGTGGGCACTATTCACAGTATGCGAGCTGATGGCTTTCCTGGCACTCAACACGTTAGAGTATCTAGTATGATAAGAATAGAATAGTCTGGGGTCTGAAGGAGCTCACAGTCTAGCAGAGACGGGTCTACACACATAAGTGACTCCAATAACGAAAGCAAGACGGTAATAAGTGTTATAAATGGCTGGGGGCGGTGGCTTACGCCTGTAATCCCAGCACTTTGGGAGGCCGAGGTGGGCGGATCAAGAGGTCAGGAGATCGAGACCATTCTGGCTAACACGGTGAAACCCCGTCTCTACTAAAAATACAAAAAAAAATTAGCCAGGCATGGTGGCGGGCGCCTGTAGTCCCAGCTACTTGGGAGGCTGAGGCAGGAGAATGGCGTGAACCCAGGAGGCAGAGCCTGCAGTGAGCCGAGATCGTGCCACTGCACTCCAGCCTGGGCGACAGAGTGAGACTCCGTCTCAAAAAAAAAAAAGTGTTATAAATGAGGTGCTACAGAGGAGGGGAATCTTTTCCGTCCAGAAAAGAGAGATATGGTGATGGGAAGGGAGCAAGGAAGTCCTCATCTAGGAGTCCAATCCTCCAGAATGGCAGGTAGACACTCCCTAGTAGGTGTTCAATAAATACTCGTGTCTTTGTCCCTTCACATTCTGACCCCAGTCTAACTTTCCTTCAGCCTACCAAAGTCCTGTGTTCCTCCACAGAACGCCGCTTCGTGCCACTGTGCCTTCTGCATCCCAAGTTCTCTCCTCCTGGAATGGAGTTCTTGCCAATAATGAGCGAGCAGTGCCATGAAACGGAGCTCGGGAGGGTACACAGCATACAGTAACAGTTAAGCGCGCAGGCTATAGAGGCCAGTCTCCGGCCCATCCGTAAAAACGAGATAAGATTTATTTCATAAGGCTGCACCGTGGATTAAATGGACATTCCGGTAAAGCTTTTAGTCCAGCGCGGAACGAGGGCTCAAGTAATACTCGCAACGTTTGAGCGAGCGTGGCCACCTTCTCCGCCCGTCCCGTCCCGCCCGGCGCCGCTCAAGAGCCGCCCCCCGTCCGCCTCAGCGGCGCCCAGGCACCCAGCAGAGTCCGCGCTGCCACGTCGCCCTCGCTCACCCCAGCGACAGCCGGGTTGACCTGACCGGGGCCCTGAGCTGGGTACCCAGGGCACCGAGCCGCGCCCCACACCCTGCCTGCGCCCTCCGATTGGCTCCTGCAGACGCCCATCGTCAGAGGCCGTTGCTGATTGGCTTACATGGGGGACGAGGCGGGCCTCTAGGAGTGAAGGAAAGGCGGGGACCCGGATGTGTGTGGTGGCGGCGGCCGAAGAGCTTGTGTGCGGAGCTGAGAGGCCTATGGATGAGGAGGACGCGGCGGCCCCGGTAGGCGGGGATCGGGGGCGGGGTCCCGGAGGCCTCGTATCTCCCCGGAGCCTGAAGCGGAAGGCGGGGGTCCTGGGCGGGGGCTCCGGGGCCAGGGGCGGGGCCCTGCGCTCTGGTCACTGGGCTTCTTCTGTCGGTGCACCCTCGGCCCAGTGCAGGGCCTGGGGAGACTGGGCGTAGGCCCACGGATGGGCTGGGGCCCCGCTGCTCCCGGGTCTCATCTCAGTGATCAGGCCGTGCCCGGGGAGGAGACAGGGCCCAGTAGGGCCGCCACTCGCCGGTGCCAAGGCTGTGGGGTCTGGGCAACCAGCATCTACCTGGGGTTGAGTCCTGGCTGAGTGCCCGGGAGTGGAATCTTAGGGCTGTCTGTCCCACAGGTGCCTACTCTTCTGGGCCACGTGGTGGGTTGTAGCTACTGCATAAGAGTCGTAATTTGCGCATTGGGATCAAATTCAGCCCAGCCAAGGCTTACTAAGCACCTACCGTGTGCAAGGCAATGTCAGGCGTTAAGAAAACCCCTGTCCCAGTGTTTGAGGAATGGGAAGAGAAGAGTACTGCACCTCTTTCTCACTTTTGGCTCCCAGGAAAAATCATTCATTCATTTATATGTAGGCACTGATGGTTGTTTAAATACCTGGATCATCCCACTCCCATCCATCGGCGCTGCTATCGACTTAGTGGATGTCATTTCTCATGCGAACTGCTGCAACAACCTCTGAATTGTTTGCCCACATCTGTTCTTGATCCTCTTGTGATCAGTTCTCCAACAAGCAGCTGGAATGATCTTTAGGAATTGATTAAGATCGTGGCTTTTTTTTTTTTTTTTTTTGAGATGGAGTTTCTGTCGCCCAGGCTGGAGTGCAGTGGGACGATCTTGGCTCACTGCAAACTCCACCTCCCAGGTTCAAGCAATTCTCTTGCCTCAGCCTCCTGAGTAGCTGGGATTACAGGTGCGCACCACCACGCCTGGCTAATTTGTTTGTATTTTTAGTAGAGATGGGGTTTCACCATGTTGGTCAGGCTGCTCTTCAACTCCTGACCTTGTGATCCTCCCACCTCGGCGCCTCCCAAAGTGCTGGGATCACAGGTGTGAGCCACCAGGCCCAGGATCATGGCATTTTTTTTTTCTTTTTTTTGAGACAGTGTCTTGCTCTGTCAGCCAGGCTGGAGTGTAGTGGCGCAATCAGAACTGACTGCAGCCTTGACCTGCCAGACTCAAGCCATCCTCAGTCTCCTTAGTAGCTGGGACTACAGGTGCACGCTGCCACACCTGGCTCATTGTTTTAATTTTTAGTAGAGATGAGGTCTCACTATGTTGCCCAGGCTGGTCTGGAAGTCCTGGTCTCAAGCAATCCTCCTGCCTCAGCCTCCCAAGGTGCTGGGATTGCAGACATGAGCCATCATACCCGGCCAATCATGGCATTTCCTTGCTTACAACCCTCCAGAAGTTTCCATCTTGGAATAAAATCCAAAGTCCTTACCATTTCATTGTCTGTAGGGCCATGATCTGACTCCTGCCTTATTCTCATCTTGTATATTCTCCCTCACATTCCCTATACACCAGCTGTCCATGCCTTTTTCTGTTTCTCTACCATGCCAGCTCTCTTCCACCCAAGGACCTGTGGCTGCCCTTTCTGCCTGGAATATGCCTGGCTTGTCATGCCTATCTCCTTTTCAACTCAAATGTCACCTCCTCAGAGAGACCGCCTCTGTCTACTCTGTCCACTGCCTCCAGATTCTTTATCATATCACCCTGTTCTTTTCTCCACTGCCTGAAATTATGTCTGTTTATTGCCTGTCGTGTCCACCTCCCAGCCTGTGAGAATGGGAATCCTGTCCATCTTGTTCACAGCTCCATCCCTAGCACGGAGAAGAGCGCACATAGTAGGAGCTTGGTAAATGTTTGTTGAATGGAAGAAAGAAGATGGGGGTTGTTGAGGTCAATCTGGGCAGCTGGCCTCAAGGCCAGTGCCTTCTCTACCTTCTGGGTCACAGAGGCTGAGGTGCTTTACCTAGGGCCCTGCTTTCTCCTCAATCCCCTTCTCCCCTTGGCAGGTTTGTTCTCATGAACAAGATGGATGACCTCAACCTGCACTACCGGTTTCTGAATTGGCGTCGGCGGATCCGGGAGATTCGAGAAGTCCGAGCTTTCCGATATCAGGAGAGGTTCAAACATATCCTTGTAGATGGAGATACTTTAAGGTGAGTTCAGGGGAATGCTTCCACATTTTCTTCTCTGTTCCAGATATTGGAGAGGAAAGGGTTTTTTGTTGTTGTTGTTTGTTTTCTTTTTTTTTTTTTTCAGAGAAGGAGACTGTGCACTGCACAGGGAAGGGGGATGCTCTTGACTCCAGAGGCCTTTCTTTTTCTTTTTTTTTTTTTTTTAAGACAGAGTCTCGCTCTGTCACCCAGACTACAGTGCAGTGGCGTGATCTCAGCTCACTGCAACCTCCGCCTCCTGGGTTCAAGTGATTCTCCTGCCTCAGGTTCCAAAGTAGCTGGGATTACAGGCGTGTACCACCACATATGGCTGATTTTTTGTATTTTTGGTAGAGACAGGGTTTCACCATGTTGGCCAGGCAGGTCTCGAACTCCTGACCTCAAGTGATCCACCCACCCAGAGGCCTTTGTGAGTGGAGCAGTGTGTGCTGCCTCACCCTACACTCACCTCTGCCTCTGTCACTGGGTGGCTCTGTCCTCATCCAGCAAGGAGGGGATCTAGCTGGGTAGGGGAAGGGATCATGTCAGACACAGGAGCCTGCTGGGGTCTCAGAAGCTTCCTAGGTGCTTTGTTGAGAAGACTCCAGTGGGGTACCTGAGTCTCCTGCCACTGTCTCAGGGATTAGGTCTAGTGAAGAGTGGCTGTTTCAGAGATAGTTGATTTCCTGTTTGGGGAAGGGCCATTCTATAGTGTACCCTGTCCATCAACTCCTGTATTTCCAGCCCCTTAGCTTGTGTGTGTGTTTCCTCCCTCTTTTCTGGCTTGAACCCCTTCCCTGACTCCTTCTGAGCCCATGTTCTCACAAAGTTCCACTGAAGGTGGAAGAAAGTAGTACTGTTTAACTAGAGGCAAGAAAGCCGAGGAACTGAATCACTGTCTTCCAATCGATGAAGGGCTTTGGTAAAGAGGATGGAGACCAGCCATTATTCTCCAGCTCCACTGAGGACAGAGCCAGAGGAAAAGGGCTGAAGCTGCAGCATGAGAGATTGAGGTTACACAGGGTTGTGAGACCTCTCTTAGGCAAGTAAGGGAGGCTCTACATTCTTTTCCTCCTGGAAATGAAGAAACCAGGCTCGCACTGGTCTGGTATGGGTTGGATTCCAGCTGGAGGCTGCGAGAGGAGTAGGGTGAGGTGACCTTAAGTATCTGGTTATGATGTCTGCCGATGTACTGAAGTGCAGCCTGATGGATTCTCCTGTGTGCTGGCCCTTGCAGGGTAAGGGTGGGCGAAGCTGAGGCCCTCCCCCTACTCTTGGGCTAGGCTGCTAATGGAATTCCTCCCTCATTCTTCCTTCAGTTATCATGGAAACTCTGGTGAAGTTGGCTGCTACGTGGCTTCTCGACCCCTGACCAAGGACAGCAATTATTTTGAGGTGATCAAGGCAGTGGGTGGGCAGAGCAGGGGGTTAGCTTGCGGGTGAGATCATTAAGCCTCAAGGAGCTCCTTTACTAGATGTATGACCCGGGCCTTTTAATTTTCCATCAGGGCTGTCCTGTTGGCTGGGAAATAGGTGCAGGATAGCATGGCCCCTCATCTGAGAGATAGGTGCCCTGGAAACCTGTCACCCTGTCCCTTCTGCTCTCCTACCCCTTAGCTAGGTAGACTTTGACCCATATCCCAGACTTGACTCATGTCCCCTAACCCAAACCCACCATACAGTGATGTGAGTCCTATCTTTCTCCAAAGCTTGGGAGTAATTTTCTAAGTGAAATAGGCACCCACTCTCACCAGTTCCCCCCGCTGAGTATCTTATCTTTTTTCCTGATTCCCATGTCCTTTTTCTCTTTGAGCCTCAGCCCACTTTAATCTCTAAGTCCCCTTCCCCCACCCCCAGCAATTCATCCCATTTCCCAGCCCTGCTGACTGTGCCCTGCTTTCTTCTCTCCAGGTGTCTATTGTGGACAGTGGAGTCCGGGGCACCATTGCTGTGGGGCTGGTCCCTCAGTACTACAGCTTGGATCACCAGCCTGGCTGGTTGCCTGACTCTGTAGCCTACCATGCTGATGATGGCAAGTGAGTTGGCTCCTGTGCAACCCGTCCCTTTTCCTATGAATTTGGGAATCTTAGATCTGAAGAACTACCTTGGGTTGGCTTTTCCCACTGGGTATTTCATAGACTTTTCTGGTCAGGACAGGGAAGTGGCCTGGCAGCTACCCTTGAAGGCTTACAGACTAGAGGAGGGTGATGCTCACGCCAGGATGTAAGTGGGTACCATCACAGAGTGACCAGGAGCAGCAAGATGAGGATGAGGCCTCTGCTGTCAGTGCTGGGGAGAAGTTGGGAGGCCAGGCTCGGGTCCTGTGTCTGTACTACTCTGTCTGCAGGCTGTACAATGGTCGAGCCAAGGGCCGCCAGTTTGGGTCAAAATGCAACTCCGGGGACCGGATTGGCTGTGGCATTGAGCCTGTGTCCTTTGATGTGCAGACCGCCCAGATCTTCTTCACCAAAAATGGGAAGCGGGTGAGTGGGAAATTGTGGGTGGGATTTACGTGGCTGAAATCTGCCCAAGGATTTGTGGGGAGTGATTAGGAAGAGTCTGCTGGCTGGGGCTTGCCCAGGGACCCTTGCACTGAGTTTCCATCTCCTCCAGTCCAGCCTCAGATTCTCCTGAAGTCTCCTGCGTGTAGGAGAAGATAACTTCCCATGGCCAGAGGAAGCTGGGACATTGCCCAGATGACAGGCAGAGAGAGGCAAGTTAGTGGAGCAGAGGATGAGCAGGAATTGTGGGGAACAGAATTGGGTGATTTGGGGGAAGGTTTTGAGTAGATAAAAGAGAGGGGAAGATTATGGCCTGGCCATGTAAGCTGGAGGTCCTCTTTGGATTTTGACTTGAGTACTTTCGGGGATATGTCCTTTCTGTGTCCTGTTTTCCTTGTTTCACATCTCTTTCACTGTCCTCTTCGTAGAGAGACTAGGTATGGTGAGGAGATGGGACAGGAGCCAATAGTAGAGAGAGACACACAGCTCTTTCCCTTCTATCCAACTCCATCTCCCACATTGGGAAATTGGTTTCTCAGGCCTTGGCCAAGGGGTCCTGCTGCCTTAGCATCTGCGCCTCGGCACTGTCCCGTCCAGCACACGTACTGAAAGTATTTGGCAGCAAGTCAGGAGACTTGTGTTTGTCTTCTAGCTCTGTACATACCTTGCTTAGCCAGGAGTACTTAGCACATTTGTAAACTTTTCTGCACCTCTGGGTTGCTTTTTTTTTTTTAAATCTGTCAGTGTGTGTGATAATTATTGGTTGCATCATCTTAAAAGTACCCTTGTGAGAATTAGGTGATCTATGGAAAAGCAGGCCAGGCGGCAGCTCCCTCTTTCCCCCCGCTGCAGGTGGGCTCTACCATCATGCCCATGTCCCCAGATGGACTGTTCCCAGCAGTGGGCATGCACTCCCTGGGTGAGGAGGTGCGGCTGCACCTCAACGCTGAGCTGGGCCGCGAGGATGACAGCGTCATGATGGTGGACAGTTACGAGGATGAATGGGGCCGGCTACATGATGTCAGAGTCTGTGGGACTGTAAGTAGCGGGTGGGAGGGTGGGAGGGGCTGGGTCGGAGGAGGCTGGGCAGAACACCTGTGGGCACATGGTCACGTCTGAATTGCTGGGAATGGGGAGTTGGGACAGTGTCCGTGTGGGGTTTGGCAAGATAGCCTAGGCTCTTGACATGAGTCCTTGAGTCCAGATCTGTGTTTTCTTTAGCACGTATTCTCTTTTCTTCACTTCCTCCTCTTCAGGGAACTCAGGTTCATAGTTTGACCCTGGGAACAAGTAGTTCTGCTTTGCCCTTTTTGGTTCCTTCAGCTTCTGGTGTCTTCTACAGCCCTGCACAGCTGCCTTTGAGGGGCTGGGGGTTGATCTGTAGGCAAAATGCCTGGCCCAGGCTTTTCTTTTTTTTTTTTTTTTTTTTCTTTTATTATTATTATTATTATTATACTTTAGGTTTTATGGTACATGTGCGCAATGTGCAGGTAAGTTACATATGTATACATGTGCCATGCTGGTGCGCTGCACCCACCAACTCGTCATCTAGCATTAGGTATATCTCCCAATGCTATCCCTCCCCCCTCCCCCCACCCCACAACAGTCCCCAGAGTGTGATGTTCCCCTTCCTGTGTCCATGTGTTCTCATTGTTCAATTCCCGCCTATGAGTGAGAACATGCGGTGTTTGGTTTTTTGTTCTTGCGATAGTTTACTGAGTGGCCCAGGCTTTTCATTCAAAGTGTTGTGGGGCAGGTGTGGTCAGAAGTCCCACACATTTGGTGGAAGGTTCTTAGCCATCTTTTTTGAGGCAGCATCAATGTCAGTTTCTGTTGTCTTATCCCTGCATTTGATAGAGGATTAGAATGGAGGCAGATAAAGATTCAGTGAGCATCCTTACACCTCCAAACTTGCTTCATTTATCTTTTCCTCATACCTGCTTTAGTATGGATTTTAAGCTTCGTTGGGAAGCGTGTGGAGCTTGAGAAAGGGAAATTCTTCCTCCCCAGATTTTAAGTTTTGTTGGAAAATTCATGAACCTTGAGGAAGGGAAATTCTTCCTGTCTGCCTCAATACACTGTGCTGCATTGGGAGTGAATGGACGCCAAGTCCAGGATCTGGCCCTGACCTCTAGTGGGCTGTTCAGCCCTCCCACTTCGAATTGTCCCTCTCCTACCCCCTTGCTCCTGGCCTGGCCTTTTTCTCCACCCTCTGGCCTTTCCACCCCAACCCAGGCTGTTTTCAACTCAGTCTTTGATAACAAAACAGAAGCAGTAGGGGGTGGGAGCGGATTAGGAGCCAGGCCTCCCCCTGGTGGAGTGGAACTCAGAGAAAATGACAGGAAGTGTACCCTCCTGCTGCTTCTGATACTCTGCACCCCCTTCTGGCATCAGGGTCCCAGGCTGCAGCGACCGAGAGCTAAGAGGCCTCAGATGCCCACTCCGTGACTCTCATGTCTTTCCTTTTTTTCCCTCAATCTACCATCATTCTGACAACATCTACAGAGTCAAACTTGGGGCTGAGCCAGGGCGATGTTCCAGCTCTCATCTCTGACCTCTCCTCAAGAGTTTTTTCCTGGCATCCTTTCTCTGCCTGGACCTGTCCCCACTCTGCTCTCAGCTCCTCCCAGGCAATCTTTTCTAATTGATGCAGAATCCTGTAGACATTTATAAATAGCCTTCCTTCCTCCCCACCCTCCCCCCAACACCTTCAGCCACTTATTTAAGTTTTTTTCTTTTTTAGACAAAAGCTGTTGAATTGGGCCCTTCTCTCAGACCCTCACCCCAGCTTGGGCCAGGTGGCAGGGTGGGAGCACTACTCCTGGGGCACCCGTTCCTCTGGGGCCGACTTGGACGTGAGCTTCCTGAGGGACATGTGCCTTTTTCCAGTCATGCCAACTTTCCTTTTTTTAATTTTTAAGACAGGCTCTCACTCTGTCACCCAGACTGGAGTGCTGGTTCACTTCAGCCTCCACCTCCCAGGCTCAAGGGATCCTCCCACCTTGGCCTCCCAAATTGCTGGGATTAGAGGCATGAGCCACTGCACTGGGCCTCAACAGTTGTTAGGTTTGAGTCTTTAGATATAGACAGACCTGGCTCTTTCTTGAGTGGAATTCTTCCCCTGCCTCCTGTGACCTGTTTCCCCTCCTAAAGAGTCCACCTCCCCAGAGCTCTGAGGGGTTGAGGAATTGCTGGGACACTTGCTCAGCGGTGGGAGTATTGCCTCTCGCCTCATCCCTGCCTCCAGGCCTCGCAAAGTGAGGTAATGTGGTGGAGGGGAGCTGGGGGTGGTAGGTAACAGCTGGGGGATTAGACTCATTCTGTGTGTGTGCCCTGTTCACAGCTCCTCTGACAACTCCTTAGTGACAGGGGCAACAGCTTTGGTACACACAGGGTGGTGAATGAGGCCCCACCCTCCCAGGGGTCCTCCCCAGACCCAGCCCAGAGGGAGGCCGTGTTGGAGCCTGAGCTGGCCAGTAGAGAGTGTGTACTTGGTTCCTGTTTCAGTTGCTTCTGGGCCCTCAGGGCACTGAGCCCTTCCTTGCTCCTGTCAAGAGGGATTAGGGTCTCTGCTGGCAAGGGGAGGAGGGCGGATACTGACAGGGGAGAAGAGGCTGGGAAGGTGCTACTGGTAGAGGGAGAGTGTGGAGTGCACGAGACTGTCCACACTGTGGTCTGCAGCCGCCACTCTGTGACACTGAGTCATGTCTTTGGCTTCCTGGGGCTTTGGTGGTATGTGTGTGTATTGGGGGGAGACCAAAAGAAAGGGCTCCCTCTTCCCCCACCAAAAATGCAGAGAAACATTTCTGTTGATTGGACATTGTTTGAGAGGAGACACATAGGGTAGAGTTGTCTGGGGAGTGGCCATTGTCCTGGTTGGCCTAAGGGACTATTGTAGTTGGAAGTAAGGGCTAAGATGAAAGATCATTTCCTTGTTTGTGATCGGCAATTCCAGTGTAACCCCATTTACACTGATTTAGGGAGAGGCAGCAATGTGTATTGGTCACTTCATTAAGTCTTTCCACCTGTTTTTGGAAATCCAGGTAATCTTATCCCTACTTTACTGTTGAAGAAACCAAGGCTTAAGGAGGTGAATGTCATTTGCCTGAGGTTAGCGGCTGTTAAGTAATAGGAGTTAGGATTTGAACCCAGGTCTGTTGGATTCTGAGGTACAGATTGAGGGACCAGCATCAATATCCTAACAGTTCAGACTCTAAGGGTTAACCTTCACTCCTCCTCTAGGTTCCTAACAGCTATAGACCAAGGAGGCAGAGGAATGTACTCAAGAAAGAATCTATCAGGGAGGCCAAATATTCCCCCCACGTCCACCCCTCTGAGTTCTCTGGGAAGGCTCGGGGGGGTCGGGGGAACTTTGTCCAGGAGCAGCAGAGTGGATCAGGAGGTTTCTGATGGCTTTCACTGTGACGCTGGGCAGTCCCCTCTGAAGAGGGCATGCTGTACAAGCCTCACCTGTACACTGTACAAGTACCTAGTCGTCCAGGACATCAGCATTCTGTCCGAAGTGCTCTGTGGTTGGCAGGTGGAGAGTGGGTTTTAGAGACCCATGTTGGGGTAGTCCGTCCTGGCTTTTAGCGTGAGAAAGCACCTCCACCCTATCCGGAGACAGAAATGCAGCAGCTACCCTCTTCTGAGCTGAGGCAAAGGGAAGGGCTGGGCGGGTATTTCCCAAGGAACAGGGTCTGGATCGGCTGTCTTTTGGCTCTGGAAATGGAGAACACTGTGTTTCCTACACTGAGGCCAGTTGGATAGAATGGGTCAAAGGCAGCTGTGGGGTCCCCCACCCAGTTCTGCAATGCTGGGTGGAGAGGGTGGGCTGGGGGCTGCTCTGCCTGGGTGGAGTCTAGACTAGTTAATGTGGATCAAGCCACAGCCCTCTTGGCTTGCCAGGGAGAGAGGCAGAGGAGGAACCCAGGCTGAGCAGAGAATACACCATGAACAGAAGTCAAACAGTGTGGCCTTGGGGATGGGCTTACGTGGTCTCCCGTGCATGCTGCTTTCCCCCTCATCCATCCCCAGTTATCTTTGGAGAGGAGGGAAGGATGGACTTGAGGTGGCAGGGCTGAGATCCAGGGCTGAGAAAGGCACCAAGCCCCTCTAGTCCTACTCTCAGAAGGGGTTAGTAGCACCCCGCTCTAAGCACCTGAGCTAAGCAGCCGGCCATCTGAGGCTGGGAGTGGGGATGCGGGAGCAGCCTCTGCTGGAGACACGCACAGGCTTCTGTGCTGGTGCAGGTGGGCATAATTCCTTTCCTGTTCAGGCAGGAATCTGAGAGGTGAGAGGCCGGCATCCCAAAGCTTGCCAGGGAGACATGGAGGAGGTCCCCAGGCAGCATGTTTCCTTCAGGGCTGCAGGGGTGGGAGGGCAGAAGAAAGTCTTGAGGGGCAGTTGGGCTAATTAAAAGGAGATTAAGGAATCCCAGGTGAGGCTGAAGGTGAGGGAAAGAGGGGATGGGGTTGAGTCATCGCCCCACTATTACCACGACAACTGACAAATAAATCCTCCCAGATTGGGGGTTGCCGCCCCGTCGTGCCCAGGCAGGACCATTGTGGGACTGAAGAGCCCCAAGAACCCATCAGTCATCTCCCCTATCCTACCTCCACGCCCCTACTTCAGCTTGAATGAGCAATGAGGGGTTGGGAACAGCTAAGCCTGCCTCTGTCTTCATTTTGACCTCTCCCCTCCCTCACATGAAATGAGGGAGTAGAGCTGGGCGTTCTGGGTCCCTGGGCTCCCCTCAGCACCTCCCTGACCCAGCTAAGAACAGCTGTGTTCACAGCCAAGTAAAACAAGGACCTTGAGAAATTATGTCAGGCCCATCCCAGGCAGAATTGGCTTCTGAACTCACCCCCTTCCCCTGAATATCTGGGGTTGGCACCTAACTTCTGCATCCTCCCTGTCCCCATTAGGCCCCCTGAGAAAGTCATCAAGTTTCCTCCCAGCTAGTCTTGCTTCTCCTTTCCCCTGTGTTTGGGACCCTGGGCCTTTCCCAGCAGGAAAGGCTTCAGGGTTCTTCAGCGGGTGAGGATGCATCTAGAGCGCCCTGATGTGCCGCTCCCCTAGCTGTGCTGCTTTCCCCTGCCACCCAGAAAGTGTGTGGGGGAAGGGAGGGTGGGCATTCAGCAAGTGATGCTCTCCCCTTTGCCTCCCACCCCATCCTGCTCTTCCATGCTGGCCTAGAACTTTGGGGCCACTTTGTATCTCTAGGATTCTTTCCCTTTCAGCCAGGAGTTTGTGTCAGACCTGGGAAAGTGGGACCCAGACTGCCTTGGGCCCAGGTTTCCAGGGTGGGTGTCAGCCTGTCCCCTGACCCCCATCTGGCTTTTCCCCCACAGCTGCTGGAGTACTTAGGGAAGGGCAAAAGCATCGTGGATGTGGGGCTGGCCCAGGCCCGGCACCCACTCAGCACCCGCAGCCACTACTTCGAGGTGGAGATCGTGGACCCTGGAGAGAAATGCTACATCGCCCTGGGGCTGGCACGGAAGGTGGGCACAAAGGCTGAGCTTTTTTGCCCATGGAGCTGCTCAGGTCTGGGGCTGTTGGGGCAGCTCCAGGAAGCTCTTAGGAGAAACCAGGGGAGCCCAGGCTTTGGAGGGAGGGTGCTAAGCTGAGATGGAACACAGTTGTATGTGTCTGCTGTGTAAGAGTACACACCCCATGTGACCAAGGACCTGAGACAGGTCATAACTGCACCACACACTAAGGCCTGGGGGGTGGGGGTGGGACATGCCATGGCTCTGGCCTTAAAAGCTTAACTAACACTTTCCTCACCCTCCCTGGTTCCCCTGAAGCCCCAGTGCCTGCAGGGTATGAGTGTGCAGGGTTGGCACTCTGGGTTGTGGTCTGTCCCAGAGGTTCAGATGCCACTCGCCACTCTCTCCTGTCTTCTTGTTTATGCATGGGACCATAAATTTTCTTTTCTTTTCTTGGTGCAGGACTATCCCAAGAACAGGCACCCTGGCTGGAGCAGAGGGTCTGTGGCTTATCACGCAGGTGAATAGCGGGCTGCCTGGGAAAGGTGGGATGGTGGGAGAAGTCGAGGCATAGGGACATCCACTTTCCCCTCTCCTGGCCCCTCACAAATGGCCTTGCTCTTTGCCCTGCTGCTGGCTGACCTCCCCTTCCCAAATTGCTAGTGCTTCCTCCTCATCTGTGTTTTCCTCCCAGCTCTGGAAACCAGGGGAGCAGGACAGGAGAGGGAGATCTGGGCCCAGATGGGACATTCCAGGCCTCTGAGCTGGTCCCCCCTGTGCCCTTCCTGCAGACCCTCATTTTCCTCATTTTCTTTTTTCTTTCTTTTTTTTTTTTTTTTTTTTTTTTTTGCTGCTTGGTTTCCTTTAGGGCTTTAGGGCTTTCTTTAGAAGAAAACTGAGCCCAGAGTTCCCCGACCCACCTCCCCCTGCCTGCCCTCCCTGGGTGTTCATTCCTTCCCTAGGGCCCTCTCCTCTGACTCCTTTCCTAAGGGTTCCCCCTTACCCTTACCTTGAGCAGATGGATACTACGTCTCTTTATTTTATTTGGGGCTCCCTTCCCACATCTCTCTCTCCAATTTTTTTTTTTTTTTTTTTTTTTTTTTGAGATGGAGTCTCACTCTGTCGCCTAGACTGGAGTGCAGTGGCATGATCTCGGCTCACTGCAACCTCTGCCTCCCAGGCTCAAGTGATCCTCCCACCTCAGCCTCCTGAGTAGCTGGGACTACAGACGGGCGCCACCACGCCCAGCTAATTTTTGTATTTTTAGTAGAGATGTTTCGCCATGCTGGCCATGCTGGTCTCAAACTCCTGACTTCAGGTGGTCCACCCACCTCGGCCTCCCAAAGTCCTGGGATTCCAGGTGTGAGCCACTGCGCCCGGCCTCTCTCCCCATCTTTGTTTCCGCCCTGACCCTTCCCTTCATCTGAGGGGTGGGAAGTGTTCAGCTTCATGAGCCGCTCTGGGGGTGTGGTGTCAGCCCTCCTTCCTCAAGTGTGTGTCCTCTCCCCTCCCTCCAACAGACGATGGGAAGATCTTCCATGGCAGTGGCGTGGGGGACCCCTTTGGGCCACGCTGTTACAAAGGGGACATCATGGGCTGTGGAATCATGTTCCCCCGGGACTACATTTTGGACAGTGAGGGTGAGTGGGGTGGAGGTGGCCAGCCAGGCTGCTTGGGGCAGAGGGTGGAAAGGCACCACAGGAGCTCAGGTTTCCTGGTCTCCTAGGGGACAGTGATGACAGTTGTGACACAGTGATCCTGTCTCCGACTGCCCGGGCTGTCCGGAACGTGCGGAATGTCATGTACCTGCACCAGGAAGGGGAAGAGGAAGAGGAGGAAGAGGAAGAGGAAGAGGATGGGGAAGAGATAGAGCCGGAGCATGAGGGCAGGAAGGTGGTGGTGAGTAGGGAAGAGTTTGGGGTGGGACCAGGGTTCTTGGGTCTGGGCAAAGGGTGGGTATTAGTGGGGAACAGAACTCACAACCAGGGTGGGAAAGACGGGAAGCTCTGGCATTGCCCAAGGGCTGTTCGGAGCTCCAGGGGTTGCTGAGATGGGGAGACGGTCTTGGGAGGCTGTTTTCTGGCCTCAGCACGCCCTCTGGTGGTCACTTCCCATATCACCTTAACTGCCCCTCTCCAGCCCCGCTGGAAGCTGGGGTGATTGGGGTTCAGGCCTGTGGAGCTCCAGCATCCTCAGGGAAGAGGCCACAGCCTGCTTGCTCCATTCTTCTCCCCACCTCCTCCCCAGGTTTTCTTCACTCGGAATGGCAAGATCATTGGGAAGAAGGATGCTGTTGTTCCTTCTGGAGGCTTCTTCCCTACCATTGGAATGCTGAGCTGCGGGGAGAAAGTCAAAGTAGATCTGCACCCCTTGAGTGGCTAGAGCTTCCCTTCCAGACCTGCTCCTTCTCCCTGCTCACCCTCTGCTGGGCCAGGCACCCAGTTCCTGACTTCCCAGAGGCTTCGTTTACCCAGCAGGCCCCTGAGGTGTGTAGTCACTCTGCCCCCACTGGCTCAGGCCCCTGTCATGCTTCTCTGTGCCCACGTTTCTGACCTGGTGCTGCCACTGTTGTCAGTCCCTGGGCCTGAGTCCCTGGTTGGATAGGAATGGACCCAAAGAATGGTGTTCGTATGTGGTTGGTCCCACTCGCTTCGGACAGTGGGCTTCTGGGTCCCCCTTTCCCTCACTGGCCCTGTGTGGGTGGAGAGGCGTGAGCACCCTATCTCAGCTGCTATTTGGGCATGATGCTTTGTAGAGGGTAGACAGCCCCCTCCCCTACTCACCATGGTATTTCTCCTTGAATTCCTCTTCCTTGTTTTCTTTCCTGGTTGTGTGAACCAGTTGCTGCTGTTATACCCCTGGCAGGGCCAGGGGACGTCTCTTTGGTCATCTCTGTCCTTTCACTGGCTGCTGCCCCAGGAAGACTCCTCTAGGCTCTCCATCTTTCCTTTGAGAGCTGGCTCCCCACCCCAACCTGCTCAGGCAACACAGAGGATCTGCGTCTCTGGCTCCCCATACCTGGACCCACATGGGTGGGTGCCTGTTGCATGTTTAAGAGAGAGGGGCTGTGAGGTGACAGGGCACTAGGGCCTTCACTCCTTTCTCCCCTTCCATCCTTTCCTTACCTGTGCCACCCATGTCCCTAGCTCCCGGGTACTGGGGCTGAGGCTCTGGGGCCTGTCTCCCTGCCAGCGTGAGGGCAAGACCCCAGAGCCTTAGCTGAGCAAGCCCAGAGGGGCAGCGTGGCCCCTCCCCGCCCTTTTCCTGCCCCGTCCCATGCCTCAGCTTGCTGCTTGTGCCAGTTGCCTGTTTCGCTTCAGTGTTTGATTCTAGCACTTAAATGTGTCCTCCCCACCAAGCCCTCTAATCTCCTTCTAATCCTTCAACCCCTGACCCCCTCCCTGTAACAGTGACTTTTCCAGGGAGGAAGAGGCAGCAGGAGCTGTTGGCCTTGGTTTGCACAGAGTGGGTAGGGCTGTAGGGAAAGCGGGTGAGCTGTTGTGCTGCTGGGCCTCCCTTTGGCCCTCGCTTCCCGCCCTACGATGTATGAAATGTATGTACAGACCAGAGATGTTTATAAAGCCAATAAAGATGGAGTTTCCGTATTTATCAGTATGGCCGGAACCAGGAGCCTTTCTAGTCCACAGGGCTAGGAACAGGACTGCTGGATGGGGGCAGCCGAGGGCAGCTTGCTCGTGGGGAGATGTGGACCAATGTTGGGCCAGGGATGGGAATCATATGTTCCATGGGCCTGGCTATAGGCCTGGGCCCTGGGATGCCCCCAGGAAGCACAGATACGTCCCCTGGGAGATGAGGCTTTGACCTTCCTGTGAATAAGTGTTGACTCCAATTTCGGCTAAAGTTTATAGAAATTCTTTATTATTAGACAAAAATAGACTCTCTTTTTTCCCCTATTCATGTGATCCTACTCTGAATCTCTGCTCAGAGGAGGCAGTGACTTGCTCCCCACCCCTCTCCCATCCCTGCCGTGCTGGGACCTGCAGCTGGGTGGAACTGGCAGGGGCTGATCCCCTGGAGGGCTGATGTTCTCCTGCAGGTGGGGCTGCCTGATCTCCTTCGGGGCTTCACTGCTGATGCCTCCTCACCCCTCACACACCCATCTCTGCCATCTGCTCACATGCAAGGTCATCTTGTGGGCCTGTCCACTTAACTTAGCAGGCTGGGGGCGGGGAAGGAGAGCAGTGTCCCAGGCCTGATGCCCACTCCTCATTCCTAAGGGAGGGTGCTTTCTCCTGGGTCTCCTGGGTCCAGGCCAGGGGATGTGAGGGCTGTGTGGTGCTGGGAGGGGTGCAGTGTTGATGTGGGCTCTGAGCTTGTGGCCTTCCTTCATTTTCTCTGGCCCAGTAGAACTTTGGTGATGAAGGTGACAATGGCGCCAGCAGGCTGATCTGGGTCAAGCTCTGCAAAGAGGTGACACACATTCTCCCAGGGGCTTCCCGGCTTCTTGGCCACGAAACCAAAGATCCTAGGAGGATAAAGGTTGGGGAAGGGGCTTAACATTCCTTCCACAAGGGAATGTAGCTGGCTTTGGTGAGACGAATCAAATGCCAGCGTTGAGAGGACGGCGGCGCCCTGGTCCCTTGGAAGGAAGAGGCTGAATTCATGGGGAGGCTTACTTGGAGGTGGTCCCGTCTGGGTTGGTCCATCTGCAGAAGGAGAAGAAGTGTGAAGATGCACACCCCAGGGGACAGCTGCTGACGGGGGGCCGGGGCCAGGGCTGGGGCCGGGGCTGGGGCTGGGGCTGGGGCTGGGAGCTGGGACCTGGTGGGACCATGGGGATTTGGGGCAAAGGGTTTGGAAGGAGAGTCACCTCCGGTCTTGAGGGTCTGTGCTGGAGAAGGTGATGCTGTTCACTGGATAATGGCGGCGAAAGAATAGCCTGCAAGGAGGAGGGTGAGGAAGGTCACACTCAGAAACAGGGGCCCCCAGGGGCCTTAAGCATGGGGTCCTACAGGGCTGAGTACACATACTTCCTTTGGTTGTCCGTCAGTGTAATGCCCTGGGCTGACACCTTGAAGTGGACAACAGCTGGTGTCGGGCGGGGGCTACAGCTCAGAGCTGCAGAGCTGGCCCGGGCCACAGCCTGGGGGCCCGTCAGTGACTCTGTCTCCACTGAGGTCAGGTAGAGCACGCTGCAGGCTACAGGGGCAGGGAGTGGGTCAGGGAGGGAGTGCCCATCCCCTAGCCACCCCCACCAGCTCTTGCACATTCCCCAGCTACTGCTGTCACATGCTTTACAATCACATAGGTGACTTGTTAAAAAGGCAGATTCCACGACTCTACTGGATCTACAGTCAGAAGCGAGGCAGAGAAGCCTCCCTGCTACCACCCCATGATCCTGTTGTTCATGAGACTTTGAGAACCTAGGCTGAGGACCCAATTCCTCATCCCCAACAGTATGGGGCTCCCCTGCCCTCACGGGTTGGCCAGGGCTCGCCCACCTCAAGGCCTTTCAGTGCCCCATGCCCTGTATCCACAATGCCCCCTTGGTGCCCAGAGAGAGGGAGGGGAGTGGAGGGGAAGTCTTTACCAGCACCCTGACGCAGGAGGTCTGCCGCTGTGCTCATGTTGGTGGGCACTGGAGCCTCTGGGGTCTCTTCCAGAGGATCTGAGGGCAATGAGAACCGACAGAGAAGCTCAGAAGGCAGAGCGTTCCCCAAGCTGGAGCACTCCCTCTGCTTCCCCAAGGGAAGGCGGGGAGCCAAGACCTCTGGATCCTGCTTTGGCTGCAGGGGGTGAGGAGAGGTGGGGAGGACAGATGACCAGACACTCACCTTTGCTGGGAATGCGCAGGCAGCAGGGCAGGGAGATGGGGGAGATGGAGTGCTGGGAGACCAAGGCGGACAGGCTGCCTGTGGGAGAGAAGGTAGGAAAGTCCTGAGGTGCCCAGGGTGCCCCACCTTTCCCTTCCATCCTCCTGAGATCCCCTGGCGTCTCCCTAAACCGACCCAACGTAGCCTTCCCCAGGCTCCTGCTTCTCACCAAAGTAGGGCTCACTGGGGCAGCCCTTGATCTTCACCCCTTTGGGCCCAGTCTCGATGAGGAAATGGCGGACCAGCTGTTCCACGGGGTCCCCTGAGAGGAGGAGAGGGGAAGATTGTGGCTTTAGCATTCCAGGTTCCAGCTTCTTCCCTAATGGGATTCTTTCCTGAGCAGCTGAGGTCTTTTCCTACCTCTCCCCTCCACAGCAGCATGGCCAGCACAGCACCCCCACCCGCCCTGTTACCTTGCCTCTGGCACCCCCCCCCCCCAACTTTGTCCCCACCCCACTCAGGTTTGGGTGTTCTGTACCTTTCCAGGGCTGGGCACTGGGTGGCGGTGTGGCCACCTTGAGGGCCAGCCCATAAGCTCCTTGGAATGAATGACTGTCCCTGATCAGGAAGGCCCCAGGATCCTTGTCCTTCAGCAGGGCAATGGCTGCAGGGTAAGGGGTAGCGGGCAGCGGGGAAGAGTTTTCACAGGGGTGGACTGAGCTCCATGCAGCCCCCCTCCTCTGCTGCCAAGCTCCATGGTCTCTGCCCTGACAGCTGTGGTGGTGGTGAGAGTCTGAGGCCAGAGCTCTAGAGTTCACAGGGGTTTTGACCATGTTGGATCTCACCGCCTTGGCCCAAAGCCCAGTATCACCTGCTGGTAAACACTCAGCCAAGAGTAAACACAGCTCAGACAGGAGGAGCCAAGAGCTTCAACAGGATGGGACTTAGAGCCAAGATAGACACCCTAGAGAGTGGGATGGAGTGGGGTGGGGGCAGGCTGGCTTCTCACCTTGGTCACGGGACAGGTGTGGCTTGTACCAGAACTTGGATGTATCCTGGACAAACTTGACATTGCTTTGGCTCTCTTGTGTAGGAGGCTCTAGGACAGGGAGGGAGTAGGTTCAGACCCCAGGGTACCCGGGTCCCCATCCATGCTACATCCCAGGAGAAAGGGTTCTCTCAAGGTGGCCCCAACCCCCTCAAGGCCTTTATACCTGGGGGTTGGGGGACGTTATCCGAGAGCAGAGGTGCGAAGGTGACATGGTGACTGATGCCTCTGGCTGGCGATGATGCCTGCTCTGGGCCCCAGGGTCCTGGCTGTTGCCCCGGCCCAGGCAGGTGGCGTTTCTCAGGAAGTGGGGGCTGGCTAAGGCCATTGGTGTCATAGGAGGCAGCCAGGGGGAAAGCAGGTGTAGGTGAGCTCTGAGGCGGCTCTGGGCTGGTCACAAGCCAGGGCATCTGGGAAGGCACAGGAGTGAGGGGAGACCCATCTGGGCTGTCTGGGGGGCCTCGAGGGCCTTGCCAGGGGGCGTGGCGGAGGCCAGGAAGTGTGGTGGGCACAGGGCTCCGAGGACTGGCGCCATCTGAGCGGCCCCCTGGACTCCTTTCCTGAGGCCAGTCACTGGGCGAGCTGGGAGGGAAGGTCGGAGAGACTGGGCTAGGGGCCGGAGGCTCAGGCCCACTTCCCGACGGCAGCTCAGGGGCCTTTCCGGTGCCTGCCTGGGAAACAGGGGGCAAGCCCTCGCCAGGACTCAGTCTCTGAGTGGGCGCTGAGGTGGGGGACCTGGTGTCCTGTCGCCGGGTGCTGTAGGGTGGAAGGGCAGATGGTCAGCAGAGCCCCCATTGTGGCTGCTCCCACCCCACCCGCCTCCATCAACTGCTTGGACAAGAAAGCACTCGAGCATCCCCGGCCCTTCTGCATACCTTTCCTTGCCCTGGACTGGGCTGCTGGTGTGCAGGGGCATGGAGGAACCAGACAACTCTGATGAAGCACTGCATGGGGCATCTCGGGGAGACCGAGGCAGTGTGCTGTGCCCACTGGGGCCCTCCCTCCAGGACACCGGCTCCAGTGACTCTGCAGTGAAGGGGAGAGGTGGGCTGTGAGCAGGATGGGGCTCTTCTGTCTGGCTTAGCTGTTTCTCACCCTGTTCCCCCTTGACTTCCCCACCATCTTCCAGAACCTCCTCTGCCCTGGGCACTCCGCACTCTGGTGCCCCTCACCTGCAGATGCCAAAGGTCCTGCTGAGGCCAGGTGCCCAGGCAATGGGTACCTGTCCCCTCCCTCCTCCGTAGGGATCTCGTAGCTCAGCTTCCTAGATTGTGGATAGGGCGGGCTGCCCGGGGAAATGGAGCCAGCCCGTGGGGAGTGGGCACCAGGGCTGGGATACCCTCTGCCCTCTCCTGGAGAGCCACAGCTATGAGGCACGCGGCCATATGCTGGGCAGTAACTGGGAACTGCTCCTCCATAGCTGTATGTCACCAGGGCAGGGTACCCTGGATGCCCATACCTGCCTTCGGGGCACATGGTGTAGGAGCAGCCCTCGTGCCCTTCCTCGCCTGCCTTGGGTGGCTTCAGGCAGCTGTAGTCAGGCATCGGGGCATGGTGATGCCCACAGGCAGGCAAGAGCAGAGGCAGCGGGTGCCCAGGCCGCACTGGGTGCAGGAGAGGCTTGCCAGCCTCATTTGCCCACCCTTCTCCAGCCTCCCTCTCCAGCCGCAGTCCATACAAGGCTGCTGTAGGCAGCGCCAGCTTCTCCTCGCAGGCTGGGCATGGGTATAGGGCAGGCAGCCCAGGGTCCTCCAGGATGACCACCTCCCGGTAGCCTGGGGCGCGGTAGCCAAAGTCCCCAGTGGCTGGTTTCCCCATCTCGGGTGGGTAGGGGTATGGCCCCTCTGACAGCGATCGGCAGAGGCGCCTCTTCTCCATCGAGGCCTCGGCGTAGCCCTGGGGGGATCCCTCATAGCCCCCGTAGGCCAGTCGCCTCCTCTCCAGGGTTCCCTCTGGCCGGTAGTAGCCCCCATTGGGGACCCCGCAGGGCTCCCGGTAGCCCTGGCGGCAGGAGCAGTGGCGGCTGAGGCCAGGCCTGTGGCCTGGATACACACCGAGGTGGGGGCCTCCGCCCACAGGGGGCTGCTCTTCGTCATCTAGAATGGCCGTCTCGCGCCCAGCTCCCCGGCCCCCACTGGCCACTCCGCAGCCTCCTAGGAGGCGATCCAGCTCCTGCTGTTCAGCAGCTGTAGGGGGCGGCCGGCCAGGGGACTCAGCAGCCGGCTCTGTGGTCAGCGTGGAGGAATGGCCCGAGTCGCTGCTGACAGAGAGCATGGGGGGTGGTGGAGGCTCTGGAGAGGGCGCCGGGGGGGTCTGCCGGGGAGGCCGCTGCACCTGGGCATAAGGACTGCCATCCAGGGGACCCCGGGTGTGGGTCAAGGAGCCTGAGTGGGGAAGAGGATCAAGGAGGGAGGGCAAGCAGGGAATAGGGAGGGAGAGAGAAAATTCATGAGAGGGGATGGCACGGGAGACAGCTGTCGGCTGGGGGTGTCTCTCAGGAGTGGGCTCTGCCTGGGGAGGAGGGAGTGTGCTTCTCCCTGGCACCACCCCCCCAGGGTTCCACCACAACCCTGTACATCCCACCTTGCAGGCTGCCCTGCGCACAATCCACACTGTCCTCGTGGTGCTGGTTGAAGTTCTCATAGGAGTCCCAGCGCACGGCTGGCTCGGTGGTGTTGTAGTCGACAGAGACCGAGGGGTCATTCCGTGGAGTGCTGCCTGTGGAAGGCCACTCGGGTGTTGGGGAGCAGGGGAGAGGCGGCCCTCAGTCCCCAGCCCATGTCCCTGCTCTTACCTTTGATCTTCTCGGGGCTGGAGGAGAAGACAAACTCCACGGAGGCTTGGAAGGGGAATCTCTCATCTATGGGGAGTGGACAGTGAAGAACCAGGCCCCTGGCCCATACCACACTCTCCTGCCTGCCTGCCACCTGGGCTCCAGCCCCAGGCCACTTGTCTCAGACTCACCAGTCCAGGCCTCGTCCAGCTGGTCCTTGGGGAAAGTGAGCTGTGGTCCGTGGATGGTGCAGGTGTGGAACTGGACTCGGAACACGAGGGTCCGGTCTGTGCCCCGGCCACCCTTGTGATAACATGTTACCTGGGGGAAAGGCAGGAGGCTGGGGATCAGGCCTCATGTCCTCTTCTGTGCTTCCACCCTGGGGACTGCCTGGTCACAGCTTCTGCCCTGCCTCGATCTCAAGGTGATCTCCCTACTCGCCCTCCAATCTGTCTCAAATTGGTGACTGTGCCGCTACACCACCAACCCCTGCCCCATCTCCAGGATTCTTCTTGTTGACAGGACCCCCCTCACCATGACATCGCCTTTGAGGAGGAGGGCCGGCTCCAGGCTGATGCAAAGCTGCTGGGGACCAGGGCCTGCAATGTGACTGTGGGGAGAGAGGAGAAGGCAGAGATGAACCAGAAGCTCCTGCGTGCAGAGGCGGCTATGCAGTCATGGGGAGCCAGAAGACCAGAGTCTGAGCCCTGCCCAGGTGTCTAGGGAGGCTGGAGAAGCAGGAATGCAGGAGCAAGAGGGACCCTGGTCATGAAGTGTCAGGGGCCTGGGAATAGAGCACTCACTAGACTCCAGACGTGTAGACAAGCTGCATGGACTGGTAGATTTTAAGGAAGGGCTGGAAGCCTGGAGGGGCAGAGGAGAAGGCACAGGAGGGGTGCTGAGTGGAGAGGGCCTGAAGGTGGCTCTCACTAGGGAGCACATCTCAGGCAGACTCACCTGTGCCAGGTTCAAAGGCTGGCAGCGTGGGGATGAGCACATAGTGCAGGAAGAGAGGGCTGCTGTTCATTCTGATGGAGCCAGATAGCAGCCCACTGAAGTAACTGATGTATCTGGTGGAGGGCGTGTCAAGGAGAACATAAGCCTTTTCCTCTGGAGGTCACCTTGTATCATTTCAACCATGCACCCTTAGAAGGCTGGCCCATCTGCTCAGCACTTCCTTCCCATCTTCCGGGTCACCAGAAAGTTCTTCCTTGCATCTAACCTCAATCCCTCCTGCTCCCCTCTGCCTCAAAGCTCTTTCCCCAGAGCTCTGCTTCACTTTATAGTGGCAGGCCCTGACTGTCCTTCAGGTTCTCTTTATGACGGATCTCCTCGTCTATTTATTCCCAGGTCTACTGCCTTCCACCCTACTAGCATGAAAGCTCCATGAGAGCAGGGGCTTTGTCCACTTTGAATTCTCAGCACCTGGCACAGTGCTTGGCACACTCAGTGAAGGTGTGCTGCATGAATAAGAGAGTCTTGGCCTTGGTAGCCATGAAGGGAGCTGCTCCTCTGGCCCATCCCCACCCAGGCTGCTCACCGACGCTGGGAGGGCTGCAGTTCTGTGGCCACCTTGTCCTCGCAGAATTTCCGCATGGTAAGAGTGGCCAGTGCCTGGTCCGCCCTGGGGACAGCAAGGCCAGTGTTGGGGATTAGGAATTAGTCTTCATCCTGGCCTCCCATCCCTAAGCCCCAGGGGATGGAGGAGAAATATGATCCTCTAAGTCTAGAGGAAGCCCAGAGTGGTGGTAATGAGAATGAGAAGCACCACGTACAGTCACTTTACTAGTTGTTGGGCCTCAGGCAATTGTTCCCTGAACTTTAGTTTTTTCATCTGTAAAGTGGGGCAACAAAACCATCTTATGGGTTGAATTATATCCCCCCAAAAGACATGTACCTCAGAATGTGACCTTATTTGGAAATGGGGCCGTTGCAGACATAATTAGTTAAGATGAGGTCATACTGAAGGAGGGTGGACCCTGAATCCAATATGATTGGTGTCCTTATAAGAAGAGAGGAAGAGACACAGACAGAGATGCACAGGGAGAACACCAAGTGATGACACAGGCAGCGATTACAGTGATGTGTCTGCAAACCAAGGAATGCCAAGGCTTGCCGGCCACCACTGGAAGCTAGAAAGAGACAAGGGAGGATTCTATCCTGAGTCTCAGACGGAGGAAGGGCCTGCTGACAGCTTGGTTTGGGGCTTCTGGCCTCCAGAACTGTGAGAGAGTACATTTCCACCGTTTTTTGTTTTGTTTTTGTTTTTTTTGAGATGGAGTCTGACTCTGTCACCCAGGCTGGAGTGCAGTGGCACCATGTGGGCTCACTGCAACCTCCATCTCCTGGGTTCAAGCAATTCTCCTGCCTCAGCCTCCTGAGTAGCTGGGATTACAGGTACCCACCACCACGCCCAGCTAATTTTTATGTTTTTATATTTTTACAGACGGGGTTTCACCTGGCCAGGCTAGTCTCAAACTCCTGACCTCAGGTGACCCGCCCACCTCAGCCTCCCAAAGTGCTGGGATTACAGGCGTGAGCCACTGCACCGGGCCCATTTCCACTGTTTTACAGCACCCTGTTTGTGGCTGCCCCAGGAAGCTCTACAGACCATCTGCTGCAGACTGTGTTACAGTACTAGTGATAAAAGGGAGATGGAAATGCTAAGCTGACAGCAAAGGACTCTCAACGAAGAGGTGGGCTCCAGGGGAAATGGGTTCCTAAGGGGCCAGCTGGAGAAAGGGCCACTGGGGAAGCGGCTACTCAGGCGCTGGGAGCCTCACCCTGCAGAGATCTTGCTGTAATGCATGTAGGCAGAAACGATGACCCCGAGCTTGCCCTTGTTTCCCTGACAGACAGAGAGACAGGGGTGAGGGTCTGGGGGCTCCAGGCTGACCTGGAACCTCCAGGCACCAGGGAACCCGAGGTCCCGTCCCACCTTGCAGTATAGTACGACCACGTGCTGTGGGTCAGCACTGAGCCACGTCTCCATGGCTTTGCAGATGGAGCACAGCTTGTCCAGGGGTGGAGCATGCAGATCAGGCCAGCCAAAGTCTTGAACCTGGGGAGAATGCAGGGGTGCAACTGGGGCTGGGGGCCACCAACAGAGAGAGACAGGCAGGGTGGAAAAGGGACAGGGCATAGGGGTCCGGGGGCAAGGTTGGGGGTCTGCTGGTTGTCCATGATAGCCTCAGCACTTTCGTTATCCATACAATGGGCTGATACCTGCTGCATCACGTTTTGGGGTGTCTCCAGTAATATATCATGGGAGAGTGGGAAAGTGCTTAAAAGTGAAGTAGATGCCAATTGCTACTATTAATAACGAGGAAGCTGGGGGCTTCTGGGGTAGGGGTGGCTTGGTTTAATGGTTGGGCAGGCCATTTCCTTCATACCTTGGGGTTTAAGCGGGTCAGGTCATGCCTTTTCTCTGAAAGGTTGAAGAGCTGAAATAAAGGGGGAGGGCTTTAGACAGAAATGATCTCCGGCAATGAGGCACGAGGTGGAGATGGATCCTAAGTAAGAATCTTCCTTTAAAATAAGGTGCAGGCCGGTCGCAGTGGCTCACGCCTATAACCCCAGCACTTTGGGAGACCGAGGTGGGCGGATCACCTGAGGTCAGGAGTTCGAGACCAGCCTGGCCAACATGGTGAAACCTCATCTCTACTAAAAATACAAAAATTTGCCGGGTGCGGTTCGCTTGAGCCCTGGAGTCCGAGACCAGCCTGGCCAACATAGCGAAACCCCGTCTCTACAAAAAAAAAAAAAAAAAAAAAAAAAAAAAAAAATTAGCTGGGCGTGAGTGACGCACGCCTGTAATCCTAGCTACTGAGGCTGAGGTGGGAGAATCGCTTGAGCCCGGGAGGAGGAGGTTGCAGTGAGGTGAGATCGTTCCACTGCACTCCAGCCTGGGCAACAAAGTGAGACCCCGTCTCAAAAAAAAGGTAAATAAATAAAGAAAATAAGAAGGTAGCTAAGGCCCGGCCTAGCCAGTCACAGCCAAGTCGCCAGCGTTCCAGGATTCTCCGCTCCGCTCCGCTCCAGGCCCCGCCCCCGCCCCCGCCCCGCCCCCACCACTCTGGTCCCGCCCCCTGGCGGCCTCGCCTTCGCTGGTGACGTCAGTCATTAGCCCCGCCCATCTGGACCCCACATCCCTCTCATTGGTGGACTCCTGATGGCCCCGCCCCTCACCAGGTACTTGTCCCGGTGCTTGGATTGCAGCACGTGGGCCAGCTCGCGCAGGTGGCCCCTGTGCCGCTGTTCATCGGGCCGCGCGGGGAAGGCGGCGGCCAAGATGCGCTCCGTCACGTAGGTGAGGTCTAAGTCCCAGCGCCGCTCCATGAGCGGGTCCAGGCTGAAGCTCCTGGGGAGGGGGAGCCTACGCATGAACCAGGGGCGGGGCACCCGGAGGTGGCTAGTGTGATGGGAAGGCTGTCTGTTGGGCAGCAGGTGAAGCCTGCTGGGTTCTGAGGGTGGGTGGATCGGTCCGGAGGGAGAATACCGCTTTGAGGGTCGGGGGCTGTCCCGGGGAGCTTTGTTGCGGGGCAGCGCCCTGGGCTGAGGTGTGGGGCCGGCGGAAAGGGGGTCACGTGGGACCACCCCAGCACCCTCACTTACCTGGGCAGAGTGCTGCGCTGCTTTGAGTGGTTCAGAGATTTGGTGGATCCCTGGTGGTTAACAGACAGTGTCTAGACATCTCTTTGGGTACCCCCTACTCTAGACTGCCCACTCCAGAGCCATGCACTTTTGTCTTCAGGAAATCTAGATCTTTACTCCCAAAGCTACCTGCTTCCCCCTCCTCCTCCAGCATCACCTTACCAGGTGCTCTATGCGCCTGACTGGGGCCGTGTTTCGCCGCTAGAGGGAGATGGGGGAGGAAAAGGGAGTGGTTAGTTACAGCAGGGGCAAGGACCAGTGTGGGCCTGGGGACAGGGGAAGGGAATGTCAGTGTCCTTTTGAAGGCTGTACTGGACAAGGGGAGAGGAGTCCTACCCCCAGCAGGCCCAAGGGCACAAGATCAGCAGAGGACTCAGACAGTTTTTTCTTTCCTCGTAGGATGAGCAATACCCACAGCACTCCGTTCAAGGTCATCTCCTGGGGGCCCTCTCTGGAGCCACCAGACCTCTGGACATCATGGCCAGGTTCCTTGCCCTCCCCACCCCATCCCAGAGCGCACTCACCAACTCCGCGGGAGGCAAGGCCTGACAGGCTGAAGTCACCTGGAAGGGGACGGAGTAAGGAACTGAGCTCCTGGTGAAGGGCTCTCGTGGGCTTGAGGATGGGGCAGCCCCTCAGCTTCAGGAGGAAGGTGGAGGGGCCTTCAGCGGATGGGCACTGGCTCCAGCTGAGGTTGCGCTATTTAAGGGCACCTCCCCTCTGGCCTCTTGGTCCCCCACCCCCCAGGCCCCCCACTTGTTGCTCTTGGCGCTCAGCCCCCAGCCCACACAGACCCCCATTCATCCAGCTGCAGGGCAGGAGTTATATATAGAGCCACGCAGGCAGGCCATGGCCAGGGACGGACACTGGCTTCTTTCACCGGGAGACCCCGCCCCTGGGCACACAGCTCCCCCAAGCCAGCTCCAGGGCCCTGGGACCCTCCTCTCCCTGCCCTGAAGGAAGAGGACCAGGGGACCTCCTCAGAGATTGGGCTGTCTCAGGTCCCCAGTGGACAGTGGGTGCTATCTACAGCTTATACCTGGAAAGGCCCAGTTTTTCCAGGGCCCAGGACAAGACCCACCCAGGCATTTTTAGGACCCTTCCCCAGAGGGAAGGCACAACCCATCTGGCTGCCCAGTCTCTGAAATCCTGCTCCCCCACTCCCCACCCACCCCACCCTTCCTCCTCCTCATTCTCCTCCTCTTCCCCACCCCCATCCTCTCGCCAGCTGCAGCCTGGGCACAGCACCAAGACAAACGCTGTCTTGCTGTCCACCCGCCTGTGCTGGCCAGCCCTCCAGAAGGCGGAGTAGGGTGGTTCTTAAAGGGCCCAGTACAGCACCCCTCCCACCCAGGAGGGGTTCCCCAGTGGTGAGAGGGGTGGAGGTAGAGGGTTGATGCCAGTGTGGTTGCAGAAGCCTGTTTGGGAGGAGGAAGGGACTCCAGACCCTCTCCCCCATCAGGTAGAATCAGATACCCACCTTTGCTTCACATTTTCTGTGCGTCGCCACCTTGCAGACTAGGGAAGGTAGGGGGAGGAGAGGGGTTAGCAGGGGCCTGTGGGACAGTGGAAGGAATGGCCTTCCCTCATCTCCCAGACCCTGGAACCAGACCCTGGGACTTCCAGGATCCCACCTGGACTGGGCTGGCTGGGGCAGAGGAGCAGGGCTAGGTTTTGAGGGAAGAGTGTGGCAGTGGGGTACTACTGCCCAGGCCAGGGGTAACATTCCAGGGTGGGTGGAGGTGAGGAGGAAGAGAGGGAAGGAAGACTACCGTCACAAGTCAGGATGGGAAGGTGGTGGAGAGTACTGGCTCTCCTGGGTTGTGGGGGGTGTCTGTCATGGGGAGCCAGGCCATCTGAAGGGGGAGGCAGCTGCTTCTTAGCTGCCATTGTGCCTAATCCAGGAGCAGCATATTACATTTGAGATTGTGTGAGCTGGCCTGCTGGAGTTGTGCAACACAGTGGTACTGGGTGGAGGGTCTCAGAGTCACAGGACAGAGCGCCTCACCTCTGCACGAAACGCCTGTCCCATCGATGGTCACCTTACATACTGCACAGACTGGAGGTTTCTTCCGGAAAACCTTCTCCCGGAAGCTATGAGGCTCAGCTTTCCTAGGCTGAGGGTGGAGGGACAAACAGAGGTGTGAGTTCCCAGTGGGCCCATCATCTCCGGGACTGGGCAGGAGCCTTGCCTTAGCACTGCACTGGTTTCCTCCGTCCAGATCAAGCCCTCAAACTTGTAGGACGCACTTGGCCACAGCTGCTTCAGGGTGGTCATGGGGCCTGTCCTCAACTGTGCATGGAATCTGACCCCTTGCGTCACCTTTGCTGGGTCAGCTCCTCCCCAGGGGATCACTTGGGCCCCTCACGTGGCCCTGGTGTGTGATGCCCTTGTGGAAAGCCCCCATGCTCAGGCTTTCCCCCTGGTGTGGTAGGGGTACTCCCTGACTCTTCCCATCTTGTCCTCCCCGCATGGAGACCTGTGTGCAGAGTGAGCAGGGAGGTTCCAGACATACGTGTTGTATGTCAGTCCTGCAGCACCAGACTGAGCCGGCAGGAGTGGCCTTAGCCAGTCCTGCTTCCTTTAGCTCCTGCTGTCCCCACGCTCCAGGCAGCTGACATGCCCTCCTCCCCCACGGTCAGAACAACATGTTTACTCATTGTGCATTGAGGCAGCAGACAGCAATTGTGTAAGGGGGGTGGTCATGCTGGAGGGAAACAGATAGAGGCCTGTCACTGGGGAGAGAAGTTTAGCTGGCTTTGGATGCTGTGAGTTCTCCCCCGACCCCATGCCCCCTGGCACTTGGGATTCACGCATTGAATGAGGAAGGAGTGGACCAGATTCCCTGTTCAGCCCCTCCTGACCCAGAGATGCAGTGAGGCAGGAGCCTTGGATGCCCACTTACAGCCCAGGCCTATCTCAGTCCCTTCCCCTCCCACTGTGGGTTCACTCCTCCCATCCTCTGTCTGGGGACAGCTTGTCTCCTTGCCACCTCTCTGTTTTACCCATATTCCCCCTCCTCTGGAGTTCAGACTCCTGCTGTCCTCCTCCCGGGGACCCATCACAGTAGTATCTCAGGTTGTCCTGAGCTGCTGCTTTTGGGGCAAGGCTGGGAAGCTGGGAAAGAGAGTGATGGGGATGTGGGCAGCACCTCTGGTTTCTTGACTGTCCCTGCAACCCTTCTGGGCTGGACCAACTTTGTGGGACCCACTAGGACACTTGGGGGCATGTTGGCATTAGTGGCAGATATGGATGTTGTCAGTGGAAAGCAAACCTCCAGTTCCAAAGCACTCCTGACTCCCTCTCCTCTCTCTTTTCCCACCCTGCCACCCCATTTCCCTCAAACTTCCCCGGGCCAGGGAAGGGGCCTGATGATCTCTGAGCCTGCTGAGGATACCTGGATAGTGCGTGGCAAAGTCCTGCAGTGAGGCACCTGGGGCTTAGGCTGGGGGGCCAGGACCTCCTGGGGTTGGCCCAGGCTAGAGCAGGGAAGGTGAGAGGAGCCAAAACAGACAGCGGGACCTACTCTAACCCAAACAGCCCCTCACACTACAGCCCTGGCCACTCCGGAGGGGATGCTGGGCCAGGGGAGAAGGCTGAGGAAGCTGAAATTGGGAAGAGGGCCTGGCCTGATTCCTGGTCCCCTCCCCCACTGCCCGCACCTCCACCCCTGCCCCTCTTTGGCCCAGCTGGTGGGCCGTCCTACCCTGCTTGTGGCCCGGCTGCCGTCCCTCCTCCCCAGGGCTCTGAGCAGCCTCTCCACGGGGCTGCTGGACTTCATGGTGTTCGGCTGGCTGGGGTGCCGGCCCCAGGGCCTGAACAATGCTGGGGCCTGGCCCGGGGCTTCCTGGAAGCGGCCTGGCGGAGGCAGCCGCTTCCCCTGGGCGGAGGGTAGGCTGGCTGGCTGGTGTGAGGAGAAGCCCGGCCCTGGAAGTGGAGGGAAGTGCAGGCGGGAAGGGGGCAGGTCGCTGCTCCAGGAAGTGGAGGGGGGAGGATGTGGGGGAGGCCAGGAGATCAGATTCCCAGGATCTACCCTGCTGGGAGTGTCAGCCTGTGATCTTTTGCTCCCCCTACTCCCCCAACTCTGGAGTTGTCCCACACCCGGGACACCACACTCTCCAGGGATCTGCAGGGATCCATGGTCTTGAGATCCTGCCCCCGGTGGGGCCGGGTGAAAATTCTGGTCTCAGGGCAGGGCAAAAGGGCAAGTGGGGAACAGTGTGTCCCAGCCAGGCTCCAGCCTGAACTCTCAAGCTCTCGAGGGACTTCCGCTGGGGAGGGAGTGGAGCTGGGAACTTCTACCAGCAGGCAGGCCCAGGATCCCGAGTGTGTCCTGAGAGTCAGGTAAAAATGGGACTGGGGGCCCCCTTCCTGTCTCAGTTTCACTTGTTATGAAGTAGGAAAAGGAAAGCATGCACCGCCCACCTTTACCCTCAATACACCTTGCAAGGCCAAGTTCCAGCCACAAGACTGCTTTGCTCAGGTTTAGGGAGTAATCCATTCTCCTGCCACAGCCTAAGGCATCTGAGGCCCTTCTCCTGAAAGCCCCCAGGTTTCTGCTCCTGACACAGTGCCCCCCACTCACCCATTCCCTGGCTTTGTTTCAGACATGATCTCACAGATCCCTAGCCCTCTTTCCAGCCCTGCAACTTGGGCTCTCTACCCAAGGGCTGCACCCTCCCCCCGCCACAACCCCGAAGCCTGAGTACCTTCATGGCTCTCCTGGGTCTGCTCTCCTTCCTCAGCAGCTGTCCCAGGGCCTGAGGACTGGACAGGAGGTCCCCCCTCCCAGCACATACTCCACCCCCATCCATGGGCCTACCGCCTCCCTCCTGGGAACATGGCCAACTTCCCGTCCTGGGAGTCAAGGGAGGGCGGTGGATGGGGCCTTGGAAAAGGGGGAGTAGTCTTCCTAAAAGCTAAGGGGTTAATGGCCTGGGAGTCTTCAGCCCCAAGCTGTGGACAGCAGCCCCTGGGATGGGCTATAGCTGTCACCTGAAAGAATGTGCAAATGTGCCCCTCTCATTTGCATGGTATGTATTGAATGTCCCAGTACTCAGGCAACTCCCCCAGCCCTGGCTTCTCCCACGGAGTCCCTTCTACTTGCCTCCTGCTCCTTCATACCCATCAGGATGGATTCTCTGGGGTGAGGCCTGCTGTGGATGCCCACTTGAGACCGTTGCAAGGACCTGACTGGACTGGGCCTAGCCTGAGACCTCTCCCTTGAAGCTGTGTTCCCAGGATATCCCTTGAAGTGTGTCCCCAGGATATCCTGGCCAGAAGGTGGCATCTGTGTGGCAGGCCTGGGCCCCCTGCCTGTAACTGGAGAGGAGCACGGGCTCTGTGACCCACCCCCATCCTGCCAGCCTGGCTGTGTCCCAGCACATTCCAGGCCCCTGGCCAGTGTGGGCAACCGGGCCTGGCCTTGTCCAGCCCCCAGCCCTGCTTGGGGGAGATGGGGCAGTGTGACAAGGTGGGCGGTGGGTGTGGCTTTTTTCTGTCCAGTCCCAGCTTCTGCCCCTATGGCACATGGCCCTGACCGGGACTCCTCTACCTGCTTCACTCTCCTGCTGCCTCCATAGGGGCTGAAAGTCCCCTCACCTGGAACAGGTCCCCAGACATCCTCTCACTTTCACTGGTCTCACACTCCCCACCCAGACCCAGCAAGGAGGTGCCCAAGCAGTGAGCGCGGTGAGGGGTGGGGTGGTCAGGATCCACTGTGGCTGTGAGTCCCTCCCATCCTGTGGCACTCTCACCTCGGAAGGGAAGCAGGGATGGGATCCCTATGAGCCAGTCCCGAGGGGAAAAGTAGCTCACTTGAGGAGGGCTGGGAAGGCATCACTAGACCCTCGTGGACCCTCACCCTCCTCCCGCCTGTAACATTCCAGAGCCTGTCAACCTCTTCCCCCAGCGGGGCCCCCTCTTTCTCCGAAGTCTTGGGTTTGTTTGGAGAAACCCCTCCACCCACACCCCCCTTCCTGGAAATAGCTGTGGTTGGAAGGGAGGCTGGGAGCCCGGCCGCCGCGGAGGAGGGGTAAGGTCCAGGGAAGGAGCGAGGGAGGGCGGCGGCTCTGGGGGTGTTCCCAGAAGGGTCTGGAGGATGAGGGCAGAGACGGAAGGGGGCCGCAGAGCGGGGCTGGCGAGTCGAATCAGCCTCATCTGTACCCGCTTACGGCCTCAGTGTCCCACATGTGAAGCAGGAAAGGAAAACGTTCGCCCGCACCCTGCCAGGCCGGGGCCCGAGCGCCGCTGCCAGCTGCTGCCGGGTCCCGGGCCTGCGTCTGTGGCACGGCGTGCGGCCCCGTGCGCCCCGGGTGCTGGAAGGCGTGGCGGCCTGATCGAGTAGGGCTGCAGCCGCGCCCCGCCCCCTAGTCACTGTCCCGGCCTCCCGCTGCTCCCAGCTCTCCGCGGCCAGCCAGAGCCCCCGGCCCCAGCCCCGAGCCGCGCCCCGCGCCCTCTCGACCTCCGGCGGCCCCGCGCCCCCTGGCGCCCGCCCCTGGCACTGCCCGCGCGGCCGTGACGCAGAGGCCGCCGCCCGCCCAGCGCGGCGCGGCCACTCACCTGCGGGGGGCGCCCGGCGGGGCGGGGGCGCGGCGGGGCGGGGCAGCAGCAGGGGGAGCCGCCGGGCCAGCCCATCCCTCCCGTGCCCGCGCCTAGCGGACGCGGAGGAGGAGGCGGCGGCGGCAGTGGCGGGAGCGGGCGGCCGCTCTCGGCTGGGCTCCCTCCCGCCCCCGCCGCGCCCCGCGCCCGCGCCCGCGCCCGCGCCCGTGGCAGCCCGCTCCTCCTCCTCCCTCCCGGCTCCAATCCCCACGTTCCGCCAGCTCCCCACCCCTCGGCCTCCTCTCCTCCCCACCTTCTCCCGCGAACCCACACTCACAAAGAGCCGAGGGGAGAGAGGGTGCGCAGACGGCCAGCGCGGCCGTGCCAGGGACATACTGGAGACAGGAAGTGGCTGAGAGGGGGAGAGAGAGTTAGAGAGAGACGGCCACGGAGGACACGGGGACGGGAAAGTCTGAGAGACGGGGAGAGCCTGACCCGGCGGGACACAGGCAAAAAGAAACACGCGAGCCAGGCAGACGCAGCAGAAACGGTGGGCGTAGGTCCAGAAGGGACTAGGAACAAGGGGACAGGGAACTGCCGCGCAGCTTCAGCCTCTCACCCTCCCCACAGGAGTGTGCCTGGGCTTGGGCCTGACCTCAGAGGACCACCCGTGGCCTAGCCTGGTGGTGCTAGCGTCCCCTACCCAGGCGGGCGCCTGAATCAGGTGAAGACACCTGGTGTTATTTTTGGCCCAAGTCGCTGGACACCCTTCCCTGGTCCTCTGCCCCACCGGAGACTTCTCCTGGGCTAGTATTCTCAAAGGATTCACAGCTGAGGACCTCTCCGTCAGGCTCAAGCCCCCATCTCCACCCGCAAGCAGCTCCAGCCATCCCACCACTGCCCTGCTTTATTCATTGAGACGGAGTCTGTCTCTGTCGCCCAGGCTGGAGTGCAGTGGCGCCATCTCGGCTCACTGCAACCTCTGCCTCCCAGGCTCAAGCGATCCTCCCACCTCAGCCTCCCGAGTAGCTGGGACTACAGATGGGCCCCACCAAGCCCAGCTAATTTTTTGTAGAGATGGGTTTTCGCCATGTTGCCCAGGCTGGTCTCCAATTCTTGAGCTCAAGCGATTTCCCCTCCTTGGCCTCCCAAAGTGCTGGGATTACAGACGTGAGCCACCGTGCCCGGCCCATTGCCCTGTTTTAAAGAGCTGGACCGTCATTCCCAGTCCGCAGGAGACCTCTGAGAAGGTCTTCCTTACATTTAACTTGAGTCCAGCCTTTCCAAATGGAGGTGGAAGTTCTTTCTAGGGTCTGACCTCATTCCCTTCTTTTGCAGTGCCTGGTACTGGATAGGAACTTCATGGAATGGAGCTAATGGGCCGTACGTAGGGCAGGTTTGAGTCTTGCCACCCTGGAGCGGAAGGTGGAGAGTAGGGATAAGGTAGGGGACATCTTCCTAGAAGTTCTGAACCTGTTGCCATTCCTACATTCCCCTAACGTCCTTTAGCAGTGAGCACTTCCTGAAACTTTCTCCCTCCTTCACCCTCCCTGCTGGATTTTCCATGATGAAAAGGGGCGGGGGGAAGGGAGGTTGGAATTCTGAGAACCCAGTGCCCAGGGCTCAATGCCCAGTGCTTGCCCAAAGCAGCCAGTACTACTGACTCTAAGGTCTTCTTTCCCTCCCTGTCTCTTCTCAGCTGGGTCCCTTGTCTTTGGCAAAGGCTGAGAAGTCTGGTTCTCATTTCCAGGGGGTGGAGCACCTGATTCCAATCTTGCCGCAGGGAAGAAGAGTCTGTGAAGAAGTGCGTGATGACTGTGTGTCCCCCCAACCCAGAAATTGGCATTTGGGAGGGGTGGATATGGTTGGGACTGGGGAGCCTTGATCTTACTGCTCTTGGTTGAGTTGGTGTCCAATAGACAGTTTTAGAGGTTAGAGCAGTGGGAGTCACTGGGGACTGGGGACGGGAGAGGTGGGGGTGGGGGAGGCCAGGCAGGAATGAGTAGGGAGGCACTGGGAGGAGGGGAGAGGCAAGAGTTAGGGGAATACCGAGGAGAGTGGCAGGGATTGGAGGCTCCTGGAGAAAGGGCAAGGCTGAAGGTTGTCCCATGTATTTTGGCCAGATTTGATTATGTAATCGAGATACACGAGATAATTAAGTGTGTTCATGTCTCTGGAGCCTTCAACCAGCTCTTTTAACATCTTGCTCTTCCCAGCATTCCTTAGGGTCTTTGGCTGGGCTCTGGAATGGATGCCGTGGGAGTACCTTTACCTAAGCTCTAAAGTTACCAATAGAGAGACTGGGACTCAAAGAGGAACTTGATTGGACCCCAGAGAGGTGAGGGGTAAGGGTTAGAACCTCACACATGCTGGTTTTGCTGCTGCCTGGCAGGCCCATGGGAAGAACTTTAGAGGTTCCAAGGAATTGGAAAAGGGTCACAAGATGGGTGGCCAAACTCCCAGCTCAGGCTTGATTCCTACTCTCAATGTGGGGATAGTGGGGAAGGGAGCTGCAGGAGGGAAGCTGATGAGAAAAGCTGAGAATGAGAAGTTATACAGGAGGTAGCTTGGTGGGAGTGAAACAAAAATGAGTGGTTCATGGGCCAGCCAGGCATCCTGATTTCCAGCTCACAGCAGCAGGAGCTTCAGAGAGGAAGGGGAGGAGGAGAAAGCCCAGTTGATGTTAGTAAAGGTCAATTTCAGGAGCACCTCTGACCTCCCTCCACACAGGTTTTCTTACCTTGACTATGCAGAGGGTGGTCCATCTTGGCACTGAAGGTGGAACCCCCTCTTCCATGGTCTGGGGTGACCCCATGCCTGTAACTGAATGTGCTCAGATCCTTGGGGTGCGGGGACTGTAGGGGGAGGATTTGAAGGTGTGGGACTGTCCTGGCTGGAGACCACTGGGTCAAGAGAACTCCAGTAGAGGGTTTGGGTGCTGGGAACCAGGAAGAGTGGGGGAAGGGGCAGAGCCAACTCCAGAGGCGGATCTCCTGGCTGAGGACAGAGGGTGTATTGTCCAAGCAGGAGGTTGCTGCAGCTGGGCAGGGAGCAGCTCAGCTCGCCTCTTCCAAATTTCTTTTGGGGGAGGGTAAGGGAAGGCAAGCCCCCCTTTACTTGTGGCCCTGGGGGCTACAATGGTTGCTGAGAAACAAGGCTTATTTGACAAATAATGCTTCCCAGGAGCAGATGTGTAGCTCTCTCACTTCCTGAGAAACCAGATGCTGTGAGCTCGCTTAGCACTTGAGGCGACGCCCTCAGCACGAACTGGGACCCTAGTGCCTTGGGATCCAGAGTATAGTACTTGATTCTATTGAGAAGAAACGAGGCTAATGTGGACTGGGAGACACACGGGACCTAACCAGCCTCAAGTTAGCCCTTTTGAAGTAGGATGCTGCACCTGCACTTTCCCCCTACTTGTCCAGTAGTTCAAGATTTACAAGATGTTGGCAATGAGGGCTGACCAGTCCTGGGTCCATTCCTGCAGCTGGGGGGCTTCTGGGTGGACCCACACTTTTTTTTTGACAGGGTCTTGCTCTGTTGCCCAGGCTGGAGTGTAGTGGTGTGATCACAGCTCACTGCAGCCTTGACCTCCTGGGTTCAAGTGATCTTTCCTCCCAAGTAGCTGCGACTATGGGCATACACCACCATACCTGGATAATTTTTCTATTTTTTTTGTAGAGACAGGGTGTTGTCATGTTGCCCTGACTGGTCTCAAACTCCTAGGCTCAAGCGATTCTCCTGCCTTATCCTCCCAAAGTGCTGGGATTACAGGTGTGAGCAACCATGCACGGCTAACACACCTTTTTTTTTTTTTTTTTTTTTTTTGAGACAGAGTCTCGCTCTGTCACCCAGGCTGGAAGTGCAGTGGTGCGATCCCGGTCCACTGCAACCTCCACTTCCTGGGTTCAAGCGATTCTTCTGCCTCAGCCTCCTGAGTAGCTGGGACTACAGGTGTGCACCACCACACCTGGCTAATTTTTGTATTTTTAGTAGAGACGGGGTTTCACCATATTGGCCAGGCTGGTCTAGAACTCCTGACCACATGATCTGCCTGCCTTGGCCTCCTGACATGCTGGGATTACAGCTGTGAGCCATGGCACCTGGCCACACACATCTTTTTAAATTTAAATGAGGATGTGGCCATATTAGAGCCCAGGTTTTCTCTGACTTTTAGAGTACCTTTTGGGACATAGGGCCTTCCTCTCTACCCTTTCTGTACACAGCCATCATGAACCTTTCAACAAGCCTTTCCTGTTTTTATGTTCCTTCTTTCCATCATTTACCTAGACCTCATTATTGCACAGCTTAGAGTGGCTTGAAACAAAGGCTTGGAGAATGTGAGTGAAACTGATTCCTGTGGTGGAGAGGCAGTGAAAAAGCATTACCTTGTAGGTTCCCAGGCAGCCTGGACAATAGGGGGACCTAAACCCACATTGAAAAGCCTTCACAGCTGAGTCTCATAGCCCTCAACTTTACCAGTTTTGGAGAACAGAGATAAATGCACTGGCCAGAAACTAGAAGAGCAGCTGCTCCAGTTGGCTGGGAAATGTCATTTGTATTAACTGACTCATCTTGGCTCTTAAATCCCCAAAATTGTTGACTGAGGCTTCCCGGGCTCCTTTCTATGTATGCTCCACCTCCTTGTGACATTAGGGATTCTCTGCCACCGTCCTAACCCCTTTCCTGCCTTGCAACAATGACCAGTCTGTCCCTAGCTGTTTGGAAAATTCCCACTGAGTCTGTGAGCCTCTGTTCTGGTAACCTCGACCAGCCTGCCACCAGTATCATCTCTGGTCCACCAGTGCGGTGTGACTCCAGGGAGCAGCATCTCTCCAAATTGCTGAAGTGAGGGAGGGAGATTATGAGGGAACTGCCCCAAGGACACAAGGATTCATTCTTAGAGTTCCCACAACTTGATTAAAATAAACAGTACAGGAAATAGACTGCAGGCATTCAGGTGATTAAAAAATTTAACACCAGGGGAAAAAAAAAGAAGCCAGAGGGGAGCTGGGATACAAACTCTATCATTGGGCCTCAATAACACTGGAACAGATTCCCTTGTAACCCCACCCTCTGATCTTGGACAATATGGTATCCAATACTGAATGAAAACTTCAGAGATGGTAGGGGAAGGAGGAGCGGGTGGTCAATGACTCCAGTAAAAACCACTGGGAGTGCAGAGTATATGTCAAAGAATTTCAGCATTACAATGAACTTTAAAGATCAGATTTATTTGGAGAAAACAAAAAACCCACAACCCAAAGGATGGGATTTTACATCAAGACATCTCCCAGGTAATAAGTCTACAGATTACAAATCATTTTCATAGAAGATATTTTTGTACAAATTTTACATGTATTCAGGAGCGGGACATTAATCAATCCCTGTTTCTATTTTAATAGGGGAGACAAGGTAGGGGAGAGGGAAAAACAGTTTTGGATATAACTGTTTGGAAGGAGAGTAGACATGAAGAGGGCAAACCCTAGCTTTTCATTATCTACAATCAATAGTTTTTTTTTCTTTAAAAAAAAAAAAATCTTCAACACTCTTTAAAAGCCCACTTCTTAGCTACTGGCCAATCCACACCAATTATTTAAATTCACTTAGTACACACCTTTGTCCACTGGGTAAATTATATTCATTATGCCCACTGCTGCAGCACGCATAAACCAACACCCCTGCATGGCTGAACAGGGCCTAATCTAGGACTGATGGGAGAAGGGCTTGCAAACCAAGATCAAGGTGTCGTTTCTCTGCTAATACTGTCTACCAAGCTGATCCCTACAAAAATGCATATAAAAGCAGGCAAGTTTAGCTACTGTGTTGCAAGAGAAACCAGAACCTTGTTAAATAGTTCTCTCCATTACCATTTATTCTCTCAAGGGAAGCTTAAAAAAAAAACAAAAAACAACACATTGGTCTGGCCACCTCATGAATCCAACAAGCATTGGTGTGGCATTTCAGTGGAGAAAGAAACTTGGGGGAAAAACCCCATCAAGGTTGTAAGAAAGGCTCCCAATTTAACTGTCCCTGTCCCTATTTATCCGCCATCCAAGACCATCCATTATTCTAGAGCACTCTGATCTATAAAAGGGGTCAAAGCAGGAGCAGGCAAGGAGTGAGAACCAAAAGTCATCAAGAAACCGATTTGCTTAAGAAAAGCAGCGATTCTTCCTTTCACAGCTCTCCATGGCTGAGAGAAAATGCCCAAGACATCATGTATGTGACTTAGATACTGCTTTTTGGGAGGTTAAGAGTAGCATGAAGAACTTAAGATGACGATAAGAGTCTAAATTTTTAGTTTCAAGGTTTCAATAGAATGTGGATATATTCAAACTTTCAAAAAGGACTGTTCAGAAAGGGTAAAACTAGGACACAGAAAACACTGGGAATTACCACGACCCCCAAGTGCTTCCGGCTCCAGGAAATAACCATTCATGTGTTTGCTGGAGGTCACACAATTTTCCCCTATTACCTGGTGCAAAATGACTCATCACTTCCCAAAAGCTTCTTTTCAAACCACGATTTTCCCATTTATTTTGGTCCAATGCAGTCCCATTCTTTATGGCCTATAGTCTCACTCCCAACTACCCCCCTAGGGGGTAAAAAAAAAAAAAAAAAAAAAAAAAAAAAAAGGAATTCCCTCTAGGCTGGCCCCCAAAACTCAGAATTAAATAAGAGGAGGGGCTGGCAGCCTCCTGGAGACTAAAACAACTTGAGGCTAAATCTACCTTTCCAAGAGTGGAAAATTTATTCAGATAATGTTTGAGAATTCATATATGCCACAATAGGATAAAAACTAAAAGGTAGAAATCTCACACTTTTCCTTCTACCTCCCTCCCCTACTGCCCAACCAGGTTCCAGGCGTTATATCACTGTCATTACCATTTCTGCTAAATGGAGACCCCTAGGCACTAATCACACTGGCAACTGCATGGTGACATAACGCACCACAACTTTTCCTCTAAAAAGCTGTAAGTCCCTCTCTCTGGCTACATTGGCGATTCTCCAGTTACTTCAATACTTTAAAGGCTGCAGCAGCATGCAAAATAATTTCATTTTTTGTTTTAAAAAAAAGGTAAGAAAGGTCTTCAGGAGATGGTGAGTTTTATTTTGTCTTGTCTGGATAGAGGTTTTGATTTGCTCTCGAATGTTCCAGGGTGGAGAGAAACTAGGAGAAAGCACAGGATGTAGAGGTCTATTCGGCATAATCTTCTCCCTCATTTTCATCTTCACCATCAACAGAGAGAGCAGCATACTTGCTTGCAGAACTGAACTTCTGTAATACAACAAGAGTGACAGGATAATGAAGGCCCTGAATTATCACATCAAAACCCAAGACACAGGATACTGATCCTTTGGCAATGGGGGATGACAGTCAGATGACACCCACTTGCTTGCTCATCAGCATTGTCCACTGGAGAGGAGCTAGGGAAGAGGGTCAGAGGCACATGTGATCTTACTGTAGTCTCATACCACCTCTACACCTTGCAGAAGGGAGGAGAACAAAGGAAGGCAGAAACCAGGAAAAAGCTAAACTTCTTTCGCTATTTCAGACAAAGACCAATGTCTTATTTCCAAACACTTTGTATTCCAAATGGAAAGAAGTCCAACGGCAAAAAGTATTCTAAGAAAAATTGGGAGCAGCCTTCAACACTTACGGAAGCTGGATTTTCCTCAGGTTTCTTTGGCTCAGGTGCAGATCTGGAGTCTTGATCCTTTTTGCCATCTTTCCTGCAAAGACGTAAGCATAAAACCATGTCTTTAGGAAAGGACTCGCCTAATACAAACATGTGCATGCACGCAGTTTCAAGGCACTGAACAGGCACCTCTCTAGTCAACAGTCCTTGTTGTCTGGATGATGTATTACTTCTAGATTTTCAGAATCTTAACTGTCTACACTGGCTGACTTTAGTTTGCTCACAATGACAGATCTGGCAGCGCTTTGAGAACCAAGAACTTAATTTCTTAATTACACAAACATGTGGATCAGAGGAAAGATGATAATGAGAAAGAACAAGCATACCTATCTGACTCCTTCCAGTGGTCTTTGTTCCCTCCGTCTCCTGGACCACGGCTAGAGTTCCCAGTTTGGCCTTTTGGGACATTCATCCCATCTACTTTATTTTCATCTGCTTGGGCAGTAATGTAAACAAATTAAAGGCAAGTAAAAGTATCAATGTCCCTCTCCTAAGATTTCCCTTAAGCTGAAGAAAACTGTGCCCACATGTACTGAGGGAAACTAACCCCACCCCAACCGACTTCCTTCCTGAAGCCCTTCTTTTTCCACACCCTCTACAGCACACAAAAATACAAAAAACAAACAAAATCCACTAAAAAGTTCCATGTAGGGATATGCCATCATGAAAAGCAAGCTGGAAATAAAGACTATGACGCTCTGTAGTGACCTTGGTTAATTTCCTTCCGATTTTTTTCTCCTGTCAAAGAAATGTTCTACCAGGAAAGGGCAGGGTTTCATACTTTCTCCAAAGAGGCCACTCCTCCCTCTCCTGGCAAGAAAAGGTAGATAACCCAATAATTCTTTTTTTTGAGACACAGTCTTGCTCTGTCACCCAGGCTGGAGTGCAGTGGGGCCATCTCGGCTTACTGCAACCTCTGTCTCCCGGGTTCAAGCAATTCTCCTGCCTCAGCGTCTCCCGAGTAGCTGGGATTACAGGGATGTGCCACCACACCCGGCTAATTTTTTTTGTATTTTTAGTAGACACGGGGTTTCACCATGTTGGTCAGGCTGGTCTCAAACTCCTGCCCTGTGATCTGCCTGCCTCGGCCTCCCAAAGTGCTGGGATTACAGGTGTGAGCCACCGCGCCTGGCCAACCCAAGAACTCTTAACACGGTATCAGGTGCAAGACACACTGCTCTTCAAAATCTAATTTTGGAGGCCTTTTTATTTAGGCTTCTAGGTGAAAAACCTATTTCCCATACTATGAGCTCACCTTTCCTTGCTGGTCCTTCCTCAGATGGTTGAGCTGGAGCTACTTTTCCCCCACCACTAGAAGGAAAACAGGTTATCACATTCATCAGTTGTTTCAGGGAGAAAACAGCCAAGAAACATAATCATCCTCCAAATGCAGTAGGTAAGCTTTATAGAAAACAAAATCATACTCAATATTATGGAACATTAAAATATGGGAAAGATAACAATGAAAGCAGTAATTTGAACACTTAAAGTGCCATATGGTTTCTAATCATCACATCATGCAGGATTAGTATTGCTATTTTCTTTTCTTTTGGAGTCTTAACTCTGTCACCCAGGCTGGAGTGCAATGGCACATCTCGGCTCACTGCAACCTCCGCCTCCCAGGTTCAAGCAATTCTCCTGCCTCAGCCTCCCGAGTAGCTGGGATTACAAGGTGCCTGCCACCACGCCAGGCTAATAGTGTTGCTATTTTCCTTACAAATGAGAAGACTTAGAGAAATGAAAGGAAGTTACCCCCTACCACACTGCCAATATGTGGCAAAAGGGAAGCCTCTGACTTATAGTATTTGCAGATTTGCGCGGCATTAGTACTCCCATCATAGCTGATTTCAAGCTATCAAAGTGATGTCAACTGGCTATCAAAACTCCAGAAAGTGGAACAACTAGGTCTTATGAACCAGTTCCAGCACACTAAGAGACTAAAGCCAGCATAACTTGTAAGGTGCTATACAACACTGGCATCCCGTAGGAGATCTTCCATCATTACATCACAGTATTTTAGAATCTGCAGTTAACCAACTACTGTTTCCAAACTGACTCACCTTGTAGGGGATTGCTGCTCTGTGTCTGAGCTCTGAGATCGAGCAGGAGGGTTAGAACTTCGCTTCACCCAAGCATTCTCCTTTGGTGGAGGGGCTGGCATTACCTTTAGGGGCTGATCAGGTTTGGGAGGTTTAGAAGTTGGAGAGTGGCAATCTTCCTCCTTATTGAGTGTTTCATTTTCTAGAGACTTTTCACTCTCTCTCCTTCGTGCATCTGTGAAGCCAGAGTGAAAAGATCAAATTATCAGGCTGCAGATGCTCATGCATCTACCAGGATCTCAACAGTGTGGAAAATGGTCCACATCCAAGTTTTGGCTCCCAAAGATGGATTTATTCCTAAACCAGCAGTTTACAAGTATTTCCAGAATAATGTCTTACTGATGCACAGAGAAATAGGAAAGATAATGACCATGTATACAACTTAAGGGACACCCAGCCATGTGACCTTTTTAGGAATGAGTATCCTTTACAGCCTTTCTGCATTCTCAATGTTAAAGTGTCTTGACCTGGAGAATATACATATGTGAAGAGGACCTACGATGAAACCCCAAACTCTAGTAACTACTGCTGAACTTCAACTTAAAACTCAACACACATGGACTATGATGCAATCATATTTATGAAAAACAACCTACTGGCTGGGTGCAGTGGCTCACGCCTGTAATCTTAGGATATTGGGAGGCTGTGGGGGGCGGATCGTTTGAGCCTAAGAGTTTCAGACCAGCCTGGACAACATGGTGAAACCCCAGCTCTACAAAAAATAGACAAATTAGCTGGATGCGGCATGTGCCTGCAGTCCCAGCTACTAGAAATGATGAGGTGAGCTGTGATCATGTCGCTGTACTCCAGCCTGGCTGACAGAGTGAGACCCCATCTCAAAAAAACAACCTACACATGTGTTTTTTTAAAAATGCAGTTAAGTGTCTTCTCAAAACAAGGAGCCTCCATTGGGAGGCTGAGGCAGGATTGCTTGAGGCCAGGAGTTTGAGACCAGCCTGGGGAGTGTAGTGAGACCCCATCTCTAAAAAACAAATTTTTTAAATTTAGCCAGGCATGGTTGCGTGCACCTGTCGTAACAGCTACTTGGGATATTGGGGCAAGAGGATTGCTTGAGGCCAGGAGTTTGAGGCTGCAGTGAGCTATGATCACACCACTGCACTCCAACCTGGGTGAGAATGAGACCCTGTCTTAAAAATAAA
The DNA here is from genome assembly GCF_028885625.2 of Pongo pygmaeus. NCBI lineage: Eukaryota > Metazoa > Chordata > Mammalia > Primates > Hominidae > Pongo > Pongo pygmaeus. The sequence goes on along the minus strand of NC_072383.2, from coordinate 50,703,055 downwards.
AAACTAGGCCGGGCACGGTGGCTCACGCCCGTAATCCCAGCACTTTGGGATGCCAGGGCGGGTAGATTACGAGGTCAAGAGATGGAGACAATCCTGGCAAACATGGTGAAACCCCATCTTTACTAAAAATACAAAAATTTAGCCAGGCCTGGTGGCAGACTCCTGTAATCCCAGCTACTTGGGAGGCTGGGGCAGGAGAATCACTTGAACCTGGGAGGCGGAGGTTGCAGTGGGCTGAGATCACGCCATTGCACTCCAGCCTGGGCAGAAAGAGCGAAACTCCATCTCAAAATAAATAAATAAAATAAAAAAATAAAAAAAATAGAAGGCCAGACATGGTGGCTCACGTATGTAATCCCAGCACTTTGGGAGGCCGAGACGGGTGGATCATGAGGTCAGGAGTTTGAGACCAGCCTGTCCAAATCTGTGTCTGTATTAAAAACACAAAAATTAGTCAGGCATGGTGGCGCTCACCTGTAATCCCATCTACTCAGGAGGCTGAGGCAGGAGAATTGCTTGAACCAGGGAGTTGGAGGCTGCAGTGAGCCAAAACCGTGCCACTGCACTCCAGCCTGGTAACAGAGCGAGACTCCATCTCAATAAATAAATAAATAAATAAATAAATAAATAAATAACTAAATAAAAGAAATGCAAGTACAAATCAATTTAGAGGTGGAAGGAAAGACCTTAAAAAATATCACAGTGGCTGGCCCTTGGAATCCCAGCACTTTATGAGGCCAAGACCAGCCTGGGCAACATAGGGAAACCATCTCTACAAAATTTTAGCTGGGTGTAGGCGGGGCGCGGTGGCTGACGCCTGTAATCCCAGTACTTTGGGAGGCCGAGTTGGGTGGATCATGAGGTCAGGAGATCGAGACCATCCTGGCTAACACAGTTAAACCCCGTCTCTACTAAAAATACAAAAAATTAGCTGGGTGTGGTGGCAGGCACCTGTAGTCCCAGCTACTCGGGAGGCTGAGGCAGGAGAATGGCATGAACCCTTGAGGCAGAACTTGCAGTGAGCCGAGATCACGCCACTGCACTCCAGCCTGGGCGACAGAGCGAGACTCCATCTCCACAGAAATACAAACTACCATCAGAGAATACTACAAACACCTCTACGCAAATGAAAATCTAGAAGAAATGGATAAATTCCTCGACACATACACTCTGCCAAGACTAAACCAGGAAGAAGTTGAATCTCTGAATAGACCAATAACAGGATCTGAAATTGTGGCAATAATCAATAGCTTACCAACCAAAAAGAGTTCAGGACCAGATGTATTCACAGCCAAATTCTACCAGAGGTACAAGGAGGAACTGGTACCATTCCTTCCGAAACTATTCCAATCGATAGAAAAAAAGGGAATCCTCCCTAACTCATTTTATGAGGCCAGCATCATTCTGATACCAAAGCCGGGCAGAGACACAACCGAAAAAGAGAATTTTAGACCAATATCCTTGATGAACATTGATGCAAAAATCCTCAATAAAATACTGGCAAACCAAATCCAGCAGCATATCAAAAAGCTTATCCACCATGATCAAGTGGGCTTCATCTCTGGGATGCAAGGCTGGTTCAATATAAGCAAATCAATAAATGTAATCCAGCATATAAACAGAACCAAAGACAAAAACCACATGATTATCTCAATAGATGCAGAAAAGGCCTTTGACAAAATTCAACAACCCTTCATGCTAAAAACTCTCAATAAATTAGGTATTGATGGGACGTATCTCAAAATAATAAGAGCTATCTATGACAAACCCACAGCCAATATCATACTGAATGGGCAAAAACTGGAAGCATTCCCTTTGAAAACTGGCACAAGACAGGGATGCCCTCTCCACCACTCCTATTCAACATAGTGTTGGAAGTTCTGGCCAGGGCAATTAGGCAGGAGAAGGAAATAAAGGGTATTCATTAGGAAAAGAGGAAATCAAATTGTCCCTGTTTGCAGATGACATGATTGTATATCTACAAAACCCATTGTCTCAGCCCAAAATCTCCTTAAGCTGATAAGCAACTTCAGCAAAGTCTCAGGATACAAAATCAATGTACAAAAATCACAAGCATTCTTATACACCAACAGACAAACAGAGAGCCAAATCATGAGTGAACTCCCATTCACAATTGCTTCAAAGAGAATAAAATACTTAGGAACCCAACTTACAAGGGACGTGAAGGACCTCTTCAAGGAGAACTATAAACCACTGCTCAAGGAAATAAAAGAGGATACAAACAAACGGAAGAACATTCCATGCTCATGGATAGGAAGAATCAATATCGTGAAAAGGGCCATACTGCCTAAGGTAATTTATAGAATCAATGCCATCCCCATCAAGCTACCAATGACTTTCTTCACAGAATTGGAAAAAACTACTTTAAAGTTCATATGGAACCAAAAAAGAGCCCGCATCGCCAAGTCAATCCTAAGCCAAAAGAACAAAGCTGGAGGCATCACGCTACCTGACTTCAAACTATACTACAAGGCTACAGTAACCAAAACAGCATGGTACTGGTACCAAAACAGAGATATAGATCAATGGAACAGAACAGAGCCCTCAGAAATAATGCCGCATATCTACAACTATCTCATCTTTGACAAACCTGAGAAAAACAAGCAATGGGGAAAGGATTCCCTATTTAATAAATGGTGCTGGGAAAACTGGCTAGCCATATGTAGAAAGCTGAAACTGGATCACTTCCTTACACCTTATACAAAAATTAATTCAAGATGGATTAAAGAAACGTTAGACCTAAAACCATAAAAACCCTAGAAGAAAACCTAGGCATTACCATTCAGGACATAGGCATGGGCAAGGACTTCATGTCTAAAACACCAAAAGCAATGGCAACAAAAGCCAAAATTGACAAATGGGATCTAATTAAACTCAAGAGCTTCTGCACAGCAAAAGAAACTACCATCAGAGTGAACCAGACAACCTACAAAATGGGAGAAAATTTTCACAACCTACTCATCTGACAAAAGGCTAATATCCAGAATCTACAATGAACTCAAACAAATTTACAAGAAAAAAACAAACAACCCCATCAAAAAGTGGGCCAAGGATATGAACAGACACTTCTCAAAAGAAGACATTTATGCAGCCAAAAGATACATGAAAAAATGCTCATCATCACTGGCCATCAGAGAAATGCAAATCAAAACCACAATGAGATACCATCTCACACCAGTTAGAATGGCGATCATTAAAAAGTCAGGAAACAACAGGTGCTGGAGAGGATGTGGAGAAAGAGGAACACTTTTACACTGTTGGTGGGACTGTAAACTAGTTCAACCATCGTAGAAGTCAGTGTGGTGATTCCTCAGGGATCTAGAACTAGAAATACCATTTGACCCAGCCATCCCATTACTGAGTATATACCCAAAGGACTATAAATCATGCTGCTATAAAGACACATGCATGCGTATGTTTATTGAGGCACTATTCACAATAGCAAAGACTTGGAACCAACCCAAATGTCCAACAATGACAGACTGGATTAAGAAAATGTGGCACATATACACCACGGAATACTATGCAGCCATAAAAAATGATGAGTTCATGTCCTTTGTAGGGACATGGATGAAATTGGAAATCATCATTCTCAGTAAACTATCGCAAGGACAAAAAACCAAACACTGCATGTTCTCACTCATAGATGGGAACTGAACAATGAGAACACATGGACACAGGAAGGGGAACATCACACTCTGGGGACTATTGTGGGGTGGGGGGGAGGGGGGGGAGTGATAGCATTAGGAGATATACCTAATGCTAAATGGCGAGTTAATTGGTGCAGCACACCAGCATGGCACATGTATACATATGTAACTAACCTGCATATTGTGCACATGTACCCTAAAACTAAAGTATAATAATAATAATAATAATAATAATAATAATAATAAAAAAAAAATTTAGCTGGGTGTAGTGCATGCCTACAGTTCCAGCTACTAGGGAGGCTGAAGGAGGTGAGGCTGCAGTAAGCCATCATCATGCCACTGCACTCCAGCCTGTGTGACAGAGTAAGACCCTGTCTCAAAACAAAACAAAACAAAAAACACATCATGGTAAGGGAAGGGAGGTATTACAATTGAACCATTTAGGTTTCCAAAACACTAAAAGTGCTTGATCAACCAGTAATAACACTGTTTGAGAACACTGCTCTGGTGATGATAACATCAAAAAAGCCTGGTCTTGGGACAGCTCACATGAAACTCCAAGCCTTTGACTGTTCTGAATAAACAAAATTCTAAGATGTCAAAACATAAAATGAAAATATCCAAAAAAAAAAAAGAGACAAACCTAACAGTCAAGTATCCACTTCAGTGGTAAGATTATTAAGCAGATCATCTAGGTCTACTCTGGTACCCATTCCTCAGATTCTTTGGAGCAGAAGATAGACACTCCAATCGGCCCATGCAACCCAAATAAAGAGTTCATGACTGAATTTAAATACTGCAAAGTCTCTGCATAATTTGGTTATGGATAGTTTATGGAAAACGGCAATAACACGATACCCACCCTGGTCTGACTTACTTCTGCCAGATGTGGTGGAGGTCCCAGTCTGCGATGACTCACTTCCTGTCCTTGACCGTTCCCGTTCCTGAGTTTCTTCACTTCGCCAGCTTGGGTGTCTGTACGAGAGAGTCACAAAACACACATTATGCCTGGCTCAATGAAGGCCACCTTAGACCCATGCTGACCCCTCAAGAACCATCACTTACTTCATGTATAGGTGTATATGCATATAAATTTGTCTTTCCCTCAAACTATTTGAAAGCTACATACGTTAAGACACACTTTGGCCCTAAATACTTCAGCAAGAATCAACCAATACGGTTAAGAACAGTATCCTACATAATCTACAATACCGCCCTTCTTTACTAATTAACATAGTTCTACAAGCCACTCATTACCAGGCCTAGTTTTTCAGGGCAATTACTTATAATAGGAGGTCTCTAGCCTTTTAGATACAATACCAGCTTTTAATAGTAAACACTTTTGTAACGGACAGGGAAGAAGTCTTCATTGTGTAAAACTGTCCCTAACTCTGCATACTGCCTAACACCCCTGGGCCACAGCCCACTAAATGCCCGTCAGTGACAACCACTGATGTAATAATAACACAAATTTCCCAAATGCCCCTGGGGATGTAATGCCCCCATTACGAACCACCGGATTCCTAGATGGGATATCCATCAAGAAGACAACACACCTCTCCCGAGGCCGTCGTTCTAGTTTTGGCTCATCCAGCTGACGCTGCAACTTCTCTTGTTCCTTCTGTAGCCGTTCTTCTACTTCTCTTTCTCTAGCAGCTGTGTCAACGGGCTTTGCCCCTCCAAAGATAGAAGCAGCTCGAGTGGACTGGGAGGTACTAGCAGAGGAATCATCTTCCTTAGGAGTACTCCGAGGCTTTAGATTCAGTTTGGGTCTTTGGGGGGGACCTAAGTTAAATGAAACTTTAAGTAATAGTTTTCCAAATCACCAGAAGCTGATGGCTGAAAGCCAGATTTCTCAGCTATAACTCCTATGAAATGCTACATGAGATTCAAGTTAGTGGCCTAACCAATCCACAGAAGGCAAATAGGAGATCATTAGAAAACAGATAGCTTAGGCTGGGCATGGTGGCTCACACCTGTAATCCCAGCACTCTGGGAGGCCGAGGTGGGTGGATCACAAGGCCAAGAGATTGAGACTATCCTGGCCAACATGGTGAAACTCCATCTCTACTAAAAATAAAAAATTAGCTGAGCGTGGTGGCGCGCACCTACCTATAGTCCCAGCTACTCAGGAGGCTGAGGCAGGAGAATTGCTTGAACCTGGGAGGCAGAGGTTGCAGTGAGCCAAGATCGAGCCACTGCACTCCAACCTGGTGACAGAGCAAGGCTCCGTCTCAAAAATAAAAAAGAAGAAATAAAAAAAAAAAAAAGAAAATACGTAGCTCAGGCTGGGTGTGGTGGCTCACGCCTGTAATCCCGACACTTTGGGAGGCCGAGGCGGGTGGATCACCTGGGGTCGGGAGTTCAAGACCAACCCGACCAACATGGAGAAACCCCGTCTCTACTAAAAATAAAAAATTAGCCGGGCATGGTGGCGCATGCCTGTAATCCCAGCTACTCGGGAGACTGAGGCAGGAGAATCGCTTGAACCTAGGAGGCGGAGGTTGTGGTGAGCCAAGATTGCACCACTGCACTCCAGCCCTCCAGGCTGGAAAACAAAAGCAAAACTCTGCCTAAAATAAATAAATAAATGAAAATAAAAATAAAAATAAAAATAGGTGGCATAAATAACCAAGTTCTGGCCGGGCACGATGGCTCACGCCTGTAATCCCAGCAATTTGGGAGGCTGAGGCGGGCGGATCACCCGAGGTCGGGAGTTCGAGACCAGCCTGACCAATATGGAGAAACCCCGTCTCTACTAAAAATACAAAATTAGCCGGGAGTGGTGGCACATGCCTGTAGTCCCAGCTACTCGGGAGGCTGAGGCAGGAGAATTGCTTGAACCCACCAAGGAGGCAGAGGTTGCAGTGAGCCGAGATCACACCATTGCACTCCAGACTGGGCAACAAGTGCCAAACTCCATCTCAAAAAAAAAAACCAAGTTCAATTACTCTTCTACCACATCCATGATGTAGTACAAGACCACAGGAAAGACTAAAAATGGTAAACATTTAAGTGATAAATTAATAATCTATCAAGATTTCTTTCATATGGGAAGAAATTTTTGACCATCATTAACTACTGGATGAAAGTATCTTGCTCCGAAATCTGCGTGTTAAGAACTAATACAATATGATAGGGAAGATTCTAATTCTTTATTTTTTTTGAGACAGTCTCGCTCTGTCACCCAGGCTGGAGTGCAGTGGTGTGATCTCAACTCACTGCAACCTCTGCCTCCCTGATTTTCCTGCCTCAGCCTCCTGAGTAGCTGGGAGTATAGGCACGTGGCACCATGCCCAGCTAATTTTTGTATTTTTAGTAGAGATGGGGTTTCACCATGTTGGCCAGGCTGGTCTTGAACTCCTGACCTCAAGTGATCCGCTTGGCTCGGTTTCCCAAAGTGCTGTTACAGGTGTGAGCCACTGCGCCCAGCCAGGAAGACTCTAGATCTTATACCCTTGTCTCTATGTATAATGTAAATTTGGCAGGTGTTTCATGGGGCAAAGCGTGTAACACTGAACAGATAAACTCTTAAGGCAGTCTGATTTCTTCCTCGATTCAAGTTGTCAGAACACTTTCAAGAGAAACCTAAGTGTTTCAAGGAAGTTAAATTTCTAAAAATGATTGTTTGCCCTAAATATTTTGGATATACAAAAGATACAGAGAATATAAAGAAAGCCTATGCATACAATCACCTGGCTTACGTAATGTAACCTTAACAAAGAGGTAAAACCTTCTGATGACATGACCAGCTGCACTCTGTCCTCTAAATAACCACTAGATGGTGACTTCATCATGCCCACACTTGACTTTTACTACATATGCACATAGTACCTGTAGATAGAGGGTACTGTTTAACAAGATCTAAATTTTCTATGAGGGCTTTAAGCCGACAGTTTATATATGTTCCTAAACATATTTTAAATCTGTATTATAGCCCCGTCACTTTTATAAGATAAAACGGGGGCTCAGAAAAAGTAGCTCATTTAAGATATTAATAAAAGAACACAGCCGGGCACAGTGGCTCACGCCTGTAATCCCAGCACTTTGGTAGGCTGCGGGCAAGTGGATCACTTGAACTTGGAAGTTTAAAACCAGCCTGGGCAATGTGGAGAATTTTATAGAGAACCCCATCTCTATAAAAAATACCAAAATTAGCCAGGCATATGTTATGCACCTATAGTCCCAGCTACTGGGGAGGATGAGGAAGGAGGATCACTTGAGCTCAGAAGGCTGAGGCTACAGTTAACCATGATTATGTCACTGCAATTTTAGCCTGGGCGACAGAGTGAGATCCTGTCTCAAGAAGAAAAAAAAAAAGTGAAGGCTGGGCAAACAGTGAAGGCCCATATATGTCAAAGGTATAGAGAAAGGGCTATCTTCCAGGCCATGGGGAAACTAGAAAGGTCTAAACAGGAGAATAAGGTAATTAGATCTTATGCCAGAAAGACAACTGACAACTGGGGCCGATGTGAAGAACGGAGCAAGGAAGGGAACTCTGTTAGGAGGCAATGGCCAGTAACGTGGGTGCAGCAATGAGGCCTCAACAAAGGTAGCAGCAGCAACTGGAGACAAGAGAGCAGATCTTAGAGGGAATGGGGGGTAAGAGCAAGAAGAGAAAAAAAAATCAGGTGTGCAGCTCTTGGTGGGGAGGTAAGGGACAGTGTGAGAGAGGAAAAGGTCAGAAGTCAAGGAGAACATGAGGCCCACATCTGAGCTTCCACTTTTCTAACTTGTAATTTTACCTATACCACACAGAAGTCTCAGAATTAAACAATACCTGTACAAGCACTCAGCTCATTGATGGAACAGAGTAAATGGTTAATAAATGTTAGCTATTATTTTTAGTCTTCTTGCTTGAGGAAATCGCTTTTAAGAATGTAGTTTTTTGGCTGGGTGCAGTGGCCCACGCCTGTAATCCCAGCACTTTGGGAGGCCAAGGCGGGTGGATCACGAGGTCAAGAGATCCAGACCATCCTGGCCAACATGGTGAAACCCCGTCTCTACTAAAAATACAAAAATTAGCCAGGCGTGGTGGCAAGCCCAGCTACTCGGGAAGCTGAAGCAGGAGAATCACTTGAACCCGGGAGGCATAGGTTGCAGTGAGCTGAGATCACGCCATTGCACTCTAGCCTGGGCAACTACAGAGAGAGACTCCGTCTCAAAAAAAAAAAAAAAAAAAAAATATATATATATATATATATATATATAATTTTTTAAAACCTATTTCCTATTTTATTATTTTTATATATATATTTTAAAACCTATTTCCTATTTTATTGTTTATATATATATAATTTTTTAAAACCTATTTCCTATTTTATTATTTTTTAGATGGGGTCTCACTATGTTGCCCAAGCTGAAATGAGACCTTGGCTCACTGCAGCCTTGACCTCCCAGGCTCAAGCGACCCTCCCACCTCAGCCTCCTAAGACACTGGGACTACAGGCACATGCTACTACGCTCAGCTAACTTTTATATTTTTTGCAGAGATGGGGTCTCACTATGTTGCCAGAGCTTGTCTTGAACTCCTGGGCTCAAGTGATCCTCCTGCCTTGGCCTCTCAAAGTGCTGGAATCACAAATGTAAGCCACCATGGCTGGCCTACTTTTTTGTTTTTTGTTTTTTTAAACAAACATTGAATTATTATTATTATTATTTTGAGGAAGGAGTAAAGACTTCACCATTTTCTGAGGGAGAAGGAAGGACTTCACTGCAAAAGAATTGCCATATGGCTCTGATGAATTCTGTCATCTCACTTTTATTAGTTTATTAGTTTTATTAGTTGTCCAGATCGATTTTCCTTTCTTGGGGAATCACAGGAGATGATGGATATAAAGCCACTGGTACAAAGTTTAGGACTAACACAAAAAGATGTTAAAGATAGGAAAAATTCAGCTGGACACGGTGGCTCATGCCTGTAACCCCAACACTTTGGGAGGCCAAGGCAGGCGGATCACGAGGTCAAGAGATTGAGACCATCCTGGCCAACATGGTGAAACGCCGTCTCTACTAAAAATACAAAAATTAGCTGGGCATGGTGGCGTGCGCCTGTAGTCCTAGCTACTTGGGAGGCTGAGGCAAGAGAATTGCTTGAACCTAGGAGGCAGAGGTTGCAGTGAGCTGAGATCATGCCACTGCACTCCAGCCTGGCAACAAACAGAGCAAGACTCCATCTCAAAAAAAATAAATAAATAAAAATAAAAAAATGAAAAAAGGATAGAAAAAATTCTGGGCCAGATACCATAACCTTTTATATGACATCACTGAAGTTAGAACACAAATGGTGGCCATTTATTAGTATTTTCTAACAGGTTAGATTTGTAATACAGTTTACATTTTATATCTTATAGTATTAGGGGCATAATTTTAGAATAGGTGCACCAAAATCTCACCTTTATAATTAATGAACATCAATTATTGTGGTATAATGGTACTGAAAGCAATGCTTTTTTTTTTTTTTGAGACAGTCTCACTGTCGCCCAGGCTGGAGTGCAGTGGTGCGATCTCAGCTCACTGCAACCTCTGCCTCTGGGCTCAAGAAATTCTCCTGCCTCAGCCTCCTGAGTAGCTGGGATGATAGGTATGTGCCACTACGGCCACCCAATTTTTGTATTTTTAGTACAGATGGGGTTTCACCATGTTGGCCAGGCTGGTCTCGAACTCTTGACCTCAAATGATCTGCCCACCTTGGCCTCCCAAAGTGCTGAGATTACAGGTGTGAGCCACTGCACCTGGCCTTAATGCTTAGTTTTTAACCCCATAGTACCAATTATGGGCTACAGGACTATGTTTAATCTGAATTTCATTTCCCTCACTTGAAAAATGGAGCTAAAACCATCTGTTTTAAGTGTAATTTACTGAGATCACAACATAACAGTATCTGGCAATTTTTTTTTCCATTTCTACTGTTTATTCAATAAATTTTAACTGAAAAATCTATCTGTGAAGGCATATGAGATGAAAACAATTCGACTGCTGTGTTTCCACTGATGTCATCCTTAGCCAATGCTTTTTTTTTTTTTTTTTTTTGAGACGGGGAGTCTCACTGTCGTCACCCAGGCTGGAGTGCAGTGGCGCCATCTCCACTCACGGCAAGCTCCGCCTCCCAGGTTCCCACCATTCTCCTGTCTCAGCCTCCCTAGTACCTGGGACTACAGGCGCCTGCCACCACGCCTGGTAGAGACGGGGTTTCACCATTAGCCAGGATGGTCTCGATCTCCTGACCTCGTGATCTGCCCACGCCTGGCCAGCCAATGCTCTTTCTACTATGCTTTGCTGCTTCCTGTACAATGTGCAAATTATATTTGTGCCCAACTCAGTACTCTGTAACACAATCACAAATTTTCCATAGTTTTCCCAGTTTCTGCTCCATGAAGTAAGTAAAAAGAAAACCATTACCTCTATCATCACGCCTATAATCATCCCGAGAGTAATCATCTCTGGAGCTCCACGACCGATCATCCCGTCTGTCATATCGGTCTTCATAGCGGTCCCCGCCTCCTCTGTAGTCATCATCCCTGCGATACCCACTGCCAAATGCTCTTCTGCCACTGCCTATCCGGGAATCATAGCCTGTAAATATATCCCAAATTATAATCATCACAGCAGAGGGGGAAAAAAAAGGCAAAGTTACTGAAAGAGCAATTCAACATGTTTTACAATTACCTCTATCATAGTCTCTGCTGCCTCGGTCATCATAGCGATCCCGGCCACCATATCGATCCATATCCCGGCGTGGGCCATCCCGATACCCATCCCGATACCCATCCCGATACCGGTCTGAATCATAACGATCTCGATACTCTAGAGGAAAGAGACAAGTAACACCATCCCCTTTTCTCTGACACCATTAATAGGAACACGGTAAGCTATCAGACCAATTTGGAAGAATTTGTTTATTTAAATTTTCTATCTGATGTCTTCAAAAAGTTTCCCTGGTGAAATAAATGTTGCTCAGCTAATAATTTGGGAAGGGTGGGTTGGAAATAAAAAAATCCCTAAATATTCCATAATGAATTTCCAGAAGGAGAAAAGGTTTACATGCAAAAACAAAAAAAAAACAAAGCACAAGACACTAAAACAATACAGCTGGAATCTTCCATGTTTGATCCCAAAGACCACTTATTTTTTAATTAAAAAAATTTTTTTAGCCAGTCACAGTGGCTCACGCCTGTAATCCCAGCAGCACTTTGGGAGCCTGAGGCGGGCAGATCACGAGGTCAAGAGATCGAGACCATCCTGGCCAATGTGGTGAAACCCCGTCTCTATTAAGAATACAAAAATTAGCTGGGCCTGGTGACGCACACCTGTAGTCCCAGCTACTTGGGAGGCTGAGACAAGAGAATGGTGTGAACCTAGGAGGTGGAGGTTGCGCTGAGATCATGCCCCTGTACTCCAGCCTGGCGAGAGAGTGAGACTATGTCTCAAAAAAAAAAAAAAAAAAAAAAAAAAATTTTTTTTTTTTTTTTTTTTTGAGAGACAGTCTCTCTATGCTGCCCAGGCTGGTCTTGGACTCCTGGGTTTGAACAATCCTCCAGCCTTGGTCTCCCAAAGTGCTGGGATTATAGGCCTAAGCCATAACACCCAGCTTCAAAGATCACTTTAAGAGGCAAATAAAATGAGAAACAATATATGCAACATATGACTAACAGGACATAATTTTCTATTGAATTTTAGGAGCTTAAATCAATTTCTGCACTGCTGATCATAATTTTAAACGGTACAAATACACTTTGGGAGGCTGAGGTTGGTGGATTGCCTGAGCTCAGGGGTTTGAGACCAGCCTGGGCAACATGGTGAAACCACAACTCTATCAAAAATACAAAAAATTAGCCGGGCATGGTGGTGCAGGCCTGTCGTCCCAGCTACTTGGGAGGATGAGGTGGAAGGATCACTTGAGCCAGGGAGGCAGAGGTTGCATTGATCCAAGATTGTGCCAAGGCACTCCAGCCTGGGCGACACAGTGAGACTTCCTCTCAAAATAAATAAATGAATCAATAAATTAGTATAAATACTGAAAGTTGTATTAGAACTATGCATGAAAAGATTTGAAGTCATGTATACCCTTCTTGACCAACAATTTAATTTCTTGAAATTCACCGAGGAAATAATTGGATGTGTGATAAAGATACACGTACAAAGACATTCATTGCAATGTTACATTATAAACTATATTTTACACACACATGTGCATTTCAGTATCAGAGGACCCTAAATACTAGAAATCTGTATAAAGAAATGTAGTAGCTCAGATAGCAAACTGTGGGTAGCGTTATGTTGTTTGTAAAAGGGATAGCTGCTATTTAGCTCCAGCTGACTGTTGCTAGGATCTTCCAATTTTCTGAGAGAAGCTGGCAACCCAGATTTTAATGTTAAGAAAAAAAATCTGAATTTCTAAATATAAATTAACTAACTAAAACAACCTACACATGTTTTAAGGGCTGATAATTTATGTATGGGGGACAAACAGGGATCTTTTTCTTTTTTTTAGAGACAGAGTCTCACTCTGTCACCCAAGCTGGAGTGCAGTGGCACTATCACGGGCTCACTGCAACCTCTGCCTCCCGGGTCCAAGCGATTCTCCTGCCTCAGCCTCCCCAGTAGCTGAGGTTACAGGTGTCCGGCTAATTTTTTTTTGTATTTTTAGTAGGGACAGGGTTTCACCGTGTTAGCCAGGATGGTCTCAATCTCCTGACCTCATTATCCGCCCGCCTCCGCCTCCCAAAGCTGGGATTACAGGCATGAGCCACCATGCCCGGCCAGGGATCTTTTTCTTGTGGCTGCTGTCTTTTAAATAATGATTTCATTTTGGAAACCACATAATTTTTACAGACCAGACATAACATTTCCTGGTATTATAAACTTTATGTATTAAAGAACACGCTAATGTTAGTAAAATGATTATAGAAATGATCTAAAACAGGACACATATAAGAAAATCAGCCCTGTGTTTATTTTGAAATGTGGTTTTAATTTTTGGAGATGCGATTTACACTTAATTTTATTTGGATAATACTGAAATTATGATAAGCTTGTATTTCCTGAGAAAGCACAGATCCATACTGGAGAAAAGCAGCACACGCTATTACTGACATTTCATAGGAATACTGAGTGTAATACCCCCCAACACCCCTCGGGGTTCTCTTTTTGGCCTAATGCTTGGGACAGGAGTCTCTGGATCTTTAATTCAGGTTAACTAAGTTGACTTTGGGGCAGCTTTGGATAACAACAGCACACTCACTCGTTATCCATCCTGCTTGCTCTAAATTCAAGGTTTCAGGTGAGAAAAGTCATGCCCCTGGACTCAAAACAGGACCCTTGGTCTGACTGTCTGCTTTTTCTTTCAAGAGCCATTTCTTCCCTGTTAACAATAGAATCTCTTGCATAAATGCTGAAGTTAATCACCTCACGTAGTTCTCCCCAAGACTTTGTTGTATCACAAAGTCATGTAAAAAGTCAGATATAAACTTGCTGATTTATCCTTCCTTCAGACCTATGACCCATTCTTCTTCCTTCTACATCTTAAAAGGTTAAGGACTCTCCTCTAAAAGGAATTATATCCCTTACTGCTTCCCCAATTATATTTAGTACAAAGCTCAAAAGGTACCTCACAAAATTAAAATGCTTGTGCTGGGAGCGCTGGCTCACACCTGTAATCCCAGCATTTTGGGAGGTCAAGGCAGGCGGATCATCTGAGGTAAGGAGTTAGAGACCAGCTGGCCAACATGGTGAAACCCCATCTCTACTAAAAAATACAAAAAATTAGCCAGGTGTGGTGGCGCACATCTGTAATCCCAGCTACTCAGGAGGCTGAGGCATGAGGAACACCCTGAACCTGGCAGGCAGAGGTTGCAGTGAGCCAAGATTGCCACTGCACTCCAGTCTGGGCAACACAGCAAGACTGTCTCAAACAAAACAAAACAAAACAAAGAGCTTGTAAATTTAAGTTGGTCTGTTTTTACTTAAACTATTTCAAACATACAGAAAAGTAAAAACGCCATTATAACAAACTTATGAACCTATTACTTAGGTTTAGTGAATGTCATATTTTGCCATGTCTACTTGTTTTTTGTTTAAAAGAAATGTTACAGACTAACAACAGAATTTTCCCCACCCCCACCAACAATCACAAGGGTGGTTAAATTACCATGCATAGCTTTATATTTTTACAACTTATGCATTAATACGTGGTATTGTTTTCAAATTTACATACAATTTTTTCCCCTTAATGTAACAGGTTTTGAATTTTATCCCTGTTGTTAGGCTATTAAGCATTTGATTACAGACAAACCACTACTTATTTATTTCTACTAGGTAGTAGCTTCTTTCCATTTTAAAAACAGTGTTGTCTATTTTTGTGTATTTTAATAAAGTTGCAGAATTTTCCCCATAAAGGTCTTTGTTAAAGTGATGTATGTAATTAACCTATACTCCTACCCCATGATATTTCCCACTCCCCTATCTTTCCGCACCCCAACTGTTTATTCACACAGTCTCTTCCCTCCACTATAATATATGCCCAATAAAGACAGGATTTTCTTGTTTTTGTTCACTGCTATATCTTGAACATTTAAGTGAATCAATTTTTATTAGAAAAAATTACACTGCTATATCTTTGTTCACTGCTATATCTTGAGTATTTTTAAAGTGAATCAATATTTTTATTTTAAAAAGTTACATTTTAGGCCAGGCGCAGTGGCGCATGCCTGTAATCCCAGCACTTTGGGAGGCTGAAGCAGGAGGATCATCTGAGGTCAGGAGTTCAAGACCAGCCTGACCAACATGGAGAAACCCCATCTCTACTAAGAATACAAAATTAGCCGGGCGTGGTGGCACATGCCTGTAATCCCAGCTACTTGGGAGGCTGAGGCAGGAGAATCGCTTGAACCTAGGAGGCGGAGGTTGAGGTGACCTGAGATCATGCCATTGCACTCCAGCCTGGGCAATAAGAGCGAAACTCCGTCTCGAAAAAAAAAAAAAAATTACATTTTAATTTTTTGCTACAAGCATATAGTAATGCAACTGATCGGCCGGGCGCGGTGGCTCACGCCTGTAATCCCAGCACTTTGGGAGGTCAAGGCGGGCGGATCATGAGGTCAAGAGATCGAGACTATCCTGGCCAACATGGTGAAACCCCGTCTCTACTAAAAATACAAAAATGAGCCGGGTGTGGTGGCGCGCACCTGTAGTCCCAGCTACTTGGGAGGCTGAGGCAGTAGAATCACTTGAACCCAGGAGGTGGAGGTTGCAGCGAGCCAAGGTCACGCCACTGCACTCCAGCCTGGGCGACAGAACGAGACTCCGTCTCAAAAAATATATATATATAAAAAAGTAATGCAACTGATCTTTGTATGCTGCTCTTCACCCAGCAATCATGCTGAACTCTTATTTCAAATAGCTCACTTTGTAGAATCTGTTGGATTTTTTTTGAGACAGGGTCTCGCTCTGTCACCCAGTCTAGACCTCCTGGGCTCAAGAAGTCCTCTTGCCTCAGCTTGCTGAATAGCTAGGACTGCAGGTGCGCACCACCACGTCAGCTTTTTTTTTTTTTTTTTTTTTTTGGTAGATAGGGTCTTGTTTTGTCACTCAGGCTGCTCTCAAACTCCTGGCCTTAAGCAATCCACCTGCCTTGACCTCCCAAAGTGTTGGGATTATAGCCACCATGCCCAGTTTGGGCTTCTTTATAAACAACTGTCTCCAAAAAAAGAGAAATGTCTGTCCCTTAGTTTGGTTAAGTTTCCAAAAAAATTATTAATTTATCAAATTCGTTTTCTGCATCTATCAGTTCTTTCAGATATTATCCAAAATTTTTCTTAATCTGCTTTCCCCCTTCTATCTGTTAATGTGGTCTGATCATCTGTAACACATTTGTCCTATTACTAAATAGCCTCCCAAAGCACAGAAGAAGCTAACTTCATAAAAACAAACTTACTGTCTCCAAAGCTATCATCACCTCTTCTAGGTGGGTAGTCATCAAAGCTGTCTGTAGCAGGACGAGCCCTCCAGTCTGTATCTGTTTTGTCAGAATCCCGATTTCTATCACGGCCAAAAGAACGATCATCCCTGTCTACAGATACATTAAAACAAAAACCGTAAGTTAGCTCATAAAAACTTTGCCCAATATTTCTCACACATAGAAAACACCCATTTTACCCTATTTTTCACTTTCACGTCACACTGTCATCCCAGTTACCTCAGGCCCCATAAGTACATGCTCCAATTCAACCCCAGGTGGCTCTTTTCCTCCCATTTTTTCCTATTGGTTTAATGCTTAGCTATCTCAAGTTCCGTATGGGCCAGGAGTCCCTGAAACATATACAAATTAGGTCCCTTTTGTGACCAACATGCTGTTAGGCAGCTAATCTATTTATCATCTATTTAATGTTCATCTAGATCAATCAGTCTTCTCAATCTTGACATGCATTTTGGGCTGCATAATTCTTTGTTGATGGGGACTGTCCTACTCCCTATAGAATTAACCCCTGGATTCTACTTATGTCAGCAGCACTCCTTCCAATTGTGACAACCTACAATGTCTTCAAACATTGCCAGAAGTCCCCTGTGGGGCAAAACTGATTGAAAACTGTTACTGTAGATTCAGGCAGGCCCACCACTACCCCTATTCAAATTTTCTGGGAAAGGATGGCTTGGTGTCATCCTAGGACCATTACCAAACAGAAATCTCTACCAGTTTCCTTACCTTTATCCTGTGCTTGATCAGCAACGTCCACTCGAATTCTCCTGTTACCTAGAGACTGAGAGCATAGGACCATATTAACCAACCTTTTGCCCCATTATGCACAAATCCCTTGAGTGACCTTGAACGTCTGGGCATAGCAGAAGCACTAGGGGAAGGAAGATAAAGGAAAACACTGTAATCTGCTAACACTCCAATTTGTGGGCTAAAGAGTCCTTTATAAAGACGTAAAAATTCAACAAATTTAAGCTGGCCTTGAATATTAGGTCAATTGTCATACTATTTTTACAAAGCTTAATTTCACAGAATAGAATTAACTTTTTAACTATCCAAGGTTATTTGTCAAGTGTAGCAAATTAAAAAAATAATTCTCACACAACTAGCTGAATAAAAGGCATATTTGGTGCCACAACAATTATTTATCAAAATTTATAGAAGCCAGGTGCAGTGGCATGTACCTACAGTCTCAGCTATTTGGGAGGCTGAGGCAGGAGGATCACTTAAGCCCAGGAGTTCAAATCCAGCCTGGGCAATATAGCGAGACCCTGTCTCTTAAAAACAAAAACACCCAACACATTTACAGAGCCCCTACTACTACTATGTACCAGCAAAATTGCATAAAGCATGCTCTGTCTACAATCTTAGTTTCTTTCACTCAGTATTACCTTCAGATAAATCAGTTCTTCCAGAGATACCCTCTGACTTCCCTTTCCCACATCATTATTTATATACTTTGAACCCAATTAATTCTATTGCTGATTTTTCCTCATTTCATAGTAGAATCTACAGTTGAAGAAGGATAACAATGATTTTTAGTTAAAAATACCCAAAACTATATTAAACACCACTATAATGAAATCTCTAGTAACAAAGTAACTCTTAAATATGGACCACAACAATATATTAAGTAATAGTTAATCTAGTAAACATCAAATAGTTAACAATTGCATGGTATTCTTTTTCTTATCCAGACTGAATAAAGTTAGAGACCAGTAATGTTAATAAAAATCTAAAAATAATCCAATAAGAGTAACTCTGGAACAAGATTAGACCTTCATATGCATTTAACTAAGTACATTAATTTTTATCTCTATTTCACACTGACTACAGATTATCATGATGGTAGGTAATCAATTATAAGGCAGCAAAACTATTTCCAAGAGGTGTTGATTTCAATCATGTCATATGGCAAATTAGGACTACAGAAATATGGCACAAATGGCACTAGAAATTGCCTTATCAATAAACAATAAGGTGTTTTGGGAGTTAAAGGAGGAAAAGTCTTTTTTCTTCTGAGATATAAGCCTCTCAAGTCCTTGGACAGGAAAACCTTTGGGGGCAGTGTTGACAAGCAGAAGGACTGGATATTTATTGTCACTCTCCTGTAAATATTCCTTTGTAGGAAATGTTTCCAAATCCTCTTAAATGAACAAAAATATCATTACAACACTTCCCTGAAAATGAGATATGCCTTTCAATACTAAACAAACTTGATTTTTCTATTTGCCTTTATCAGGTCAGATTACTTTGAAAAAGCAACGCCATAAGAGTTGAGGCAACACTGTGGGTAAACCAGTGTAGGACTTAATTAGAGACCTGGTGTGTGGTGGGTTTCTTCCACAACTGTCCACCTAAGTACTTCTCTAAATTATTGGGGCCTACTGAATTTGCTGAAGTGTGACTTGCTAGATGTTGAATGTTAAGTGATATACTGTTAAATAATGCAGGCCTTTATCTGTAGATATGGGAATCTTTGAAGTGAGCCTCTCACTCAACCTAAAAAATACCAGTTTGATCAACAAACATGAGATTTGTGAACTTATACCCCTCATATCCCCACTCTTATTTTCTTTACCTCTTCATTGAGACTCAGGGCACTGAGCAGGGAATCCAGGTCCTCAAATTCAGCATAACCAAAACCTTTCAACCTCTCTGGATTGCTGGGTTCACGTGGTAAACGCACTGCACTGATCTGAAGGAATAAAAAACAACAACAAAGTTTCCCAACGTTCTTCTTCATTTGTCATTTTTTGAGAGAACTACAAAGCATTACTGTATGTGCATGAATTTTTCTGAATACACAAGAACATGGTTGTCTCAGGAGGAAAACTGATGCAGAGGGATAGTAGAAACTTTACTAAATGCCCTATTATACCTTCTGAATTTTGAACTACATGAATTTAACTCTCAAAAAAAAAAAAGATGAATTCAGGCCAGGCGCAGTGGCTCATGCCTGTAGTCCCAGCACTTTGGGAGGCCGAAGCAGGTGGATCATCTGAGGTCAGGAGTTCAAGACCAGCCTGACCAACATAGTGAAACCCTATCTCTACTAAATACAAAAAATTAGCTGGGCATGTAATCCACTGTACTCCAGCCTGGATGACAGAATGAGACTCTGTCTCAAAAAAATAAATAAATAAATAAAATAAAATAAATAAATAAGTTAATTAAATAAAAATAAAAAACATATATATACACATAAAATTTTGATTTTATTTTTTTTCTTTGAGATGGTGTTTCACTCTTGCTGCCCAGGCTGGAGTGCAACGGCGCAATCTCGGCTCACCACAACCTCCGTCTCCCAGGTTCAAGCAATTCTCCTACCTCAGCCTCCCAAGTAGCTGGGATTACAGACATGTGCCACCACGCACAGCTAATTTTTATATTCTTAGTAGAGACAGGGTCTCACCACGTTAGCCAGGCTGGACTCGAATTCCTGACCTCAAATGATCCACCCGCCTCAGACTCCCAGAGTGCTGGGATTACAGGCGTGAGCCACCATTCCCGGCCTTAAATTATATTTCTAGTTGTTTTTTTAACAGCAACTGCCCATTCCACAATTAGTCTTTTTTAGACATTATCCTCAATATCTAGTTAATTATTACAACTTTTACGCTTACATTTAATCCTCGAAAGAATTCCTTAATTGACTCTTCTGTAACATCATAGGGTAGGTTTCCTAGAAAAGCAGTGTAGGGTGGCGATTTGGGAAGACGGCTCCGGTCGATATTGGGTTCCCGAGCAGCCCGTGGAGCAGTGGGAAGGATGGAACGGTCAATTGGAGGCGCCCTATACACATCGTCATCGTTACTGTGCCAAGTTGTTGAAACTAGGATAGAGGAATGAATGTAAGAAATTAGAAGAAACTTCTTTCACTACTGTCATAGAACAAGAGGACCCATGTTAACTGCCAAATATTAAACATGCTATACAAGAAAAACAGACAAAAAAAAGTGGGGGTTCAGTAATAAGGGCACTTTACAAAGAGAAGCTTCTGAGATTAATTATGACACCTTAATCCTTATGTAGCAAAGAAAGATTATTCCATAAATACAACTCTTTATGGAATATTACTGTGTGCCAGCTACTTTATATTCATTATATCCCATCTTATCTTTTTAACAGTCCTGTGAGGTTGTCCCCCATTCTACAGAAAAGCAAACTCAGATTTCAGACAGTAATTTGCCCAAGGTCACAGATGGTAAAGCTAGGATTCAAACCTGGGTCCCTCTTACTCCAGGTGTATTTAACCACTACTGACAACTCTCGTATTCCTAGCGGTGAGGTTGAAGTTGAGTATTTTTCTGCATGGTCTATCCTCCCTTAAAAACAACAACAGGCCCGGCTCGGTGGCTCACGCCTATAATCCCAACACTTCGGGAGGCCAAGGTGGATGGATCACCTGAGGTCAGGAGTTTGAGACCAGCCTGACTATTATGGTGAAACCCTGTCTCTACTAAAAATACAAAAATCAGCCAGGCGTGGTGGCGCGTGCCAGTAATCCCAGCTACTTGGGAGGCTGAGACAGGAGAATTGATTAAACCGGGAGGTGTTGCAGTGGGCCAAGAGATCGTGCCACTGCACTACAACCTGGGCGACAGAGTGAGACTCCATCTGAAAACAAACAAACAAAAAATACAACAACAAAAACAATCTTTTCCTACAGCACTGTCCATGAATTTGTACTTCAGATACCAACACTTATGGGAAGTATGACCTATATAAAATTTCCTGTTTTGGCCGGGTGCAGTGGCTCATGCCTGTAATCCCAGCACTTCGGGAGGCTGAGGGAGGTGGATCATGAGGTCAGGAGTTCAAGACCAGCCTGGCCAAAATGGTAAAACCCTGATTCTACTAAAAATACAAAAATTAGCTGGGTGCAGTGGCAAGGCACCTGTAGTCCCAACTACTCAGGCGGCTGAGGCAGGAGAATCGCTTGAACCCCGGGAGCAGAGGTTGCAGTGAGCAGAGAGCGTGCCACTTGCACTCCAGCCTGGGCAATAGAGTGAGACTCTGTCTCAAAAAAAATTTCCTGTTTTTAGGAATTATGAAAACAGGTCATAAGAAAAAATATTCTTTCAGCATGCAATAAAAGATTTTCAGGAAAAAAACAATGGTAATGAGATTTATGTCATACCTGGTAATTATAAAACATAGCTCCTTATTATTCCTGGTGACTCCCTGAAGGCACAGAACTTGTCCAAATGACTCTTCTTTA
The DNA here is from genome assembly GCF_028885625.2 of Pongo pygmaeus. Taxonomy (NCBI): domain Eukaryota; kingdom Metazoa; phylum Chordata; class Mammalia; order Primates; family Hominidae; genus Pongo; species Pongo pygmaeus. The sequence goes on along the minus strand of NC_072383.2, from coordinate 50,681,187 downwards.
TTTTCCCACCATAATTACTGTTCTCACTCCTTTTCCTCAGACCATTTTCGTTTACTCAAGGACACTCCGATTTTATACTAATAACACCTGGAACTAATTATTCCTTGGCTCTGAGTAAACATAGCCTACAGATTACACTAAAACATCACTTTTTTTTTTTTTTTGAGATGGAGTCTCGCTCTGTCTCCCACGCTGGAGTGTAGTGGCACGATCTCAGCTCACTGCACCCTCCGCCTCCCAGGTTCAAGCAATTCTCCTGCCCCAGCCTCCCGAGTAGCTGAAATTACAGGCACACGCCACCACGCCCAACTAATTTTTGTATTTTTAGTAGAGACGGGTTTTCACCATGTTGGCCAGGCTGGTCTTGAACTTCTGATCTCACGTGATCTGCCCACCTTGGCCTCCCAATGTGCTGGGATTACAGGTGTAAACCATCGCGAGCAGCCTGAAACATCACTTTATGAGGACCCCACAGAATTTTAGACCTAAAAGGAATTTTAAAAGATGATCTAGTTCTTACTCTTAAAATGAAGAAAATGAGGCCCAAAAGAATAGTAACTTAAGAAGTCTGTTAATGCAAGAACAAGAACTAGCAAAGCTCTCGTAAATGACCACTTCAGTCTTCACTGCGAAGTCTGATAGCCCAAACCTCATATTAAACCTTAGATTCTATAAAATATGTAAGATTTCAGGTGCTAAAAAATGAGTAAGTTCTTTTCAGATTACAAACAATGTGAATTATTATGTAATAGGTTTTGTCTAGAAAATAAGAAACATTCCAAACATGATGACAAAAGAAAAATTACCATCTCCTTCCAGGTCATCCGTTTCATCAGCCCAGCTGACTGGTTTGGAAACATAGGTGCTTCCTCCACCAGTACCCCCATCCTCAGCCAGAAAGTCTGTTAGGGAGATAGTCTTCCCCTTCTTATTCTTCTTTTTTGCTGTTTTAAAAGGCAAGAGAAAGATTATTCACCAATACTCAGGTATTTAAAGAGTTGTACAATGCAATATTGTAAAACATGATTTAGAAAGAAATAACATGGACACTCCTCAAATGGTTAAATTATGGCATTTCCATGAAGGGGTACTATGCAGACATAAATAAGAAATTTAAAAGTTGCAGAATACCTATTACGTGTAAACACATGTTTACGTATAGAAAAGGGTCTGAGTGTTTGAGATACACCCTGGAGAGTATGTTTGGGGTGTGGGGGCAACCTTTTATTTTCTACTATATTCACTTATCATTTGAGATCTTTAATTTTGTAACTACTTCTATTCAGTTACTACTTTCACTGCTCTTTGGATAAAAAAGATCAGTAAAAATTCTTATCTCACATAACATATTCAGTACGGTAGTTTTGAAGATTGTTTGACACTTGTAAACAAACCATATAGGGAAGGAATCACAACTATCTCTTTTTTTTTTTTTTTTTGAGACAGAGTCTTGCTCTTGTTGCCCAGGCTGGAGTGCAATGGTGCCATCTCGGCTCACTGCAACCTCTGCCTCCTGGGTTCAAGCAATTCTCCTGCCTCAGCCTCCCGAGTACTTGGGATTACAGGCACCTGCCACCACGCCCAGCTAATTTTTTTGTGTTTTTAGTAGAGACGGGGTTTTACCATGTTGGCCAGGCTGGTCTCGAACTCCTAACCTCAGGTGATCCTCCTGCCTCGGCCTCCCAAAGTGCTGGGATTACGATGTGAACCACCATACCTGGCCCCACTTTTTTTTTTGAGACAAGGTCTTGCTCTGTTGTCCAGGCTGTAGTTCAGTGGTGTAGCCATGGCTATCTGCAGCCTCAACCCTCCCATGCTCATGTGATCCTCCCACCTCAGCCTCCTCAATAGCTGGGACCACACGGGCACACCACCACGCCCAGCTGATTTTTAAAAAGTTTTTTAATTCCCTATGTTGCCCAGGCTGGTCTCAAGTATCCTGGAGGATCCTAGGCTCAAGTGATCCTCCTGCCTCAGCCTCCCAAAATGCTGCGATTACAGATATGAGCCATGGTGCCTGGCCACAACTATCAATTTACAAAAAAGGAAACTAAGTCTCAGAGAGGTTAAGTGAAACACTAGATGTCTGTAAAGTTACAGAGACATTAGATGGTTAGGCTGAAGATAAAACCCAAGTTTTTTTCATACGAAGTCCAAGGCTCTTTCTATATACCAAGGTATCCTTGCCTCTCAGCAGCTCATTCTATGTCAGGTTATCAAAACCACGGTAAAACATACTGCTATTTGAAAGTGTTCAAATGTTAACAGTCATATTCCCTAGATCTCTCTGCCTAGAAAAAATGTCCTCCTCTACTATAACAACACTGTATATGAGGATGTAATGCTAAAAGGAAAACACAAGAAAACCCTAATAACCAACACATTTAAGTGTTTCCCACAGTTATGGAATATTTAGTAATCTCCAAATGGCTCAACTTAGTGAACTGACACTGCTCTTTCTTTGTGGTCCTCAGAACTTCCGAGAAGTCACCACCAATCAAGAGCTGATTCAGAAGAGCAGACGGACTCAGTAAAGTTCCAGAACTGGCCTGATAGCAGCCACTACATGATTAAGAAAAAAACAAGCAGCTTTGTTGTAAAAAAGATCGGCTTCATGGTTTTTATAATCATGAATTTCTCCTCCATGTTCCAATTGTCACCTGATTTTTAATCCAAGAATATCAAACTTGATGTACCCCTTTGTTTAACTGAAGGTTGCTTTCTCACTTCGTATCTGCCTTTCTTTCAAATTTAACTTTCAGGAAATAAAGGTAACCAGTTTGCTATGAATGTTAACACATAGCCTTCTGGACACAATTAGAACCTGAAGTATTATGGTCTCAATGTGCAAACCAGATGAACCCGGCTAAAATAATCAAAGTTGACCATGAACATGGTATTTTCTGTATCTCTCAAGTGACTTAATATTAATCCAGCTCCAAAAGTATCGTTTATGATCAACCAGATCACATTTTGAATCCATCTTATGCTTTTTTTTTTTGAGACGGAGTCTCACTTTGTCATACAGGCTGGAGTGCAGTGGCGGGATCTCAGTTCACTGCAACCTCCGCCTCCCAGGTTCAAGCAATTTCTCCTGCCTCAGCCTCCCAAATGGTTGGGACTACAGGCGCGTGCCACCACGCCAGACTAATTTTTTTTTTTTTTTTTTAGTTTCACAGTGTTAGCCAGGATGGTCTCGATCTCCTGACCTTGTGATCAGCCTCCCAAAGTGCTGGGATTACAGACATGAGCCAACGCGCCTGCTTTTTCTTTTTCTTTTTTTTTTTGCAGTGGTGCAATCATGGCTCACTGCGGCTTTGACCTTTTGGGCTCAAGCAACCCTCCCACTGTAGCCTCTTGAGTAGCTGGGACTATAGGCATGCACCACTATGCCCGGCTAATTTTAAAATTTTTTGTAGAGGCGGGGGTCTTGCTACACTGCCCAGATTGGTCTTCAATTCCTGGCCTCAAGTGGTCCACCCGTCTCAGCCTTCCAAAGTGCTGGGATTAGATGTGAGCCACTGCACTTGGCCTTATTCCACAGCTTTCAAAGAATATGGTTACGGAGATGTTGGGTCTCATAGCACTTTTACTGCTGCAGCTCATATGCAAAGGTTTTTTTTTTTTTTTTTGAGAGGGAGTCTCACTCTGTTGTCCAGGCTGGAGTGCAGTGGCGCCATCTCGGCTCACTGCAACCTCTGCCTCCCAGGTTCAAGTGATTCTCCTGCCTCAGCCTCCCGAGTAGCTGGGATTACAGGAATGTGCCACCAAGCCTGGCTAATTTTTCTATTTTTAGTAGAGATGGGGTTTCACCATGTTGGCCAGGCTGGTCTGGAACTCCTGACCTCAAATGATCCACCCACCTCAGCCTCCCAAAATGCTGCGATTACAGGCATAAGCCACTGTGCCCAGCCTCATATGCAAAGATCTATGGGAGATTTTAATAAGCTAACACGACATGAGGTAAACCACTTACAGTACATGGGCTTATTTTAGACTTTTTCATATCATTTAATTAAAAAATAGTGTCTGGGATTAATATGATGCTAGCTACAGATCCTTACCCTCATGGGGCTTAATCTAGTATCATCAGCTAATATCCAATTATTAACCTGTCCTTCCACTGGGAGGATAAAAATAGAACCGGTGGTCAGTACAATAAGGTCAAGCTCAACAAAAGAACATAACAATCTGAAAAAGGTATCCCTTTCCTCTGTGTTCTATATACGTATCTTCTACCAAAACAGCAGAATGTGGAATTAATCTGCCCTTTAGTCCGATTTGGCTTAAATCAACTTTGTAGATCACAGTTTCTCAACTCTCACCCCTTGACTCCTTTGACAAACAAGTTTCTTCTTTAACGTTATTTGAAATTTCCAAACAAATTAAATATCATGACTAAAAAATATTAAAAGCACTTTTAAATCTTAGAATGTCTTTTCAAATCACAAGTCTCCCCCTCCTCTGATTACCACCCACTCCCAGGCCCTCTGGTTAAGAAATTACTATTGGGTGTGGTGGCTCACGCCTGTAATCCCAACACTTTGGGAGGCCGAGGCGGACGGATCACGAGGTCAGGAGATCGAGACCATCCTGGCTAACATGGCGAAACCCCGTCTGTACTAAAAATACAAAAAAATTAGCCGGGCGTGGTGGCGGGCACCTGTGGTCCTAGCTACTCGGGAGGCTGAGGCAGGAGAATGGCGTGAACCCGGGAGGCGGAGCTTGCAGTGAGCTGAGATGGCGCCACTGCACTCCAGCCTGGGCTACAAAGCGAGACTCCGTCCCCTCCACAAAAAAAAAAAGAAAAAAAAAAGAAAAAAAAAAGAAATTACTGTTGGATGAGTCTCTCTTTTTTTTTTTTGAGACAGAGTTTTGCTCTTGTTGCCTAGGCTGGAGTGCAATGGTAGAATCTCGGCTCACCGAAACCTCCACCTCCTGGGTTCAAGCGATTCTCCTGACTCAGCCTCCCAAGTAGCTAGGATTACAGGCATGCACCACCACACCTGGCTAATTTTGTATTTTTAATAGAGATGGGGTTTCTCCATGTTGGTCAGGCTGGTCTCCAACTCCCAAACCCAAGTGATCTGCCCGCCTCTGTCTCCCAAAGTGCTGGGATTACAGGCCTGAGCCACTGTGCCTCACCTGTTAGATGAGTCTTAAAAAAACAGGCTAAAATTCCTTACAAGATCTTCAACTTATTTAACTGTAGCAGCAGCACTGACTCAGTCACAATATAAGCAGCAGGTTTAAAGGAATTAGCCCTTGGAAAGCAAAATCAATAAAACTAAAGTAGGTGCCCATGTTTGTTCCACTCCATTTCATTCCAATAACTGAGAAAAGATGTTATCTAAATCCTCCATGCCCTTTGCTCCCTCAATACCTAGGCCCATTACATGTTTAGATTTCAACAGTGTTCCCTCTGCTTTATAAGTAAAGCACTGTTTAATGCTCCAGGTTTATCAATCCTTTGCAATTCAACAATGAACTGGTCCAATTCTTTAATTTTCTCTAAATCTTATGTGAACTGGTTAAAAAGTTAACAAATCAATCACCTCACAAAACAAAACGTGTCCCAATTATTTATACATGGTCTACAGTGGGGAAAACACATCTCTAGCTCTTTATACACCCATACAGGTTTAATAAAAGATCTTAAAAATGGAAATATTGCCAAGTCCAGAAGCCCTTAAACAAGAGACAACACATTCATGGTTTTCTTAATAAACAGGATTTGTTATAATAGATACTAAAATAAATACAGCCTACTTCTTAACTCAGAGTTTCTCTATTTCAGCACTGCTGATATTTTAACTTAGGTAATTTTTTGTCATGGGGGGATCTTTAGCAGTTATCTCTGACTCTGCTCATTAGATGCCAATAGCAACCCCCGACCCCCATTCCACTCTGACAACCAAAAGCATCTCTGGACACTGCCAAATGCTCTGGCATGGGATGGAGGTTTGGGATGAAAAGACTGTCCCTTAGTTGAGAACCATGTTCTAAGTGATGTTTCACTACAATAAATAAAAAGATAAATGAAAAGGAAATGTTAGTCCTATATAAAGGACTTTTCTTTGAGGGTGATAAAAAGGTTCTGAAATTAGATAATAATGATGGTTGAACATCTCTGAATATACTAAACCCCACCAAATCACATAGGGTCTTGCTCTGTCACCCAGGCTGGAGTACAGTAGTGACATAATGGCTCGCTGCAGCCTTGACCTCCAGGGCTTAAGCAATCCTCCCACTGCAGCCTCCCAAGTAGCTGGGACCACAGGTACATGCCACCACCCCTGGCTAATTTTTAAAATTTTTTTTGTAGAGACGTGGTCTCACCATGTTACTTAGGCTGGTCTTGAATTCCTGGGCTTAAGTGATCCTCCTGCCTTGGCATCCCAAAGTGCTGGGATTACAGGCGTGAGCCACTGCACACAGTCCAAACTGTATACTTTAAAAGGGTAAATTTTATGGTATACAAATTACATTAAATAAAGCTGTTATTAAAAGTGAGTTCTGCCACATTCTCCATAATTAAAAGCTACTTTAGGCCAGACGTGGTGGCTCATGCCTGTAATCCCAGCACTCTGGGAGGCCAAGGTGGGAGGATCACCTGAGGTCGGGAGTTCGAGACCAGCCTGGCCAACATGGTGAAACTCCGTCTCTACAAGAACTGCTTGAACCCAGGAGGTGGAGATTGCAGTGAGCCGAGATCACGCCACTGCACTCCAGCCTGAGCCATAGAGTGAGACTCAGTCTCAAAACAAAAACAAAAACAAACAAAACAAAAGCTACTTTAAATATGAATTAATGATTAACAAATGTTTCTCTAAACCAACAACATTGTATAAACACAATCAATCCACCCAAATAGACTAGAATTAGACTAATTACATTGGTGTTTACAGCCCAGCCATGAAAAGACATTTCGTGCAATGTAATATAATATTTCACCTTCACCTTTACTGCACTATATAGATGCTCCCTGACTTACGATGAGACTGTCAGGATAAACCCTTCTCAAGTAAAAAATGCATTTACTATCCGGATAAACCCACTGTAAAGTCAAAAAGATCCCAATGCAAGCCACCTTTTGATTTAGTTGGGGATTGGGTAAGTTTAGCATAGTAGAGATAAACACTGAGTCAAAACTCATAAGCTCCACCATCTTGACGCCCGTACAGGTTCAGTTACATGACCTCTCTGTGCCCAATTACTTCATTTTGACAGAAGAAGAAAGATGCCATACTACCTTTTCCTTATCCCTCCAGGGATACTCAATTTGATCATATACATAATCAAACAAAATAAGTGCCCAATGCATGCCATGCTAACCATTACACAAAATGGGAGACAGGAGGTACACAAATTCAAGTTAAACTTCTTGATTTGGTACTTTCCCACCATCAGGACCACAGCAGTATCTACTACAAATTTAAGAAACTGGCTCATAAATGTACATAAGGCAAACCTAATCACAAATAATTACTTAAAATACTGTACTCAAGTTCAGTTATTTCCTCTACCATCATAAAAGAGAATTCCAGAATGTTTTGAGATGAAATATACCTCTTTTTTCAATGACATTACTTAGAAACACTGCTTTATCTTAACTGACACTATTCTGTATTTGTATTTAAATTTTCGTAAAGAGTTTTAGTTTTGGCCTTCTGGGTATCTTACTCACAGAATAACATATACATGATAGAGGATGGAATTTGAAACTAGGGAATCCGTAAGCAATATATAATGGCAATCCTTAAAACCATTTCACTGTGAGAGTCAGCAGTGTTATGAAAACAACCACTGCAGAGCATCTTCTCCCTATAAAAATAATCAAATGAGATGTCACACAGGACGGCATTTTGAAGCATTATGGAAATGAAAGGCCTGTGCATGAGCTTACATATGTTATTTCCAATTTTGAAGTTTGTTTTTGTTTTTGTTTTTTGAGACGGAGTCTCGCTCTGTCGCCCAGGCCGGAGGTCAGTGGTGCAATCTCCATTCACTGCAACCTCTGCCTCCTGGATTACAGGCGTGAGCCACTGTGCCCAGCCCAACACCCGGCTAATTTTTGTATTTTTAGTGGAGACTGGGTTTCACCATGTTGGCCAGGCTGGTCTCGAACTCCTGTTCTCAGGTGTTTCACCCACCTCAGCTTCCCAAAGTGCTGGGATTACAGGCATGAGCCACTGCACCCTCCCCAATTTGAAAGCATTTTAAATGTTAACCTGTATCAAACACATTTGACTCCCTCTAGGTAAGGGGACAGCAGATAAATAATGACCACTTTCCAGATAAACTGAGATTCAAGCGGTAACTGGCTTATTACTGGCAAGTCTACTAAAGTAAAATTTTCACAATGAAAATTTAAGAAAAATGAAAAACTTCGTATTTTTAAGATTTTTTTTTTTTTTGAAATGGAGTCTTGCTCTTTTGCCCAGTGGAGTGCAATGGCACAATCTCGGTTCACTGCAACCTCCCCCTCCCAAGATTGAAGCGATTCTCCTGCCTCAGCCTCCGGAGTAGCTGGGATTACAGGCACGCGACACCACGCCCAGCTAATTTTTGTATTTTTAGTAGAGGCAGAGTTTCACCATGTTGGTCAGGTTGGTCTCCAACTCCTGACCTAGTGATCCGCCCGCCTCGGCCTCCCAAAGTGCTGGGATTACAGGCGTAAGCCACCGCGCCCGGCCTGTAAGAATTATTTTTAAGAAGCAAAGCAAGGAATTAAGTGTACTGGCTCAATGTATCAAGTTTCTAGGAATTCAAACTATCCTCATTCTATAGTTAGTTTTGAGACCTACCTTAGTTCTTGAAGGTCAATAATGGATCACACTGGAAACTGGTATTGCTGCAAAGAATTTTTTGGTCTCATTTAACAGTAAAAGAGGCGTATGAAGTTGTTTTATGTATCTTCACGCAGAATACATAACATCCATTTCCCACATCAGGGAATACTGGTTACTTCACAAAGCCAATGTGACTGGAAAGAGGAGCGGGGAAATAATCCGATAAACCCCAGATTCCTCAAGAACAGACTGAAAGATGTGATTTGTGCTCAGATACCAGTACCAGCTAAAAAGATTTACTGAAGTGAATTAAAGGAGATGAGGGTTTTCAAGGGGGTAGAGTAAATACGGAAGAACAGGAGAACGGGACGTCAGAGTAAATCCCTTTTATCAGTCTGGATTTCCCTCAACTAGGTAAAACGAAGGACATGAATTGTTGTCATATCTTCCGCCTCTAAAAATTACACAAAAGTTAAGAAAACACAGATTTTCTTCACTAAATTACGATACTAAATTGTTAAGGTGGCAAATCCAGACCAAGTAAGTACTTTAAGCAATGGTTAGTTTAAAATATATTTAGGACTTTTACTAGCCCACTGGAGAAAAAAATATGAACATTTTTGTAAACTTCAGATGCTTTCGGGCAGCATCCTAAACTGATGATGACACCTTGATACTTTTAAGTTGCTAAGGAATCTCAAAGATTATGACCTTGCTCTGCCAGCTGAGAGCAGTGTGGTCTTAAATAATATTCCTCAGCTGGGAAATACCACTAGCTCTCTGCAGTACCTCAGGATGGAAGGAGACAACATGTACAAAAGTGCTTGGTCAAGTGTCAAGCGTTACACCAATGAAAGATGTTCAAATGCACCTCAAATTTCTCAACATTTTCCAAAGCCAACCATAACCCTTAGCTTCTTTGTAATAGAGATGATGAATTACTAGGTAAGAAATGAGCACCCAGAGATAGTTCAAATAATGTTTTGAAGAATGCAAGGTCATGCCAGAGAAAACAAACTATATTCCCCAAACTAAAATCAATGCTACAAGATGTTGGGTCATCACTGCTCTTATAAGCCCATTAGAAATGTAATTAGACTCGCAAGGCACTGATATTCCCCTCCAAGGTTGTCTAAAGAAGTAAGCGACTCCAGCCACTAGTAAGCACTATTTTAAAAGTACCTGCTGGTAGTTGTACACTTACCTTAAAAAAAAAAAAGCTGAAATCTACCATTGGATCTATCCAAATTCAACCAACATGGAAGCGCCAGAAGAGAAACCTGATCCTGGCATATAGCTGCGCTGAGTAAAAAATGCCTCCAATTGAGTATGAGAAAAAAGCCTAGAAGGAAATCGAGGTGCACACCCGTGCTTCTCCAACACGTGTGCGCAGTACACTGGGTTCCCCACCCCCATCTAACGCCAATAGCCCCAACCTCCAAGCCTAACACACACACCCTTGGAAGAATACAGGCACAGGGCCACACTCTAGAAAGGGAAGACACAACCTAAAAGGACATAAAAAGAGCCCAACACAGGCGCGTTAAAAAGCTTCCCATCTGGGTTCTAGCGCACGCATTGAAGGCGCGCCCGTCTCTACTACCCTCGTGTCTCCTACCGCGCACGCGCACCGCTGCCTTCCCTCGCCCCTCCACCGACTCGCGTCGCGTTCCAACTGCTCCCCCCACAACACTTATTCCCCTGCCCCCGACTCCGGTCCGCTACAGCCTCGCGCCTTGGAAACGTAGTCTAATGTGCACTCGTCCGCGCAGCAACCGCCTCCTTCCTTCCTCCACGCCTTCACGCGGGCACGGTGCTTCACGTCTACGAAAAGGCCTCGCACCACCCGCACACCTTTCTGCGCCTCCTTCTCCAATTCAGGCCAGAGTCCACCATTACTGCCTATTCCAATCTCGCGCAGAAAGAGTGAAAAGAGTGTGAGGGGGAGGGGAAGGACACCTTCCCCTCCCCCCAAACATCCCGAGGCGGTAACCTAACATGGCCACGCCGCCAGCCTGCCGCAGCCCTCAATTCAGAAAGGAACCGGCGCCAGCAATTCCCCGACTTCAGGAAATCAGTGGATCACGCTCGGAGGGGGGTTTCAGAGCCCAGTCCTTGGCCGCGCTCGGCTGCTCACCTGAGGCCGCCATGTTGGGAGAGGGAAAGAGAACGCAAAAGACCCGGATGAGGCAATCACGTGATTATAGCGGGCGCGTCGAGCTATGAGACGCGAAGCTGGGAGGGGGCGGGGAGGTGAGGACGGAGACAGGAGGTGGGGCGGCGCTGCTCTAGGTTCGTAAAGCTGCGCGGCGAGGTGGCACGGCGTCCGACGGGAAGACATGTGCGACATGTGGCCAAAGGGGTGGGGCGTGGCTTGTCGCGAAACCCCTCACGCTTTACGTAGGGCTACACGCGAGCGCGGGGCTTGAGCTGAGTCCTGGCTGGCCTCCTGACGCACAGACTTCCTGCCGGAAGAGTGGCGGGAAGGGCGGGGCTTCGCTGCTAGTTCCGCTTACTCTGCACGGAGCCGGTGATGGGTGTGGCGAAATGGATGTTCTGAAAGGGAAGATTCTGAGTTTAATGTACTTTTTTGAGACGGAGTTTCGCTCTTGTTGTCCGGGCTGGAGTGCAATGGCGCGCGCGACCTCGCCTCACTGCAACCCCCGCCTCTCGGGTTCAGGCGATTCACCTGCCTCACCCTCCGAAGTAGCTGGGATTACAGGCGCCCACTACCATTCGCTGCTAGTTTTTTGTATTTTTAGTAGAAACGGGATATTTCACCATATTAGCCATGCTGGTCTTGAACTCCTGGCCTCAGGCTGTCCACCCGCCTCGGCCTCCCAAAGTGCTGGATTATAGGCGTGAGCCACCGCGCCCGGCCTAGTTGTTAAAAGCCACATCAGAAATCACTGATTTTATTTTTATTTATTTTTATTTTTTGAGACGGGGTCTCGCCCTGTCTCCCAAGCTGGAGTGCAGTGGCGCGATCTCGGCTCACTGCAGCTTCAACCTCCGGGGCTCAAGCAGTTCTTCCACCTCAGCCTCCCGAGTAGCTGGGACCACGGGCGAGTGCCTCCAGGACCAGCTAATTAAAAAAAAGTCTTTGTGTGGAGACGGAGTGGCGGGCTTGAGGGGGCGGTGTGTATCCCTGTGTCGCCTGGGGTGGTCTCGAACTCCTGGACTCAAGCATTCCTCCCTCCGAGGTCTCCCACAGTGCCGGGATTACAGGCATCAGCCACTGTTTGTTTTCAAATTACTTTTTGTAAAGGCAAAACAAATCGAACGTCTTGTGTAAGAATGGTTTTAATGAGGCATGTTTAGACGGAATAAGAAGGTAACAAATGCTGAACACTTAATTGCCATGGGCTTTTACCTCATTTAATGGTCCAATTTACTGACTAGGTTTAGTCCAATTTAGGCCTTTGGCATTTCTGAGACTAGGGCTATTCATGCTTCCCCTAGCTGATGTTACATTTCATTCATTAAATGAAAATTTTTGTTTCCCACCGTGTGCCAGGCACAGACACTTGTGGGTACAACATGGAATAGAACTCTCCCAAAAAAGGTTATATTCTAGTGGGGGAAGGACAGATAATAAGCAACTAATAAATAAAATATTACAACAAGTATTCTGTGAGTAATTAAAACAAGGTGGTGTCATAAGTTATTAGGTGCAACTTTAGATTGCCTGTCAGAGGAGACCTCTGAGGAAGTGACATTCAGACGGAGGTCTAAATTACAAGCTGCCAGCCCTGGGAATGTCTTTTGAAGAGGTTTAGAAGACAGGATGCGCAGTTGGGATTGCTGCAATATGGTGAGGGCAGGGGAGGGAAGAGTGGTACAGGATTAATCTTGAGAGATAGGGGCTGGATCATGTGAGGCTGTGTAACCAGGTTTAGGAGGGGTTTGGATTTTATCTCCAGGGGATTGGGAAAGTGTGGAATGATTTAAAGCAGAGAAATGTCATGAGTTGAAATAAAATTTTAAAAAGGATTACTTAGTATCCTGATGTGAGTGGTGGTTACATGGGTGTATATCTAGAAGTCGTATACTTAAGATTTGTGAATACTTAAGATTTGTGTACTTTATGTAAGTCATGCGTTAATTAGAAAAAAAGAGATTACTCAGGCTACTGAATGGAGAGTGCAATTGTCAGAGGTGTTTGAACCAGAGCAACTCCTTGAATAGGGCTGGGTAAAATAAGTCTGAGACCTACTGGGCTGCATTCCCAGAAGGTTAGGCATTCTTAATCACAGGATGAGATAGGAGGTCAACACAAGTTATAGGTCACAAAGACCTTGCTGATAAAACAGCATGCAGTAAAGAAGCCAGCCAAATCCCATCAAAACCAAGATGGTGACTAAATTGACCTCTCCTCACTGCTCATTATATGCTAAATATAATGCATTAGCATAGTAAAAGATACTCCCACCAGGTCTTGAGAGTTTACAGATGCCATGGCAATGTGAGGAAGGGGGAGGAACCCTCAGTTTGGGAATCGCCCTCCTCTTCCCGGGAAAAACATGAATAATCCACCCCTTGTTTCCCATATAATCAAGAAATAACGGTAAGTATTCTTAGTCAAGCAGCCCATGCTGCTGCTCTCTGCCTATGGAGTAGCCATTCTTTTATTCATTTTTCTTTCTTTTTTTTTTTTTTTTTTTTTTTTTGAGATAGGGTCTCACTTTGTTACCCAGGCTGGAGTGTAGTGGCGAGATCATGGCTCACTGCAACCTCCACCTCCTGGGCTAAAGTGGTCTTCCTACCTCAGCCTCCCGACAAGCTCAGACCACAGGCACGTGCCATCATGCCCAGCTGATTTTTGTATTTTTTTGTAGAAATGGGGTTTCCCTATGTTGCCCAGGCTGGTCTTGAACTCCTGAGCTCAAGTGATCCTCCTGCCCCAACCACCCAAAGTGCTGGGATTATGGGTGTGAGCCACCACGCCTGGCCAATTCTTTTATTCCTTTGCTTTCCGAATGAACTTACTTTCACTTTATGGACTTGCGCAGAATTCTTTCTTGCATGAGGTCCAAGAACCCTCTCTTAGGGCCTGGATCTGGACCCCTTTCTGGTAACACAATAATGGAAGAGAAGGTCCAAATAAAGGGTTGTTGCTCTGCTGGGTGTGGTGGCTCACACCTGCACTTTGGGAGGCTGAGGCTAGCAGATCACCTGAGATCAGGAGTTCAAGACCAGCCAGGCCAACATGGTGAAACCCTGTCTCTACTAAAAATACAATTTTTTTTTTTTGAGACAGAGTCTTGCTCTCTCACCAGGCTAGAATGCAGTGGTGCTATCTCGGCTCACTGCAACCTCCGCCTCCCGGGTTCAAGCTATTCGCCTGCCTCAGCCTCCTGAGTAGCTGGAACTACAGGCACGTGCCACCATGCCTGGCTAATTTTTGTATTTTAGTAGAGACAGGGTTTCGCCATGTTGGCTAGGATGGTCTCAATCTCCTGACCTCGTGATCCGCCCGTCTCGGCCTCCCTAAGTGCTCACGCCTGTAATCCCAGCTACTCAGGGAGGCTGAGGCAGGAGAATCGCTTGAGCCCAGTAGGCAGAGGTTGCAGTGAGCTGAGGTCATGCCACTGCACTCCAGCCTGGGTGACAGAGCGAGACTCTGTCTTTAAAAAAAAAAAAAAAAAAAAAGTTGTTGCTAGCTAGGAGCTGTGGCTCCTGCCTGTAACCCTAACGACTAGGGAGGCTGAGGTGGAAGGATTGCTTCAGGATAGAGTTTGAGGCTGCAGTGAGCTATAATCACACCATTACACTCCAGCCTGGACAACAGAGCGAAACAGACCCTATCCCTAGAGAAAAAAATGGTTGTTGCTTTTCATGGGCTGTAGGCACTTTTGCCTAAATAACTATAATAGTTATCGAAGATAACGCCTAAGATTTTGGCATGAGCTGCTGGGCGATGCCTTTTACTTAGATGGTAAAGCCTGGGTGGAACAGGTTTGGAGAGGGTGTGTGGGCTCTGTTTTGGCCCTGCTCTGTTTGTGATATATACTAGTCCAGTGCTTCTCAGATTTTAATGTTTACCAATCACCTTTTGACTTTTAACTTTTAAGTCAGATTCCAATTCAGTAGGACTGAGATGAAGCATGAGATTCTGTATTTTTTCTGGTTTGGATCATTAAAATGGAATGAAATCTGAGAATTAAGACCATTAACTTAAGAATTAAGTTGACCAGGCCGGGCACGGTGGCTCACGCCTGTAATCCCAGCACTTTGGGAGGCCGAGGCGGGCAGATCACAAGGTCAGGAGATTGAGACCATCCTGGCTAACACGATGAAACCCCGTCTCTACTAAAAATACAAAAAATTAGCCGGGCGTAGTGGCGGGCGCCTGTAGTCCCAGCTACTCGGGAGGCTGAGGCAGGAGAATGGCGTGAACCCGGGAGGCGGAGCTTGCAGTGAGCCGAGATTTCACCACTGCACTCTAGCCTGGGCAACAGAGCGAGACTCCGTCAAAAAAAAAAAAAAAAGAATTAAGTTGACCATTGGACGCAGTAGATTTCAAAAGGTTCAGAGAAAAGCCAAATAAAATAGGGATGTATTGGGTAGGGAGAGACTCCTAGTTACTGAGCATTTAAAATATCCCAATGTTATGACACTTAATGAACTAGCTTATTTAGTCTTCACAGTGGCCCTATAAGGTTGATGAGATTAATCTCATTTTTAGGTAATGACAGCAAGATTCAGAAACAAGAAGTACCAACCAGGCGTGGAGGCTCACGCCTGTAATCCCAGCACTTTGGGAGGCCGAGTTGGGTGGATCACTTGAGGTCAGGAGTTCGAGACCAGCCTGGCCAACATGGTGAAGCCTCATCATGGAGAAACCACGTCTCTACTAAAAACACAAAAGTAGCCAGATGTGGTGGCGCATGCCTGTAATCCCAGCTACTCAGGAGGCTGAGGCAGGAGAATGGCTTGAACTTGGGAGGTGGAGGTTGTGGTGAGCTGAGATAGCACCATTGCACTCCACCCTGGGCAACAAGAGCAAAACTACGTCTCAAAAAAAAAATAAATAAATAAAACACAAAAATTAGCCAGGTGTGGTGGCAGGCACCTGTAATCCCAACTATTTGGGAGGCTGAGGCAGGAGAATTGCTTGACCCGGGAGGCGGAGGTTACAGTGAACGAAGTTCAAGCCACTGTACTCCACCCTGGACGACAGAGTGAGACTCCATCTCAAAAAAAAGGAAAAAAAATCCTGCCATTTTTGACAGCATGGATGAACCTGGAGGGACATTATGCTAGGTGAGGAAATTTTTTTTTTTTTGAGATGTAGTCTTGCTCTGTCACCAGGCTGGAGTGCAGTGGTACAATCTCGGCTCACTGCAACCTCTGCCTCCCAGGTTCAAGCAGTTCTCCTGCCTCAGCCTCGTGAGTAGCTGGGACTACAGGCGCACACCGCCACGCCCAGCCAATTTTTTGTATTTTAGTAGAGATGAGGTTTCATCATGTTGCCCAGTCTGGTCTTGAACTCCTGAGCTCAGGCAATCTGCCTGCCTCAGCCTCCCAAAGTTCTGGGATTACAGGCGTGAGCCAGTGCGCCTGGCCTATTCCACTCACTTCTATTTTGTTAAGGTTAGGAAGCTAAAATAATGGGTATATTATTGTTTTCTGTTTTCTCTCCCCACAATCCAAGCAAAATATATCACTACTTTAAAGATGTGTATTTCTGCAGAATAAAATATTTTTATTGCTGAGTTTCGAATGTGTGAGGTTAATTTTAAATATATATGAATATTATGTATGGGTTCTGTTTCTGGTTTGGTAAATAAGTTCCCAGCAGATCAATCCTGTCATAGATAATGATAATCTCTGGACAAAAATAAAAAGAGAAAACCCACAATTATCTGAAAGCTGTGGAGAATGCACAAAGGCAAGCAGTTTTGGAGGGGAGTTGAAACTTGAAAGCAGGTGCTGAACTAGGGTGGAATAGTGGGATGTCGGGGGCTGAAGTTTGTGTCACATCTGTGTCATGAGAAAGGCATTGACCAAGACATTCTCAGCTACCAGAAAGTGAGGGGGGAATCTTGTACAGAAGAGAGCCAGAGTTCTGTGTTCAGACTCTGCCCAAATCTAGCTGGTCCTTGAACCATGCATGCATAGAGCAGGATACAAACAGTTCAGCTAAGGAAAACAATAATAAAGACTTGAACTGAGATCCCAGCTGCTATCTATTTCAAGTGAGTGAGTTTGTAGTTTGAGTCTAACCAATTTAATATCCTGCTAAAACAAAAACATCAACATCTTTGGAGGGCATATTAGTTTCCTGTTCTTGAAGTAATAAATGAACAGAAATTTAGTGGCTTAACACAACATAGATTTATTCTTTTACAACTCTGGAGGTCAGAGTCTGAAATGGGTTTCACCAGGCTAAAATAAAGGTGTTGACAGACTGTGTTCCTTCGGCCGGACGCCGTGGCTCGTACCTGAAATCCCAGCACTTTGGGAGGCCAAGAATGGGCGGATCACCTGAGGTCGGGAGTTCGAGACCAGTCTGACCAACATGCAGAAACCCAATCTCTACTAAAAATACAAAATTAGCCGGATGTGGTGGTGCATGCGCCTCTAATCCCAGCTACTTGGGAGGCTGAGGCAGGAGAATCACTTGAAACTGGGAGGTGGAGGTTGCAGTGAGCTGATATCATGCCACTGGACTCTACCCTGGGCAACAAGAGTGAAACTTCGTCTCAAAAAAAACAAAAAAAAAAAACCAAAAACACTGTGTTCCTTCTGGAGGCTTTAGGGGAAAATCTAAGGTTTTTGTTTTGTTTTGTTTTGTTTTTTGCCTTTTCCAGCTTTTATAGACTGCCTACGTTCCTTGACTCATGGTCCCCTTCCTCCATATTCAAAGGCAGCAACATAGGTTTGAATCTTTCTTACACTGAATCACTTTGACTCTTTTCTTCTGCTTTTCCCTCTTTCACTTTTAAGGACCTCTGTGATACATCAGGCTCACTTGGATAATCCAGTATAATCTTTTTTTTTTTTTTTTTTTGAGACGAAGTCTCACTTTGTCACCCAGGCTGAAGTGCAATGGTGCGATCTCGGCTCACTGCAACCTCCACCTCCTGGGTTCAAGCAATTCTCCTGCCTCAGCCTCCCGAGTAGCTGGGATTACAGGTGCCTGCCACCACGCCTGGCTAATATTTGTATTTTTAGTAGAGACGGGATTTTGCCATGTTGGGCAGGCTGGTCTCGAACTCCTGACCTCAGGAGATGCGCCCACTTTGGCCTTCCAAAATGCTGGGATTACAGGCATGAGCCACTGCACCCAGCCAATCTCCCTATCTTAAAATCATCTGGTTAGCAGGCCAGGTGCGGTGGCTCACGCCTGTAATCCCTACACTTTGGGAGGCAAAGGTGGGCGCGTTGCCTGAGGTCAGGAGCTTGAGACCAGCCTGGCCAACATGGCGAAACCCCATCTCTACTAAAAATACAAAAATTAGCCTGGTGTGGTGGCAGGTGCCTGTAATCCCAGCTACGGATGCTGAGGCATGCGAGTTGCTTGAACCCAGGAGGCAGAGGTTGCAGTGAGCTGAGATTGCGCCACTGCACTCCAGCCTGGGTGACAGAGCAAGACTCCATCTCAAAAAAAAAAAAAAAAATCTGGTTAGCAAACTTAGTTCCATTTACACCCTTAATTCCCCTTGGCCATGTAACATGACATATTCAAAAGTTCCACGGATTTAGATTTGGACATCTTTGGGAGGATATAACCACAAAAGGATAAAACAGAATCTAGAGTCTCTACAGTGTAACATTCACAATGTCCAGGATATGGGCCAGGCATGGTGGCTCATGCCTGTAATCCCAGCACTTTGGGAGGCCGAGGCGGGTGGATCATGAGGTCAGGCGTTTGAGACCAGTCTGGCCAACATAGTGAAACCCCGTCTCTATTAACGATACAAAAAAATTAGCTGGGCATGGTGGTGGGCGCACCTGTAATCCCAGCTACTTGGGAGGCTGAGGCAAGGAGGATCACTTGAACCTGGGAGGCAGAGGTTGCAGTGAGCTGAGATCGCACCACTGCACTCCAGCCCAGGCGACAGAGTGAGACTCCATCTCAAAAAAAACAAAAAACAAACGAACAAAAAACCCACCATGTCCAGGATACAATCAAAATTATTCAACATATGAAGAATGTGGAAAATGTGACCCATTCTCAAGGGACAAGACATCAGAGGTCAACCCCAAGATAACACCAATGCTGAAATTATCAGACAAGGACTTTAATGCAGCTATTATAACTGTGCTCATTGAAGTAAAGTAAAATATACTTGTAATGAATGAAAAGATAAGAAATCTGGTGGCAACATATAGTTCCAACTACTCATAAGGCTGAGGTGGGAGGATTGCTCTAGTCCAGTAGTTAAGTGTATGTTTGATTTTGTAAGAATACAAAGTCTCTATGTTGTTTGACATTCCTACTAACAATGTGTGAGAATTCTAGTTGCTCCACATACTTGCTGACAGTTGGTATAGTCAATTCAAAAATTTTCAGTCACTTAAAGCTGGGTGCAGTGGGCCGGGCACGGTGGCTCACACTTGTAATCCCAGCACTTTGGGAGGCCGAGGCGGGCGGATTTCCTGAGCTCAGGAGTTTGAGACCAGCCTGGCCAACATAGTGAAACTCTGTCTCAACTGAAAAAATACAAAAATTAGCTGGGTGTGATGGCACGCACCTGTAGTCCCAGCTACTCAGTAGGCTAAAGCAGGAGAATCGCTTGAACCTGGGAGGCAGAGGTTGCAGTGAGCCGAGACGGCACCATTGCACTCCAGTCCGGGTGACAGAGCAAGACTCTTGTCTCAAAAAAAAAAAAAAAAGCTGGGTGCAGTGGTGTGTTCCTATAGTTCTAGCTACTTGGGATGCTGAGGCTGGTGGATTGCAGGGGGCCAGGAGTTGGAGGCTGCAGTGAGCTATGATCACACCATTGGAATCCAGTCTGGGAAACAGACTGAGACTCTGTCTGAAAACAAAAACAAACAAAAACAACAACAACAACAAAAGAAACAACAAAAATCTAAAAAGCAGAGGGATAAAGTGTAGAGTTTTTATTAGTTTTCTTTTTGCTTGTTTGTTTATGCAAGCAGTGTTATTATCAGCTTAAGATAATGGGTTATAAGGTATTGTTTGCGAACCTCATGGTAACCTTAAATCAAAAAACATATAATGGATACACAAAAAATAAAAAGTGAGAAATTAAATCATACCACCAGAGAAAATCTCCTTCACTAAGGCCGGGCGCGGTGGCTCATGCCTGTAATCCCAGCACTTTGGGAGGCCGAGGCGGGTGGATCACGAGATCAGGAGATGGAGACCATCCTGGCTAACATGGTGAAACCCCATCTCTACTAAAAATACAAAAAAAAAAAAAAAAATAGCTGGGTGTGTTGGCAGGTGCCTGTAGTCCCAGCTACTCGGGAGGCTGAGGCAGGAGAATGGTGTGAACTCGGGAGGTGGAGCTTGCAGTGAGCTGAGATTGTGCCACTGCACTCCAGCCTGGGCGACAGAGCAAGACTCAGTCTCAAAAAAAAAAAAAAATCACCTTCACTAAAAGGAAGACAGGAAAAAGGAAAGAAGGAAGAGAAGACCACAAAACAACCAGAAAACAAATAACAAAATGGCAGGAATAAGACCTTACTTTTCAATAAAAAGACCTACAGTGGATGAATGGATTAAAAAGCAAGACCCAATGATCTGTTGCCGACAAGAAACACACTTCACCTATAGACACACATAGACAGAAAATACAGGGATGGAAAAATATATTCGATGCCAATGGAAACCAAAAAAGTACAGAACTAGCTATACTTTTTTTTTTTTTTTTTTGAGATGGAGTCCTGCACTGTCACCCAGGCTGGAGTGCACTGGTGTGATCTCAGCTCACTGCAACCTCCACCTCCTGGGTTCAAGCAGTTCTCCTGCCTCAGCTTCCCGAGTAGCTGAGACTACAGGCGGAGACCACCACAACTGGCTAATCTTTGCATTTTTAGTAGAGACAAGGTGTCAACATGTTGGCCAGGCTGGTCTCAAACTCCTGGCCTCAGGTGATCCACCCACCTCAGCCTCCCAAAGTGCTGGGATTACAGGCATGAGCCACGGGGCCTGGCTGGGACTAGCTATACTTATATCAGACAAAATAGATTTCTTTTTAAATTTTTTATTATTTTTATTTTTATTTTTATTTTTATTTTTTTGAGAAGGAGTCTTGCTCTGTCGCCCAGGCTGGAGTGCAATGGCATGATCTCGGCTCACTGCAACCTCCACCTCCCAGGTTCAAGCAATTCTTGCACCTCAGCCTCCCAAGTATCTGGGATTATAGGCTCCTGCCACCATGCCCAGCTAATTTTTGTATTTTTGCTAGAGATGGGGTCTTACCATGTTGGCCAGGCTGGTCTCAAACTCCTGACCTCAAGAGATCCACCCACCCTGGCCTCCCAAAGTGCTGGGGTTACAGGCGTGAACCACCATGCCCAGCCAACGAAATAGATTTAAAGACAAAAACTGAAAGAGACAAAGAAGGTCATGATGTAATGATAATGGTCAATTCAGCAAGAGGATATAACAATTGTAACTATATACACACCCAACACTAGAGCAACCAGATATATAAAGCAAATATTATAATACCTAAAGAAAGAGATAGACCCCAGTACAATAATAGCTGGAGACTTCAACACTCCACTTTTAGCATTGGACAGATCTTGCAGACAGAAAATCAACAAAGAAACATCAGAGTTAATCTGCATTATAGACCAAATGGACCTAATAGGTATTTACAGAACATTTCATCAAATGGCTGCAGAATACACATTCTTTCCTTCAGCACATGGATCATTCTCAAGGATAGAACGTATGTTAAGTTACAAAACAAGTCCTTTTTTTTTTTTTTTTTTTTTTGAGATGGAGTCTCACTCTGTTGCCCAGGCTGGAGTGCAGTGATGTGATCTCGGGTCACTGCAGGATCTGCCTCCTGGGTTCACGCCATTCTCCTGCCTCAGCCTCCCAAGTAGCTGGGACTACAGGTGCCCGCCACCATGCCTGGCTAATTTTTTTTTGTATTTTCAGGAGAGATGGGGTTTCACCGTGTTAGCTGGGATGGTCTCGATCTCCTGACCTTGTGATCTGCCCGCCTCGGCCTCCCAAAATGCTGGGATTACAGGTGTGAGCCACTGTGTCTGGCCAACAAGTCTTAAAACATTCAAAAAATTGAAATAATATCAAGCATCTTCTCTGACCACAATGGAATAAAACTAGAAGTCAATAACAAGAGAAATTGTGGAAACTATACAGACACACAGAAATTACCCAATATGCTATTGAATGGCCAGTGGCAAAATGAAGAAATTAAGAAGGAAACTGAAAAATTTATTGCAACAAATAATAATGGAAACATGAAATACCAAAACCTATGGGATACAGTGAAAGCAGTACTAAGAGGGAAGTTTATAGCTATAAGCACCTACACCAAAAAAAGAAGAAAAACTTCAAATAAACAACCTAACAATGCATCTTAAAGAACTAGAAAGTTGGCTGGGTGCGGTGGCTCACACCTGTAATCCCAGAACTTTGGGAGGCCGAGGTGGGCACATCACAAGCTCAGGAGTTCGAGACCATCCAGGCCAACAGGGCAAAACCCCGTCTCTACTAAAAATACAAAAATTAGCTGGGTGTGGTGGCGCGCACCTGTAATCCCAGCTACTCAGGAGGCTGAGGCAGGAGAATTGCTTGAACCTGGGAGGCGGAGGTTGCAGTGAGCTGAGAGTGGGCCATTGCACTCCAGCCTGGGTGACAGAGTGAGACTCAGTCTCAAAAAAAAAAATAAATAAATAAATTAGCTGGGCGTGGTGGCGCATGCCTGTAATCCCAGCTATGGGGGACGCTGAGGCAGGAGAATCGCTTGAACGGGGAGGTGGAGGTTGCAGTGAGCCAAGATCGCGTCACTGCACTCCAGCCTGGGTGACAGGGCGAGACTCCATCTCAAATAAATAAATACATAAATACATAAATAAAAAGAAATAGTGAGGCTGGGTGCAGTGGCTTATGCCTGTAATCCCAGCACTTTGGTAGGCCGAGGCGGATGGATCACCTGAGGTCACGAGTTCGGAACAGCCTGGCCAACATGGTGAAACCCCGTCTCTACTAAAAATACAAAAATTAGCCAGGCGTGCTGGTGCATGCCTGTAATCCCAGCTACTTAGGAGGCTGAGGCAGGAGAATCGCTTGAACCTGGGAGCTAGAGGTTGCAGTGAGCCAAGATCATGCCATTCCAGCCTGGGCGACAAGAGCAAGACTCCATCTCAAAAAAAAGGAAATAGTGGGAGTTGGTGGTAAATGGGCCTAAAATGGTTGTAAGGTTTTCATATTATACATGAAGAAGTAGAATATTAACCTATCCCTAGGCTGTGAAAAGTTATGGATGTGTTTTCTAAGCCCTAGAGCAAGAATTTAAAAAGTAATGTAATTAGGTATAGCTGGCCAGGCACGGTGGCTCACTCCTGTAATCCCAGCACTTTGGGAGGCCGAGGCAGATGGATCACGAGGTTGGGGGTTCAAGACCATCCTGGCCAATGTGATGAGACCCAACATGGTGAAACCCCGTCTCTACTAAAAATACAAAAAATTAGCTGGGCGTGGTGGTGGGCACCTGTAGTCCCAGCTACTTGGGAGGCTGAGGCAGAAGAATCGCTTGAACCCAGGAGGCAGAGGTTGCAGTGAGTGGAGATTGCGCCACTGCACTCCAGCCTGGGCGACAGAGTGAGATTCAGTCAAAAAAAAAAAAAAAAAAAAAAAAAAAAAGAAAAGAAATAGTAAATATCAGAGTAGAGATAAATGAAATTGAAATGAAGAAAACAATACAAAAGATCAACAAAACAAAAAGTTTTTTTGAAAAGGTGAACAAGATTGAGAAACCTTTAGCCAGACTAAGAAAAAAAATGTGAAAACCTAAATAAAATCAGAAATGAAAAAGGAGACATTACAACCAGTACTGCAGGAATTCAAATGATCATTAGTGGCTACTGTGAGCAACTATGTGTCAATAATTTCGGAAATCTAGAAGAAATGGATAAATTCCTAGACACAGAAAGTGGATTAGTGGCTGTCTAAGGTTGGGAGGATGGAAGAAGTGGTAACTGCAGGGGAGTGGTAACTGCTAAAGGGTATCGGTTTTTCTTCAGGGTAATGAAAATACTCTAAAATTGATTGTAATGATAGCTGCATCACTCTGTGAACATACTAAAAACCACTTGTGTATTTTATTTTTATTTTTATTTATTTATTTTTGAGATGAAGTTTCACTCTTGTTGCCCAGGCTGGAGTGCAATGGTGCGATCTTGACTCACTGCAACCTCCACCTTCTGGGTTCAAGTGATTCTTCTGCCTCAGCCTCCCTCACCACGCCTAGCTAATTTTTGTATTTTTAGTAGAGACAGGGTTTCACCTTGTTGGCCAGGCTGGTCTCG
Organism: Pongo pygmaeus; assembly: GCF_028885625.2. Lineage (NCBI taxonomy): Eukaryota > Metazoa > Chordata > Mammalia > Primates > Hominidae > Pongo > Pongo pygmaeus. The sequence continues at coordinate 50,656,909 of NC_072383.2, read as the reverse complement.
AACTGATCTCAGGTGATCCGTCTGCCTCAGCCTCCCAAAGTGCTGGGATTACAGGCATGAGCCACCACACCCGGCCAATTGTATACTTTAAATGGGTGGATTGTTTGGTGTGTTAACTGTATCTCAAAGCTGTTTTTAAAAAAATGTAGGCAAAAAAACACATATTCAGATACAAGAAAACTAAGAATTCATTGCCAATAGACTGTATTTAAGCCAGCTGGGCAAGGTGGCTAACGCCTGTAATCCTACCACTTTGGGAGGCCGAGTTGGGCAGACCGTCTGGGCTCAGGAGTTTGAGACCAGCCTGGGCAACAGGCAACCCCGTCCCTACTGAAAATACAAAAAATTAGCTGAGTGTCACCTGTAGTCCCAGCTACTCAGGAGGCTGAGGCATGAGAATCACTTGAACCTGGGAGGCAGAGGTTGCAGTGAGCTAAGATCACGCCACTGCACTCAAGCCTGGGCAACAGAATGAGACTCTGTCTCAAAAAAATAAAAAATAAGAAAGAACTGTGTTACAGCCAAACTAAGGGAAGTTCTTCAAACTAAGGGGAAATGATACCAGAGGGAAATGCATATATTTAGGAAGGAATACAGAGTATTTATACAGTAGGTTACCAGGTAAGTGTAAAAGGCATATTTTCGTCTTAATTTCTTTTTAAAAATTATTTTTATTTATGATTTATTTATTAAAAATACTATAGGCTGGGCGCAGTGGCTCACTCCTGTAATCTCAACACTTTAGGAGGCCAAGGCGGGTGGATCACCTGAGGTCAGGAGTTCAAGACCAGCCTGACCAACATGGAGAAACCCCATCTCCACTAAAAATACAGTTAGCCGGGTGTAGTGGCAGGCGCCCGTAATCCCAGCTACTCAGGAGGCTGAGACAGGAGGATTGCTTTGAACCCAGGAGACAGAGGTTGCAGTGAGCCAAGATCGCGCCATTGCATTCCAGCCTGGGCAACAAGAGTGAAACTCTGTTTAAAAAAAAAACAAACAAAAAAAACTGTAATACACATATTTGCTTTTCTGTGGGTCTTTTTTTTTTTTTTTTTTTTTTTTTTGAGTTGTAAGCTCATTCTGTCATCCAGACTGGAGTGCAGTGGCGCGATCTTGGCTCACCACAATCTCCATTTCCCAGGTTCAAGCGATTCTTCTGCCTCAGCCTCCTGAGTAGCTGGGATTACAGGCACACACCACCACGCCCAGATTATTTTTAGTAGAGATGGGGTTTCACCATGTTGGCCAGGCTGGTCACGAACTCCTGACCTCGAGTGATCAAGCCTTGGCCTCCCAAAGTGCTGGGATTACAGGTGTGAGCCACTGCGCTTGGCCCTGTGTGTCTTTTTTTAAGAGACAAGGTCTTATTCTGTCACCCAGGCTGGAGTGCAGTGGCCTTAAATCTCTGTGCTCAAGCAATCCTCCTACCTCAGCCCCCCAGGCAGCTGGGACTACAGGTGTGTGCCACCACACTCAGCTTATTTTTATTTTTTATATGTTTTTGGTAGAGACTGGGATTTCACTATGTTGCCCAGGCTGGTCTCGAACCCCTGGCCTCAAGCAGTTCTCTTGTCTCGGCCTCCCAAAGTGTTGGGATTACAGAGGCATGAACCACAATGCCCTGCCCCTCTTAATTTATTTGAAATACACTTGACTGCCAAAAGCAAATATTAGAACATGGTCTTGGGGAATTATAATGTATTTAAATGTAATGCATACAACTATAGCTAAAACATAGTGGGAACTGGGCCAGGTGTGGTGGCTCATGCCTATAATCCCAACACTTTGGAAGGCCGAGGCAGGATGATCCCTTGAGCCCAGGCGTTGGAGACCAGCCATGAGCAACATGGTGAAACCCCATTTCTACAAAAAAAAAAAAAAAAAAAAAAATTAGCTGGGCATAGTGGTGTGTGCCTGTAGTCCCAGCTCCTCAGGAAGCTGAGGTGGGTGGGTCACTTGAGCCCGGGAGGTCGAGGTTGCACTGAGCTGTGATTGCCACTGCACTCCAACCTGGGTGACAGCAAGACCCTGTCTCAAAAATAAATAAACAAACGAATGAAAAGAAGGCTGGGCGCGGTGGCTCACACCTGTAATCCCAGCACTTTGGGAGGCCAAGGTGGGCGGATCACGAGGTTAGGAGTTCTAGACTAGCCTGACCAACATGGCGAAACCCCTTCTCTACTGAAAAAATACAAAAATTGGCCAGGCGTGGTGGCGGGCACCTGTAATTCCAGTTACTCAGGAGGCTGAGGCAGGAGAATCGCTTGAACCCAGCAGGTGGAGGTTGCAGTGAGCCGAGATTCCTCCACTGCACTCCAGCCTGGGTGACAGAGTAAGACTCCATCTCAAAAAAATAATAATAATAAGTTAAAAAATAAATTAATTAAAAAGAAGGCCGGGTTCGGTGGCTCACGCCTGTAATCCCAGCACTTTAGGAGGCCAAGGTGGGCGGATCATGAGGTTAGGAGTTCGAGCCCAGCCTGGCCAATATGGTGAAACCCCATCTCTACTAAAAAATACAAAAATTAGCCAGGCATGGTGATGCTCGCCTGTAGTCCCAGCTACTCGGGAGGCTGAGGCTGGAAAATCCCTTGAACCCGGGAGGTGGAGGTTGCAGTGAGCTGAGATTGCACCACTGCACACCAGCCTGGGCGACAGAGCAAGACTCCATCTCAAATAAATAAATAAATAAATAAATAAATAAATAAATAAGTTCGGGCGCGGTGGCTCACGCCTGTAATCCCAGCACTTTGGGAGGCCGAGGCAGGTGGATCACGAGGTCAGGAGATCCAGACCATCCTGGCTAACACGGTGAAACTCCGTCTCTACTAAAAATACAAAAAATTGGCTGGGTGTGGTGGTGGGTGCCTGTAGTCCCAGCTACTCCGGAGGCTGAGGCAGGAGAATGGCGTGAACCCTGGAGGCGGAGCTTGCAGTGAGCCGAGATCGCGCCATCTCACTTCAACCTGGGCGACAGAGCGAGACTCTGTCTCTAAATAAATAAATAAATAAATAAATAGTGGGGCCAGGCGCAGTGGCTCACGCCTGTAATCCCAGCACTTTGGTAGGCCGAGGCGGATGGATCACCTGAGGTCAGGAGTTCAGAGCAGCTTGGCCAACATGGTGAAACCCTGTCTCTACTAAAAATGCAAAAATTAGCCAGACGTGCTGGTGCGTCCCTGTAATCCCAGCTACTCAAGAGGTTCAGGCAGGAGAATCGCTTGAACCTGGGAGCTAGCATTTGCAGTGAGCCAAGATCGTGCCATTGCATTCCAACCTGGGCGACAAGAGCTAGACTCGTCTCAAAAAAAAAAAAAAAAGAGGAAATAGTGGGAGTTGGTGGTAAATGGACCTAAAATGGTTGTAAGATTTTCATATTTCACATGAAGAAGTACTATACTAACCTAACCCTAGGCTGTGAAAAGTTATGGATGTATTTTCTAAACCCTAGAGCAAGAATTTAAAAAGTAATGTAAAGGGGTATAGCTGACTGGGCGCGGTGGCTGATGCCTGTAATCCCAGCACTTTGGGAGGCCGAGATAGGTCGGGAGTTCAAGACCATCCTGGCCAACATGATGAAACCCCATCTCTACTAAAAATACAAAAATTAGCCGGGCGTGGTGGTGCGTGCTTGTAGTCCCAGCTACTTGGGAGGCTGAGGCAGGGGAATCGCTTGAACCCGGAAAGCAGGGATTGCAGTGAGCCGAGTTCATGCCACTGCACTCCAGCCTGGTGACAGAGCAACACTCCGTTTCAAAAAAAAAAAAAAAAAAAAAGACGTATAGCAAAAAATTCAATAAATAATGTGGAATTCTAAACAATATTTAATTCAAACAAAGGCAGAAAAGGAGAAACAGGTGAAAAAATAAAACAGTTGGACAAATAAAATTATTTAAAACAGGCCGGGCGCGGTGGCTCACGCCCGTAATCCCAGCACTTTGGGAGGCCGAAGCGGGTGGATCACGAGGTCAGGAGATCGAGACCACCCTGGCTAACACAGTGAAACCCCGTCTCTACTAAAAATACAAAAAATTAGCCGGGCGTGGTGGTGCTCGCCTGTAGTCCCAGCTACTCCGGAGGCTGAGGCAGGAGACTGGTGTGAACCCGGGAGGCGGAGCTTGCCATGAGCCGAGATCACGCCACTGCACTCCAGCCTGGGCAACAGAGCGAGACTCCGTCTCAAAATAAACAAACAAACAAACACTTTTTAGGAAAAACACATAAATTGGTCTTCCTGAACATTTCACATGGGAACCGGTACTATCCAGAGCCTAGTGTGCAGGTTTTTGCTCCAGTTCAGTCTTTAGGAGCTATGCAGAGCAAGAGTAAAGAGAAGAAATGCAATATAGGAGGAAGGAAAGTAGGTAGAATTCAGAAGAACCTTTTTGACTATAAGGAATTTGAAATATGCAAAGGTTGTAACACAAGAACATTTTGAATCTTCTTCTGTGGAGAAGCAGCAGGCACCCCCTCAGCAGTGTGACCAGGAGATAGGAAAGATATAGCCAGGTCACCTCCCAGGGGTAGGTTCTGTCACTTACAGACAGAACCTTGGCATGAAACACTGGGCTAGTGTAGGGTTCTGTTGTGATGGCTGCTCCCTGGTAGCATTCCACAAGGTTCTCTCCTCAGCACTCCTCTCTTTTTGTACCAAAGGCTGCAAATGCCAGTGTCTCCAGGAGCCAGGTAGACAATGTGAATGATTTAAGCAGCCTGGCAAGCATGTGGCAAACTGCAGAGCACATGTTCCATGTGGCAGAGACATTTACTGCTCACCCAATATCCATGAGCTGCCCCACATTTCTCAGGCCCCTGATGAGGGTCCTGGGACTAGTTTCGGCAAATGGACGGTTAGTTCAAGTACCATTTCACTTTGTGTTGGAAGCATGTAAGAGCCACAAAGCAGCCCTTCAGCTCCGGCTCCCTGAAGGGATCATCTAGAGTGTAAGTTGGAATAGCAGAGTCTTAAGATGTGCGCAGCCTGGATCCCTGAGTCATTGCAAGGAAGAAAGCTACCCTGGAGAGTTGCCTGATTCAGCAGCCTGGATCCCTGAGTCATTGCAAGGAAGAAAGCTACCCTGGAGAGTTGCCTGATTCACCCTGGACTTTGCTTGAACAAGAAACAAATCTTCATTGTGTTAAGTCGCTGATATTTTGTCACTGTGGCCTAGCCTACTCTATGTACTTTCTTTAAAGGTGACAGTCACAACTCAACCCTGACTCTCATTGTCAAGTGAAATAGGGCCCAACGTTACCAGATCTTCCAGTTTTTCAAGATAAACTAGATATATAGATTTTTTTTGGTGAAATAGTCCAACATTTAAAAGTGGATAGTTAATTCAAAAAATCACGACCCTGTGTAGCCCAAATAAAGCACACCTGGGGCCAATTTAGCCCATGGGCCACCAGTTTCAACTTGTGCCCTGCACTGTTTTCCTTAGTGACTCATCAATTCCCAAAGCTTCTGTTGTCACTCCTGTTCAGATGGGGGCGAAGACCCTATCTTTGTGTCAAAGCTCCTGGTGAGCTCAGTGAATGCCTTCAACCTTTCAACCATGTATTTCTAGCTTTAGCTTAAATGCTGGAGTGTAGCCCTAGCATGTTCTTTTTTTTTTTTTTTGAGACAGAGTCTCACTCTATCCCCCACGCTGGAGTGCAGTGGCATGATCTCGGCTTGCTATAACCTCCACCTCCTGGGTTCAAGTGATTCTCAAACCTCAGCCTCCCCCAGGCAGCTGGCATTACAGGTGCCCACCACCGTGTCTGGCTAATTTTTGTATTTTTAGTAGAGACAGACAGGGTTTTGCCATGTTGACCAGGCTGGTCTCAAACTCCTGATCTCAGGTGATCTGCTTGCCTCGGCCTCCCAAAGTGCTGGGATTACAGGCATGAGCCACCGTGCCCAGCCTCAGAATGTTCTTTAAGCTGTCAGTCCTACCTGTCCCCTGACAGCATAAGTGCACACTGTTAGGGACATAATGGCTCCTTCTTTCCTTTTTCTTTTTTTTTTTTTTTTTTTTGAGATGGAGTCTTGCTCTGTCGCCAGGCTAGAGTGCAGTGGCACAATCTCAGCTCACTGCAACCTCTGCCTCCCAGGTTCAAGCGATTCTCCTGCCTCAGCCTCCCAAGTAGCTGGGATTACAGGTGCCTGCCAGTACGCCCAGGTAATTTTTGTATTTTTAGTAGAGATGGAGTTTCACCTTGTCGGCCAGGATGGTCTTGATCTCTTGACCTCATGATCTGCCTGCCTTGGCCTCCCAAAGTGCTGGGATTACAGGCGTGAGCCACCACACCTGGCCTTTTCTTTTCTTTTTTAAAAGATGGCTCTCTTCCTTGGCGCTGCCTACGGAGGTGGCAGCCATCTCCTCCTCGGCATCATGGCCGCCCTCAGACCCCTTGTGAAGCCCAAGATTGTCAAAAAGAGAACCAAGAAGTTCATCTGGCACCAGTCAGACCAATATGTCAAAATTAAGCGTAACCGGCGGAAACCCAGAGGCACTGACAACAGGGTTCGTAGAAGATTCAAGGGCCAGATGTTGATGCCCAACATTGGTTATGGAAGCAACAAAAAAACAAAGCACATGCTGCCCAGTGGCTTCCAGAAGTTCCTGGTCCACAACGTCAAGGAGCTGGAAGTGCTGCTGATGTGCAACAAATCTTACTGTGCCGAGATCGCTCACAATGTTTCCTCCAAGAACCGCAAAGCCATCGTGGAAAGAGCTGCCCAACTGGCCATCAGAGTCACCAACCCCAATGCCAGGCTGCGCAGCGAAGAAAATGAGTAGACAGCTCATGTGCACGTTTTCTGTTTAAATAAATGTAAAAACTGCCAAAAAAAAAAAAAATGGGTCTTGCTATGTTGCCAAGGCTGGAGCTCCTGGGTTCAAGCAATCCTCTAGCCTCAGCCTTCCAAGTAGCTAGAACAATAGGCATATGCCACTGTGCTCGGCTCTAACGATTCTTTCTCATGGCTTGACTGTATCTCCTTTTCTTCACACATTTCCTATTCAACATTGACATTTCTTTATTAGCTTCTGACCCAGTAATTTACTTTCCCAGTTATGGCCTTACATTGCCCTTTGGACCTGACACTCAGTCTTGCTCCTCTGATTAAACGTTTTTCCCTCAGTTTTTTTACTCTTTGGAGATTTGGATTCTGCCTTCCACTGCCCTGTGGGTTTGCCCTGAACTAGTCCTGAGTTTTCAGTTTGTCTCCTACACATTTCACATTCAACATGTCTCAAGTGGAAAGGTTCATCTTTCTATTCCAGCTTCCCTATTGCTGTTAATGGTACTACTATCTTCCAAGTCATAGTCTCAAACCCTTGGTATCATATTAATCTCTCCATCCAAAACCAAGCCAATCATTTATTGACTCCCTAACATGTGCCCTGTTCTAGGCACTGAATAGACAATGACAAACTAAAAAAAGTCTGTATCCTCACGGAGCTTACATTATATTGGGCATGAACAGACAAACAAATATATAATAGGTTGGCTGGGCACGGTGGTTCATGCCTGTAATCCCAACACTTTGGGAGGCCAAGGCGGGTGGATCACCTGAGGTCAGGAGTTTGAGACCAGCCTGGCCAACATGGTGAAACCCCATCTCTACTAAAATACAAAAATTAGCCAGGCGTGGTAGTGGGCACCTGTTATCCCAGTACTTGGGAGGCTGAGGCAGGAGAATTGCTTGAACCCGGGAGGTAGAGGTTGCAGTGAGCCGAGATCACGCCATTGCACTCCAACCTGGGTGACAGAGTGAGACTCCATCTCCAAAAAAAGATAATAATAATAATTATATATACATATGTATAATAGGTCAGATGATGATAAGTGCCATGGAGAAACAGAAAGCCAGAGAGCTAGAGAATACGCCATGGGGTAAGAGTTGTATTTTATATTTAGTGGTCAAGTGCCAGAGGGACTGAAGTAGAGGTGAAGGAAGTAGAGATGTGAGAGCAAGGCCTAGTGATATCTGGGGAAGAGTGTTGCAAAGGCAAAGTGTGTTCTTGGCAGGCGAGGACCCTGAGGTGGTGCCTGGCATGTTTGCAGCCCAAGGAGACTGTTGTGGCTGGGACTTGGTGAGCAAGGGAGAAGGTAGTAGGGGTTCCTATCCTTCCCTTCTCCTCTGTCCCCATGAACTCTGCTCTAACTATGACTTTCCTTTCCCCACTGGGCTGCTTCAGGAATTGTCCCACTTGAGTTCATCTCCACCCATCCACCTAGCACATAGTTCCTGGATAAATCTTCCTGAAAGAGCGCTCTTACCGTGTCATCACATCTCTTTCCGAGGCCCTACTCTCCAGCATTGAAAGCTCTGCATGAACTGCCCTCAGCTTGCTTTTCCTACTGTATCTGTCACCTCAACTTCTGCCTGGCCCGGAATGGACACTGGGCTTTCCCATGTTACTCATCATTCTCTTCATCTAGAATGCCTGCTCCCTCTTAGTCTTGCCAAATCCTTTGCAGGAGAAGCCCCTCCTACTTCAAGACATCTTCCCAAGACATCCTGTTGGCCTGGTCTCCTATTTAGTTGTGTATTTGGCTTATTTTATCCAGGTGGTATTTTATACACGGTTTTTTTTCCTCTTCTCCAGGGCCTTGTAACATGTAAACCTCATTTCTGTTTTGGTTTTTTTGTTTGTTTGTTTTTTGTTTTTTGTGGTTTTTTTTTTGAGACGGAGTCTCGCTCTGTTGCCCAGGCTGAGGTAAAGTGGTGCGACCTTGGCTCACTGCCACCTCCACCTCCCGGGTTCAAGCAATTCTGCCTCAGCCTCCTGAGTGGCTGAGACTACAGGTGTGTACCACCATGCCTGGCTAATTTTTGTATTTCTAGTAGAGATGGGGTTTTGCCATGTTGGTCAGGCTGGTTGCAAACTCCTGACCTCAGGTGATCCACTTACCTCGGCCTCCTAAAGTGCTGGGATTACAGGCATGAGCCACCACGCCCAGCAGTTTTTGTTGTTTTTTAGAGTCAGAGTCTTGCTCTGTTGCCCACACTAGGGTGCAGTGGTGCAATCATGGCTCACTGCAACCTTGAACTCCTAGGCTCAAGCAATCCTCCTGCCTCAGCCTCCTGAGTAGCTGGACTACAGGCGTGCACCACCACATCCAGTTAACTTCTAAAATTTTTTGTAGAGATGGGTGTCTTGCTATGTTGCCCAGGCTGATCTCAAACTCCTGGCTTCAAGTGATCCTTCTGCCTTGGTCTCTCAGAGTGCTGGGATTACAGGTGTGAGCCACTGCACCGAGCCTAAATCTGTTTTTTTAATGTTCTTCTTCTACTTTTTTTTTTTTTTTTTTTTTTGAGACAGAGTCTTGCTCTGTCACTGGGCTGGAGTGCAGTGGTGTGATCTCAGCTCACTGCAACCTCCGCCTCCTGGGTTCAAGTGATTCTCCTGCCTCAGCCTCCCGAGTAGCTGGAACTACAGGCGTGTACCACCACGCCCAGCTAATTTTTGTATTCTTAGTGGAGATGGCGGGGGGATGGTCTCGATCTCTTGACCTCATATCTGCCCTCTTTGGCCTCCCAAAGTGCTGGGATTACAGGCATGAGCCACCAAGCCTGGCTGTTTTTTTTTTTTTTTTTTCTAATGAAGATTTCTGCTTGGGGAGTTCAGATGGGGCTTTTTCTTGAGTAAATCCAATCACCTCTACCAAAGATGCTGTAGTTCGCACTTCCTGGGTTGGAGATTGTTAGTCAAAGGAGGAACTGGTGAGGACTTTGGCTAGAGATTTCCCATGTGTTATTTCAAAACCAAACCCAATTCTGGACCCAGACAGGAGAGCAGTTTGGGGTTGCTTATTAGGACAGGCTTGTATGACACTAGCGTAATAAAGTTCTCCTTCCTTTCCTTCTTACTTTCCAGTTCAGACTTTTGAATGATGGGGTGTGTTTGAGATGCAACTAAAAACCCAACCTCTGCCCCTTGGGAGTTTATTACAAATTTATAGTTAGTTGTGGTGTTTTCTTGGCGGGTATTGATAAGAAAGTAATTCACCTGATTAATGTTTTTATTGTATATCTGTGCATAAATGAGTAATGAATATATAAATAGTGGAGTATTCTCTAATAGACAAATCAAAGGTAAATGTAATAGAGGAAGGAGCTAGGGATAAACTCATCACAGAGCTGGGTCAAGTTACACTTTTTCCCACCTTGATCTTGTGTCTGTCTTAGTCAGTTCTGCTGTAACAAATTACTATAGACGGGGTGGCTTAAACAACAAACATTTCTTTTTTGTTTTTGAGACGGAGTCTCGCTGTGTTGCCCAGGCTGGAGTGCAGTGGCTGGCGCAATCTCGACTCACTGCAACCTCCACTTCCCGGGTTCAAGCAATTCTCCTGCCTCAGCCCTCCGGAGTAGCTGGGAATACAGGAACCCACCACCACACCTGGCTCATTTTTATATTTTTAGACGGAGTTTCACCAGGTTTGCCAGGCTACTCTTGAACTCCTGACCTCAGGTGATCTGAGGTGATCCACCCACCTCGGCCTCCTAAAGTGCTGGGATTACAGGCGTGAGCCACGGCGCCCGGCAACAACAAACATTTCTTTTTTTTTTTTTTTTTTGAGACAGCGTTTCACTCTTGTCACCCAGGCTGGAGTGCAATGGCATGATCTCAGCTCACCGCAACCTCCGCCTCCTGGGTTCAAGTAATTCTCCTGCCTCAGTCTCCCAAGTAGCTGGGATTACAGGCATGTACCACCACGCTCAGCTAATTTTTGTATTTTTGTATTTTTTTTTGACAGAGTCGCGCTCTGTCACCCAGGCTGGAGTGCAGTGGCATGATCTTGGCTCACTGCAACCTCCGCCTCCTGGGTTCAAGCGATTCTCCTGCGTCAGCCTCCCGAGTAGCTGGGACTACAGGCACCCGCCACCATGCCTGGCTAATTTTTGTAGTTTTAGTAGAGACGGGGTTTCACCATGTTGGCCAGGCTGGTCTCGATCTCCTGACCTCGTGATCCGCCCACCATGGCCTCCCAAAGTGTTGGGATTACAGGCGTGAGCCACCGCGCCTGACCTACAAACATTTTCTTTCTTTCCCTTTTTCCTTCCTTCGTTCCTCCCTTTCTTTCTTCTCTTTCTTTTTTTTTCTTTTTTCCTGAGATGGGGTCTCACTCTGTCACCCAGGCTGGAGTGTAGGGGCACGATCTCGGCTCACTACAACCTCCGCCTCCCGGGTTCAAGCAACTCTCCTGCTTCAGCCTCCCGAGTAGCTGGGATTACAGGCGCCTGCCACCATGCCCAGCTAATTTTTTTTTTTTTTTTTAATTTGAGACACAGTCTTGCTCTGTCGCCCAGGCTGGAGTGCAGTGGTGCAATCTTGGCTCACTGCACCCTCTGCCTGCTGGGTTCAAGCGATTCTCCTGCCTCAACCTCCTGAGTAACTGGGGTTACAGCCGTGCATCACCACGCCCAACTAATTTTTTGTATTTTTAGTAGAAATGGGGTTTCACCATGTTGGCCAGACTGGTCTTGAACTCCTGACCTCAGGTGATCTACCCGCCTCAGCCTCCCAAAGTGCTGGGATTATAGGCATGAGCCACTGCAGCTGGCCTACCATCAGTTTTTTGTTTTTTTTGTTTGTTTGTTTTGTTTTTTTAACTTACAGAGCTATAAGAGTCTAGTCAAAAGCAGTCAAAAATTATATTGAGCACATTGATTATCTCCTTGGTATATCCAAAAATAAGAGGTTGAAGGGGCTGGGTGCAGTGGCTCATGCCTGTAATCCTAGCACTTTGGGAGGCCAAGGTGAGCAGATCACCTGAGATCAGGAGTTCGAGACCAGCCTGGCCAACATGGTGAAACTCCATCTTTACTAAAAATACAAAAATTAGCCAGGTGTGGTGATGGGTGCCTATAATCCCAGCTACTTGGGAGGCTGAGGCAGGAGAATGGCTTGAACCTGGGAGGTGGAGGTTGCAGTGAGCCTAGACCACGCCATTGCACTGCAGCCTGGGTAACAAGAGTAAAACTCTGTCTGAAAAAGAAAAAAGAAAAAAAAAAAAAGAAGTTGAAGGACTATTGAGTCTTTGAAACAAACTATTTTTATAAAATGAGAAACAACAAAAAAACACAAAGACACAGACCACTACAGAATCAAATAACACTGAAAGTTCTCTATACAAAGCCCAGCATTCCATCAAAAAGGTACCCAGTAATCTTTAGCTCATTTTAAGATCTTTTAAAATTTTTCCAGCAAACACTTGGTCTTAGCGTTCTTTTGTATTTTGCCATCTAGCACAATATTTAGGTATCAGGTATGTTGGGTATTCAATAAGTACAGGCTGGTTGATTGGAGAATTATTGAATGATGGATTAGAAAGTGTGTGATAGATTGAAAAGCATGACCAAACTATTTTGCAGTGCCTTCATCAAAAGGTAGAGTCTGTTTCCTACTTTTTGAATTTGGCATTGCTTTGTGACTTGCTTTGGCTAACAAATGTGTCAGAAGTGACAATATGTGACTTCTGGAGCCTAGACTTTGGAAGATTTTGTGACTTCCACTTTTATTCTCTTGGAACCTGCGGATACCAGGCAAGGAACCCAGGCTATTCTGCTGGAGAGCCACATGCAGAAGTGAGGTGCTTTGGCTGACAATCCCAGCTAACTGCCAGTTATGTGAGTGAGGCCATCGTAGACCATCCTGGTCCATATGACTGCAGCCACTTAAGCAACTCAAAGTGAGATGAACAGAACTGCTCAGCTGAGCCCAGCTAAAATTGCAGAATTGTGAGCTAATTATTGTTTTAAGCCTCTAAGTCTTGGGGTGGTTTCTGATGTAGTAATAGCTAAATTGACAAAGTGCTGTCTGTGCAGTCACAGAATGTCAGCTGCAGGCAGAAGACAAGTGTTTCTTCTTTGGAGAGATACGCTGTCTACCACGATTGAATTTTCTGTCTCAGCTGTCCTGCATCCCAACTGGGTTGGGAGCCCTGTGCTGCTCCCTGAAAGAAGTGTCACTACTTGGATATGTGGCTTGGCCCCAAACCTTCTAGGTGGCTGTGCAGCCAATTTGATGGGCTTATTACCTGTACTGGGCTTGAAGCTTATAGAGAAATGGAAGTCAACCCTCTTCCAAAGAAGAGAGGCAGAAGGCCAGTCACGGTGGATCACACCTGTAATCCCAGCACTTTGGGGGGCCGAGGCGGGTAGATCACCTGAGGTCAGGAGTTCGAGACCAGCCTGGCCAACATGGTGAAACCCTGTCTATACTAAAAATATAAAATTAGCTGGGCATGGTGGTGCATGCCTGTAATCCCAGCTACTTGGGAGACTGAGGCAGGGAATCACTTGAACCTGGGAGGCGAGGTTGCAGTAAGCTGAGATCGCACCATTGCACTCCAGCTTGGGCAACAAGAGCGAAACCCCGCCACACACACACAAAAGAAGAGAGGCAGAAGGCCAGGAGCAGTGGTTCACACCTGTAGTTCCAGTGTTTTTGGAGGCCAAGGCAGGAGTATGGTTTGAACTCAGGAATTTGAGACCAGCCATAGTGAGATCCCAATCTCTACTGAAACCAGCCAATGAACAAAAGCAAATTAGCTAGGCATGGTGGCATGTGCCTGTGGTCCCGGTGCTTTGGGAGGCCAAGGGGGAGGATCCCTTGAGCCCAGGAGTTTGAGGCCAGCCTGGGAAATATGGTGAGACTCCATGTCTACAAAAAATAAAAAATTAGTTTGGCGTGGTGGTGCACGCCTATAGTCTCAGCTACTCAGGAGGCTGAGGTGGGAGGATCATTTGGCCCTGGGATGTCAAGTGTGCAGTGAGTGGTGACTGTGCCACTGCACTCCAGCAAGGGTGACAGAGCGAGACCCTGCCTAAAAAAAAGAAGAACGGTGCCAGGCGCAGTGGCTCACGCCTGTAATCCCAGCACTTTGGGAGGCCAGGGCGGGTGGATCACGAGGTCAGGAGATCGACACCATCCTGGCTAACACGGTGAAACCCCGTCTCTACTAAAAATACAAAAAATAGCTGGGTGTGGTGGCACGCACCTGCAGTCCCAGCTACTTGGGAGGCTGAGGCAGGAGAATCACTTGAACCCAGGAGGTGGAGGTTGCAGTGAGCTGAGATCGCACCACTGCACTCCAGCCTAGGTGACAGAGCGAGACTCTGTCTCAAAAAAAAGAAGAAAGGCAGTAAACAAGCAATGCTTTTCAAGGAACTGAACAAGGACACATGTGCTCAAGTTAAAGTATCTGTAAAGTATCTGAACGTGGACACGTGTGCTCCAAGGAAAGTACAAAGTTAACCCTATACTAAATATCTGTCCTCACCCTTCCTTGAATCTGTATGACATCTTTACTCTCCAATCGTCTTTCTACTTGGCTTGTTTAAATCTCAATATAGCCTAGTGAGTAAGAAAGGCAAGTGAGGGAATCAAGAGATTTGCTTAACATCACACAGCAGCTTAATCATGGGGCAGATCCCAGGCCTCCTGCTGTAGCACCCAGTGGCCCAGTGCTGACTACTGCCCCTAGCAGATTCCATGGGCAACTCCTGCCCTCTGAGGACTCTCAGTCCAGGATGCATACCCAGGATGTACGTGTGAAGCAGGATGATGTCAGGGTGGCAATGCAGTGTCAAGGACAAGATCTGATATCATCTCTGTTAGCTCCATCAGACGCGTGATCTCAGGCCAGCCACTTAAGCTCTCTAAGCCTCAGTTTCCTCATTTGTAAAATGAGGTTAAAATGATATCCACTTATACATTAAAAAACTGTAAATAATGGTTGCCTCTGGAGTGGGTTGTGGGGCTAGGTGCTGGGTAGGAGGAAGACTTTCTTTTCATTGTATATCTTTATACTGCTCAATTTTATAATCATAGGGCAGATATTATTAATTCACTAATAATACTAATTAAAATACAAAAATTGCTGGTGTGATGGCTCACGCCTGTATTCCCAGCACTTTGGGGGGCCGAGGCGTGCAGAATACCTGAGGTTGGGAGTTCAAGACCAGCCTGACCAACATGGAGAAACCCCATCTCTACTAAAAATACAAAATTAGCCAGGCGTGGTGGCACATGCCTGTAATCCCAGCTACTCCGGAGGCTGAGGCAGGAGAATCTGTTGAACCCGGGAGGTGGAGGTTGTGGTGACCCAAGATCGTGCCATTGCACTCCAGCCGGGGCAACAAGAGTGAAACTCCGTCTCAAAAAAAAAAAAAAAAATTAGCTGGAAATGGTGGCATGTACCTGTAATCCTAGCTACTCAGGAGGCTGAGGCAGGAGAATCACTTGAACTGGGGAGGCAGAGGTGACAATGAGCTGAGATTGCGCCACTGCACTCCAGCCTGGGTGACAGAGGGAGACTCCGCCTCAAAAAATAAAATAAAATAAAACAAATAAAATATAAAATAAAATAAAATTCGTTATGGACTAAACATCCGTTCTTGTCTGACTCAGGGTGGAATCCTCCTACCCTCCTACCTTTGTTATGCTACTGCCTTCCTTACAAAGCCCTTGTTAAAGATCAAGTGGAATAATATTTTTAAGAGTCTCAAATTCAAATACTGTCAGGGTTCAGATAGGCAAGTGTGCGAAGTGGTGTAGGTCAGCGGGAGTAGTGCAGACTATGGAAGATTGAGGAGTGCATGCCCTGGCTGGACATGTTCACATGCAATTTTTATCCAGAGAGTGAACTGACAGTTTGTGATACTCACAACAAATAAATAATTCAAACTTGGATATGGTCTGACTTCAAAGCTTTTTCTACTATGTCATTTGGTCTTGTCCGAAACCCCAGTTCCCTTTTTCTTTTTTTTTGAGACAGAGTTTCACTCTGTTCCCCAGGCTGGAGTGCAGTGGTGCGATCTGAACTCACTGCAACCTCCACCTCCTGGGTTCAAGCGATTCTCCTGCCTCGTCTCCTGAGTATCTGGGACTACAGGCGTGCGCCACTATGCCCGGCAAATTTTTGTATTTTTAGTAGAAATGGGGTTTCACTGTGTTGGCCAGGCTGGTCTTGAACTCCTGACCTCATGATCCGCCCGCTTCGGCTTCCCAAAGTACTGGGATTACAGGCCTGAGCCACTGTACCCAGGCTCCTTTTTTTTTTTTTTTTTCCCTTGAGATGGAGTCTCACTCTATCGCCCAGGCTGGAGTGCAATGGTGCAATCTGGGCTCACTGCAATCTCCACCTCCCGGGTTCAAGCAATTCTCCTGCCTCAACCTCCTGAGAAGCTGGGATTACAGGCACCCGCCACCACGCCTGGCTAATTTTTGTATTTTTTTAGTAGAGATAGGGTTTCACCATGTTGGCCAGGCTGGTCTCCAATTCCTGACCTCAGGTAATCCGCCCTCCTCAGCCTCCCAAAGTGCTGGGATTACAGGCGTGAGCCACCACGCCCGGCAGTTTCCTTTTTCATAACATGGGACCACTTATACTTACCTATCTTGGAAAGCTTAGGGATCATTTATTTCAAATTCTTAGCACAGTACCTGGCACACAGTAAGCACTCGAAGAGTGGTAGTTCTGTATAAAATAGTTCATAGGCTGGGTGCGGTGGCTCACGCCTGTAATCCCAGCACTTTGGGAGGCTGAGGCAGGTGGATCACGAGGTCAGGAGATCGAGACCATCCTGGCTAACATGGTGAAACTCCATCTCTACTAAAAATACAAAAAGTTAGCTGGGCGTGGTGGCACGTGCCTGTAGTCCCAGCTATTCAGGGGGCTGAGGCAGGAGAATCACTTGAACCCTGGAGGCAGAGGTTGCAGTGAGCCAAGATCATGCCACTGCACTCCAGCCTGGGTGACAGAGTGGGACTCTGTCTCAAAAAAATAAAAAATAAAAATAAAAAATAAAATAAAATAGTTCATAAACTGCAAAGCATTATACAAATATTAGGTATTATTATAAAGACATAGGTCGGGCGGGGGCGCGGTGGCTCACACATGTAATCCCAGCACTTTGGGAGGCTGAGGCAGGCGGATCACGAGGTTAGGAGATTGAGACCATCCTGGCTAACACGGCGAAACCCTATCTCTACTAAAAATACAAAAAATTAGCTGGGCGTGGTGGCCAGCACCTGTAGTCCCAGCTACTTGGGAGGCTGAGGCAGGAGAATGGCGTGAACCCAGAAGGCAGAGCTTGCAGTGAGCCGAGATTGTGCCACTGCACTCCAACCTGGGCAACAGAGCAAGACTCCGTCTCAAAATAAAATAAAATAAAAAAAAAGACATAGGTCAGGCACAGTGGCTCACACCTGTAATCCCAGCACTTTGGGAGGCTGAGGTGGGCGGATCACAAGGTCAGGAGTTCGAGACCAGTCTCAAAAAAAAAAAAAAGACATAAACACCAGATCAAAGACTGTGTAAATAGGACTGAGCCAATCTGGAGAAGCATTGTGTAGGAGGCAGCATGAAGGAGGATGCGAGGTGTGTCAGGGCGAGGGCAAATAGGGAAGGACCAGGAAACCCAGGGGAACACATGCCTGACATTCACAGGGCCAGTTCCTCGACTCCTGCACCATGATCACTGCCATTCTGTCTGCGCCTCTAGCATGGCGCTCCAGAATGAACTGCAAGCTTGCTTGAGGCTCTGATGAGCACTTACATCCACTGACATTGTTTAAGCTCCAAGAGGCTCTGATTCCGTGAACTCTGCCAGTGAGAAGGTTGAAAAGAAATTGGAGGTGAATGTGGATGGAGCAGCCGCCTATTAGCAAATTTGGCCAAATGGTGGTGCTATAAGCCAGAAAATCAAAGCCATTCTAGTAGCCAGGGTTAGACTGGAACAATGGTCTCTGCACCTAGAAGGCCACCAGGGGGCAGAGGGAGGCAAGACTGCTTTTCTCAGGGCCAGCTGGAGTCACCAGGCAAAAAGGCCATCAGTGCCGGACGCGGTGGCTCACATGTGTAATCTCAGCACTTTGGGAGGCCGAGGCTTGAGATCAGGAGTTCAAGATCAGCCTGGCCAACTTGGTGAAAGCCTGCCTCTACTAAAAATACAAGAAATTAGTCGGGCATGGTGGTGCGTACCTCGGGAGGCTGAGGCAGGAGAATAGCTTCAATCCAGGAGGCGGAGGTTGCGGTGAGCTGAGATCGCGCCATTGCACTCCAGCTTGGTGACAGATCAAGACTCCATCTCAGAAAAAAAAAAAAAAAATGCCATCAGCGTCATTTAATAAAACAGATGGCTATAATGATGCAGTGCCAGAAATAAAACAGAATAACTCAAACAGGTGCAGATCTTGCTATGAAATGCTTAAAGGGATAGGAGCCATTATGGAATGCTTAAAGGGATAGTTCAAGGGAGCTCTGCAGCCTCATCCCTTAACGTGCTCCCCTCACCATACAACTTGTTGCTATAAGCGTCACCCTGTCACCATGGCTTTTCCTCCCTTCCTCTGTTCCCGTACATTCCCCATACTCATTAAGCTCCTTCTGTATACCAGAGCATTTAGCCACAGCCTTGGAAGGTGAGGGAGAGATCGCTGATGAGGAGGTGGGAGGGAGCTAAGGGAGGAGTGTGTGTGTGGAGTGGATGGTGTAGCTGGAGGCTGGTCAGCAGGGGAGACTGCAAAAGGAGGAGCTGGAGCACAGAGCCAGGGCACTGGCCATGGAGTCTGGACGCTTCCTAGGTCACGGAAGGGTTTTAAGTAGGTGAGGGATATTATGAGATCTAGTTTTATCTATTTATTATTTATTTATATATTTTTTAGAGGTGGTCTTGCTATGTTGCCCAGGCTGGTCTCAAACTTCTGGGCTCAAGAGATTCTCCCACCTCGGCCTCCCAAGTAGCTGGGACCACTGGGCCTGGCACACATTTATTTTTATTTTTATTTATTTATTTTTTTGAGATGGAGTCTTGCTCTGTCGCCCAGGCTGGAGTGTAGTGGCACCATCTGGGTTCACTGCACCCTCCGCCTCTTGGGTTCAAGTGATTCTCCTGCCTCAGCCTCCTGAGTAGCTGGGACCATGGGCACCTGCCACCATGCCTGGCTAATTTTTTTTTTTTTTTTGGTAGAGATGGGGTTTTGCCACATTGGCCAGGCTGGTTTTGAACTCCTGACCTCAGGTGATCCACCCACTTTGGCGTTCCCAAAGTGCTGGGATTACAGGTGTGAGCCACCAAGCCCGGCCGAGATTTATTTTTAAAGAAGACCATGTTGGCTGGTGTGTGGAGGAAGGCTGAGTGGTTACTGGTGGCCGTGAGAAGCCTTTCTGTTAGGAAGATGTTGCAGTGATAGTACAGAGGACAGATGCCTACAGCCTGGATGTGGGGTGTGGATGGGGAGAAAGGAATAGATTTGGACATCCTGTAGAAGTAGGGTTATTAATTTATTAGATCCATAGGGTAGCCCAAGAGAGAAGGAGGTGTCAAATATGATTCCCAGGTTTCTGGCACAAGCACTTAGATGGATGGTGTGTCATTTACTAAGATGAACAAAAATTATGAAGCAGCTGGTGGGAGCTAAGATCAATAATCCAGTTTTGAACAGGTTAAATTTGAGATGCCTAAGAGTCATCTAAAAATAGGCATTAAGTAGAATATTCCATAGGCTGCTCTGGAGCTCACAAGAAAGGTCTGGTTGGACATCAATCTGGAAGTCTTTGGTCTATAGAAGATGCAATTAAAACCAGGGCAAGGTATGAGATGACTCAGGAAAATAGTCCCTATTAATAAGAGAATAGGGGCCAGGACCCAGCCCTGAGGAACATCAACTTTATATCAGGTCAATTTATAGATCAGAAACATCAAGTTACAGACCATGTCAAGGAGGGTGAGTGGGGAAAAGGGACCGAGAAACTGTAACTAGAGAAAAGCCTGGCATGAGGTGTCTGGGAGACTAGGAGGGAGAGTGTTTCAAGAAGGAGGTAGAGGCTGGGCGCGGTGGCTCACGCCTGTAATCCCAGCACTTTGGGAGGCAGAGGCAGGTGGATCACCTGAGGTCAGGAGTTTGAGACTAGCCTGGCTAACATGGTGAAACCCTGTCTCTACTAAAAATACAAAAAATTAGCCAGGCGTGGTGGCACACGCCTGTAATCCCAGCTACTCGGAAGGCTGAGGAAAGAGAATCGCTTGAACCTGGGAGGTGGAGGTTGCAGTGAGCCAAGATCATGCCATTGGACTCCAGCTTGGGCAACAAGAGTGAAACTCCATCTCAAAAAAAAAAAAAAAAAAAAAGAAGGAGGGAGCATGCAGCTGCTGGAAGCTAAGTGGTCAAGGAACAAAAGGAATGTCAAGTGTCCATCGATTTCAACAACATGGAGGTCTCTGGGAACCTTGGCTAGTGCAGCTTCTGAGGAGCCATGGGAGCTGAGCCAGCCTGGAGGGGCTGAAGAGTGAACTGGGTGAGGAAGGGGAAAGCCTGTGTGTAGACCTCTTTTGAGAATAATGTAAGGCCAGATGCAGTGACTCAAGCCTGTAATCCCAGCACTTTAGGAAGCCGAGGCAAGTGGATCACCTGAGGTCAGGAGTTTGAGACCAGCCTGACCAACATGATAAAACCCCGTCTCTGCTAAAAATACAAAATTAGCCAGGCGTGGTGGCGCATGCCTATAATCCCAGCTACTTGGGAGGCAGAGGCAGGAGAATCACTTGAACCCTGGAAGTGGAGGTTGCAGTGAGCCGAGATCGCGCCACTGCACTCTAGCCTGAGCAACAAGAGCAAAACTCTGTCTCAAACAACAACAACAACAAAACGAGAAAGAATGATGTAAGATGCTTAGCTGTGAGAAGGAACAGAGAGCTGGCGAGGCGCAGTGGCTCACGCCTGTAATCCCAGCAGTTTGGAAGGCTGAGGCGGGTGGATCACCTGAGGTCAGGAGTTCGAGACCAGCCTGGCCAATGTGGTGAAACCCCATCTCTAGTAAAAATACAAAAATTAGCTGGGTGTGGTGGTGGGCGCCTGTAATCCCAGCTACTTGTGAGGCTGAGGTAGGAGAATCACTCGAACCTGGGAGGCAGAGGCTGCAGTGAGCTGAGATCACACCATTGCACTCCAGCCTGGGTGACAGAGTGAGACTCCGTCTCAAAAAAAAAAAAAAAAAAAAAAAAAGAAGGAACAGAGAGCTGCAAGGGAAGGTAGTCCAGGGAGCTTGTTTTCAGGTGGGCAACCCTGGAATTGTTGAGGGAGAGAAGAGAGAAGAAAGGGAGAGAAATCTCATGTGGAGGGGAGGGGAAAGGGTCAGCGGGTGGTATGAAGAGGGGCTGGGGTCCAGACCTCTGCCCATGCTTTTTCCTCTACCTGTGATGCCCTTCCTGACCTCACTGCCTGCTCACCCTACAAGACAAGACTTTGTCTCTACCCACTCACAGCATGTTTAATAGCGGATCCTGGCTCTTACCATATACTACTGAAGACAGAGACTATGACAGAAGTATAAGTCCCCCAGCACTGTGTCTGACACACATTTGGAGGACAGCCCAGGGCAGGGTGGGCGGTGAATGGTGAAGTGTCAGCACCCTGCCTGGACATTATGGTGGTGGAATGAGGGCGATGTTTGTGGGGGTGAGTGGCAAACTGACTGAGAGAATCTCAGCTGTTCCTCTCAGTGGCTCTTTCTAATACTTTTAAATTTGTTTGTTTGTTTGTTTGTTTGTTTCCTGCAGGAGTGGAGCCCTGAGAGTTCCCAGACCCTCTCACATAATCTCTCAAGGAATCCAGCTTAATGGATCAGCCCACTGTAGACAAAAAAAACAGAAAACAGAAAATGGATCCAGAACCCAGGCTCCCATCAGTCCCACCACATAGCCAGCAGGAGGTCACGGGTGAGGAGGGCAGGCTGGGGTTTGGGGGGGCCTGCATTCCTTTCTCTCTGCACGGCGCAGGGCTTCTCAGGTATTCTCTAATTAAGATAAGAAGCAGAAGCAGGGGCTTTCTGGAATGTAAACAGCAGATAAGATCAGGCACCCTCCTCCCCGGGAAACTTCCATTTTCCTTCTTTTAGGATGGACACTGCATTCTTTCCCCACTGCAGTCTTTGGCTCCCCAGTCCTTTCCATCCCCCCTCCCTCAGCCCTTGTCTCTGTCTTTGGGTCTCTCTCTGCATCCCTTATGGCTCCCTCATCTGGTACAGGGCCTGTGCATCGGAACCCGGAGGGGAACCTCTCATTTCATCAGTATATGGACATCTCCCAGGTTCAGGCTGGGAGTTTTTGACCCTTGCTATGGGCTTCTCTCTCCTGTCTCTTCTAGGACGGCAGAGCAGGCTCCATCATTGTACCAAGGCAATGTTCATTCAAATAAACAATGCCAGCCAACATGTGGGGCCAGGCACCCCAAGTACTAAAGGGACCATCTTGATGAGTGGTGCTCATAAGAGGTGTCAGAGGAGGAGACAGCATTGGCAGGCAGCCAGAGGGTGGCAGCCAAGTTACCGGGAAGGCTTCAGGGAGGAGGTGTGATTTGCACTGAGCCTTGAGGAAAGCATGGGATGCAGGACATGGAAGGGTGGGGAGAACTCCTGGCAGGAGGCAGTTTGGGAAATGTTGTTTGAGATTAGTTCAGGTGGAAGAGTAGGTTTAGCGAAGGGGAGACGGGGCACTTGAGTAGGGAGATGGAATGCAGGGGGAAGATCAGATTTTATGCTTTCAACAATGAGAGGCCATCACAGGTGTTTCAGGGGGGAGTTGTGATAGGGGAACAATGTGGATTTAAAGATAATTCTGGAAGCAAATTAGAGAGGTGCGGGGTGGAGAGGTGAAGGTCTCATGCTCTCTTATCCCCCGACTCCTCACCTTCAGCTGCTGCCACTCTCCCAAGGGGCCCAGAAGTACCTTGATGAAGATGCAGGATGGGTGGGATGGGGGAGCCATGAGACCCTCCCTCTCCTGGATTCTTGACGCCCTGTGTCTATGCTTGGCCAGGGGCTCTGTCCACAGTGGAGCTTGGACCTCAGTCCCTCCCTGCCTCCCAGGTAGCACAGGACAGGATGAACCTTTCTGGGCCAGAGGGCCTGGCACAGTCCAGGGAAGGATTCCGTACACTGCGTGCCATGTGGCTTCTCCATGCTGGCACCTCAGGCCAACCTGGGACAGTAGGTGTGAGGAATGGAGAAGTGGGTGGGCCATAATTTGAGAGCAAGGGAGCTGGTCTGAAGCTTATGGGCCCATGGGGACATCCCAGAGGTTCAGTCCACTCACAGAGGTTCCCCAGAGTGTCTCCTTTCTTTCCTGTGACCCCCAGTCCCAGGCCTCACTGCCTTGGTCCCTCTCCCCCACAGAAGTCATGTCCTGGGAAGATAAAAGCACCAGAGTGCAGTCCTGCACTGCTTCCTGGGGGTCTCAGAGAATGCAGACAGAAGGATGGAGGCAGTGACCCCTCTGGGATTATTCCACTGTGGCTGTTTGACTTCTGTCCAGGGATATCTCTCTGTGCAGCTGGGACGGGGCCATTGGAGCGGCTGTTACAGGAAGGAGATAAAATTCAGCAGGAGTGTTAGGATCCCAGCCCCTGGAGCTTTCTTCACCCCTCTCTGCCTGCAGGCAGGCTACGTGCCTTTCTTCATGTCCTGGATCCCCGCCCACCCCATTTCTCCTGGACAGGACTGGAAAGGTGGAGGATGCTGGACGTGTCTCTGAGCTTGCTGTAGGAGTGCTGTCTGAAGCCCTTCAGTCTTGAGGGGGGTCATCTGGCCCCTCTGCAGCTCAGGAACAGTCCACTCATTCTTGTCTATCAGTGTGACGCCCACCCCTCCAGGAAGCCCCTCTCCCTGCTCCTTCTCCTCCCAGCCAGCCAGCCTGGCTCCTTCTCTGTAATCCTTGGAACAATCCTTTGTCTCTAGTGCCAAAACAGAGAGGACTCTGCTGGGCCTTGGCCCCGCCGGGTTTCCTGTGGATGGGTTGGCCTGGTGTTTGCCCAGCCGCACCTTACACCTTTCAAGGACAGGGGCCGCGTCTCCTCCTCGGTGCCATCTGGCCATGGTTGAGGAGGGTGGGAGCCAGTGTGAGGAGTGAGAAAGAGGAAGAGAGAGAGAAAGAGAGAGAGAGAGAGAAAGAGAGAGAGAGAGAAACAGAGAAACACACACACACACACACACACACACACACACACACACACACACACAGAGAGAGAGAGAGAGAGAACAGAGAGAACAGGGGCAGGGGCCAGAAATACCCAGCTGGACAGGGGAGGGCAGAGTGAGGACACAAACTCCTCCCACAGCCCCTGCCAGCCCTTGTTGCCACTAACCCCATACTGATTATATTCTGCTATTTGGTGTATAATTTGCATTTTGTGTATTATATGCATAGATGACTATAAGTTCCCCCCACCCGCTTTTCTTTGAGATAGAGTCTTGCTCTGTCACCCAGGTTGGAGTGCAGTGGCGCTATCTCGGCTCACTGCAACCTCTGCCTCCCGGGTTCAAGCGATTCTCAGCCTCCTGAGTAGCTGGGATTACAGGCACCTGCCACCACACCCAGCTATTTTTTTGTATTTTTAGTAGAGATGGGGTTTCACCATGTTGGCCAGGCTGGTCTCGAACTCCTGACCTCAGGTGATCCACCCACCTTGGCCTCCCAAAGTACAGGCATGAGCCACCATGCCCGGCCTTCCCCTCCCTTTTAAATTTTTAAAATTAAAAACAAATTTTTTTTTTTTTTGAGACAGAGTCTTGCTCTGTTGCCCAGGCTGGAGTGCAGTGGCTCGATCTTGGCTCATTGCAACCTCTGCCTCCCGGGTTCCTGCCTCAGCCTCCCTGGTAGCTGAGACTATAGGTGGCTGCAACCATGCCTGGCTAATTTTTTGTATTTTTAGTAGAGATGGGGTTTCTTTCTTTCTTTCTTTCTTCCTTCCTTCCTTCCTTCCTTCCTTCCTTCCTTCCTTCCTGCCTCCCTCCCTCCCTCCCTCCCTTCCTTCCTTTTTTGAGATGGAGATGGAGTCTCGTAATGTCACCCGGGCTGGAGTGCAATGGCACGATCTCGGCTCACTGCAATCTCCACCTCCTGAATTCATGGAATTCTCCTGCTTCAGCCTCCCGAGTAGCTGGGATTACAGGCACATACCACCACACCCGGCTAATTTTTGGTATTTTTAATAGAGACGGCGTTTCACTATGTTGGCCAGACTGGTCTTGAACTCCTGACCTCTTGATCCGCCCTCCTGGGCCTCCCAAAATGCTGGGATTACAGGCGTGAGCCACCGCGTCCAGCCTAGAGATGGGGTTTCACCATGTTGGCCAGGCTGAACTCCTGACCTTAGGTGATCTGCCCACTTAGGCCTCCCAAAGTGCTGGGATTGCAGGCATAAGCCAACATCTCCTTTAATGTGTAACTCACATCATATCCAGGTGCTATTTCCTTGCCCATTCCCAGGGTCCTCGTCCCCCATGCCTCCTTGAAGACTCCTTGAGTTCCTGCCCTGCTGTCTTTTAGATCTATCTGCTCCCAGGATGAAATCAGACTTGCTTGGTGAATTGGCAAATGCTCTGCAAATCCAAAGCCATTCTTGAGGTTGAGTTTATGGACTTGTGGAGGGAGGGGACTGTGTGGCCCCCAACTCTGACTCTCTACCTAATTTACAAACCCCAGGCTGCTGCACTGGGTTGAGGAGGAGGTGGCTTCCTGAGTGCGGGAGAGCACCTCAGAAAGTCCTTCATCTCAGCAAGCCTGCCTCCTTTGGCTTCCACACTTCTGTCTGGTTGTACCCCTGGGAATCACAGAGAGTAGGTATAATTTCTCTTCTCCTAAATGACAGACCTTCCGATGTTTGGCATCATGGAAGGGAGGCCAGGTTCGGTGGCTCACGCCTGTAATCCCAGCATTTTGAGAGGTCAAGGCAGGAGGATCGCTTGAGCTCAAGAGTTTGAGATCAGCCTGGGCCACATGGTGAGACCTCGTCTCTACTAAAAATAAAAAAAAATTTGGCTGGGTGTGGTGGTGCGTGTCTGTAGTCCCAGCTATTTGGGAAGTTGAAGCAGAAGAATGCTTGAGCATGGGAGGTGAAGGTTGCAATGAGCCGTGATCAAGCAAGACTCTGTCTCAAAAAAAAAAAAAAAAGGTGCTGGGCGCAGTGGCTCACCCCTGTAATCCCAGCACTTTGGGAGGTCTAGGCGGGTGGATCACCTGAGGTCAGGAGTTTGAGACTAACCTGACCAACATGGAGAAACCCCGTCTCTACTAAAAATGCAAAAATTAACTGGGCGTGGTGGCGTGCGCCTGTAATCCCAGCTACTCAGGAGGCTGAGGCAGGAGAATCACTTGAACCCAGGAGGCAGAGGTTTCGGTGAGCCTAGATTGCGCCACTGCACTCCAGCCTGGGCAACAAGAGCGAAACTCTGTCTCAAAGAAAGAAAGAAAGAAAGAAAATGGAAGGAATCTTAGAGGAGATCTAAGGCTAAATCTATATTTTGCTGATGAGGAAAACTGAGCCCAGAGAAGAAGAACCTTGTGAAAGTCACCGAAATGAGTCAGCCTGACCTAACCCAGGGCTCCTGACGCCCCAGGCAGCATTCTTTCCTCTCAAGCTTCTTTTCTCCAGGCCAAACTCTCTTCTGAAATCTCACTTTAATCTGCTCCGTTCAATTTTGCTTTTAATTATTTGTGTACTTTCTGTCCATCCTTGAGTTAACACGGTAATTTATACATTGTCTTGCCCACAGGGGTCTACCATGGTACAAGTTGGTCAAGAAACACTGAATAAAGAAACAATCAAAGTAGCCGACCCCCACTGAATTCCTTAAGTGTGCTGCATGCCTTAGTTCTTTTTCTCCCCACCCAGGGCTCCCAGGTGGGTTCCTTGCAATGATGAAGAAACCCAGGTGGGGAGATAAGTTGTTGCTCAAGCTCTGGCTGATGGAAGAGGTGGAGTCACCCCGGTGAGCAGCAGGCACATCCTGGGCTGCTGCGTGGTTGTGAAAGCCTAGAAACACTGCGCTTGCGCACCAGCTGACGAAGAGGCACTGCCCTGAGCTATCCAAGTCCCCTACCCTGCCTTGTCTTCCTGGGAGCCCTCCCACCATCAGCTCTAAGGCCCTGTCTGTTCTTCGTGGCAGGGGCCTGTGCATCTCTTGGGGGAGTAGGCATTTCAGCTTGGAATTCTTTCACTCTAAACTTGGGCTTATGCTGCAGGCCCACAATCACTTAACCTAACCTGTAGGTCCAGATGACTCTCAGGATTCAGAATCTTTCAGATTTTACAAAGGAAATGTGGTACATAAAATGTATACTAAGGAAAACCACAGTGGGGAGGGGGGATCTGTGGCATGTGTAATCATGGACTCAGTCTTATTAATATTGCTGCAGTGAAAAGTATGAATATTCACACTAAATGGAATATATAAAAAGTATAAATTGGCTGAGCGTGGTGGCTCACGCCTGTAATCCCAGCACTTTGGGAGGCCCAGGTGGGCGGATCACCTAAGGTCAGGAGTTCAAGACCAGCCTGACCAACATGGAGAAACCCCATCTCTACTAAAAACACAAAATTAGCTAGGCACAGTGGTGCATGCCTGTAATCCCAGCTACTTGGGAGGCTGAGGCAGGGGAATTGCTTGAATCCAGGAGGCGGAGGTTGCGGTGAGCCGAGATAGTGCCATTGCGCTCTGGCCTGGGCAACAAGAGCGAAACTTCATCTCAAAGAAAAAAAAAGTATAAATAACTTCATGTTAGGTTTTGCATGTAAGTGAGTTATGAAGAACTTTTGGTTTTCAGAGTTTTTTGGGGTTTGAAAGTATTAGATAAGGAATTGAACAATACTATACAGCCTTTTAAGGGTGATTTTGTATTACTTGATAGGAGCTTGAAGAAGCCAGAGAACCTGTGTTGAAGGGCTGGGTTAGGGTGACAGAGGCCTGAAAGTGGTGGCAGATGAGTGACAGCTCCAGGGAACCCCAAGAAGGCTTTGATTTGACCAGGGCTGTGACCATCTGGTCAACAGAAGGATGCCATAGTCCTGAGGCACTCCTTGTGGCTGGGTCTGGTGCTAGACAGGGCTAAAGGCAGCACCAAAGTGGGCAGTAGGCCTTTGAGACCCTGGCTGGACAGAGCCACACTCTTCAGGCAGGATGCTATCTCCTTATCTAGGCTTGGGGTCTTGGGGCAGCTGGAGGGTTGGCATCCTTGATTATAGCCACAGGGATGAGACCTTTCTGTTTTATGCTTTGGCTCACCTCAGCCCCACTGCATGCCTGGCTGCTCCCACCAGCTCAAGGTTATCTCCCTGGTGATGTGCTGCCTGGGGCTTGGCACATACCCACCCCTGCGATCTTGCCCCTGCTGCAGCCAAGAGCAAAGGTTCAGTCTCTGGGACCCCAGCCAGACAACTCAAGGAAAGCCAATGAACTTGTATTTATGCAGTACCTACCAGCTGCCAGGCATGCAGCCAAGACTTGGGGACTTTGTTCTCATCATTTTCTCACCTTTCCCACTGCACAAGTCTTAGCATCCCTCAGGTTTCACTTCTGCCACAAATCATGGCCATCATCCTCCCCGTGAACACCTGCAGCATTTACTGCCATGACATTCCTTGGCTTTGAATTAACCTCGTGACCTTTCTTGTATCTTTATGTTTTGTTGCTTGAATTGCTATTTGAATGCTCTGTGTTTTGAATCACTTAGGGCTGAACCTGAGGGTGGGGACCTGGGTCTAAGCTGTCCCACTAGTGGGCACCTGCCCCTCCTTTCCTGAACATTTTTGGAATGTAGGAGTGACCCCAGAGGAGGATTACAAAGCCCTTCTTCAAAGAAGAGGTTGAAAGTGGTGCCTGGGTTCTATAAACATTTGCACTGAGCATTCCTAAATGACAGGGAGATTTATAGTTTGAGTGCCTTCCCATTACGAAGACTGTTTAAGTGACTTGGGAAAGTTTCTTTAAAAAGAAAAAAAAAGTGGAGCAGATTAAGATGAGATTTTATTTTTCTTTTTTTCCTTAAAAAGAAAAAAAAGGCTAGGCTAGTTGGCTCATGTCTGTAATCCCAGAACTTTGGGAGGCCGAGGTGGGTGGATCATTTGAGGTCAGGCGTTCGAGACCAGCCTGGCCAACGTGGTGAAATCCTTGTTTCTACTAAAAATATGAAAATTAGCTGGGCGTGGTGGTGCACACCTGTAATCCCAGCTACTGGAGAGGCTGAGGCAGGAAAATCGCTTGAATCTGGGAGGTGGAGGTTGCAGAGAGCTGAGAAGCTGAGACCACGCCACTACACTCCAGCCTGGGCGACAGAGCGAGACTCCGTCTCAAAAAAAAAAAAAAAAAAAAAAAAATTCTCCACGGGCTTTCTTAAAGCTGGGGGTGTGTGTGAAGCGAGGCTGAGGAAGTTCAATCGTTCTCCCACTAGGTTCTCTTTCCTGGAACAAAGAGGACCTGCAAAGAGAGTGAGAGGACTGCTGGCATCTTGAAATATTCTTCTACTCTCCTTTGTCCTCTTTTCCTTGGGTGAGGCATGCAGAGACTCCTCTTGGTCGGTTATTTGCTCATTTATTTGTTCATTCATTTGCTTATTCATTCAAAAGCTAGTAAGAGAAGATTGTTAAATTTGAAAATTTTGCTTCCCAGAATTAAACCATTTTAAATCAACCATGGTGGCAGTAGTTACACCTTGGATGTTGGCAAATGCTATAGGTTATTAAATAAAATAAAATAACATTTTATTTACAATTTAATAAAAATTACAATTTCAATTTTTTGTCTTTAAAAAAGAAAATAACAAGCTGCTGTTTATGTGTTGGAATTGTGTTATGTATCAGGGCATAAGAGTGAACAAGATAGTCCAGTCTCTGCCCAAAGGGAGCTTACAGTCTGGTGCTGCACTGTCCTGTCCAATCTGGTAGCCATTAGCTACTAGCTACTGCTGTGGTTATTAATTTATTTTTTAAAGTTTTTAATTTTGGCTGAGTCTGGTGGTTCACGCCTGTAATCCCAGCACTTTGGGAGGCCGAAGCAGGTGGATCACCTGAGGTTAGGAGTTCGAGACCAGCCTGGCCAACATGGCGAAACCCCATCTCTACTAAAAAAAAAAAAAAAAAAAAAAAAAAATTAGCCAGGTGTGGTGGTGGGCTCCTGTAATCCCAACTACTCAGAAGGCTGAGGCAGGAGAATCACTTGAACCTGGGAGGCGGAGGTTGCAGTGAGCCGAGATCGAGTGCACTCCAGCCTGGGCAACAAGAGTGAAACTCCATCTCAAAAAAAAAAAAAAAAGTTTTTAATTTTTGTGGGTACATAGTATGTGTATCTATTTTAGGGTACATGAGATATTTTGATACAGGCATACAATGCATAGTAATCTCATCAGGGCATCCATCACCTCAAGCATTTATCCTTTATGTTACAAACAATCCAATTATACTCTTTTAGTTATTTTTAAATGTACAATAATTTATTTTTTTTGAGACAGAGTCTTGCTCTGTTGCCCAGGCTGGAGTGCAATGGCATGATCTTGGCTCACTGCAACTTCTGCTTCTCGGGTTCAAGCAATTCCCCTGCCTCAGCCTCCCGAGTAGCTGGGATTACAGGCATGCACCACCATGCCTGGCTAATTTTTGTATTTTTAGTAGAGACGGGGTTTTACCATGTTGGTCAGGCCCATCTTGAACTCCTGACCTTGTGATCTGCCCGCCTCAGCCTCCCAAAGTGCTGGGATTACAGGCATGAGCCACTGTGCCCGGCCTTAGGCTGGTGCTTTTTAAACTTTTTTTGCTTCTGAGGAGTGGGTGATAGGGAAAGTTCTGCCAGCCTGGGATGGGCCCACTAGAGCCTGCTGCTCCAGCGTGGATTGTGGGGAGAGGAAAAGGAACTGTGTGCTTTGGGCCCAAATCATTGGAGTGCCCTGAATCTCTGAGTTTACCCTACATCTCTCCTGGGGCAGTACCATCCACCTCACCAGGATCTGACCAGGGCCTTCAAGGGCACACAGCCTCCCCGGATCTGAGCATCACTATCATTCTAATTCCTTGGGCTGTTTCTGTGTAGATAATTATTTTCCAGCTCATTCAGGCAGGAGAGGTTGAGGCCAGCAGTGCAGCTAAATCCTTACACCGTGACTGGAGCTGCTTTTATACAGGTTAGGGGAAGAATAATCACTTATGCCTGAAATCTAATGGAAGAGGGAGTTCTGTGTAACTCTAGTGGGCAGAGCTGAGTTTAGAAGGTTAGTAGGAGGCAGAAGGAACAATAATGTTCCAGTACCTATACAATTATTATCCAACAGGGGCTATACTGTCATAAATTCTTCATACAGAGGCCAGATGTTAGGAAGGCCACAAAGAGGATTCCTACTGGGAGAGGCCAAACTTGAACCATTTGTTTATTTATTTTATTTTATTTATTTATTTTTTTGAGAACGGAGTTTCACTGTTGTCACCCAGGCTGGAGTGCAATGGCACAAACTTGGCTCACTGCAACCTCTGCCTCCTGGGTTCAAGTGATTCTTTTGCCTCAGCCTCCCAAGTAGCTAGGATTACAGGCATGCACCACCACGTCTAGCTAATTCTGTATTTTTAGTAGAGACGGGGTTTCTCTGTGTTGGTCAGGCTGGTCTGGAACTCTTGACCTCAGGTGATCCACCCACCTCGGTCTCCCAAAGTGCTGGGATCACAGGTGTGAGCCACCACACCCAACTAGTAAGTGTATTTTTATTCTTATTACTATTATTTTTTTTGAGACAGAGTCTTGCTCTGTTGCCCAAGGCTGGAGTGCAATGGCATGATTTTGGCTCACTGCAAACTCTGCCTCCCGGGTTCAAGCGATTCTTCTGCCTCAACCTCCCAAGTAGCTGGGAATACAGGCGCATGCCACCACGCCTGGCTTTTTTTTTTTTTTTTTTTTTGTATTTTTAGTAGAGACAGGGTTTCACCATATTGGCCAGGCTGGTCTTGAACTCGTGACCTCGTGATCCGCCCGCCTCAGCCTCCCAAAGTGTTGGAATTACAGGCGTGAGCCACAGCGCTGGGAGGTGTATTTTTGAGCTTAGAAAAAACGGCCCAACTGTTTTCCAAAGTAGTTGTACACGTTTTGTATTCCCACCAGCAACATATGAGGGTTTCATTGCTCTGCATTCTACTTATTTATTTATTTATATTTGTGACAGGATCTCACTTTGTCACCCAGGCTGGAGTGCAGTGGTGCAAACATGGCTCACTGCAGACTCAACCTCCGGGGCTCAGGCAATCCTCCCGTCTGGGCCTCTTGTGTAGCTGGGACCAAAGGCACGTGCGACCTCGCCAGGTGAATTTTAAAATTTTTTGTAGAGATGGAGTCTCACTCTGTTGCCCAGGCTGTTCTTCAACCCCTGGTCTCAAGCAGTCCTCCTGCCTCAGCCTCCCGAGTTGCTGGGATAACAGGTGTGCACCACCAAGGCAGGCTATTTTTAAAAATTTTTTAATTTAATTAATTAATTAATTAATTAATTTTGAGACGGAGTCTCTCTCTGTCGCCCAGGCTGGAGTGCAGTGGCGCGATCTCGGCTCACTGCAAGCTCCGCCTCCCGGGTTCACGCCATTCTCCTGCCTCAGCCTCCTGAGTAGCTGGGACTACAGGCGCCCGCCACCACGCCCGGCTAATTTTTTATATTTGTAGTAGAGACGGGGCTTCACCGTGTTAGCCAGGATGGTCTCGATCTCCTGACCTCGTGATCCGCCCACCTCGGCCTCCCAAAGTGCTGGGATTACAGGCGTGAGCCACTGCGCCCGGCCAAGGCAGGCTAATTTTTTATTATTCATTTATTTATTTTGGTAGGAAGGTTGTTTTTTAATACTCAAATATTACCCCAAACGTGCACGCATACACCCCTTGGTTTTTCCCCTTGAGGTTTATGATATTTAGAAAAGAACTCCCCCACCCTCTTAGGAGACGAGGGAGGTTGCGGGTGCCCCAGAACTCTCGGTGGGCTCTCCCAGGAGTCCCAGGACAAGCCGAAAACCAGGAGACTCTTGCAGTCAGGGGTCAACTGGGAAAGCAGCGGCGGGGGGCACAGGAGCGGTGCCCTGGGACCGGCGGGACGGCCCTGAGACCCCAGGGCTGGGAAGCAGCCGCAGCTGCCCAGCCGGGGACACCCAGGCACCACCCACTGGGAGCGCGCGGGAGCGAGGCAGGGGCAGCAGTGGAGAGAAAGGAGGGTACGGGAAGGATAGCGGCTTCCCAGAGCCGGGGAGCAGCTCCCTAACCGCACTGCAAGTTCTTTAAGGAGGAGGGTCCCGCCTGCCCGCCCTCGGATCCTCCCTCGAGTGGAGTCCAGCTCCTCCCCGCTCCCCCTCGGTCCCGGGCTTTGGCGCCTTCCCCCAGTCCCTCTCTGCCTCCCATCCTGTTCCACCTTGGCAGTGGCTTTAAGGGGAATCCAACCCCGACAGGAAGGGGCTTTCTCCCCCAGCTCTCCTCGCCCCTTAGCCCCGCCTAGCCAGGAGTCAGGCCTCAGAGGGTCTGGTGGCTGGAAGGAGGGCGCTCCAGGGGCTAGGGGCTCGCGGAGGCCACTCGTGAGGGAAGACCAGCCTATGGACCCACGTGTGGCCGAGACCAACGCGTCTGAGATGCGGACGGGGAGTGAGACTCTCCAGGCTCAAATCCCTGGCAAGCCACTGGCGAACTGGAGTTCCTGGGCAAGTCCCTTAACCTCTCAGCTCCTTCATTTCCTCGCTCCTAAAATAGGGCTAAAGAGAGTGCATTCTTGGGATTGTTGGGAGGATTAAATGAATTAATATATGTCAAGCTTTTAGGACCCTATTTGATGTTATTTTAAGCTGAGCACAGAATTCCAGTGTCCTCTTCCCAGGTGCCACGACTGCCCCTGCCCCTTCCTTCTCTGATGGCCTGTCCCAATCTGGTTATGCTCACCAGAGATGAGAAGGGTCGTGCACAGACACTCACTCCCGGCTCCACCCAGTCCCTGGCCCTGGCCTGAGGCCTCTCTCCACTCCCAGCCCTTGGGGAAGCCCCAGCAACTCTTGATGAAGGAAGGTGAAGTCAGGAACAGTCCCATCGCACCTGGTCTGGGTCACCCACCAGAGTGAGAAAAGCTGAGAAGCTCTACAGTCTGAATCCTTGTCCCAGCCCTGTCACTATCTCTGTGACCTTGAGTCAGTCACCCTCTGGGCCTCAGTTTTTTTAATGAGTAAAATAAATATATTCCTTTAAAAATATTTTTATGGGTACATAATAGTTGTACATAAAAGACACTCTTGGCCGGACGCAGTGGCTCACGCCTGTAATCCCAACACTAAAAAATTAGCCAGGCATGGTGGTGCATGCCTGTAATCCCAGCTACTCGGGAGGCTGAGGCGGGAGAATTGCCTGAACACGGGAGGTGGAGATTGCAGTGAGCCGAGACCATGCCACTGTACTCCAGCCTGGGTGACAGAGCGAGACTCCATCTCAAACAAACAAACAAACAAACAAAAAACAACCACTTACCACATGACCCAGCAATCTCACTCCTAGGTACCCAAGAGAAATGAAAACGACTCAAGAAAAATGAAATGAAAACACAAAAATCCATACATTGAGTGTTTATGGCAAATTTATTCATAAATGCCTCAAATCGGAAACAGTCTAAACATTTTTCAGCTGGTGATTAGATAAACAGGTGGCGGTACATGCACACAATGGAATATAACAACAAAAAAAGGAAGGAACTACTGTTACATGCAACAACACAGATGAATCTTTGTTTATTTATTTATTTGCTTTTGGAGACAGGGTCTCACTCAGTCACCCAGGCTGGAGTGCAGTGGCACCATCTCCACTCACTGTAACCTCTGCCTCCCAGGTTCAAATGATTCTCGTGCCTCAGCCTCCTGAGTAGCTGAAATTACAGGGGTGCACCACCTCTTCTGGCTCATTTATTGTATTCTTAGGAGAGACAGGGTTTTGCCATGTTGGCCAGGCTGGTCTCGAACTGCCCTCCAGTGATCCACTTGCCTCGGCCACCCAAATTCCTGGGCCAACTTAAATGAATTTTTTTTTTCTTTTTGTTTTTTTGAGACGGAGTTCTCTCTGTTGCTCAGGCTGGAGCGCAATGGCATGATCTCAACTCACTCTAACCTCCACCTCCTGGGTTCAAGTGATTCTCCTGCCTCAGCTTCTTAAGTAGCTGGGATTATAGGTGCGCACCACCACGCCTGGCTAATTTTTGTATTTTTAGTAGAGATGGGGTTTCACTATGTTGGCCAGGCTGGTCTCGAACTCCTGACCTCGTGATCTGCCCACCTTGGTCTCCTAAAGTGCTGGGATTACAGGCGTGAGCCACCTCACCTGGCCATTTTTTTCTTCTTTTTTTTCTTGTTTTTGTTTTTTTTTTTGAGACGGAGTCTCACTCTGTTGCCCAGGCTGGAGTGCAGTGGCACGATCTCAGCTCACTGATACCTCTGCCTCCCGGGTTCAAGTGATCCTCCTGCCTCAGCTTCCCGAGTAGCTGGGACTACAAGCATGCGCCACCATACCCAGCTAATTTTTGTATTTTTAGTAGAGACGGAGTTTCACCATGTTGGCCAGGCTGGTCTCAAACTCTTGACCTGGTGATCCGCCCACCTCTGCCTCCCAAAGTGCTGGGATTACAGATGTGAGCCACCACGCTCGGCCTTTTTTTTTTCTTCTTTAAGCTCACCAGTGCAGTTAAACAGCCAGACCACACCAGGGCCTTTGATTTCCTTTCCCCACCGTAATGATTTAATCTCAACAGTGCGTAGCCTGCCAAAGCCTTACCGTCAATAGGCCAGTCATTCCTGGTGACCCCAGGTAGTAAATTAATTTATTCATTTTGTCATTACATATGATAACTGGGACTTCAGATATCCACTCTCAGATCCCTTCCTTGAAGGTATCATCCTGAATTCTAGTTGCAGGAAATAAACTACTCTAGCTGGTGGGGATCCTGAAGCTGACTGAACCCATGAACACAAATTGCAACTGTGATCCATGGATCAGGAAACCACTACTGCTCCTCGTGGTTCAACTGTCTCACAATACTCAATACCTACAAAGCAAATGACTGGACACTGGACACTGCTCCAGAAAAATCCCACAGCCTCATGACCACACGTGCTAGCAGGAACAATCAAAGCAGCAGAGGATGGTCTTCACCTCACTTCCACTTTCCAAATTGTATTCATCTGCATCTAATTAGTGCAACATAATTCACTTCCTAGCTGCAAGGACATCTGGGAAATGCACTTTTTAGCTCTTTGGTTTCTGAAGCAGAAAGGTAGCAATTTGGAATGGAGCTGAATGCCAATCCATTCCAACTACTGCCTTTGGATTTTGCAGCCAGACTGCCTGGGTTTGAATTCTGGCTTTGCCATTTATTTAGCTGTGAGACCTTAAGGAAGGTAGTTTACCTTTCTGAGCCTCAGTTTCTTCACCTGTAAAATGAGGATTGTAATACTATCCGTCTCATAGGGTTGTTGTTAGGATTAAGTGAATTAATATATGTAATGTGCTTAGCACAGTGTCAGTAAATACTGGTTACTGGCCGGGCGCAGTGGCTCATGCCTGTAATCCCAGCACTTTGGGAGGCCAAGGCGGGTGGATCACCTGAGGTCAGGAGTTTGAGACTAGCTTGGCCAACATGGTGAAACCCCATCTCTGCTAAAAATACAAAAATTAGCCAGGCATGGTGGTGCATGCCTGTAATCCCAGCTACTTGGGAGGCTGGAGCTGGAGAATTGCTTGAACCTGGGAGGCAGAGGTTGCAGTGAGCCGAGTTCGTGCCATTGCACTCCAGCCTGGGTGACAAGAGTGAAACTCTGTCTCAAAAAAAAAAAAACAAAAAAAACCTGGTTATTATGATAATTGCCATTGTTATATGACCAATCCGGGATGACACCAGAATGAATAAAACAGGGTAGGCTGGATGTGGTGGCTCACGCCTGGAATCCCAACACTTTCAGAGGCTGAGGTGGGCGGATCACCTGAGGTCAGTAGTTTGAGACCAGCCTGGCCAACATGGTGAAACCCCCATCTCTACTAAACATACAAAAATGGTTGGGCGTGGTAGTGCATGCCTGTAGTCCCAGCTACTTGGGAGGCTGAGGCAGGGGAATCACTTGAACCCAGTAGGTGGAGGTTGCAGTGAGCTGAGATCACGCCATTGCACTCCAGCCTTGGCAACAAGAGTGAAACTGTCTCAAAACAAAACAAAACAAACAAACAAAAAACAATAACACAAACCAAACAAACAAAAAAATAGGGTACCTGTCTTCATGGCATTTCCAGTCTCATGGGGAAGATGACATAAATAGCTAAGTATGCCACATGATGAAATGAAACAAAGGCAGTTGGAAAATATGGCACCGTTCTGAAGCTCAAGAGAGGCTAGGGCTGGAGATAAACATTGAGATACCAGCTCAGAGGTAGCAATAGAGTCAGGGAATAAAAATAAGATTGTCCATGGCCAGGCACGGTGGCTCACACTTGTAATCCCAGCCCTTTGGGAGGCTGAGGTGGGTGGATCACTTGAGGTCAAGAGTCCAAGACCAGCCTGGCCAACATGATGAATCCTCATCTCTACTAAAAATACAAAAAATTAGCTGGGCTTAGTGGTGGGCGCCTGTAATGCCAGCTACTTGCAGTGAGCCAAGGTTGTGCCATTGCACTCCAGCCTGGGCGACAGAGTGAGACTCCAACTCCAAAAAAAAAAAAAAAAAAAAGGCCCAGGAAGAGAAAAAGCTGAGGACAGCCTGCAAGGCCTGTGTTTAAAGGGCAAATGGATGACGCGCAGCAGGCAGAGGTGAGAGGACTGCGGAGTGCAGTGGTGTGCAGGTCAAGAGCAGAAGGGCATCAGGGTCAAGTGCTGCAGAGGCTGAAAAAGATGAGGAGATAGGGGAGGCTGCTGGACTCGGACTGGTGGCCTGTGAGGGTCTTCAGTGGCAGGGTGCAGGGGGGATGAGGAGGAGCTTTGGGGTAAGGTACGTTGGCAGTCTACCCTTTCCCAATGCCCTGTGGGCCCCGAGGAGACCTAAGGGCACATACAAGGGCAAACCTGAATGTGCAGGTGGGAGGCTGAGAGGTGCTGCTCATACACCCAGGAGTCGGCCTCGCTGCTGATCCCCAAGATATGCCAGGCTAAGTCCCTCATCTCCTTCAGTCTTGGCCCAATGTCACTTCCTGCCCAGGCTGCCCTACTTAAAACTGCAATCTGCTGGCCAGGCGTGGTGGCTCACGCCTGTAATCCCAGCACTTTGGGAGGCTGAGGCAGGCGGATCACCTGAGGTCGGGATTTTGAGACCAGCCTGATCAACATGGAGAAACCCCCATCTCTACTAAAAATACAAAATTAGCAGGGTGTGGTGGCACGTGCCTGTAATCCCAGCTACTCGGGAGGCTGAGGCATGAGAATCGCTTGAACCCGGGAGGCGGAGGTTGCAGTGAGCCGAGATTGAGCCATTGCACTCCAGCCTGGGCAACAAGAATGAAACTCTGTCTCAAAACAAAAACAAAAACAAAAAATCCTGCAATCTGCTGCCCCCTTCCTATGGTAGGCTGAATAATGGTCCCCTCCCATCCCAAGATGTCCATATCCTAACCGCCCCTCTCTTTACCTGTGAGTTTCCTTACACAGCAACAGGGACCTTGCCATGTAAATCAAGGATCTTAAGTTGGGGAGATTATGCTCCTTGTCTGGGTAAATCTAATGTCATCAAAGGATCCTTATAAGAAGGAGGCAGAAGGGTTGAGAAAGGAGATGTGAGGATGATGGAAGCAGAAGTCGGGAGAGAGGGAAGTGGGGAGAGATTTGAAGATGCTGGCTTTAAAGATGGCAGATGGGACCAAGTCAAGGAATGCAGGTGACCTCTAGAAGCTGGAAAAGTCAAGGAAACCAGTTCCACCTACAACCTGTAGAAGGAAAATAGCTCTGCAGACAACCTGATAGGGCTTCTGATATACCAAACTGTAAGATAACAAACTGTAAGATAACGTGTACATTGTTTTTGTTGTTGTTGTTGTTGTTTTTTGAGTCTCGCTTTGTCGCCCAGGCTGGAGTGCAGTGGTGCAATCTCCACTCACTGCAAGCTCCGCCTCCCAGGTTCACTCCATTCTCCTGCCTCAGCCTCCCGAGTAGCTGGGACTACAGGTGCCCGCCACCACGCTCGGCTAATTTTTTTGTATTTTTAGTAGAGATGGGGTTTCACCGTGTTAGCCAGGATGGTCTCGATCTCCTGATCTTGTGATCCTCCCACCTCAGCCTCCCAAAGTGCTGGGATTACAGGTGTGAGCCACCACGCCGATAACATGTATATTGTTTTAAGTCACTAAGTTTATGGTAATTTGTTAGAGCAGTAATAGGAAACTAATATACTCCCACCCCACCAACTGCTGAGTCCTCATACCTTGCTCTATCTTTTCCCATAACACATACTGTTTCTAACATACTCTATAATTTACTTGCTAAATTATCGTTTATTATGTCTCTATCTGCTAGAATGTAAACTCCACAAGAACAGGGATTTTTTTGGTCTGTTTTATTCACCTCTGTATTCTCTGGACTTAGAACAGGTCTTAGTACACAGTAGGTGCTCAATAAATACTTATCGAATGACTGATTGAAAGAATATGGTGGAGCCAGGCATGGCGCCTCTACTAAAAATACAAAAAATTAGCCAGGCGTAGCGTGCACCTGCAATCCCAGCTACTTGGGAGGCTGAGGCATGAGAATTGGGAGGTGGAGGTTGCAGTGAGCTGAGATCGTGCTATTGTACTCCAGCCTGCGTGACAGAGCAAGACTTGTCTCAAAAAAAAAAAAAAAAGAAAAGAAAAAATAAATAAAAAAGAATGGAACAAAGACAGCAGCAACATTTCCTTCCCTGAAAGGCTGTAGATTCCTGTACCATTGAAAAGTTAATAATCGGCCGGGCGAGGTGGCTCACACCTGTAATCCCAGCACTTTGGGAGGCCGAGGCGGGCGGATCACGGGGTCAGGAGATCGAGACCATCCTGGCTAACACAGTGAAACCCTGTCTCTACTAAAAATACAAAAAAATTAGCTGGGCATGGTAGTGGGCGCCTGTAGTCACAGCTACTTGGG
Organism: Pongo pygmaeus; assembly: GCF_028885625.2. Lineage (NCBI taxonomy): Eukaryota > Metazoa > Chordata > Mammalia > Primates > Hominidae > Pongo > Pongo pygmaeus. The sequence continues at coordinate 50,617,008 of NC_072383.2, read as the reverse complement.
AAGCTGAGGCAGGTGACTGGCGTGAACCTGGGAGGCGGAACTTGCAGTGAGCCGAGATTGCGCCACTGCACTCCAGCCTGGGCGAGAGCGAGACTCTGTCTCAAAAAAAAAAAAAAAAAAAGGTTAACAATCCTTCCCTGCTTTCTTTGTAATTAGTAATAAGTAATTCAGAAGGTATAAAAGGACACACAATGTAAAGTAAGTCTCCCTTTCCCCCTTGTTTCCCCCCTACCAATTTCTCTCCCCGGAGGTGATCACGAATTCCAATTTCCTGTCTCCTTGTAGAAATCTTTGCATGTACAAGGGTATATACACATGAGTTGCTTTTTTCCCGCAAATAGCACTATATGCCATTCTGTATCTTCCAGTACCATATATTAATTTTATCATCTGGGTTGGGTTGCACTTAGATAGGGAATGGATAAAATAGGACTGATATAATATGGAACAGATGACTCCATATTATAACCTTGGGATTGATAATTTTTCCCTTTGGTGCTTGGGGGACAAAATAGGCTGCCCCTCAGTCATCTTCCCATGCTGGGGAATGAGTAGGATTGTTCCAGAGGCCTCAGGATTTTCCAGCAGTGCGCTGTTTAAAACAGGCACAGCCAGCCTGGCACAGTGGCTTACACCTGTAATCTCAGCACTTTGGGAGGCCGAGGCGAGCGGATCATGAGGTCAGGAGTTCGAGACCAGGCTGACCAACATGGTGAAACCCTGTCTCTACTAAAAATACAAAAATTAGCCAGGCGTGGTGGCGTGCACCTGTAATCCCAGCTACTTGGGAGGCTGAGGCAGGAGAATCACTTGAACCCAGGAGGCGGAGGTTGCAGTGAGCCAAGATTGTGCCACTGCATTCCAGCCTGGGTGACAGAGCGAGACTCTGTCTCATAAATAAATAAATAAATAAATAAATAAATAAATAAATAAATCAGACACAACCATAACCTGAATCAGGAAGGAATGTCATGCTGCAAACCCCAGGTACAGCTTGAGTCTGGCCCCCAACCTTGCCTGCCTATTGGAGTCACCTAGGGGGCTTTTCAAACATTTGCCGTGAGTCCTGCCCTCCAAACACCTGAATCAGAATCTCTGGTGCTGGGACCTGGGCCTCAGTATTGTTTGTAAAGCTTCCCAGGGAGTCTAATGTGCAGCCCGCGCAGTTAAGTTATAACACACAGAGGAAAGACCTGCGGACTGGGAACCTGGAGATACGGTTCCTGCTTTAAGCTTCCAGCTCTGTGACCTCAGAGAAGTCGCATGATGCCTGTGGACCTCAGTATCCAACTCTCAGAGCCAGAGCCAATAACACGCACTGCCTTGCATACCTCACAGGATTGGAATGAGGATCAAATGCATAAGCACCCTGGGAACTGTGAGACATTGTCTAATGGGAGGGCTAATCATATCAGGTGCATCGTCTTGGATTACTCTGATCAGCTTGACTCAGCTGCAAGTACTGCTCAGGCTCCCCAGGGACTTCCTGTTTTACCTTCAGTCAGCTGCGCATCCTATAACGTTGGCTGGTGTCTGTTTTTTGCAAAAACAAAACTACTAAAGATCAAGATGGCCGGGCACGGTGGCTCACACCTCTAATCCGAGCACTTTGGGAGGCCAAGGCAGGTGGATCACGAGGTCAGGAATTCAAGGCCAGCCTGATCAACATGGTGAAACCCCGTCTCTACTAAAAGATACAAAAAATTAGCTGGGCATGGTGGAGGGTGCCTGTAATCCCAGATACTCAGGAGGCTGAGGCAGGAGAATTGCTTGAACCTGGGAGGCAGAGGTTGCAGTGAGCCAAGATGGTGCCATTGTACTCCAGCCTGAGCGACAGGGCGAGACTCTGTCAAAAAAAAAAAAAGAAAAGAAAAAGATTTTAGGCTGGGCGTGGTTGCTCATGCCTGTAATCCCAGCACTTTGGGAGGCCAAGGCTGGTGGATTGCCTGAGCTCAGGAGTTCGAGGCCAGCCTTGGCAACACGGTGAAACCCTGTCTCTACTAAAATATTAAAAATCAGCTGGGCACGGTGGCATGCACCTGTAGTCCCAGCTACTTGGGAGGCTGAGCCAGGAGAATTACTTGAACCCAGGAGGGAGAGGTTGCAGTGAGCTGAGATCATAGTACTGTACTCCAGCCTGGGCAACAGAGTGAGATTCTGTCTCAAAAAAAAAAAAAAAAAAAAGATCAAGACATCCATTACTTGAAGACCTAGGTTAGGTTAATTAATTTGTACTCCACGCAGTAGAGTACTAAGCAGCTATTCAAATGAATGGGGCAGATCTATGTATACTGATTCAGAAAGGCGTCCAAGATGTATTTTTTTTTTTTTGAGACGGAGTCTTGCTGTGTTACCCAGGCTGGAGTGCAGTGGCACGATCTTGGCTCACTGCAAGCTCCGCCTCCCAGGTTCACTCCATTCTCCTGCCTCAGCCTCCAGAGTAGCTGGGACTACAGGCGCCCGCCACCACGCCCAGCTAATTTTTTTGCATTTTTAGTAGAGATGGGGTTCCACTGTGTTAGCCGGGATAGTCTCAATCTCCTGATCTCGTGATCCGTCCACCTTGGCCTCCCAAAGTGCTGGGATTACAGGCGTGAGCCACCGTGCCCGGCCCCAAGACCTATTGTTAAATGAAGAAAGTAGAATTTAAGAAATCAAAGCCAAGCATGGTGGGTGGCTCACGCCTGTAATCCCAGCACTTTGGGAGGCCAAGGCAGGCGGATCACCTGAGATCAGGAGCTCGGACCAGCCTGGCCAACATGGTGAAACCCCATCTCTACTAAAAATAAAAAAAAATTAGCTGGGCATGGTGGTGGGCACCTGTAATCCCAGCTACTTGGGTGGCTGAGGCAGGAGAACCACTTGAACCCAGGAGGCAGAGGTTGCAGTGAGCCAAGATCGCACCATTGCTCTCCAGCCTGGGCGACAGAGTGAGACTCTGTCTCAATTAAAAAAAAAAAGAAAAGAAATCAAGATGCAGAGCTGGATAATTTTACATATATAAAACAATGAAATATGCTTGTACATGTCTAATTTTAAAAGGTATTTAACAGTGGTTACTTCTAGGGAGTGGAGAGAGGAGATTTTATTTTATTTTGTTTTGTTTTATTTATTTATTTATTTGAGATGGAGTCTTGTTCTGTCACCCAGGCTGAAGTACAGTGGCGCGATCTTGACTCACTGCAACCTCTGCCTGCTGGGTTCAAGCAAATCTCCTGCCTCAGCCTCCCAAGTAGCTGGGACTACAGGTGTATGCCACTACGCCTGGCTATTTTTTGTTTTTTTTTTTTGAGACAGAGTCTTGCTCTGTTGCCAGGCTGGAGTGCAGTGGCACTATCTCGTCTCACTGCAACCTCCAACTCCCTGGTTCAAGCAACTCTCCTGCCTCAGGCTCCCAAGTAGATGGGATTACAATCATGCGCCACCACGCCTGGCTAATTTTGTATTTTTAGTAGAGACAGGGTTTCTCCACTCCCGACCTCAGGTGATCCGCCCACCTTGGCCTCCCAAAGTGCTGGGATTACAGGCATGAGTCACCATGCCCAGCAAGATTTTAAATTTTATTTCATATATATATATATATATACACACACACACATATATACACATATATACACACATATATAATATATATACACATATATATGCACATATATACACATATACACTTATATACATATATGCACACATATATACATATATACATATATACACACATATGTACACATATATATATACACACACATATATATATTTTATATATATATATATTTTGAGACAGAGTTTCGCTCTTGTTGCCCAGGCTGGAGTGCAATGGCTTGATCTCGGCTTATTGCAACCTCCACCTCCTGGGTTCAAGTGATTCTCCTGCCTCAGCTTCCCAAGTAGCTGGGATTATAGGCATGTGCCACCACACCCAGCTAATTTTGTATTTTTAGTAGAGACAGGGTTTCACCATGTTGGCCAGGCTGGTCTCGAACTCCGGACCTCAAGTGATCCGCCCACCTTGGCCTCCCAAAGTGCTGGGGTCACAGGCATGAGCCACCACACCCAGCTGCCTGGCTAATTTTTTGTACTTTTAATAGGGACAGAGTTTCACCATGTTAGCCAGGATGGCCTCAATCTCCTGACATTGTGATCTGCCTGCCTTGGCCTCCCAAAGTGCTGGGATTACAGGTGTGAGCCACCGTGCCTGGCCAGCTTTTTTTTTTGAAACAGAGTCATACTCTGTTACCTAGGCTGAAATGCAGTGGCATGATCACAGCTCACTGCAACCTTGACTTCCTGGACTCAAGCAATCCTTCCATCTCAGCCTTCTGAGTAAGTGGGACTACAGGTACATGCCACCATGCCCGGCTGATTTTTAAATTAAAAAAAATTTTTTTGCCTTAACCCAACATTTTAAAAATTAACCTAGGCCGGGCGCGGTGACTCAGGCCTGTAATCCAGCATTTTGGGAGGCCGAGGTGGGCAGATCACAAAGTCAGGAGTTCCAGACCAGCCTGGCCAACAAGGTGACACCCTGTCTCTACTAAAAATACAAAAATTAGCCAGGCATGGTGGCAGGCCCCTGAAATCCCAGCTACTCGGGAGGCTGAGGCAGGAGAATCCCTCAAACCCAGGAGGCAGTTGCAGTGAGCCCAGATCGCGCTGCACTCCAGCCTGGGTGACAGAGCAAGACTCTGCCTCAAAAAAAAAAAAAAAAAAATTAACCTAACCTAGGTCTTTGAGTGATGGATGCCTTGATCTTTAGTAGTTTTGTTTTGGCAAAACTGCTGCAATGAATATCTACATGTAACCATGTTGGGTTAGGGCATTTTCACACAAGTATGAAAACAGCCAGGGAAGACACAAAGTGGCATCCAATCACTCCAAAGGGTACAAGCGGGAGGATCACTTGAGGCCAGGAGTTCCAGACCAGCCTGGGCAACACAGTGAAATCCCAACCCTATGAAAAATTCAAAAATTAGCCGGGTGTGGTGGCACTGCTGGGATTACCGATGTGAGCCACCGTGCCCAGCCTCGGTTAGTTTTAAGATGCCCATCCTTACCTATATGGGTGCTTACTCAGGGGCACCTCTTTCCTAGATGGGAACTTCCATGATCATTTACTCAACTTCTAGCCAGACCTCTACCACCCTAAAAATCTTATCTCTGTTGAGTGAATGAACATAGTTGAGGGCACCATAGGTTTGGAGGATGAGTGTGGCCTGGGGTTGGAGGAAAAAACTGTGGGTGGGAAGCCCTGGCAGTAGGCCAAGGGCGTAAAGCAGCAGGGTAGGGGAGGGCCAGATGTGTCTCCCCGTCTCCTGTCCTCTGTCTTTGGCCTAATTTCCTCCTCTGGTTCAGATTTCTGCTAATGATCAGTCAGGGACCTTTTGAACACCAGATCTCTTCAAGGCAAAGATTCCACAATTCCCTTGTAGGGATCCCCACTGCCTGTGACCCATCACATCTACTGCTCCCTCCTCTGTCTCTGAGAAGTGTTTCCAAGAATACAGATCCCTCTTCGTTCTACACCCCAATCTATATGAAACCCTCAGGGGTCAGAGGTGGTTTCTGCTGGATCAGGGATGGGACTGTTGGGTTAGGGCATTTGTGCACAATGAAAACAGCCAAAAGAAGACAAAGTGACATCCAATGAACTCTGAACTTTTTATTGGCCTCCTGCTCCCCAAAGGGCACCCTGCTTCTGCTGGCTTAATGCCTCAGAACTTTGGTGTCATTGGTCTCAGACACCACTTTGCCATCCACTATCCGGCGGGTGGTGGTCTTTTGGATGGTTTGCATGGAGTTGCTGCTGTCCAAGGCATCACCAAGACTGTAACAGAAGACCAAGCCCAAGTTATAAACAGCCCCGTGGAGTAGAAGGGAGACAAGAAAGGTAGAGGGAAAAAGCCTCCTGACCTCTACCTTTATCTCCAAATCTCCCTCAGCCTCTTCCTCCAGAAAAGGGAAACCCAAGGCCAAACTTCATTTGCATACTAAGTACAGCTAGGGACAATACTTAGTTTGCTTTCTTCAAGGGGGAAACCTCTGTAACTGTTACTCCCTTGAAGACACAGGAGCACCCACGGAGCAATGTCCCAGTGCTCAGTGGATACCAATGAACAGACACATGGGGTGCTTCCAAAAGCTCAGACTTTGGGGAGAAGTGATCTCCTGATCCCAGCACGTGTGGGTAGGAGAGCCCCACTCACTTAAAGTCTTCGCCATCTTCCAGCAGGCGGCGGTAGGTGGCGATCTCAGCCTCCAGCTTGACCTTGATGTTCAGCAGGGCCTCATACTCCTGGGCCTGGCGCTGTCCCTCTGCCCGGGTCTGTGCCAGCTCTGACTCAAGGTGCAGCAGGATCCCGTTGAGCTGCTCCATCTGTAGGGCGTAGCGGGCCTCCACCTCCCTCAGGCTGTTCTCCAAGCTGGCCTTCTGCAGGGGCACAGCGAGGAGGGGCAGGGTGAGCCCAGAGTCCCAGGACTGCTCATCCCTTCACTTTTGGAAACTTTTTTGGGCACCTGCTGTGTGCCAAGTACTGGGGTAAGGGATAGGAGTGGAGGGAAATGCAAAGAGGAAACTGACTTTTTCTGAGCTAAAGGAACTCATGATGCGAGGGATAGGATTTGGGTTGAGACAGGGTTGGGCCTGAGGCCAAGTGAAGGAGGAGCTGGGCAGGTGATGTGAAGGCACTCACCAGATTTCTCATGGAGTCCAGGTCGATCTCCAAGGACTGGACTGTACGTCTCAGCTCTGTGAGCGTCGTCTCAGCAGCTCCAACCTCGGCAGACTGTGTGGTGACCACTGTGGTGCTCTCCTCAATCTGCAGGGTGGGGACAGTCCATCAGGCCCCTCATTCCCTGTCTGCCTCCCTCCCACACCTTGGCAGCCATCCCCTCCCCTCACCCACCTGCTGAGACCAGTACTTGTCTAGCTCCTCTCGGTTCTTCCGAGCCAGCTCGTCATATTGGGCCCGGATGTCTGCCATGATCTTGGCGAGGTCCTGAGATTTGGGGGCATCTACCTCCACGGTCAACCCAGAGCTGGCAATCTGGGCTTGAAGGCCTTTTACTTCCTAAAGGTGACAGGGGCAAAAGTGAGGAGGGTTCAGGGTCAGAGCTCCAACAAGGCCTTTCTTCTGTGATTGCCTCTTCTAGGAGGCCTACAGTTGGAGAAGAGACAGGAGGAACCCCTTGGCTTGCACTCAGGGCAATGCCAGTTCTGGCCTTTCTACTCCAGTGGGTAGAAATGCCACCCACTCACTGATGGTTTCTCTCTAACTTCACCCTGTTCCTTTATCCACCCTCCCCTTCACAAACCTGCTCCTTCTACTATCTTTTAGGAAGTCCTGCCAACTCCATCTGCTGTCATTCCTCTATCACTCTCAGCTCCTAGTGTTATCTGCTTCTACTTCTGTTCTCATCTCATTTTCTAACCCTTATCATTTTGACCTGTAATTCAGGTGAGCCAGGGTGTACCTGACCCCCTGAGAATGCTCTTCATCAGAACGGTCTTATTTAAGAAGAGCCCAGGCTGCTATTTCTAAACTTCTTAGCAAGGCTACTTGCAGGTGGCTTGTCTTGTCTATTCTCCCACCCAGACTTGTCTTGGCCCCTCAATCCCTGGCCTGGCCAGTGGCCCCTGCTTGCCTCTTCGTGGTTCTTCTTCATAAAGAGCAGCTCCTCCTTGAGAGCCTCGATCTCTGTCTCCAGCTGCAGTCGAGTGACATTGGTGTCATCAATGACCTTGCGGAGCCCGTGGATGTCGTTCTCCACAGACTGGCGCATGGCCAGCTCTGTCTCATACCTGTAGGAGTGGAGGTGATCAGAGGGGCCCCTATCTCTGATCCAGAACCTTCTCAACTCATGCCACCTACTAAGAGAAGTTCTGTGCCCATTGCAAACTAGCAACTTGAGTCAGCAATTAGGTGGTAATCCCCTGAGCACCATTCTTGGCACCTGGAGGACAGTATTCTTAAACGGGGTTATACAAATGAACAGTTAAATGAATACACTGATGGACCCTGACTCTCACCCACCCACACCTAACAGGATCCCACTGTGAGCCCCTAACTGACTCTGCCTGGGGAGCAGATCCTTCTTAGCTCCACCCCTGGACCCCCAGCTCTTTAGCCCCCAAACTTACTTGACTCTAAAGTCATCAGCAGCAAGACGGGCATTGTCAATCTGCAGAACGATGCGGGCATTGTCCACAGTATTTGCGAAGATCTGGGGGGATTGTAGAGAAAGGTTGCTCCATGAATAGAAAGTCAGGGATGGGTGGGGTGAGTGTGTAAAAAGTGCTATGTATCCTAGTGAAAACTTCCTGGTCCCAGGAATAGCCAGAGGCTCTCCCTGGACACCTATCCCTTTTCATCTAGCCCCACCCCATTCCCTCCTTTCCTGGATTCCCAGATCCCAGCACTCTGCCCCTCTTGGGAAGCCTCAGTAGGCTGGCTAGCTGGCTGGCCTGCCTGCCCAGAAGTGAGTCGCTACTAACAAGTCCTCTTCCTGGCCCTCTCCTGGCATTTTTTGCCTAGTGCACCTGGTCACTCTGGGCCCCCTACACCCTGGATTGGCTCCTCCCAAAGGAAGGCCTCTTGTTTACTCCTAGATGACTCAGCCTTAGCCACATCCGCTTAACCCTCCAATAGTCCGCACTCCGCCAGAGCCAGTGTCTCCTCCTCTTTACAGGCCTTTCCTCACCTCCCTCCATGCTGTCCACTTCCTCTGTAAAGCTCTCAACCCTGTCCCCTTCCCCCTCTCTCCTGGGAAAGAGCCCTCCCATGCCTAGCTGCTGCTCTTAGGGACCCTGTGGCTAGGTGCGCGGATGGAAATCCAGGTATGCCCAACCCTCTCCCGGTGGAGTAGGGGTTGGGGTGGATATGGAATGAGGGAAAGAGGCAAAGGAGTGTATAATTGGAGGGTCAGACAAGGCTGGGAGTTGAGGTCCCTCCCACCCCTTACCTGAGCCCTCAGGTCCTCGATGATCTTGAAGTAATGGCTCCAGTCTCTGACCTGGGGTCCCTTCTTCTCCAAGTGCTCCCGGATTTTGCTCTCCAGCCTCCGGTTCTCGGTCTCCAGGCTCCTCACTCTGTCCAGATAAGAGGCCAGGCGGTCGTTCAGGCTTTGCATGGTCTCCTTCTCGTTCTGGATGCCTCCCATTCCTGCCAGACCCCCGGCTATCCCCGTGGCCAGGCCCCCGGACCCCATGCCGCCCCTGAAGCTGGTGGAGCGGGACACGGAGATCCGGGAACCAGAGCCCCCAGCGCCTGCATAGACGCTGGCAGCGCTGCTGACCGGCCGGGCGCCGTAGCTGGGCGCCTGGACAGAGCCCAGGGACCGGTAGTTGGTGGAGAAGGTGGAGCGAGTGGTGAAGTTCATGCTGTCCGGGGAGAGAGAAAGCACAGGACTCAGGCTTTGCCGACGACGGTGGCGGCCGGCGCGACCCGCGCGACCCGAGTTATATCGCAGATTGAGGCCCCGCCCCCGCCCCGGAGCCGCTTCGGAAGCCAGAGCCACAGGTGGACTGCTCGGAGCCCGCGCCCTCCGCCCCGGGCCGCCCCGCCCCGCCCCGGGCCCCACCCCCGCGCCCTCCGCGCAGCCCTGCCAAGCCCACTCACCCCCCAGAAACGGGGTGGCCAACCGGGCATGGACACGGGCAGCAGGTGTTGTTGGCCCTCGAGGCTGCTTTCAGGGCAGGAAATGACGTTATTATAACCTTCTCCCCCAGGGGAGGAGGTGCTGGCGAGTTTGAAATTTGGGAGTCTTGGCCGGGCGCAGTGGCTCACGCCTGCAATCCTAGCACTTTGGGAGGCCTAGGCGGGCGGATCACGAGGTCAGGTGATCGAGACCATCCTAGCCAACATGGTGAAACCCCCTCTCTACTAAAATACAAAAAATTAGCCGGACGTGGTGATGCACGCCTGTAGTCTCAGCTACTTGGGAGGCTGAGGAAGGGGAATCGCTTGAACCCAGGAGGCGGAGGTTGCAATGAGCCGAGATCGCGCCACTGCAGCCTGGCGACAGAGTGAGACTCCGTCTCAAAAAAAAAAGAAAAAAGAAATTTGGGGGTCTGGTGGTGTGCGGGTGGAATGGCCTGTGAGTCCCTCTAGCTGTCCTCAACCTGCAGCCCAAATTATCCACTTGCGGAGGGGATCTTGGGGGCATCCTGGAGTCCCAGGAGTCCCGGGGAAGAAAGGCTGGGAGCTGGAGAAGAGGAGGAGAAGCAATGCCGAGCCTCACAGCTGCTTGTTTACACACTCACACCCCAGCTGCACCTGGCTCCCAAACACTCCCCGCCTGCCCGCGTTTCCTCACACACACTCACACCTGAATCATACAGAGGTGTGCTCTCAAATGCACACACACATACATTCACTCAGTAAATAGGTGCAGACTCCCCAAAACAAACCCAGTCTCTGAGCCCCCTCCACCACCCTCCCCTCTCCCGACCTCACTCCCAAGGGCCTTGCCTCAGTGGAACACTGTGATTTGGACAGGGAATGCATCCTGACTTCTGCACACCAGTATATCACCTTTCCTGCATCCTTAGTTAAACAAATCCTGAGCATTTACAATTCAACCAGTATGCATTCAGCACCTACTGTGAGCCAGGCCCAGTTCTAGGAGCTGGGAGAGAAGGGCGGTGACAAAAGAGACCAAAAATCTCTCACAGAGATGATAATGTGTCCCACATCGCTGGGCATGGTGGCTCATGCCTGTAATCCAAGCACTTTGGGAGGCCGAGGCGGGTGGATCACTTGAGGTCAAGAGTTCGATGCCACTGCACTCCAGCCTAGACAACAGAGCGAGACTCTGTCTCAAAGAAAAAAAAAAAAATTGAGACCAGCCTGGCCAACATGGTGCCACCCCTTCTCTACTAAAAATACAAAAATTAGCCAGGCACAGTGGTGTGTGCCTGTAATCCCAGCTACTCAGGAGGCTGAGGCAGGAGAATCGCTTGAACCCAGGAGGCAGAGGTTGCAGTGAGCCAAGATCGTGCCATTGCGCTCCAGCCTGGGCAACCAGAGAGAAACTCTGACTCAAGATAAGTAAATAAATCAATAAAAGTAATGTGTCCCACATCGCACGGGGCCTGAGAGGACAGGCAGGCACTCCTAGGACCATCATAGCAGCGACCCAGCCCTGGTGGCCGGTGCCCCTCCCCTCTTTACTAGGACTTTTCTCCCGGCCAGTCCTTCCACTGTCCCCCGTTGTAAAGGCTGTCTGGATTAGAAGCCTGTCCCCAGGGGACTGCATCCTCCAGGACCCTGTCCCCAGCCTCTGTGTGAGAAGGATGGAGGTAGGGAGGCTTTCATGCTGCCTGCCCCCTAAAGCTGAATGACCATCCCTGTTGAATGAAGTGTTAGGGGGAACCCCTAGGTGTTGTGCCTTCGAGTTTGTCAGCTCCAGCAGCTCGTTTTTCTGGCAGGGCCTGGTATGACACATTTGACTGTGTTCTTTGCTCTGGAGTGGACCTATTGATTCTTATCGAGCTGAGAGCTGAGGGGGAAGGGGAGGACAAACAGTAGGGTAGGCCTGGGAGAGAAGGGACCCCAGCAGAGCCTGGCCAGTGGACCTGCCAGGTGGGAGGTGCAGCACAGATAAAGAGCCTGACCGTGGATTGTTCCCGATCTGTCACCTAATGGTGGGGAGAGCCCCACAGTGCTCAATGGGAGCCAGCCAGGGGGCGGTCAGGGTGGAAGCTGGCCAGGGGAGGGTCGAGGCCTGCTGAAGGCTGGGAGGCAAACGGGATGCAAAATAACATACAAATGAATGCCCACTGGTTTTGCATACAAGGCTTCTGGGAGGTAAGAGGTTCCAGTCAGAGGGGTCTCTCCTGCTTTCACCTTTATATTCCCCCACTGGATTCCAGAACTGTCAAGTTGGGCAGAATTTTATAATAAAGTATGTGGAGTCAACAAGCAATGTATTGCCTTTTACTGTTATTGCTAAGCTTTAAATCAGCCAGCCTGGATACTTTGCTAGCTGTGTAACCTTGGGGAAGTCACCTAACTCTGAACTTCAGTTTCTTCACTTGTACAGGGAAAATAATAAGACCTGTCCAGTCTATTTCCTCGGGTGGCAGTGAATGTGAGTGTAAATTATCACTCACTTATTCATCAAACAAATACTAATTATTTGTACTAGAGCCTTCCTTCAAAGTAAGGAAGGCTTCAATATATCCAGGAGGGCAGATAAAGGGGGTCAATTTAATTCGAAAGATGGGCTCAAGGGGTTTGAAGTCTGTCTCTCTGAGTCACTTAAAAACCCTGGGGCACTTTGAAATCTACTAGCAATCAAAACAGATTCTAGAATTTTTCTCCAAGCTCATTCCCAGGTCCTTGTCTGATTCCTGCCCCACCCCAACTGCTAGGAACCTTCTGGGACCTGTGGAGGTGCAGCGTGGGGGCTGGAGAGGGAGAGCTGCCAGCTAGACCTTATCTCTCCTACTGATGTCGACGACCACATTCCTGACTTCTTGCAGCATGGGGTGAATACCGACCTCGGGCTTCCAGCACCAGCCTGCCCCTTTCCACCACTTCCAGATTCCTCTGTGGCTCAGGGCTTTTTCACTTTGTCAGAGAGCCTCTCGGAGAGCTGGGGTGAAGGTCTCGGCCTCCAGATTCCCAGCACTAGGGTTCTAGGGTGGGGGTGGGAAGCAAGGTGGAAAGGGGGATGGCGTGATTATGAGGACAGTCCCGGGAGAGGGTGGAGCAGGAGGGGCCCTGGTGAGAAGCTCCCAGAACAGACACGAAGAGTAATGAGCCTCGGCAGGGGGGAATCCGGAAAGAGGGGAAATGGTTCTCCACCCACCATCAGTCCTGCATTCCAGCGTCCAGCAGAAGGGGAGTGGGAACCTGCGAGACAGGTTTAACTTCAGAGTAGACTCAGAGATGACCCGATAGGGGTGGGTCAGCTCTTCCCGCCCCCTCCACATTCTCCCACAAAGGGCTAGAGCTGATGGCTCTGGGGAAACTAGGTGGTGGAGAGATGAGAGGATTAGGGAGGATTGGAAGGCCTGCAGTCCTTCCGCCTTTGCTTTAACATTTAGGCTGGAAATTCCTTGCTCAGCCTGGAGGAGGGAGGTGTTTGGAACAGCAGGTGAGGTGTAAGGATGGGGTCTATACACAAAACAGGGAGAGACTGATTTGCATCCCTCTTCTTCAAAAACTGAGGGTGACTCCTGTGTGTTGGAGACAGTGAGAAGGCCCTGTGGTGGGGTGGGCTGGAGGGAGGAAGTGATCGCCTGGGAGGCTCCCCTGGGCTCCCTTCAGCTACTCTCAGTGGAGGGTGTACCCATGCAGGGGGGCCTCCCACAGGAGAAATCCCAGGGCTGCTGAGTTAGGGGCAGAGCTGTTGAGACAGAGGGAGATCTGGGGTAGAATTCAAAGGAAAAGGAATCTGGAGCGGAATGGGAATCCTTGTGCCCAGCCCTGCATCTGGCACATAGGTGGAGCTCTGTAAATACTTTAGGTTTAAGTAATTAATAAACATGGGGTGCTAGGAGAGGTCGGTGGGGGTCATCAGAAAGTGCAGTCAGGTAGACTGCAGAGAGACAAGAGGTGGGGGCAAGGGTACAGGCTTCAGAGGCAGCTGTGGAGCAGGAGGAGGATGCGGGTGGCAGATGGGTGCAGGACCCAGTCTGATATCAAGACTTCCGGAATTTCAGCACCCTATTTGGAGTCCCTGGCACTGCCTGTGGAGGTGGGGATGGGTTCTCAGGGCTTGGGCCAGGCCCTCTCCCCCAGGGGTGGGAGAGTCGAGGAATGCTCTGACACTTAGTATCATTGCTTCGGTTGGGTTTGTGCCCTAGAGGTTATTTTCCAAGGATAAAGGAAGAGGAAGGGTCAGCACTGAGAAGCGTGTGGCTGCCCAGAAACCTCCAGGCGCTGAAGCTCAGAGAAGTCGGGGAACCTGGCCCTTCTAGGAGCCCCTCAGCTCCCTGGCCCAGCCCCACCAGGAATGGCCTGGCCTGTGCTTATGTCCTTTGCCCCTTCTGACCCTAGTGCTGTTGGCTTCTCCTCAGGTGCAACCCCAGTATCCCAATGCCATATCCCCCAGCCTATCACCTCACTCAAATCTGCCCAGAGATTAGGGGAGGGCAAAGGGATGAATAGGGCACTTGGTGTCAAAAGACCCGGATTCGGCCAGGTGGCTCATGCCTGTAATCCCAGCACTTTGGGAGGCCGAGGTGGGAGAATCGCTTATGGCCAGGAATTTGAGACCAGCCTGGGCAGTATAACAAGACCCTGTCTCTATGAAATAATAAAATATTTCAATATTTCACAATATTCCCTACTGCTGGCTTAGTGATCTTGAGCAGCCTTTACTAGCTTGGTCTCTCCTTAGCTGTAGAATGAGAATAGTAGTAACATCCACTTAGAGAGTTTTCATGAGGACCAAATGAGATGACATGCCTGGAAGAGCTTTGGCAGCTGAGAAGCCAGCTGACCTCCCCTCCTGTCTGCTTTGCCCCATTTGCTCCTTTTCTTCCCAGCCCCCTTGTTCTTTTGCCCTCACTACTCTCTAGCCACCTGCTCCCTGCTCACCACTATTTTTTCCATCTAACCTGGGCTCAGGGCAGGGTGGCTAAGACTGAGTCTTTGAAAAGGGGGGTAAAATGGAAGAGCAGAGTGGCCAAGAACCTACCTCCAGATCATCCAGTCAACCAGCTCTGTCTCTGTCAGCCTCTTTCCTGGCCTAGGCTGGGCAGGTTCTGCCAGCATTGTTTGGGGAACTATCCTGTGAGCAGCTAGGAGACCAGGGCTGGAGCTTGGGAGAGGCATGGGGCAGGAGGTATGGATGCCAGGGTCACAGCTAACCTGCAGGGTCTTTACACAAATTGCAGAGAGGGAGCCTCCTCCTTGTCTCCTGGCAGGGTGTGCCTGTGCACTGAACACCCTGCACGGCCACGTGCAGCGGGCCCACGTGGAGCATCCCCCTCAAGGATTTGGGTGAAACCCAGTTGTGGGTGAGGTGGCCTAAGGAAAAGGATCAGGGAAAAGAAGGAGCAGAGTCAGCACAGAGGGACTTGAGGCAAGAAGAAGAGGAAGAGACAGAGGGAGAAGAAGAGAAAGAGGAGAAGGCCTAGATCTCTAAGCTCCCAGGAAGAGACCAGGAGAGAGGAGGTCATGAAAGCCAAGAAGAATGAGGTTCAAGGAAGGGCAGTCCACAGGGCCAGGTGTACAAAGGGATCAAGGAGGCTGAGGACAAAAAGAGCACTTTTCAGTAGAGGGATGGAGCCTGGAGCCGGGGGTGTGGACTGAGAGGGAGGAGTGAGAGGACTAAGTGGAGGCAAAATGTAGACTTTTCTTTCAGGCAGTTTATCAGCGAAGGACAGGAGAAATTGGGAGGCTAAGTGGTTGTTAGGTCGCAGAGTTGATGGACAGTTGCCTTAGGATGAGACAGTTTAATAAGGCTGATCAACAATTAAACAAGCAATAGCACTAAAGTGTGGTTGGTGCTATGCCTGGGTGAGTCCAGGGAACAATGGAAGCCCAAATCAGTAAACACTAATCCTGCTTGAGATTCTGGGGGAGTGGAGTGACATTTAAGCTGCAACCTGAAAAGTGATATCCTAGTAGGTGGCAGAGCTGGGATGTGTTGTGTGTAATCTCTCTAGGCTCCTGCCTCTCCAATCAGAAGCATGTGGCAGAGGCAGGAGGACACCGTGGCACATTAGGTGAATTCTGTGTTCTAACCATGAGGCATAAGAGGGTGAGTCAGTGGTCTTGAGATCCCAACAGCAGTTACACAACATGGCTTCATAATGAGACCAGCCACACAAGAAACACTGTGTATCCTGGGGGTGGGAGAGAAAAAATGGTGGGCTTCACTGAGGGATGAGAAGGCAGGAGTGATGGAAGCTCAGGGACAAAGAAGTCTAGCCTTAAAACATGGCTGAAAGGGCTGGGCCTTGGGTGGGGAAGCAAAGGCAAACAGAAGAGTTTAGTGGAAAAGGAGGAAGCCCGGGACTGAGGTGGCACGGCAGTTGGAAGCTGCAGAGAAAGCACAGGAGCGTGAGATGGGGAAGGTGAGCGGGGTATCAGAATCTGGGGTCAGAGCAGCTGGTGATGTCATTTCAGGGTGCTGAAGGCACTGAAAATCATGGGGTTAAGAATCTTTGGGAAAAGAGAGGATGGAGAAACATGATTTTGGAGTTGGACAGATCTCAGTTTGAATCCCAGCTCTGCTTGTTTCCTTGCTAGGTGACCTTGGTCAAGTTGGGTGCCCAAGTTGGGTGCCGAAGTCGGCGAGCTTCTCTGATCTCCAGCTTCCTTATCAGTTCGTTGCAGATTAAGAGTGTATGATAGGGCCTGGGGCGGAGCAGGTGCTTGTTAAGTGTGCCTCCTCCTCCTGGAAGAATCATCAACATGGAGGTTTAAGGCTGTTGGTTTGGTTCACTTCCACCAATAGTGATCTGGGAATACAAAGATAAATAAAACTAGACGATAATAATCAAGGAGATTATTATTAGAGGGAACAGATCATTGGACAAACAAAATACAGTGTGATTGGTGCTATGACAAGCTCCAGAGGACTGTCAGAGAAAGGAAGAATTCATTAATTCATTAACGCTTTGTAAGGCACCTAATGCCAGCATGGTCTAGGATCTGAGAATACAGCACAGAAAAGCCACAAGGTTGCTGCTTTCATGGAGCTTGCGTTCTATGTGCTGAAGGACTGGGGTCATGGAGAACTTCACGGAGGTCAAATGAATGCTCAGACAGGGCTTCAAAAAGTGAGTAAAAGGCCGGGCGCGGTGGCTCACACCTGTAATCCCAGTATTTGGGAGGCTGAGGCGGGTGGATCACCTGAGGTTGGAAGTTCGAGACCAGCCTGACCAACATGGAGAAACCCTGTCTCTGCTAAAAATACAAAATTAGCTGGGAGTAGTGGCACATGCCTGTAATTCCAGCTGCTCGAGAGGCTGAGGCAGGAGAATTGCTTGAATCCGGGAGGTGGAGGTTGTGATGAGCTGAGATCACGCCATTGCACTCCAGCCTGGGTAACAAGAGCAAAACACTGTCTCAAAAAAAAAAAAAAAAAAAAAAAAGAGCAAAAACTTGCTAGGGGAGCCCGGGGGCTAAGGGTAAGATTTTCCAAATAGAACACTTGGCACCGTGGCTTTTTATAGCATCCACCAGAATCCCCTCCTCTGAGACTCAGAACCATATCTCCTGCTGGTCACTGTGATATTATCCCTAATTGGAGGTTTCAAGGAAAACTTAAGCTTTTCACATATAAGGCTGAGCCTATGATCTTCCTGCATCTGTGGGTTTTCTTGTTTTAAAATATTTAGATTTATAGATGGGCGTAGTGGCACATGCCTGTAATCCCAGCTACTCAGGAGGCTGAGGCAGGAGATTCGCTTGAACCCAGGAGGCGGAGGTTGTGGTGAGCCAAGATTGCGCCATTGCACTCCAGCCTGGGCAACAAGAGTGAAACTCCATCTCAAAAAAAAAAAAAAAAAATTAGATTTATTGATGCAAAATTTGCCTACAGTAACATTCACCCTTTTTAGGTATACAGTTTGATGGGTTTTGACAAATGGATGCAGCTGTGGAACTGCCACCATAATCAAAATACATAATTTTTATCCCTTCAAAAAGCTCCAGGTTGGGCGTGGTGGCTCACACTGTAATCCCAGCACTTTGGGAGGGTGAGGCGGGTGGATCACGAGTTCAGAAGTTCAAGACCAACCTGGCCAAGATGGTGAAAACCCGTCTCTACTAAAAATACAAAAAAATTAGCAGGGCATGGGGGTGGGTGCCTGTAGTCCCAGCTACTCAGGAGGCTGAGGCAAGAGAATTGCTTGAACCTGGGAGGAGGAGGTTGCAGTGAGCTGAGATGGTGCAACTGCACTCCAGCCTGGGCCACAGAGGGAGACTTCGTCTCAAAAAAAACAAACAAACAAACAAAAAAAATCCACTATGTTCTTTTATAGTCAGGATCATTGCTCATCCCCACACCTCCTCCCCGACACCCCCAGCTATGGTAACCACTGATCTGTTCTCTGTCCTCATAGCTTTTCCTTTTCCATAATGTTGTATAAAATAAACTATATAGTGTGTAGCTTTTTTCTTTTCTTTTTTTTCTTTTTTTTTTTTTTGAGACTGAGTCTTGCTCTGTCACCCAGGCTGGAGTGCAGTGGCATGATCTTGGTTCACTGCAACCTCCACCTCCCAGGTTCAAGCGATTCTCCTGCCTTAGCCTCCCAAGTAGCTGGGACTACAAGCATGAGCTACCAAGTCCGGCTAATTTTTTTGTATTTTTAGTAGAGACGGAGTTTCACCACGTTGGCCAGGCTGGTGTCAAACACCTGAGCTTGGTAATCCATCCACCTCGGCCTCCCAAAATGCTGGGATTACAGGCATGAGCCACCGCGCATGGTCCAGTGTGTAGCTTTTTGTCTCTGGCATCTTTCACTTAACATGATGCTTTTGTGATTCATCTATTTTGTTGCAGGATATCAGTATTTATCCTTCCTTTTAATGGCAGCATAATATTCCATTGTATAGAGTTAACCATAATTTGTTTATCCATTCACCAGTAGATGAATATTTATTTTGTTCTTAGTTTTTTCTTTTCTTTTTCTAACTTTTTTTTTTTTGGTAGAGATGAGGGTCTTAATATGTTGCCCAGGCTGGTCTTAAATTCCTGGCCTGAGCTCCTGACCCCAACTGATCCTCCCACCTTGGTCTTCCAAAGTGCTAGGATTACAGGCATGAGCCACAGTGCTCAGCTCCAGTTTTTAGCAATTATGAATAAAGCTGTTTATCTTTGTATGGATATATGTTTTCTTCCTTTTTTTCTTTTTTTTGAGAAGGAGTCTCTGTCTGTCACTCAGGCTGGAGTTCTATGGACTGATTTTGGCTCACTGCAACCTCTGCTTCCAGGGTTCAAGTGATTCTCATGCTTCAGCCTCCCAAGTAGCTGGAATCGCGGGTATACGCCACCATGCCTGGCTAATTTTTGTATTTTTTAGTAGAGATGGGGTTTTGCTGTGTTGGCCAGGCCGGTTTCAAACTCCTGGGCTCAAGCCATCTGCCTGCCTCAGCCTCCCAAAGTGCTGGGATTATAGGGGTAATCTCGGCTCACTGCACCCACCACCTCCCAGGTTCAAGTGATTCTCCTGTCTCAGCCTCCCAAGTAGCTGGGACTAAAGGTGTGTGCCACCACACCCGGCTAATTGTTCTATTTTTAGTAGAGACAGTTTCACCATGTTGGCCAGGCTGGTCTCGAACTCCCGACCTCAAGTGATCTGCCCGCCTCAGTCTCCCAAAGTGCTGGGAGTACAGGCGTGAACCACCATGCCTGGCCAAGTTTATTCTTCTAAGAAACTGCCAAAGTAGCTGTACCATTTTGCACCCCCTCAGTAACATGCTCTGTATCCTCACCAACACTCTGTATTGTCTGTCCTTTTTTTATTTTTATTTTTGTTTTACTCTTTTTTAGATACAGGGTCTTGCTCTGTCACCCAGGTTGGAGTATAGTGGTTCTGTCATAGCTTACTATAGCCTGGAACTCCTGCGCCCAAGTGATACTCCTGCCTCATCCTCCTCAGGAGCTAGGACTACAGGCCCATACCACTACACCTGGCTGGTTTTAAAAATTCATTTGTAGGCCAGGCGCAGTGGCTCACGCCTGTAATCCCAGCACTTTGGGAGGTCAAGGCGGGAGGATCATGAGGTCAGGAGATCAAGACCATCCTGGTTAACGTGGTGAAACCCCATCTCTACTAAAAACACAAAAAACTAACTGGGTGTGGTGGCAGGCACCTGTAGTCCTCGGAAGGCTGACACAAGAGAACAGCGTGAACCTGGGAGGCAGAGCTTGCAGTGAGCCGAGATCGCACCACTGCACCCAGCCTGGGCGACAGAGCGAGACTCCGTCTCAAAAAAAAAAAAAAAATTCTTTTGTAGAGAGGGGAGTCTTCCTTTGTTGCCCAGGCTTGTCTCGAACTATTGGGCTCAAGTGATCCTTCTGCCTCGGCCCCCCAAAATGCTGGGATTACATGCCTGAGCTTGGCCTGTTATTAAAAAGAGAAAACTGTGCTTGGCCTGTTATTAAAAAGAAAAAAAGTTAGGCTGGATGTGGAGTCTCACACTTGTAATCCCAGCACTTTGGGAGGCCGAGGCAAGCGGATCACTTGAGGCCAGGAGTTCAACACCAGTCTAGGCAACACAGCAAAATCCCAGCTCTACTAAAAATACAAAAAATTAGCTGGGCATTGTGGTACATGCCTGTAATCCCAGCTACTCAGGAGGCCAAGACACGAGAATCACTTGAACCCAGGAGGCAGAGGTTGCAGTGAGCTAAGATCATGGCCCTGTGCTCCAGCCTGGGTGACAGAACAAGACCTTGTACAAAAAAAAAAAAAAGTATATATATATATATATATATAGCTTTCTAGTGGGTGTGTAGTGGTATCTTGTGGTTTTAATGTGTATTTTCCTAATGACTAATGAATGATATTGGGCATCTTTTCATGTGCTTATTTACCATCTGTATCTCTTTATTTTTTGCAACTTTTTTTTTTTTTGAGATGGAGTTTTGTTCTTTTGCCCAGGCTGGAGTGCAATGGCACGATCTCGGCTCACTGCAGCCTCTGCCTCCTGGGCTTAAGCAATTCCCTTGCCTCGGTCTCCCGAGTAGCTGGGACTACAGGTGTGTGCCACCATGCCAGGCTACATTTTTTTGTTTTTTTAGTAGAGACGGGGTTTCACCATGTTGGCCAGACTGGTCTCAAACTTCTGACCTCAGGTGATCCACTTGCCTTGGCCTCCAAAGTGCTGGGATTACAGGCGTGAACCACCATGCCCAGCCTGTTTTCTTCTTCTTTTTTTTTTTGAGACAGAGTTTCACTCCCTCACCCAGGCTGGAGTACAGTGGCGGGATCTTGGCTCACTGCAACCTTTCCCTCCCGGATTCAAGTGATTCTTGAGCCTCAGCCTCCAGAGTAGCTGGGATTATAGTCACATGCCACCATGCCTGGCTAATTTTTGTATATTTTGTAGAGACGGGGTTTTGCCATGTTGCCCAGGCTGGTCTCAAACTCCTGAGCTCAAGCAGTACTCCTGCCTCAGCCTCCCAAAGTGCTGGGATTACACACTTGAGCCACTGCACCCTGCCCCATCTGTATCTCTCTCTCTCTTTTTTTTTTTTAGAGACCGAGTCTCGTTCTGTTGCCCAGGCTAGAGTGTGCACTGGCACAGTCTCAGCTCACTGCAACCTCCGTCTCCTGAGTTCTAGCAATTCTCCTGCCTCAGCCTCCTGAGTAGCTGGGATTACAGGTGCATGCTGCCACACCAGACTAGTTTTTTGTATTTTAGTAGAGACAGGGTTTCATGGCGTTGCCCAGGTTGGTCTCAAACTCCTGAGCTCAGGCAATCCACCCGCCTCAGCCTCCCAAAGTGCTAGGATTACAGGTGTGAGCCACCATGCCTGGCCTGTATCTCTTTTTTGATGAAATATCTGTTCAGATCTTTTGCCCATTTAAAAAATTTGGTTGTCTCTTTTTTATTATTGAATGTTGAGAGTTTTGAAAATATGTCTGGATTCAAGTTCTTCTTCATGAAATTTGCAACTATTTTCTCCCAGTCTGTGGCTATCTTCATTCTCTTAATGTCTTTTGAAGAGAAGTTCTTAATTGTGACAAAGCCCAGTTTATCAAGTTTTTATTTTATGGATTATGCTTTGATGCTGTATTTAAGAAATCTAGCAGCTGGGCGCAGTGCCTCACGCCTGTAATCCCAGCACTTTGGGAGGCCGAGGCGGGCGGATCACCTGAGGTTGGGAGTTCAAGACCAGCCTGACCAAAATGGAGAAACCCCGTCTCTACTAAAAATACAAAAAAAATTAGCCAGGCATGGTGGCCCATGTTTGTAATCCCAGCTACCCAGGAGGCTGAGGCAGGAGAATCGCTTGAACCTGGGAGGCAGAGGTTGCAGTGAGTGCAGATTGTGCCATTGCACTCCAGCCTGGGCAACAAGAGCAAAACTCTGTCTCAACAACAACAACAATAAAAACAACAACAAAAGAAATCTAGCTCCGCAACATAGTGAGACCGCTTTTCTACAAAACATAAAATAATAGTGTGGTGTGATGGTATGCACATGTAGTCTCAGCTTCAAAAGTTCTTGGATTACAGGCATGGGAGGCTGAGGCAGAGGGATTACTTGAGCGCAGAAGATAAAGGCTGCAATGAGCTATGGTCATAAGAAATCTTTGCCTATCTCAAGGTCACAAAGATTTTCTGTTTTTATTTAGAATTTTTTTTCTTTTTTTTAGATGGAATCTTGCTTTATCTCCCAGGCTGGAGTGCAGTGGTGTGATCTCAGCTCACCACAACCTCCGCCTCCCGGGTTCAAGCCATTCTCCTGCCTCGGCCTCCCGAGTAGCTGGGATTACAGGTGTGTGCCACCACGCCCGGCTAATTTTTGTATTTTGAGTAGAGATGGGGTTTCACCATGTTCACCAGGCTGGTCTTGAACTCCTGACCTCATGATCCACCCGCCTCAGCCTCCCAAAGTGCTGGGATTACAGGCATTAGCCACCGCGCCTGGCCTTATCTAGAATTTTTATGACTTTCTGTTTCACATTTTGGCCTATGATTCATTTGAGTTAATGTGTTTTGCAAATATTTTTGCCCAATATGTGGCTTATCTTTGTATTTTCTTAACAATGTTGTTAGAAGAGATGAACTTTTAATTTTGATAAAATTCCATTACGGGCTGAGCACGGTGGTTCACACCGTAATTCCAGCTGTTGGGAAGCAGAGGCAGGAGGATTGCTTGAGGCCAGGAGTTGAAGGTTATATGGAGCTATGATCACACCACTGTACTCCAGCCTGGGTGACAGAACAAGAATGTGTCTCTAAAAAAAAAAAAAAAATCATTATGAAATTTTTTGTATGGTTTGCATTTTTTGTGTCCTATTTCAGAGATCTTTGCCTAACTCACGAACGGTTTTCCTTTTTCTTTTTCTTTTTTTTTTTTTTTTTTTTTTTTTTTAGTAGAGACGGGATTTCACTGTGTTAGCCAGGATGGTCTCGATCTCCTGACCTCGTGATCCACCTGCCTTGGCCTCCCAGAGTGCTGGGATTACAGGCGTGAGCCACCGTGCCCAGCCTTTTTTTTTTTTTTTTTTTTTTTTTGAGACAGAGTCTTGCTCTGTCGCCCAGGCTGGAGTGCAGTGGCACGATCTCGGCTTATTGCAACCTATGCCTCCCGGGTTCAAGCGATTTGTTCTCCTGCCTCAGTCACCTGAGTAGCTGGGATTACAGGCACCTGCCACCCCCAGCAAATTTTTTTTTTTTTAATCTTTTTTTTTGTTTCTTTGTTTGAGATGGAGTCTCGCTCTGTCGCCCAGGCTGGAGTGCAGTGGTGCGATCTCGGCTTACTGCAAGCTCTGCCTCCCGGGTTCATGCCATTCTCCTGCCTCAGCCTCCCGAGTAGCTGGGACTACAGGCGCCCGCCACCACGCCCGGTTAATTTTTTTTTGTATTTTTAGTAGAGGCGGGATTTCACCTTGTTAGCCAGGATGGTCTCGATCTCCTGACCTCGTGATCCATCCGCCTTGGCCTCCCAAAGTGCTGGGATTACAGGCGTGAGCCACTGCGCCTGGCCACCCCCAGCTAATTTTTTGTATTTTTAGTAGAGACAGGGTTTCGCCATGTTGGCCAGGCAGATCTCGAACTCCTACCCTCAGGTGATCAATCTACCTTGGCCTTCCAAAGTGCTGGGATTACGGGCATGAGCCACCATGCTGGGCCTATTTATTTATTTATTTATTTATTTATTTTTGAGATGAAGTTTTGCTCTTGTTGCCCAGGCTGGAGTATTTGTATTTTGAGTAGAGAAGGGGTCTTCCGGACTCTATTATGTTCCATAGATGTATCTATCCTCTTTTTTTTGAGACGGAGTTTCACTCTTGTTGCCTAGGCTAGGGTGCAATGGCGCGACCTCGGCTCACTGCAACCTCTGCCTCCCAGGTTCAAGTGATTCTCCTGCCTCAGCCTCCCAAGTAGCTGGGATTACAGGCATATGCCACCACGCCCGGCTAATTTTTGTATTTTTGGTAGAGATGCGTTTTCTCCATATTGATCAGGCTGGTCTCGAACTCCTGACCTCAGGTGATCTGCCTGCCTTGGCTTCCCAAAGTGCTGGGATTACAGGCAGGCATGAGCCACCGTGCCCGGCCTGCGTCTATCTATCTTTATGCTGATACTTCACTGTCTTGATTACTGCAGCTTTACGGCAAGTCTTGATACCAGATAATGGGAGTTCTCCAACTTTGTTCTTTTCATTTTTCTTTTGGTTTATTATTATTTTTGAGACAGAATCTGGCTCTGTCGCCAGATTGGAGTGCAATGGCTTGATCTCAGCTCACTCCAACCTCTGCCTACTGGGTTCAAGCGATTTTCCTGCCTCAACCTTCCGAGTAGCTGGGACTACAGGTATGTGCTACCATCCTGGCTATTTTTTGTATGTTTTAGTAGAGACGGGGTTTCACCATGTTGGCCAGGCTGGTTTTGATCTCAGACCTCAAGTGATCCGCCCACCTCATCCTCCCAAAGTGCTGGGATTAGAGGCATAAGCCACTGTGCCCGGCTTCTTCTCCTCCTTCTCCTTCTCCTTCTCCTTCTTCCTTTTTTTTTTTTTTTTTTCCCCTTGTGTGAGATGAAGTCTCACTCTGTCACCCAGGCTGGAGTGCAGTGGCACAATCTCGGTTCACTGCAACCTCCGTCTCCTGGGTTCAAGTGATTCTCCTGCCTCAGCCTCCCGAGCAGCTGGGACTACAGGCGCATGTCACCATGCCCAACTAATTTTTGTATTTTGAGTTAGAGACCGGGTTTCACCGTATTGGCCAGGCTGGTCTTGAACTCCTGACCTTATGATCCACCCGCCTCGGCCTCCCAAAGTGCTGGGATTACAGGCGTGAGCCACTGTTCCCGGCTATTCTTTTTAAAAATTGTTTTGAGCCTGGGCAAGGTGGCTCACGCCTAAAATCCTAGCAGTTTGGGAGGCCGAGATGGGTGGATCACCTGAGGTCATGAGTTTGTAGACCAGCCTGGCCAACATGGTGAAACCCTGTCTCTACTAAAAATACAAAAATCAGCCAGGCATGGTCGTGGGCACCTGTAATCCCAGCTACTCAGGAGGTTGAGGCAAGAGAATCGCTTGAACCCGGGAGGCGGAGTTTGCGCTTCAGCGTAACTTCATCTCAGGAAAATAAAAAAATAAAAAATAAAAAAAAATTGTTTTGGTTATTCTAGGCCCTTTGCTTTTTTGTATACATTATTAGAATCAGTTTGTTAATTTCTATATAAAAACCTACAGAGATTTTTATTGGGATGGCATTAAACTTGCAGATCAATTCCAAGTGAGTTAGCATCTTAACAACACTGAGTCTTCCAATCCATGAACTTAATATATCTCTCCATTCATACACATCTTTAATTTCTCTCATTAATGTTTTGTACTTTTCAGCATACAAATCTTGCACATATTTTGTTAGCTTGATTGGAAGATATTTTATGTTTTAAATCTGATTGTAAATAATACTGCTTTTTCAGTTTGAATTTCCAATTTCTCATTGCTAGTATATAGAAACGTAATTTTGTGAGGCTGGCATGGTGGCTCACGCCTGTAATCCCAGCACTCTGGGAGGCTGAGGTGGGCAGATTGCCTGAGGTCAGGAGTTCAAGACCAGCCTGGCCAACATGGTGAAACACCGTCTCTACTAAAAATACAAAAAAATTAGCTGGGCGTCGTGGTGAGTGCCTGTAATCCCAGCTACTTGGGAGGCTGAGGCAGGAGAATCGCTTGAACCTGGGAGGCGGAGGTTGCCGTGAACTGAGATTGCGCCACTGCACTGCAGCCTGGGTGACAGGGCAGGACTTCATCTCTAAAACAAAAACAAAAACAAAAACAAAAAACACACCAAAAATGTAATTTTGTGTATTGATCACTTGTCATTTATCCTGCAATCTTGCTAAATTCTCTTATTAGTTCTAGTGGCTTTTCTGTAGGTAGGGTCTTCAGGATTTTTTTGTTTTTGTTTTTTTTACTATAGACACAGCCTCACTCTGCTGCCCAGGCTGGAGTGCAGTGGTGATTATAGCTCACTGAAGCCTTGAACTCCTGGGCACAAGTTATCCTCCTGCCTTAGCCTCCCAAGTAGCTGGGAGTACAGGTGTGCATACTGCCCATGGCTGGGATTTTCTAAATAAATAATCATTTTATCTGTGAATAAAGATAGTTTTATTTCTTCTTTTCCCATCTGTATGCCTTTTATTTCTTCTTCCTGACTTATTACACTGGCTAGCACGTTCAATACAATGTTGAATAAAAGTGATGAGAACATACCTACAGGGAAGAGGTCAGAAAGAAAAAAACAAACACAAAGAAGTGGGGAGAGCAAATGTCTTTGCTTTGTTCCTGATCTTGTGGACAAAGTAATCATTCTTTCACTATTAAGAATGATTTGCCAGGCGTGGTGGTTCACGCCTGTAATCCCAGCACTTTGGCAGGCAGAGGTGGGTGGATCAGGAGGTCAGGAGTTCAAGACCAGCCTAGTCAAGATGGTGGAACCCTGTCTCTACTAAAAATACAAAAATTAGCCAGGTGTGGTTGCAGGCACCTGTAATCCCAGCTACACGGGAGGCTGAGGCAGGCACTTGAACCCAGAGGGTGGAGGTTGCAGTGAGCTGAGATCGTGCAACCACTCCAGCCACTGCACTGCAGCCTGGGTGACAGAGTGAGACTCCATCTCAAACAAACAAACAAACAAACAAACAAAAACGAGTGATTTACCAGGTGCCTATAATCCCAACAATTTGGGAAGCAGAGGCGGGCAGATTGCTTGAGTCCAGGAGTTCAAGAGCAGCCTGGGCAACATGGCAAAACTCTGTCTCTACAAAAAATAAAAATATGGCCAAGCGCGGTAGCTCATGCCTGTAATCCCAGCACTTTGGGAGGCCAAGGCAGATGGATCACTTGAGGTCAGGAGTTTGAGACCAGCCTGGCCAACATGGTGAAACCCCATCTCTATTAAAATTACAAAAATTAGCCGGACATGGTGGCAGGCGCCTGTAATCCCAGCTACTCGGGAGGCTGAGGCAGGAGAATTGCTTGAAACTAGAAGGCGGAGTTTACAGTGAGCCAAGATCACATCACTTGTGATGTGATCACTTGTGATGCCAGGCAATCCAGCCTGGGCAACAAGAGCGAAACTCCGTCTCAAATATATATATATATAAAATATGGGGAGCCAATGAGTAGTGGAGAAAGGAAGAGGTGGGAGATAAAGTGGGAAAGGTTAGTGAAGACCAGGTCAAGAAGAGCCTTGTTAGACCTTGAAGAGTTTGCACTGCCTTACTTTTCAACTTCGTTTTATACCAGCTATGATTGGGAACATGTCATGAATGCAGGTGCCCAATATCATCCCAGACCTGCAGAACAATACTCTCTGGGATTGGGGCTGGATCTCTATAACAAGTTCCCTAGGAAATTACCAAAAACTGAGGGAAACTATTTTAGAATCTGGGGAGACACTGGCTGGGCGCAGTGGCTCACGCCTATAATCCCAGTACTTTGGGAGGCTGAGGCGGGAGGATCACGAGGTTAGGAGATTGAGACCATCCTGGCTAACACGGTGAAACCCTGTCTCTACTAAAAATGCAAAAAATTAGCCAGGCTTGGTGGCGGGTGCCTGTAGTCCCAGCTACTCGGGAGGCTGAGGCAGGAGAATGGCCTGAACCCGGGAGGCGGAGCTTGCAGTGAGCCGAGATCGCACCACTGCACTCCAGCCTGGGCAACAGAGCGAGACTCTATCTCAAAAAAAAAAAAAGAATCTGGGGAGACACTGAAGCTAAAAGTGGGGAAGCATCATGATCAGAACTGCATTTTGACAAGAACATTCTAGCCAGATGTCTTGGAAAGATTTGAAAAGACGAGAGTGGAGATTACTGCAATCATCTAGATAAGTAGTAATGATGGCTCAAACTAAGAATCAGTGGAAATATACGGAAGAAAGTAGATTCAAAGGAAATTTAGGGGCTGGGTACAGAGGTTCATGCCTGTAATGCCAGCAGTTTGGGAGGCCAAGGTGGGAGGATTGCTTGAGCCCAGGAGCTCAAGACCAGCCTGGCAACAGAGCAAGACCCTGTCTCTACAAAAAATAAAAATATTAGCCAGGTGTGGTGGTGCATGCCTGTAGTCTCAGCTACTCAGGAGGCTGAGGTGGGAGGATTGCTTGAGCCCAGGAGGTCTAGGTCACAGTGAGCTGTGATTGTGCCACTGCACTTCAGCCTGGGTGACAGAGTAAGACTTTGTCTCAAAAAAAGGAAAAAAAGAAAAACAAAAAAGGGAAGTTTGGAAGATAGAATTGGCAGCCAGGTGCGGTGGCTCATGCCTGTAATGCCAGCACTTTGGGAGGCCGAGGCGGGTGGATCGCCTGAGGTCGGGAGTTCGAAACCAGCCTGACCAACATGGAGAAACACCGTCTCTACTAAAAATACAAAATTAGGCGTGATGGCACATGCCTATAATCCCAGCTACTCAGGAGGGTGAGGCAGGAGAATCACTTGAACCTGGGAGGCAGAGGTTGCGGTGAGCCTAGATCGTGCTATTGCACTCCAGCCTGGGCAACAAGAACGAAACTCTATCTCAAGAAAAAAAAAAAAAAAGATGATAGAATTGGCAGGACTTGGTATCTAATTGGATGTAAAGGGAAAGAAGCAGCAATAATAGTAACAACAATAACACTTACTGAGCATCTATGATGTATCAGGCACCATTCTATGTGCTTTACATGTATCACATTATTTAACATAGCAATCCTGTGAGAGAGGTTCTAGTGCCATCCTCAGCACTTTTGCTGACTCCAGGCTTCTTGCTTTGGAGGCAGTGATGTCCACCAGAGAGGAATTATGAGAGGAAGTGAGGCCTGGAGGATGGCGTTGGATAATGACTTGAGTTTGGAAGCTGTGAGTTTGAGGCTTGGGTGGGACATCCAGGCAGCAATTAGAAACATGGGTCTGTAGCTCCGAGGAGAGTCTGGAGATGTTGATCTGGGAGTCATCATCCCTGAGAGTGGGAATTGGCCTGAAGAGGTGGAGGCAGGGAGGTGGGAATCCTAACACTCAAGAGCAAAGCTCTTAATCTGGCCTCTGTTGGTGGCTTTCACAAGTGCATGTGCCCCTTCAGCTGTATGGGAGATGCTAGCAATCTGTGATTGTGCATTAGAGTCTCAAAGGGGAGCATGACCCACCAAGAAGATTAAGGATTACAGGTGTAAATGGTGAGTAGATAAAAAGGATTCAAGGAAGAAGACTGGAAAGGAGTGGCTGGAGAGATAGCAAGAAATGCAGAAGGCAATGTCAGGAGGCCAAAGGAATTGTCTTTTAAGAAAGGGGGTCAGACGCTGTGGCTCACGCCTATAATCCCAGCACTTTGGGAGGCGGAGGAGGGGGGAGAGGGCGGATCACCTGAGGTCAGGAGTTCAAGACCAGCCTGGCCAACATGGTGAAACCCTGTCTGTACTAAAAATACAAAAAAATCAGCCGGGCGTGGTGGTGGGCACCTGTAATCCCAGCTACTCGGGAGGTTGAGGCAAGAGAATGGCTTCAGCCTGGGAGGTGGAGATTGCAGTGAGCTGAGATCGAGATAGTACCACTGCACTCCAGCCTGGGCGAATGAGTGGGAATCTGAAAAAAAAAAAAAAAAAAAAGAAAGGAAGGAAGGAGGAGTGGTCAGTGGTATCCACTATTCCAGGGAGGCAGGGAAGAAAAGATTTGAAAACAGTCCATCAAATTTGGCTAGGAGTTGATCACTGGTTTAGCCATTTCCATGGATGGTGGCTAGGGTTGGGGATGTAGGAGGAGGTGAAAAATTGAGAATGAGTATGGTCTCCCCTCTTGGGAAGCTTGGCTGTAGAGGCAAGGAGAGAGGGCTGTAGTGGATGTGGGACACGGATCAAGGATTATTCCCTTTCTATTTTTGTTTTTTGAGATGGAGTTTCACTCTTGTTGCCCAGGCTGGAGTGCAATGGCACGATCTTGTCTCACTGCAACCTCCACCTCCCAGGGTCAAGCGATTCTCTCGCTTCAGCCTCCCAAGTAGCTAGGATTACAGGCACCTGCCACCACGCCCAGCTAATTTTTTGTATTTTTAGTAGAGATGGGGTTTCACTATGTTAGCCAGGCTGGTCTCGAACTCCTGACGTCAGGTGATCCACACACCTCGGACTCCCAAAGTGCTGGGATTACAGGTGTGAACCACTGCACCCAGCCCCTTTCTTTCTTTTTTTAAAGGAGGAAGTGACATGAGCTTGGCTACAAGTAGAGGGGAATAAAATTCAGCCTGGGATGGGGGTGGGAGGAGTATGGCAAGGGAGAGATACTATTTGATGAGACAAGGTTCTGTGTGTGAAGGGAGGGGTGTGTGGATCAGAGCACAGGTGGAGGCCTGGCCCTAGGCAGAGGAAGTGCCATCTCCACCTCCAAGGAGAGGTAAGGGTGGGAATGGACATGCATAATGGTAGGGGGCATTGTTAAGGATGGTGGTGGCAGCACTGGGGGCTCCTTGGGACACCAAGATTCTGGTGACTAGCAGAAGAGAAGGAGTGATGGTGTCATCTGTGACTCCAGCCACATTGCTTTGGTCTCTCAGAGGAGACATACTCTTCCGCTCTGAAGCCTTTGCTGTCTTTTCCTTAGCCTGAGACATTCTCCTTCAGGAAGCCTTCCCAGACTGACACCTCCAATCTACCCACTTCCCAGCAGCAGACTCAGTTCTCCATGCCTTCTTTTCCCCAGCACAGAGGCCAAGAGCGCTCCCTGTTTTTGTTTTTGTTTTTGTTTTTGAGACGGAGTCTCGCTTTTGTTGCCCAGGCTGAAGTGCAATGGCGCAATCTTGGCTCACTGCAACCTGTGCCTCCCGCCTCTCAAGTGATTCTCCTTGATTACAGGTGCCTGCCACCAAGCCTGGCTAATTTTTGTATTTTTAGTAGAGACAGGGTTTCACCATGTTGGCCAGGCTGATTTTGAACTCCTGACCTCAGGTGATACACCCGTTTTGACCTCCCAAAGTGCTGGGATTACGGGAGTGAGCCATCGCGCCTGGCCGAGCACTCCCTGTTCTAGAGTCTGTCTGTCTCTGGTCGCAGTTGAGAAGACACATGGAGGGACTGGGAGAGGACAAGAACATGTGTGCCTGTAAAGTGGGTGGCTTCCCTTTCAGGACTGCCCCTCCCCAGATTTCAGGCTCGGCTCTGCCCACAAGGGGGTGCTCAGTCAGAGAAGGCCTGGCTGGCACGGTGTGGACAGTAGTCCAGTTGGCAGGCAGGCAGCAGGGCCCTCGCGACTCCACCCCTGGCCAGGACCTTTGCTCCGAGCCCTGATGGCTCTGGCCTTGTTGCCATGGCCACCCCTTAGTTTGGGACAAACAGAGCTCTTCCTCCTCCTGTTCAGCCTCCTAACACCCAGGTGTCTCCCTAGGGACAGGCAGGAATTCCAAGTGTCCAGGCTCCCCACCCTTTCCCCCGGGGAGGCCCAAGGGTGGTGAGTCACTGAATCTGGGCCCCTTTTCACCCTCTCACTGTTCTCTGGCTTGTCCGGGCTGCTCCCTTGGGCCCACCTATTTCCTGCTGGAGTTGGGGAGGGGTGGAGAGAAGGACTGGAACTCTCCTGGGTCTATCAAACTGAGTGGTGGTGAAGGTGAAGGGGTCTTTCTGTCCTGAATCTCCTCCCTGGGCTGTGTCCAGGCTGTGGACACCCTTCTGAGGCTTAGCTCCCATCTCTGGTATCCATGAAACAATCACAGCTTCTTTTCTCCCTTGGGGGGAATCTTTGGGGTCCAGGGTAAGGGACAGAAGATGGGAAAAAAGCAATGTGGGAGAGAGGAGATAGGGTCAGAGTAGAGAAGAGGACTCATGGGATAGAATTGAATCATTCATTCATTCATTCATTCAGTGAATCAAACAAGTTCCTGTGCTGGGTGTGGAGGGAAGCAGAAACATATATAAGACATGCCCCTACTTTTAAGGAAGATACCTTGGCGCTGATGTGCGGGCCCTGGACTTAGGGTACAGGACTCCGGTTTGAGCTCTGACTACTACTTGCTGGGCGCATTACTTCTTGGAGCCTTGGATTCCTCATCTGTAAATAAGGATAAGAAGACTGAACTCCCAAGGTCCTTGTGAGGGTCAAATGAGACAAATATGGAAAATGTCTCATTAATAGTGGATGTTCAATGCATGCTAAATGACTGTGGATCAGGTTTACAATTAGGGAGGGGAGCTCAGACATGCCCACAGCAAGTGTAACCCAGCCCAGGGGTGTAACAAAGCCCTATTCTTGGGGTCTCTATAGAAGCGGCCACTTCCGGCAGAGGTGACTGGGACAGGCTTTGTGGGGAGGTGCCTGATGCATGATTTTCATTCAGCAAATGTTTGCGGAATGAATGGGGTGAGCTGGAGCCACGGCCTGCAGGAAGGGTAAGGTTTCAACAGGTGCAGGTGACAAGGAGGTGCTTCAGGAGAGGAGGGCACAGTCCTGGGGGTGGGGTGGGGAGGGCAGCTAGTGCCAGGTGGGGAAGGCTAAGCCTCAGCCACCAGATGAGGAATTTGACCTTTATTCTGAAGGCAACGGGAAGCTCCGAGCTGGGGAGTGACAGGATCAAAGCAGTGTTTGTAGAAGATCAGTCTGGCTGGGCACTGGAGAGGATACCTGAGTGAGCAGGAGAGGTGGTGGCGGGGCAGGGACACACCAGGCAGAGGGAGAGTGTGTACATGTCTAGGAGGCTCAGGACAGGCAATGATGTCACCCCCTTCCACTCTGCAGAGGGGGCCTCTCGCACTAGCCTGTCTCCAAGGCAGGTCTCACCGGCCTGCTAGGAGGGAGCTTGGCAGGGAGGTGGGGAATTTCTCAGGGACACAGAGAACATGAGAACACTGCCTCCTTTCTCCTCCTTCCTCCCCTACCTGGGGCCCAGCTCAGAGTAATGGGCCCGGAGGGGGAGAGAAACGCAGCCCTGGAACCGGAACTTGGGTCCCTTTGTTGGTAGGCTCCACCTCCTGTCCTCTAAGATAGAGGGTTGGAAGAGACAAAGAAACTATTAGGCCCCATTAAGAACTGTGCATAAACCCTAGAACTCAGGAACAGAGGGATAATTGAGGTGATAGTATTGCCCAGCCCTGGAGCCCAACTTTCCTGGAAGGGGAAATTTCTGGCCTGGGGCTGGCTGGTAGGAATCTAAGGCCTTAGCCTTTGTGGAGATGAATCATCCTAATCTATCTCTTTGACCCCACCTCCGCCAAAGAGATCCCTTTTGCTCCAGTCTCATTCCTGAATGTACCACACTTCAGGTATCAATGGGGCAAGGCCAGAATAATGGAGGGGGATACCTGCAGGGGAAGAGGTGTTGAGCAGGTTTCTGAAAATGGTGACCATTTCAGACCTTAAATGGTACCATTCATACCTAAGTGCTGAGTGGTCCCTCAGTTTTAGGTATGCTTCGGGGCCCACAATCTCTCCCAGCCTCCAGCCCTGACTCAGCCTGAGTCCCTGGGAGCCAGAGATAGCTATCCCAGCTCTTCAGAGGAAGGAGATAAGATTTATGGCTCTGGACAGGCTCACTCTGGGGAGACTGTGCATACACACCTCCTCCAGCTGCATTCCTCCCGGGCCTGACCTTGTCTTACTCAATCTTTTCCCGGAATTACTACAGGAAATAGTGAGCTGTCTGAACGCACCATTTTCAGAAACCTGCCTAGCACCTCCTCCCCTGAAGGTATCCCCTCCATCATCCTGGCCTTGCCCCATTGAGGTCTATACAACATCTTTTTCTTGGCTTCTGGGCAGGCCTGATCCCGTCTAGGACCAGTGAGAAGGGGGCCCAGCCCTGTTCCTTTTCCACAGAAGCATCCTCCCCATTCCTGGTCACTCATTTCTGCTCCAATGACTCCTTGAATTAGTAAGTCCTTCCTTCAGTCTACCCTTTCACTCCCTTTTGGTGCTTAGTTAAGGAGAGGATGCTCCTCTGTGCGTTGGCTGTTGCCGCAGACTACAGAGTACAGCTGAGGGTCCGCTTCACTCCAGGAGCCCTTTAGCTGAGGGGAGGAAAGCAAAAGACAGAAGGAACGGTGAATTCTTAGAGAAGAGTGCATGGTCTTTTCCCATCACAGTAGTGTCCTATACAAGCAATTATCTTTACAAACATTATCATCATATAATTTATTTTATTTTTAAATTTTCATTTATTTATTTTTTTGAGACAGGGTCTGGCTCTGTTGCCCAAGCTGGAATGCAATGGCCTGTCATAGTTCACTGCAGCCTCAATCTGATTTATTTTACATATAAGAGAACAAAAGCTGAGAGGCCAAATCAAGTATGATTTTTTTTTTTTTTTTGAGATGGAGTCTCCCTCTGTCGCCCAGGCTGGAGTGCAGTGGCGCGATCTCAGCTCACTGCAAGCTCCACCTCCCGGGTTCACGCCATTCTCCTGCCTCAGCCTCCCGAGTAGCTAGAACTATAGGCGCCTGCCACCACGCCCGGCTAATTTTTTTGTATTTTTAGTAGAGACGGGGTTTCACCGTGTTAGCCAGGATGGTCTCGATTTCCTGACCTTGTGATCTGTCCACCTTGGCCTCCCAAAGTGCTGGGATTATAGGCATGAGCCACTGCGCCTGGCCTAAGGTATGATTTTAAGTATAATGCTTTTGGCCGGGTGTGGTGGGTGGCTCACAACTCGGCTCATGTTGAGGCAGGCGGATCACCTGAGGTCAGGAGTTTGAGGCCAGCCTGGCCAACATGGTAAAACCCCGTCTCTACTGAAAAAATACAAAAATTAGCCAGGCGTGGTGACAGGCGCCCGTAATCCCAGCTACTCAGGAGGCTGAGGCAGGAGAATCGCTTGAACCTGGGAGGCGGAGGTTGCAGCGAACAGTGATCATGCCACTGCACTCCAGACTGGGCGAGAGCGAAGCTCCGTCTCAAAAGAAAAAAAAAAGTATAATGCTTATCTCACTACACTGCAAGCACTTTAGGCAATTCAAAGCTCTAAAATCCATATTAATTTAAATGTAATAATACAGGTAATTTTAATAATTTCAAAAATTAATAGTTAATAATAAAAATAATTTAGAGCCGGGCGCAGTGGCTTACGCCTGTAACCCCAGCACTTTGGGAGGCCGAGGCGGGTGGATCACGAGGTCAGGAGATTGAGACCATCCTGGCTAACAAGGTGAAATTCCATCTCTACTAAAAATACAAAAATTAGCCAGGCGTGGTGGCGGGCGCCTGTAGTCCCAGCTACTCGGGAGGCTGAGTCAGGAGAATGGCGTGAACCCAGGAGGCAGAGCTTGCAGTGAGCAGAGATTAAGCCACTGCACTCCAGCCTGGGCAACAGAGTGAGACTCCATCTCAAAAACAAAACAAAACAAAACAAAACAAAACAAAACAAAATAATTTAGAAATAAATGGTCCTGCCCCTTCATTATATAGATGAGGCAACTGTAGCTCAGAGAGGAGCAGTAACTTGTCCAATGTCACACAGCAATTTAGAGACCGAGTTGAGACTAGAACACAGGCTATTTGATTTCCAAACTTATGTTTTCTTGCTACTGCACATTGTTCTAGGAATAGTCTAAAACAATTCTCAAAACAAAAATTTAACTTAATTTCATTTAATTTTCATTATAAACCTTAGAACACTTTGATTTTAATCACACATCCTAGAGCACTTTGGAGGTAGTGGTAGGAATTTGCAGAAGTGCAGTGATGTGAGGGGGGGTCAGTTCACAGGATGAGTGGGAGGGCAGAGAGCTGGGAGCCTGGCTACTGAACCCTCACTCAACCGTCCTGGGCTTCCTGAGCCTCCCCAGATCAGCGGGGAAGCTCCTGGAGGTCTTCTGGAAGGCACCTTCCTTTATTGGAGGTGCTGGCCGATCAGTTCAAGCTCTCATGCTGGCTGCAGAATCTGCCTTCCTGCCTCCTGCATCTCCCAGACTGTCTGCCTAGATCCAGGGGACTGGGAAGCTAAACTTTGGGTTTTGGAGCCAGAAGAGCTGGGTTGAATTCTGACCCTAGCACTTAGACGCTACATGACTTAGGAAGTGGATGGAAAGCTTCTGAACTTTCATCTCCTCGTCTGTAAAATGAGGCTATTTGTACTTATAGGTTTGTTTATTTATTTATTTTGAGACAGTCTTGCTCTGTCGCCCAGGCTGGAGTGCAGTGACGCAAATTCGGCTCACTGAAAAGTCTGCCTCCTGGGTTCAAGCGATTCTCCTTCCTCAGCCTCCCGAGTAGCTGGAATTACAGGCATGTGCTACCACGCCTGGCTAATTTTTGTATTTTTAGTAGAGACGGGGTTTAGCCATGTTGGCCAGACTGGCCTTGAATTTCTGAGCTCAAGTGATCCACCCACCTCAGCCTCCTAAAGTGTTAGGATTACAGGCGTGAGCTACCGTGCCCGACCTCCTCATAGATTTAATTGCGAGGAATAAATGCGGTTATAAAAACCTATGGTACAGGGAGTGCCTGGCATATGGTACTGTCTTCAGGGAGAGAGGGAGATATAAGGTGGGGAGGAGAGACATGGCTTTGGAGGCAGACAGGGTCCAGTTCTGGCTCTCCCATTTGCTACATTTTTTTTTTTTTTTTTTAGAGATAGGGTCTTACTCTGTCACCCAGTGCCATTGTTACTCACAGGTGCAATTATGGTACACTACAGCCTCAAACTCTTGGGCTCCAGTTATCCTCCCGCTTAGTCTCCCAAGTAGCTGGAAATACAGGTGTGCACCACTCTGCCTGGATAATTAGAACAATTTTTTTGAGGGGGAGGGGGGTATAGACAGGGTCTTGCTGTGTTGTCCAGGCTAGTCTTGAACTCCTAGCCTCAAGCCATCCTCCCACTTTGGCCTTCCAAAGTGTTGGGATTATAGGTGTGAGCCACTGTGCCAAGCAGCACACATTGCTTTTAATCCTGAGGCTCAGTGTTCTCCACTCTAAAATGCAGATAATGCTTATTTTATAGTTTCTGTAAGAATTAAAAGCTTTACCACCTTAAGGAAACTCCTAGGCCATGGGGGAATAGCTGAATCCATGCCCAGCTCTGGGAGATCAGGCCAGAGCTGGGGATACACAATCAGAGGCTCCAGGCTGGAGGGCTGGAGGGAGAAGCCTGGGAGGAATAGTCCATCTGGGAGGGCTTCCTGAAGGAAGTCTTTGGGGGTAGAGCCAGGCTAGAGGGACACAAAGAGAGAGGAAGGAGGGGCCCTGGGCCTGTGAATTGCATAAGTGAAGAGGGAGTTTGTGCAGGAGCTGGCAGTCAAGTAGGATAGGGTCAGGCCATGGGGGCCTGGGGGTGGAGGGTTAGTGTGGTGACATGGAGGAGCCATCGAAGCCATAGAACTGTGGGTCCAGGAGGAAGACTAGGGAGTTTGACTTTTGCAGCTGGACAATTGTGAGCAAGAAGTACTGGTCCTCTCCCTCAGAGAGGCTTTCCCTCCTTTGCCTTCCATGTTCTGGAGGCTGCTTTTGCTACTTAAGCTTCTCTTAATGTTCCCTGGATGGTCACCCAGGAAACTTGGGGAGGCAAGGAAGGAGAGAGAAGGTAGAATGTGGCCTTGGGGAATAGATGGCCTCTGCCTGGAGTTCTGTATGGGAATGCATAAACACACAATTAGTTGTGTTGCCATGGGAGATTGACTAACAGGTCCCTGAGGGTAAACTGGCCTGGGCTGGCCCGGGCTTAGCCCATTCCCACCATCCAGGTCAACAGATTTTCCTTAAGGCCTATGAATGGGTCATTGTATCTGGGTTGGGGTTATCTTAGTCCTTAGAGACCAGGGAATGGGGTGGGGGCAGGTTGGTTATAGAGTGGTGGGTAGCAGGTCTTTCCTTTAGCTGAGCTGCGTGCTCTCTAGAGTCTCTCTGTCTCATTTTTCTCTCTTACAGACATATATATGCACACATGTAGGGTCTTGCTACATCGCTGGTTGTCCAGGCTGGTCTTGAACTCCCGGCCTCAAGTGATCCTCCCTTGGCCTTCCAAAGTACTGGGATTACAGGTGTGAGCCACTGTGCCTGGCTGGGCACAGGCTGACGTGGCAGGCTGGTTCAGCCATTTGTGAATTCGTTCATTATATATTGGTGGA
Source organism: Pongo pygmaeus (assembly GCF_028885625.2). Classification (NCBI taxonomy): domain Eukaryota; kingdom Metazoa; phylum Chordata; class Mammalia; order Primates; family Hominidae; genus Pongo; species Pongo pygmaeus. The sequence continues at coordinate 50,578,848 of NC_072383.2, read as the reverse complement.
GTGCCTGTTAGATGTCTTTCTAATGCTGTGGATGTGACGGCCAACAACATAGTCAAGGTCTCTGCCCTCATGGGGCTGTCCATTTTTAATTTTTTTTTAGGTGGAGTTTCACTCTTGTTGCCCAGGCTGGAGTGCAATGGCACGATCTCAGCTCACCCCAACCTCTGCCCCCTGAGTTCAAGCAATTCGCCTGCCTCAGCCTCTTAAGTAGCTGGGATTACAGGCATGCGCCACCACGCCCGGCTAATTTTGTATTTTTAGTAGAGATAGGGTTTCTCCATGTTGGTCAGGCTGGTCTCGAACTCTCGACCTCAGGTGATCTACCTGCCTTGGCCTCCCAAAGTGCTGGGATTACAGGCGTGAGCCACTGTGCCTGGGCTGGGGCTGTCCATTTTGATTGGGAGAGGTCCCCCAAGTCTGCCAGAATCCCTACTGTAGGAGAGGTAGTACAGATGCTCAATAAATAAATGTAATATAGCTCTTTTGGATTGCTAAATAAAATAATAAACATGTTTTGAATCCTCCCTTTTGAGTTATTGACATTATTGCATCTCTTAATGGAGAAAATTGGATCCTGATTATAAAACAGCATAATTGAAAAGAGAATGTTCAAGCTCTAAAATTACTCCAGACTTGGGTTCAATTCCTGTCTCTGTCACACTAACCAAAGGACCTTGGGCTTTAGTTTCCTTGTCTGTAAAATGGGAACAATGTTACCTTCCTCATGGATTAGTTTAGGATTATAAATAATAGATGTGGTGGCTCACGCCTGTAATCCCAGCACCTTGGGAGGCCAAGGCAGGCAGATCCCCTGAGGTCAGGAGTTCGAGACTAGCCTGGCCAACATGGTGAAACCCTGTCTCTACTAAAAATACTAAAATTAGCCGGGCATGGTGGTGCAGGTCTGTAGTCCCAGCTGCTTGGGAGGCTGAGACAGGAGAATAGCTTGAGAACCCAGGAGGTGGAGGTTGCGGTGAGCCAAGATCGTGCCACTGCACTCTAACCTGGGCAACAGAGCAAGACTCTGTCTCAAAATAAAATAAAATAAAATAAAACATAATATAATATATGTAAGAGATCTGACACTTTGACACTTGGTAGGAACCCTGAAAATGAAAGCCATGGCTGAGCGCGGTGGCTCACGCCTGTAATCCCAGCACTTTGAGAGGCTGAGGCAGGCAGATCACTTGAGGCCAGCAGTTTGAGACCAGCCTGGTCAACATGGTGAAACCCTGTCTCTACTAAAAATACAAAAACTTAGCAGAGAGTGGTGGTACATGCCTGTAGTCCCAGCTACTTGGGAGGCTGAGGCAGGAGAATTGCTTGAACCCGGGAGGCAAAGGTTGCAGTGAGCTGAGGTAGTGCCACTACATGCACTCCAGACTGGGTGACAGAGTGAGACTCTGTCTCCAAAAAAAAAAAAACAAACAAAAAAGAAAGCCATCATGATCACCATGGTTTCCAACCCTAATCACTACCACTGCCACCATCATTGGCAGGGAAAGGAGCCCTGGGTTGAGAGTTGGGGAAAGCAAGTGGGCGTCAGTAGGCAGGGCTCTGTTTGCATGGCTAGCTCCCTGGGAATTGGATTTGCAAGCTTCTGTTTTGCATAATGGCGGATTTTTACGTGCCATTTCTTTATTACTATCCTATAAGCTCCTCCTTATAGACCCAACTGCCACCTCCTAGTTATCCTCCACTCTGCTGAGCTAGCACTTTCTCCCACCTGACCACCTACCCTGGGAAGAGGCATCAGACACTATTCTGTTCTGCAAGGAGGTTATTTCATGCAGGGAAACACAAGGCTTAAACTCTCACAAGGCAAATGTATCAAAGTGATGTGAACACAAGTTCCATGGGGGAGGGTGGTCTGAAGGTGGTGAGGGAATGGGGGAAATTGTGTGGAGAAAGGCTTTGGGAAAGGCTGGGGGACAAGCAGGGAGGGTTGGTGAGAGTCAAACTAACATGTCTTGAAAACCTGCTATTTTAGGCACTGTTCCTTACCTGATGATCATATCAGTCTTCTGAAGTAGTTGTTACTATCTGCATTTTCAGCTGGTGAAGTAACTCTTTACACCATTAGGAAGTGGCTGCGAAATTCTTTTGGTTGCACCCTCTGTCCTTTGGGTTTTGGTCACACATGGCTGTGGGGCAGCAGAACATGCATGGGCAGGCTTGGGGCAGCTCCACCTGCGCGGTGTCTGGCAGGGCTCAGATGCCAGTTCTTCCCTTCACAGCTGTGTGAATGTAGGCACTTTTCCATCTCAGCCTGGCGGGGTCTTTATGAATTTAAGTGAGGTGATGCATGCAGCGCATACAGTAGGCCCGCATGTTTCTGAGGCTCCAACAACCCAGCTGATACAGTAGAGGCCCCTTGACCTTCTGCCTGAACCCACCTCATGAACTTCCCAGTTGACGCAGACTCTATTTTCTTCTTCCTCTTCTTCTTCTTCTTCTTCCTCTTCTTCCTCTTCCTCCTCTTCCTCTTCCTCTTCTTCTTCCTCTTCTTCCTCTTCTTCTTCTTCTTCTTCCTCTTCTTCTCCTTCTCCTTCTCCTCCTCCTCCTTCTCCTTCTTCTTCTTCTTTTGAGATGAAGTCTTGCTTTGTCATCCAGGCTGAGTACAGTGGCGCGATCTCGGCTCACTGCAACCTATGCCTCCCAGGTTCAAGCAATTCTCCCTGCCTCCGCCTCCTGAGTAGCTGGGACTACAGGTGCCTGCCGCAACGCCCGGCTAATTTTTTTTTTTTTTTTTTTTTTGAGACAGAGTCTCGCCCTATCACCCAGGCTGGAGTGCAATCGCACAATCTTGTCTCACTGCAACCTTCACCTCCCGAGTTCAAGCAATTCTCCTGCCTCAGCCTCCCAAGTAGCTGGGATTACAGGCGTGTGCCACCATGCCCAGCTAATTTTTTATACTTTTAGTAGAGACAGGGTTTCGCCATATTGGCCAGGCTGGTCTTGAACTCCTGACCTCAGGTGATCCGCCCCCCCTCGGCCTCCCAGAGTGCTGGAATTGCAGGTGTGAGCCACCATACTCGGTCTTTTGTTTTCTTTTCTTTTCTTTTTTTTTTTTTTTTTTTGAGATGGAGTTTCACTCTTGTTGCCCAGGTTGGAGTGCAATGGTGTGATCTTGGCTCACTGCAACCTCCATCTCCTGGGTTCAAGTAATTCTCCTGCCTCAGCCTCCCAAGTAGCTGAGATTACAGGTGTGCACCACCACCACACCTGGCTAATTTTGTATTTTTTTTTTTTTTTACTAGAGACTGGGTTTCACCATGTTGGTCAGGCTGGTCTTGAAAGCCTGACCTCAAGTGATCCACCTGCCTCAGCCTCCCAAAGTGCTGGGATTACAGGCGTGAGCCACTATGCCTGGCCGCAGACTCTTTTCACAAAGCTCCAACTTTTGGGAAGTCCTTGATTACAGGGAGCAGAAGTCTCTCTCTGGGGGAATCCTTCCTATTGGTGCTGGTTATATCCCTTGGGCCACACCGATGAATGTCCCCTCTTCCTCCAGGCAGTCCTGAGGTTCTATACACATTGGGAACCTCTTCTCCAGGGCTGGCACTCCCAGCTCCTGTGCTACGTCTCACTGGAATATGGTGCCCATTCTCCTCTCTAACCCAGGCACCTCCTTGCATCGGTTAGTCCTAAGAGTCAGACAAGAGCCAAACCCTGCTCCAGCATGGTCAGCATGCAAGAAGGCGGGCTTGTCCACACTTGCTTCTGCTGCTGAGGACTGTGGTGGGTTTTGAGACAGCCTCATCGTGCTGTTACCAGAGTGAAGGGGTGTGTGTGGGATGAACCAAGCTAAGGAGGCAAGTATAAACTGCATGTTCAGGGGAGGGTCTACACATTTACTCTGGAGCATCTACTCTGGGCCAGTGCCCTGCTGGGCAGATGCTGGCACTGAGACAGGAACCAGACACAGACGCTGGAGGAACTTGCTCTGTCTCCAAGGAGTGTCTAAAACTGATTGGATGACATGATGGTAAGCCCAGTGGCTCATGGCAAGTGCATGGAACAGTCTAGCTGGAACAGAAGGTGCTAGGGTTCAGCAGGGAGCTGCTGGAAGTGCAGCTGAGTGACCTTGGACTCACGCCCATGCAGGCAACTGCCACATCCTGTTGGTTCTAGCTTGAGTCCATCCCTATCTTCCTGCTCCTACCACACTGCAGGCCTCCAGACCCGCTTTCTGCAGTAGCCCCCTTTCTAGTCTCCTGCCTCTAGTTTTTGCCCCTACCATCTATCCTGAACACCCCAGCCAGCTTAATTTTCCTAAAGCACTGCTTTAAGCTCATCATCCTGCTCCTCCCGTTCTGCAGCCTGCAGAAAAAGCTCTGTCTGGCCTCTGAAACCCCTAGTCCCACCCTCCTCCCCAGTACCTAGCTTTCCTACTCTTCCATAGGAATCCCGTTCCTGTCCAATGGCTTATCACATTTCCAGATCTTTCCATCCATATCTTACTTTTCTAAGCTCAGCTTGATCTAAGGGCCCTCTCCTTCCCCTGAAGTCCTATAGCATACATCTGAATCATTTATTTATCTGAAATCACTATTCCGTTGATAAGGTACAGAAGGTAGACTTTGGCCAGGTAATATTTATATTTATACAAGGGCTCGGTGTGTACACGGATATCTTTATACCTGGCTTCTCTGGTTCCACATCTTTATTGGTGTACATTTTGGTTAGCGTATGTAGTGAACATCTGTTGTTTCTGCCTGTCCAGCATTTGTTTATCTTTTCTTTTCTTTTTCTTTTTTTTTGAGACGGAGTCTTGCTCTGTTACCCAGGCTGGGCTGGAGTTCAGTGGTGGGATCTTGGCTCACTGCAGCCTCTGCCTCCTGGGTTCAAGTGATTCTCCTGTCTCAGCCTCCCAAGTAGCTGGGACTACAGGCATGCACCACCATGCCCGGCTGATTTTTTTGTATTTTTAGTAGAGACGGGGTTTCACCATGTTGACTGGGCTGGTCTCGACCTCCTGACCTCAGGTGATCCACCCGCCTCAGCCTCCTGAAGTGCTAGGATTACAGGCGTGAGGCATGGTTCCTGGCCCTGTCCAGCATTTCTTCCTGGTCTTTTGGCGAATCACACTTATTTTTTTTTTTTTTTTTTTTTTTGAGATGGAGTCTTGCTCTGTCGCCCAGGCTGGAGTGCAGTGACGCGATCTCGGCTCACTGCAGGCTCTGCCCCCCGGGGTTCATGCCATTCTCCCTGCCTCAGCCTCCCGAGTAGGTGGGACTACAGGCGCCCGCCACCTCGCCCGGCTAATTTTTTGTATTTTTAGTAGAGACAGGGTTTCACCGTGTTAGCCAGGATGGTCTCAATCTCCTGACCTCGTGATCTGCCCGCCTCGGCCTCCCAAAGTGCTGGGATTACAGGCATGAGCCACCACGCCCGGCCTGAATCACATTTTTTTGCCCCCTTTCTCTATAGGTTGGGTGGGGCTGATCACCGCTCCGCAGGGTCTTGTTATGTGATCTAGTCTAGTCAACATGATAGTATTCTATTCCCCTGGCTGCAGGGATTGGTTCAGAGATGAGCAAGTGACCTACATCAGCCTAGGAGTGTCAGCCCTGGAACTTCAGCAGGAAGCATCGGGAAAGAGGTGCTCCCTTAGTGGTCGCCCTTCCTGCAGCAGGGAGATGGCCTGCCTGAGGACGAAGCTAACATGGAGGAAAATAGCCAAGAGATGGGGAGAGAGTCTTGGTCCTGATGATATCACTGAGCCCCTTATCTGGCTAGGCTGAAAGCCAAATGCATCCTTGAACTTCTCAATTATAAGAGCAAATAAATGATCTTTTTATGTTTAAGTCTGTTTGAGTTGGGTTTCAGCTACTTGCAATCAAGAATGTGTATCCTTCGGCTGGGAGCTGGGGCTCACACCTGTAACTTTGGGAGGCCAAGGTGGGAGGATTGCTTGAGGCAAGGATTTTTTGTTTTTGAGACGGAGTTTCACTCTTGTTGCCCAGGCTGGAGTGCAATGGTATGATCACAGCTCACTGCAACCTCCACCTTCCGGCTTCAAGCAATTCTCCTGCCTCAGCCTCCTGAGTAGCTGAGGTTACAGGCATGCGCCACCATACTCGGCTAATTTTTTGGTATTTTTAGTAAAGACAGTTTCTCCATGTTGGTCAGGGTGGTCTCGAACTCCCGACCTCAGGTGATCCGCCTGCCTCGGCCTCCCAAAATGCTGGGATTACAGGTGTGAGCCACTGCACCCGGTGGATTTTTTTTTGTTTTATTTTTGAGACAGAGTCTCGCTCTGTCGCCCAGGCTGGAGTGCAATGGGGCAATCTTGGCTCACTGCAATCTTTGCCTCCCAGGTTCGAGTGATTTTCCTGCCTCAGCCTCCTGAGTAGCTGGGATTATGGGTGCCCTCCACCATGTCCAGCTAATTTTTATATTATTAGTAGAGATGGGGTTTCACCATGTTAGTCAGGCTGGTCTGGAACTCCTGACTTCAGGTAATCAGCTGGCCTTGGCCTCCTAAAGTGCTAGTATTACAGGCATGAGCCACCTCTCTCAGCCTGAGGCCAGGATTTTGAGACCAGCCTGGGCAATATAGTGAAACCTCTGTCTGTATAAAAGAAAAAACAAACAAACCTGTAACCGTGTGTTTGGGTTTGGATGTGTGTTATATACGGCTGTGTGTGCACAGGTATGTGTGTGACGTTCGTAGGAAGGTGGTGTGCACGGGACTCTGACGGGTGGTACACACACATGCTTGTGCCTGAGATGAGGATGTGAGGTGGTACTGCACCTTGGCGTGTGTGTCAGGCCATGCAAGTGAGAGGGCAGGTGGGGTGTGTGTGAACCTGAGAGAGTGTGTGAGGGACAAGAGGGCGTGTGTGCTATAGGCTGAGGTTGTGTGCCCACAGGGTGGGGGGTGGGCCTGTGAGGCTGTTTGTTCTGGGAGATAACCCATCAAACATGTGTGCTTTGTATTTATATGGATACATGCATATAAAGACACATGCTCAAAAACACCTGCTTATCATCATGCACCTCTGCCCTCCTGAAAATTCTCATTGTTTTCACACTGAAGCCAAATTCTTTAGAGTCCTTGAAAGGTACATAGAATCATAAAACTTTTGTTGATGGTGGTGGTGAAGCGGGGAATACCAGAATCGGGTTAGGGCCACCCGGCAATATCAGAGGAGGAAACTGACAGGTGTGTTGGGGCATGGCCAGATTTCACCCAGGTTGGAGTCATTGCTTCCTTCCACTCCAGCAGGTGGGGACGGGGTGGGCAGGGCTGGCCTTGGGGCGGCTCACTTTTGAGGAGCCCTGCCACCTGACTCTGCTCTCCATGGGCTGTGGTTGCTTTTATGGTGGGTGATTAACCTCGGCTGAGCTTCCTCTGATACATGGGTATTTATGGCTTCCAGCTCTGATGAGTGCCCTTGATCCGAAGCCTCAATCCAAGGCAGGCAGGCCTTTAGCTATCTTTTGGCTCCCCATTCCTTCCTGCTCCTCCCTTAGCTCCTCATTTCACAAAACCAGGTTGCTTTCTGCAAGCAAGCGCTTCCCAGCCAGGGTACCTGGTCACGCTGCCTGTGCTAAGTGGCTATGACTGTGAGACATATGACTGTGAGACTGTGAGCCATCAGCTCTCTGAGTGTCCACAGCCCCTGGCCTGACCACATCTGGTCTTCAGCAGACCCTTTCATTTGCCCCAGCCTGCCACACACAAATTATCATTTCGCGGAGGCCATGACCATGGAAAAGGCTGGGAATAGCCTAAACTGTGGCTGCCTCTCTGTGTCAGGTGGGATGAGACATGGAGGCCAGGGGACCACAGAGGACCATCCCCTGCCCACGTCTTTTCACCAGTGCTATGCAACTTTCTCTTCTGTATCAGGCATGGAAGTGTCACTGGTCCCGTGGATTGGGAAAGCAAGAAAGGGGCCAGGCCTAGGGTGGGCATCTGTGCTAGGGCACACCAGTGTGGCTTCTACCTGGGACGCTTTGTCAAGTTCCAGGATGTCAGGACATTCAACAGTTCTGTCCAACCCCAAGAGTTGTGGGTTTTTAAAGGGATGACTGAGGGGTGTTTTCTAAACCATGAAGGGCTCTCTTTGTAAAGGGGACTTTTCCAAGAGGCTGGGGCTGGGAGGAGTGGGTTGCAAAACGGAGACTCAGAAATTTTCATCAGAGATAAGAGTGATTTCAAGCAACGCTGCAGTAAGGAATCTCCCCTCTGCTGCCTTCCCCACCGCAGGAGTCCTCCTGCCTTCTTGGGGGAACTTTGGGCCCAATGCTGTGACTCTGCTCCTCTTTCCATCAAAATGTGCCTGCCTTCAGTCCCTTTCCCTCAGACCCTGCCCTGTGGTAGGTACCTGGTTGCTGCTCTGAGGACAGTCTCTTGGTTGTTAAACTGCCAGACCACTTTTTAAAAAACAAATACTTTTCTTTTCTTTCCTTTTTTTTTTTTTTGTTTTGAGACAGTGTCTCACTCTGTCACCCAGACTGGAGTGCAGTGGCAGGATCTCAGCTCACTGCAATCTCCACCTCCCAGATTCAAGCAATTCTCCTACCTCAGCCTCCTGAGTAGCTGGGACTACAGGCATGTGCCACCATACTTGGCTAAGTTTTTCGTTTGTTTTTTGGGAGAGATGGGGTTTCACCATGTTGGCCAGGCTGGTCTTGAACTCCTGACCTCAAGTGATCCACCCACCCAAAGTGCTGGGATTAGAGGCATGAGCCACCATGCCTGGCCCATACCACTTTTCTTGTTCTCCATCGTTATACTGGAAGTGTGGTATAGTGGTTAGGAGCATGGAAAAAGAGCCACACTGCTGCGTGACCTTGGGTATGTTTCTTAACATCTCTGTGCCTCATCTGGTAAAAATAGAGATTATGGCACCTACTTTATAGTGTTCTTACGAAGGTTAAATGAATTAATATTTGTAAGATATTTTTTGCACTATATGTGTTATTGTTACAGTATTGGAATAAGTGACTATATGTCTGTCTGTCCCCCACTGATGTACAGTAAAGGCCATTAGGGACTTGATTCCCTCAGTGTCTTCCCAGTATGCGCCCAGTATATAGTCAGCCATCAATATGCTGATTTAACGATGAAGGATTACTGATGGCCACTTTTCTTTTTTTTTTTGAGACGGAGTCTCACTCTGTCACCAGGCTGGAGTGCAATGGTGCAATCTCAGCTCACTGCAACCTCCGCCTCCTGGGTTCAAGCGATTCTTCTGCCTCAGTCTCCCAAGTAGCTGGGATTACAGGTGCCCACCACCACGCCCGGCTAATTTCTGTATTTTTAGTAGAAATGGGGTTTCACCATGTTGGCCAGGCTGGTCTTGAACTACTGACCTCAAGTGATCAGCCTGCCTTGGCCTCCCAAAGTGCTGGGATTACAGGTGTGAGCCACCACGTCTGGCCTGATGGTCACTTCTCAACAGGGACTTTCAGGAAATACCTTGCCTTGGTCAAAGGAGACTCCTACCTCCTTTGGTTTGAGAGGACCCAAATAGCTCATCTCCCGAAATTTTTTAGACTAGTGCCTGATAAGCAAATATGTGGATAAATGAATGGGTGAATACAGGAAGGAATAAAGGCCTCTAGTCCCTGTCCCTAACTCCCACCTTGGTCCTCGGGTTGCCCAGCAGGAATATCAGAACAGTGGGCCTCTTGATATCAGCTCCGGTGCTAAGCAGCTCAGGCCAGGGGAATCCTCAGGGCTGGGGTGGGGGTGGGCAGGATGCCTATAGCGGAGCCCCAGGTCCTTCCTGTTTGTTCCTCTCCTGCACTCCTGTCCGGTTGCCTGAACACCATGAGGGCTTCCCCTATCTCAATGTCAGCTTCTGAAGTTTCCTTGAAATCCTTGAAATCCTCTCAATAACTTCCACTTCCTGTCACTCAAGTCCCCGGCACCGCTGTCTTCACTGTCAGGAGTGGGACCCATTTGTGTCTGTCTTCTCGCAGTCTCTGTCTCTGTGGCCCTGGCCAGCGGTGGTGGAGTTTCAGGTTCTGGGGATTGAACCACTCTGTTTTCCTTCTTGAGGGACAGAGTATATCACCCTTTCTAAGCAGGAACCCTGCAGTGCTCTGGATTTGAGCTCTGGCCTGTTTCCTCTAGGAAGAGAAAGAAAGTGTGTTCCTAAGGGTCTTGGTGTTGGGACCAGAGCTAAAGCATGGTGCCTGACTCTGGCTGCACCGAGGAAGCTTTGAAAATGCAGACGGGGTGCGACCTGAGCATGTACACTTTTATAATCTCCCACGGGTGATCTTGATGTGATGGAGAACCAGAGTTAAGGGGAAGGACTCTGTGGACTGAGCCATAGCTGGGACCTTCCGCCTAGGCTTCATGCTCACCCAGTGGGATGACCTTTTTGGTTTGGCGTCAGTGGAGAGGAGGGTGAGAGAATGTTGAAAATGTGAGACAGGCTGTGTGCAGTGGCTCACGCTGTAACCCCAGTACTTTGGGAGGCTGACGCAGAAGGACTGCTTGCATCCAGGAGTTCGAGTCAGGCTGGGCAACACAGCGAGATCCTGTCTCTAAAAAAAAGAAAAAAAAGTTTGGGAGATGTCATCATCTCCAGGCTGCTGGGCTGGTGCCTCCTTCCTCCACAACAAGGCTGTGCTGTCCTCCCTCACTTTTGTTCTAATAATTTCTAATCATATCTCTTATCACAACCAAAATTTCAAACCAGAGAACATTCACAGATTTTCATCTTCAGTGTGTAAAGCTCTATGGTGATGGATGTGGATCAAAGGCTTTCAGAGTTGGCGGGACTTGGACATTCTAATTCAAACCCTAGCAGATGTGAGACCCCCCTCCCACCGAGCCAGTGGACAGCTGGTGAGCAAGGTCCCTCTCCATGTCTCCAGGGACAGGAGCTTGCTTCCTCTCTGGCAGTCCATTTCCATCCTGGCTGGCTTTAATCATCAGATCCATCACTGATCAGGAGCAAAAAAGTCAGCATTTGCTAAGCTTTGACAATGAAAAATTTTAGCCTTGAGGCACATAACACAAAATTAGCAATCGAATTGACTCTATTATTCATGATGCTGCTTCCCGAGGGGTGTACCCACCACCTGTGGCTTCCTATTTAAACAAATTGTTCTGCTGTCTCTATGCTAAATGCAGCTATTTCTATACTAATAATAACACTTTAAAATGCTCCATCATTTAAAGGGATTTCGGGGACTTTTCGGGCATTGCCTTAACCCAGAGGCAGGAAGCCTCTTTACCTGGGGCATCTAAACAAACTCTTTCCTTCTTTCCCCTGACCCCTTATGCTGGGCACAAAGCCCCTGCTTTTTATACGTAGCTCATTTATGCTTTTGTGGTTATCTTTTTGTTACAACTTCGTTGAGCTATAATTCGCATACAATATAATTCAACAATCTGAAGCTTGCAGTTCAGTGGTTTTTAGTATGTTCACAGACTTGTGCAGCTTCACCATCATCAAATTTGTTTATTTATTTATTTATTTTTGAGACAGAGTGAAACTCTGTCTCCCAGGCAGGCTAGAGTGCAGTGGTGCAATCTTGGCTCAATGCATGCGGCCTCATCTTTTGGGGCTCAGGTGATCCTCACAACTCAGCCTCCAGAGCAGCTGGGACTACAGGCGTGTGCCGCCATATCTGGCTAATTTTTGTATTTTTTGTAGAGAGAGGGGTCTCATTATGTTGCTCAGCTGGTCTCAAACTCCTGGGCTAAAGTAATCCTTCTGCCTCGGCCTCCCAAAGTGCTGGGATTATAGGTAGAGCCATTGTGCCTGCCCACCACCATCAAATTTAGAACATTCTCGTCACCCCAGAAAGAAACCCTGTACTCTTTAGCATTCACCTCCATTCCTCCCCATCCTAGGCAACCACTAATCTACTTCCTGTCTCTATGCTTTGCCTATTGTGCACATGTCATATAAATGGAATCATAGGGTACCTGATCTGCTATGACTGTCTCCTTTCACTGAGCATAGGGGTTTCAAGGCTCATCTGCATCCAACATGCATCGGTAGTTCATTCCTTTTAATTGTAACATTAGATTGTATGGATATGCCACATTAAAAAAATCCATTCATCATTTGGTGGACATTTGTTTTGTTCCCACTCTTTGGCTATTATGAACAAGGCTGCAGCAAATGAGATCATCAGTCCTGATCACTAAGCAAAACTTGTTCAGATCCCGGGAGGCGGAGCTTGCAGTGAGCCAAGATTGCGCCACTGCACTCCAGTCTGGGCGACAGAGCGAGACTCCGTCTCAAAAAAGAAAAAAAAACTTGTTCAGAGCATCTCTTCCCATGATCATGAGTGATGATAACAGCTACCTCCCCACCCCACCGGCCCCAAGACTTAATGCCACTGCTCAGGGTCTCAGGGCCTTCTCTGAATTATCCTGCACCATCAGAAGTAGGGGGCCTGGCCCTCACTCCTGGCCCACAGGGAGTGAATGTCTCCTCCTTCCCTGGTTACTCTCCAGGAAAGGCGGTTTGAGGCAGAGTTGTCTGGGTAGGGCAGGCACCGCAAACACGTTGTTCCCTTTTGTCCGGCAGGCAGCTGTGTGTAGACCACAATGCCTTACAAGGAGTTGTACCTGTGGGCCTGCCCCAGTCTGGTTCTCTCTTCCCTCACCACTTGGCACTAGTCCCAGGGGCCTTCTCCTTCTGCCTTTAACCCTGAGGTCCCAGGCAGGGGCCATCAGAGAGGCCGACTCTGGCCTCTTCTCCTGCACTGAGGCTGGGCTTGGGGCATCTGGGGGAAGGTTTGGCTGGGGTCTCTGGGCGATAGAGAGCTGACAAATGAGACAGAAACACTTCTGGCCCTGGACGGTTCCGGGCTGCCCCAGAAAAAAAGGGCTTCTCCTGGCTGGGTAAGGTCTGGGTCAGCCCTCCAGCCTGCATACTGCAGGGTCCCTGGCAACCCCCTTTGTCCTCACCTTAAACAAGGGACACTCCTAGAACCAGGGAACCATAAAGTTGGGGTGGAGGGGACAGAAATTTCAGGAAGGGCTTTGGGGTGCTGTTTTTTTCCTCCTTGTGTTGCCTAAATCAGGACCTGAGTGCCCCCTGCTCCCTCTAACAGCAGCGTGGGGGAGGGAAGATAGGGAGAGTGCCTGTCCTCCCTTTCCAGGGCTGCCATACCCGTCTGACCAGCCCCTCCCTCCCTCCTTCCGCCTTCCCTGTCCCAGGTTTGGCACGGGGCCCAGCCCTTCTCCCTTTGGTCTTCTGGAAAAAGCTTCTCAGCCCTGGTGGGTGTGGGTGTTTGTTGGGGAGGGGGTAGCATGCATTCCAATCACTCTTGGGAAAATTAGGCATTGTTTAAAGGAGCTGGGAGAAGGCCTGGTGTAAATAGGTGCTAACTGAATTTCCCCTGCTCCATTCAGCATAGCAGGAGGCAGGGCCTGGGGAGTGGAGGGGAGGGGAGGAGAAGGAGCCACTCACAGTGCCCGCTCTGGGGATCTGTGCATTTTTCTGGAAGGGACTTCAATGTGTGTGTGTGGGTGGGTGGGGGTGTGTGTGGGGGTGTGTGTGTGTGTGTGTGTGTGTGTGTGTGTGCATTGTGAAGAGAGCTTGTCTGTGTGTCTGTCTTTTTAAGTTTATGTCTGTCCTCCAAGGAGGGGGCTTCTGGGTCTCTCTGTCCTTCTGGGTAGGGATCCTATGTGCCTGTCTTTCTGTGAGCCTGGGTGTCTCTCCTAGAGAAGGATGGGGAAGAAACTGTACATCTGTCCTCCCAGTAGGTGGTCACCCCCTTCCCTGGGTCAGGGCTGTGTCACCTGTCCCTCTCCTCAAGGGGATCTGGCTGTCATCTGTTAGTCCTTCCAGTTCAGTTTCATCCAGTCCCCACATCACACCCTGCAGTATCTTCCAGAGAACTCAGCCCCAGTCATCAGGTAATTGCAGGTGGAATCTCTGCCTTGGGGACCTAAACCTCCTGCCTTCTACCCACAGCATGCCCTGCCCGGCCCCACCCAGGCCTGGGGTGCCTTGCTCAGCTCCCCAATCTCCAACCTCCCACAGGTGAATGCTACGTCCCAACTTGCCCTCCTGACTCACTTTGATAATGGGAGACAGGTGCAGGGACTCTTCCTCTATTTCCTCTGGCCCGTTGAGAGCCTGGGGAAAGCAGGAGGGTCCAGGTAGCACTACCAGTGCCACGCCACTCCACTGTACCCCCTGCCGTCCTGTCTCACTTCCCATGATTCACTCACTGGGAGCAATGGGAGTGACTCCCGCAAAGAGCAAGAACTAAGAAGTCCCTGACATAGCTCCCATCTCCTCTCGCCCCCCCACCCCCACCCCTGTGTTCTTTGCCTTCTAGCCCTGTTTGTCATTCTCTAGGCCCTTCAGTGAGACCTACAGTGTTCACCTGGCCCAGGGGATCCTAGGATCTTGGAAGGAGAGGAAGCCCCTGGGTTATGTTCAGGAAAAGTGCTGTGTTGGATCTCTCTCTTTTTTTTCTTTGAGATGGAATCTCGCTCTGTCGCCCAGGCTGTAGTGCAGTGGCACGATCTCAGCTCACTGCAACTTCTGCCTCCCGGGTTCAAGTGATTCTCCTGCCTCAGCCTCCTAAGTAGCTGGGATTACACCATGCCCAGCTAATTTTTGTATTTTTAGTAGAGATGGGGTTTCACCATGTTGGTCAGGCTTGTCTTGAACTCCCGACCTCGTGATCCGCCCACCTCAGCCTCCCAAAGTGCTGGGATTACAGGCGTGAGCCACCGCGCCTGGCCTTGGATCTCTTTTTATCTTGCACCTTCAGACGTAGAGGGACGACAGCCACTCTGTGTGTGTGTGTGTGTGTGTGTGTGTGTGTGAGTGTGTGTGTGATGCTTATTCATTCATTCATTCCACAAATATCTACCCAGACCCTCTTGGCATTGCACCAGGTGCTAGGGGTAGAACAGTAACCTGGAGAGATGAGGCAAATGGCTGATTTCAGATTTAAGGCTTTGGACTCCAGCTGTTCTGTCATCCAGCCCAGGCAGGCCCTCATAATCGCTTCAATCAGGGAGAACACAGGAGAGTTTCTTTGGGGTGTCAGCAGCTCAGAGGAGACCCAAATGCTAGGAGACCCCTTTTTCCCATGCTTCCCAGTCCTCCAGTTTATTTCCCCCAGGAGGGAGGGAGACAAGACCCAGGAGTCAGGGTTGTAGTGGCTGGGCGGCCTAGGCAAGTCTGCTTGTTACAGGCGCTTGTGCCAGGACAGGATTTCTTCCAGTTTCATATTCACTGAATTGCCTTTTCCTGGGTTTCTGGGGGTGGTGCTGGAGTGGGCTCCAGGGTTGGAACGGGCCCTTGGGTGGCGGCAGCTCTCTGCTGCCCCCACCTGAGTCCTGCCCGGAGGTGGCAGGTGACGGGTTAGGCCCAGCCCCCTCTGGGCCTAGCCACTCAGGTACGAGGCCTTTCCCCCCATCCCCCGGGGCTGGGCTCTCTTTTATAAAAGGCCATTCCTGAGAGCTCTCCTCACCAAGAAGCAGCTTCTCCGCTCCTTCTAGGATCTCTGCCTGGTTCGGCCTGCCTGCCTCCACTCCTGCCTCCACCATGTCCATCAGGGTGACCCAGAAGTCCTACAAGGTGTCCACCTCTGGCCCCCGGGCCTTCAGCAGCCGCTCCTACACGAGTGGGCCCGGTACCCGCATCAGCTCCTCGAGCTTCTCCCGAGTGGGCAGCAGCAGCTTTCGGGGTGGCCTGGGCGGCGGCTATGGTGGGGCCAGCGGCATGGGAGGCATCACCGCAGTCACGGTCAACCAGAGCCTGCTGAGCCCCCTTGTCCTGGAGGTTGACCCCAACATCCAGGCCGTGCGCACCCAGGAGAAGGAGCAGATCAAGACCCTCAACAACAAGTTTGCCTCCTTCATAGACAAGGTGAGGGTCCCCCCTGCATGGCTGACTGTGCCCGCGGCCCCTTTCTCTTGGTAGTCCCGGTCCCTATGCACATCTCCAGCCCCCAACTGGAGTCCTGCTGGGCCTCACCCGCCCTGGCAACACTCCCCCTTCCAACCTCCGACTCACCCCTCCCGTGCACCTTGGTTTGGGCTGGGTGAGGGTGGGGAGAGGGTCTGGACAGCCGGGATGAATCCTGGGGCTTCCTCCTTCCCTTTTAAACTGGAGGGTCTTGGAAGAGAGAGACAACTTAAGGGTACAGCCTAGTTCCCACCACCCCTCTCTACAAATCCCGTTCTTCCCCAGGTCATTCTGTCCCCAAATTATAAAAAATAATAGCGGTTATTGTTCTCACCCCAACTCGAGTTCTGACCGTCTTTTAAGCTGTCACCCTGCGGCAGTCCCAGCTGTTCGGGGACTACCCTCCTCCAGATTCGCCTCTTCCCCGGCACTACCCTAAGGGCTCCCCAGTGGTGCCTTTGTGATTTGTTTTCTTTTTTTTCTTTTTTTCACATAGGGGTTTGGTGTGATTCTATCATTCTAGGAGAAGGAAGTGGGTGTCTCGGTTCAAACGGGCAAATATTGATTGAGGCCTTTGGCGCCCGGAGGCCTGAGTGCGGGGGTCACAGAATGAGTCATACCCCGGCCCCTGCGCCGGCAGCGTGGGCGGGGCCGAGGGCGGGGTGAGGGACTGCGGGCAGCAGTCTCGGGACGCGCTCCTCCACCTGGCAGAGCTGGGCGTCGGGGGTGGGGTGGGCTGGGGTGGGGTGGAGGAGGCGCCAGGGCCTGGCCTCGGAAAGCCCATCCAGGATTCAAAGTCTGCGGGCGTGGGACGCCCCTCCCGGGGTTTACGTCCTGTTAAGTTTATGGCTTCAGATAACGCGGTCGCCCACCAACGCCCCTCGCCCATTCAGCCCGTGTCCCTTTCTCGCGTCCTGTCCCTGCTCCGCCCCAGCGGCCTGGCTCCACGTTCACACAGCAGGAGCCAGGCCGGGTTTTGCAGCCCTGGGACTCCGCTGCCTGAGGGGCCCCGGGCCCCTGGCGGCCCCGAGGATTGGGCCCTTCACGCTGACTGGCTTCTGGGAGGCATTGTGGGAACGGGAGGAGGGAAATCCTGGGGCAGAGTGCGCCGGGAGGAACCGGAGCCCCAGGAACCCTGTGGTCGGGGGCCCTTGGCGCTCCAAGCGCCGGGACTTGACTTGTTGACTGCGTTTTGCTAGCCCTGGTGTCCTTATAGAGAGCAGCTAAGCATAGGCTTTGGAATCTGAATTCTTGGTTCGCACTGCTCTGCTGGTTCCTGGTTATGGACTCCCTTGCCAAGTCTTATTTCCTCATCTATAAAATGAATATGAGAGCCCCTAAATCCAAGAGTTTTTGCCTATTCAAACTTACATATGTAAAGAGTTCAGCAGTGCTTCGCCCACATTCCATTAGGATAAGATGTTATAATCACTTTTTAAAAAAAAAATAATTTTGGGACAGAATGACCTGGGGAAGAAAGCGATTTGCAGAGAGTGATGGAGGGAACTAGGCTGTACCCTTAAAAGATTTCTGTCTTCCAAGAAGACCCTCCAGTTTAGAAAGATTTACAAGTTCTTTTGTTTGTTTGAGACAGAGTCTCACTCTGTCGCCCAGGCTGGAGTGCAGTGGTGTAATCTCAGCTCACTGCAACCTCCGCTTCCTGGGTTCAAACGATTCTCCTGCCTCAGCCTCCCGAGTAGCTGGGACTACAGGTGCGTGCCACCACACCTGGTTAATTAGTAGGGACAGGTTTTCAATATGTTGGCCGGGCTGGTCTCGAACTCCTGACTTCAAGAAATCCGCCTGCCTTGGCCACCCAAAGTGCTGGGATTACAAGCGTGAGCCTCCACGCCCGGCCTCTTTTTCAATCTTAACATCTTTAGAAAGGTTAGCTATTTTTGGCCGGGCGCGGTGGCTTACGCCTATAATCCCAGCACTTTGGGAGGCCAAGGTGGGTCAATCACAAGGTCAGGAGTTCGAGACCATCCTGCCTAAGATGGTGAAACCCTGTCTCTACTAAAAATACAAAAAAATTAGTGGGGCGTGGTGGCAGGTGCCTGTAGCCCCAGCTACTTGGGAGGCTGAGGCAGGGGCAGGAGAATGGCATGAACCCGGGAGGCGGAGCTTGCAGTGAGCTGAGATCTTGCCACTGCACTCCAGCCTGGGCCACAGAGCGAGACTCCCAAAGAAAGCTTGGCTGTTTTTATTGATCTGTAATATACAATCTATGTAAATGAAATTAGGCCTATTGGTTTGCAAATGCAGCTTTAACATAATTCCCTTACCTGTCTCCTTCCCCCACCCAATGCTAGAGGGACATTGCTCCCCACCTCACCATCATGCCATGCTTTCTCCCCCTGGTCATAGGTGATCCTTCCAGAACAGCTAACCAGGTGCCTGGGGTCTGGAGACCTTACTGCTTGGGAAGTGAATTAAGAGAAAAGACTGCTTGCTTCCCTCCAGACTTTGAGCCCTGGCCTGATGTAGACCTTTTTGCTCTCCTTCGTATAGGTACGGTTCCTGGAGCAGCAGAACAAGATGCTGGAGACCAAGTGGAGCCTCCTGCAGCAGCAGAAGACGGCTCGGAGCAACATGGACAACATGTTCGAGAGCTACATCAACAACCTTAGGCGGCAGCTGGAGACTCTGGGCCAGGAGAAGCTGAAGCTGGAGGCAGAGCTTGGCAACATGCAGGGGCTGGTGGAGGACTTCAAGAACAAGTGAGCAACTCCCACCCTCCACCCAACTGAAGTCACCGTGCTCTCCTCCACCCCTTGGGACCTTGGGACTAAGTCCCCATGGCCCTCTGTTGTGGGCAGTGCAGTCCTATCTAATTAGGGTGACCACATGATGAGGTTTGCTCGGAACAGTCTGTGTTTATGCCCAGGGTCCTAGCACAATTGTTGATAGTACCCACCCCCTTTCAATCTCAACTGTCTGGATTTGGACAACAAATTATGCATCAATGTTTATGTGGTAAACCTGAGACGGGAGAGATAGGCAGCCTACGGGCCTCACTTTTGTACTTAACATTCTGGCCCCTCTTTAGTTTTGACCCTTGACCTCTAGCAAACTCTAGAAAGTTCTGTTTGAGGTCTCATGTGAGGCCCTGCTGTTAACACTCTCAAGGTGTCCAATCCGATGTGTATTCATGGATTTGGAGAGAGATTTCCTGCTTCCCGTGGGCTGAGGGAGGGGTGAGGGTGGGAGAGGGCAGCTGGGGAGGGCAGAAGGACCAGCCTTCTCATATCCTGCATCTCTGTGAACTGAATTTTCCTGATTTTCACAATGCCCCTGTCTCCCAAAAGACCAAGGGCAACCTCCTTTTTGCCTTCATCCTCTAACTCTAAGTCTTTTCCTCACAGGTATGAGGACGAGATCAATAAGCGTACAGAGATGGAGAATGAATTTGTCCTCATCAAGAAGGTGAGGGAATCTCCCTTCTCCTTTCTGGACACTGGAGGCTGGGGCTCAGAGACTCAGACCAAGAGGCTTTCTGGGTTGTGTCCCTAAATATTCCTAAGTAGTGGGACAAACTCATTTATGTCAACATTTGGGTGCACAGAAAGGTAGACAAGGATGGAGTAGTAGGTGCATTTGGACAGAACTCTTGACATCGATGTTGGGACATGGTTCAGAAAACAGAGCAGTAGAACTGGAGATCTGGCTCTAGAAGGCTCCCTAGAGGAGGTGGAAGAGGGTGCGCTGCAGGAAGCAGAGGTGAAGGTGTGTGGGCTGAGAATGCACATGTGATGGGCAGAGGCTGGGCTGGGAGATCAAACCACAAAGTGGGCAACTAGAAAATCCTGTGACCAGGCCATTGGGTGGAACTTGGGAGCCCCTTGGTTGGGGTTGGGTGTGGAAACCCAGCTCAGGCTCCCCTCTCCTCATCCCCCAGGATGTGGATGAAGCTTACATGAACAAGGTAGAGCTGGAGTCTCGCCTGGAAGGGCTGACTGACGAGATCAACTTCCTCAGGCAGCTGTATGAAGAGGTATGTTCTTGGTAGCAGGAGAGTGAGGGTCCCCCAGCCTTGTCAGTGCCTCCACCCTGAGACTCAACCAGAAGCTCCTCCCAGCCCCCAGCACACTAATAAGACAAAGGCCCACTGCTGACTAATTACAGCCACCAATATTTGCTCAGCTAGTATTGGGTCTATATGTTCTATCCCCCGCATGAGGGATGAGTCATTACCCCATTTCACAGACGAGAAAGTGGGTTCAGAGAAGTGAAATAACGTACCCAAGGTCATCATAGGGTGTGGTGATTCAGCAGCAACTCTGTCCCCAAAGCCCTTGTTCCTAATCTTTGAGCTGCATTGGATCTCTCTGTGCACCTAGTATTGGTGCTGCATTGGATCTCTCTGTGCACCTAGTATTGGTGCACCTAGTTCCTTTTTCAAGAACTTTGCCCTCTCCCTAACCCTGACTCCCACCTGCTCCTCTCCTCTGCTGCCCCTGTCTTATCCCCTAAGAAAGGCTGTTGTGGAAAAGGGGGCTCCCTGTGTGCAGAGACAGGGCCTCACCACTTGCCCTCTTCCCCCACAGGAGATCCGGGAGCTGCAGTCCCAGATCTCAGACACATCTGTGGTGCTGTCCATGGACAACAGCCGCTCCCTGGACATGGACAGCATCATTGCTGAGGTCAAGGCACAGTACGAGGATATTGCCAACCGCAGCCGGGCTGAGGCTGAGAGCATGTACCAGATCAAGTATGAGGAGCTGCAGAGCCTGGCTGGGAAGCATGGGGATGACCTGCGGCGCACAAAGACTGAGATCTCTGAGATGAACCGGAACATCAGCCGGCTCCAGGCTGAGATTGAGGGCCTCAAAGGCCAGGTATGGGCAGGGCTGGGGGTGGGAGGGGATCCTTGGACACATCCTGGTGAGAGGAGATAATGTAGGAAGAGTGAGGGTTCTGGGAGTTGGGGAAGGAATCCTAGACCATGGTTCAGGAGTTAGAGGGGCAGCCACAGTTCAGCTTCTCAGTCTGCTTCTGAGAAGCTAAGGGATGCAGGGAAGTTCCCTTGGGCCAGGACAGAGGTGAAAGGGGGCTGGGGCAGGTATGTTGGGGCTCGTGATGCGTGCTCCCAAGCCTGCTTTAATCAGTCATATGCATCAGGGTAAGGTTGAGCTCTGCTGCTTTAAGGAAAGTCTAGAACCCAGGGATCTAGTCCAGTTAGTGTGGGGGGACCTTACAGTGTCGCAGGTGAGAAGGGTGTGGAGGGGAAGCACCTGGAAGCTGCTCATGTCTCCCTGATCTGCTTCCTTAGTCTCATTTATTTATTTATTTATTTATTTTTGAGACGGAGTCTCACTCTGTTGCCCAGGCTGGGGTGCAGTGGCGTGATCTCAGCTCACTGCAAGCTCCGCCTCCTGGGTTCACGCTATTCTCCTGCCTCAGCCTTCGGAGTAGCTGGGGCTACAGGCGCCTGCCACCAGGCCGGCTAATTTTTTTTGTATTTTTACTAGAGACGGGGTTTCACCGTGTTAGGCAGGATGGTCTCGATCTCCTGACCTCGTGATCTGCCCGTCTCGGCCTCCCAAAGTGCTGGGATTACAGGCATGAGCCACAGTGCCTGGCCCTTAGTCTCATTTAATTTGAGCTGGGGGGAGTCAGCCTAGGTGGTGGTGGGGAGGACCCTAAGGGAGGGTGGGAGCAGGGGAGAAGAGAAGGCATACCCAACCTGACCTACTTACCTGTCCCCTACCCCACAGAGGGCTTCCCTGGAGGCTGCCATTGCAGATGCCGAGCAGCGTGGCGAGCTGGCCATTAAGGATGCCAACGCCAAGTTGTCCGAGCTGGAGGCCGCCCTGCAGCGGGCCAAGCAGGACATGGCGCGGCAGCTGCGTGAGTACCAGGAGCTGATGAACGTCAAGCTGGCCCTGGACATCGAGATCGCCACCTACAGGAAGCTGCTGGAGGGCGAGGAGAGCCGGTGGGTGTGGGGACCTCTGACTGGACCCGCTTCCCTATCCCTGGGACCTGGAGTGGGGACGGTGGGAGCCCCCTGAAGCCCCTTGGGACTTGGGGTCCTGTTGTTCTGGGCCAAGAAGGGCTAGGAGTTGGTCCTGACACCCCATTTGTCTGGGTACAGGCTGGAGTCTGGGATGCAGAACATGAGTATTCATACGAAGACCACCAGCGGCTATGCAGGTGGGTGTCCAGGGCCCTGCGATGAGGGCGGGAGGCAGGGCCCAGGGAGGGGGAGGCCTCAGCTCCAGCGAGCTCACAGTGACCTCACCCTGAGCACTCATGTTCTTGGGAGAATCCTAGGGTGGGGAGGCCCATACTCAGGACCCCAGTAAGAGTTACTATTAGAAAGCACCCAAATAAGCCATAGCTGTGTGCCAGGCACTGTGCTAAGTATACTACAGGCTTTATGTGATTTATTTTATTTATTAATTTAATATAATGTTTTTGAGATGAAGTCTCGCTCTGTCACCCAAGCTGGAGTGCAGTGGCGTGATCTCAGCTCACTGTAACCTCCACCTCCTGGGTTCAAGAGATTCTCCTGCCTCAGGCCTCCCAAGTAGCTGGGACTACAGGTGCATACCACCATGCCCGGCTAATTTTTGTATTTTTAGTAGAGACGGGGTTTCACTATGTTGGGCAGGCTGGTTTCGAACTCCTGACCTTGTGATCGGTGCTGGGATTACAGGCATGAGACACTGAGCCTGACTGTAATTTATTTTTTATATGACACCTGTAAACATCTTCAGTTGAGGAAGCTGAGGTCCAGTTAAACGTCCAAGGTGACACAGCTATATATATGGCAGCTGTTTCCCACCCTGTTCCTGGTTTTCCCTGACAGTTCTGGAGTAGTGGACCATGCAATCCCTGATCAGGCAGAGCTGGGTTAACCTCCCATCCCTGGGGCTGTGTTGGGAGTGAGCAGGGAGAAGGGGCATGGAGCCTGCCGCGGGGTGGGCTTCTGTACTCACGTGGCTGCCTCTGTCCCTCACCAGGTGGTCTGAGCTCGGCCTATGGGGGCCTCACAAGCCCCGGCCTCAGCTACGGCCTGGGCTCCAGCTTTGGCTCTGGCGCGGGCTCCAGCTCTTTCAGCCGCACCAGCTCCTCCAGGGCCGTGGTTGTGAAGAAGATCGAGACACGTGATGGGAAGCTGGTGTCCGAGTCCTCCGACCTCCTGCCCAAGTGAACAGCTACGGCAGCCCCTCCCAGCCTGCCCCTCCTGCGCTGCCCCAGAGCCTGGGAAGGAGGCCGCTATGCAGGGTAGCACTGGGAACAGGAGACCCACCTGAGGCTCAGCCCTAGCCCTCAGCCCACCCGGGGAGTTTACTACCTGGGGACCCCCCTTGCCCATGCCTTCAGCTACAAAACAGTTCAATTGCTTTTTTTTTTTTGGTCCAAAATAAAACCTCAGCTAGCTCTGCCAACTGTCCTTGCTGTGTGTGCATCTGATGTCCACCGGGGTGGGAGGGAGGTGGTCAGGAGGCCTCTTCCTGGGACTGAGAAGCTGGGAGGGGTCCAGGAAGCAGGGGGTGCACAGCAGGAAAGTCTGACCCCCTTATCTGTTCCTAAAGAGGCTCCTTTGTTGAAACCTGGTTGAAACCTTGTTGCCATAGATGTCTACACCTGTATAATAGTCATTGACCTATGCACAGTGCTTTCTGGTTTACAGTGTGCTTTCAAATACCAAGGTTCATTTGATCTGTGCAGCAAGGCCCAAGAGGCAGGCAGAGCAAGTTTTTGAGGGCTTTATCAGCAGAGAGCTTAGTGTGCTTCCCCTACACCTTGGCATCAGGACTATCTGCATATAAGGAAAGCCAGGCTCAGAGAAGCCAAGTAGTTGGCTCATCTAGAAACTAGCAGATTTGGCATTGGAACCCAGAGCTGTCCAGCTCTCAGGCTTGTACTTCTTGGCCAGGCACATGGCCTTTCCTTGTGGCCAGACACGTCTATTTACCACCTTCAATCTTTGCAGTCAGGGACTAAGGCATCCTGGCTTTTCCATCCCCTCAGAGGTTCAGAGTCTATTCTCAGCCATTGGGTGTGTCATACCCACAATTTCTAGAAGCTAAGATTGTATGGGACTTGGCCCTTCCCCACTCCACTCAGTCACAGCCACCACCCCCTTCCTATCCTTTTTACAAGCTGTGTGTATGATATAAAGGGTGTGTGTGCATTCTGTGTTTGCATGTGGAGGGTGTACTGTGTGTGCATGGGTGTGCACAGTGTGTGAAGGGGTTTGCCTGACTCTTGAGACAACCTCCAAGGTTCAGGGTGGGAGGGGTTAGGACACAGCTGGGTGGGGCAGTGCATCCCCACAGTCCTACTCCACTGCCACCAGCACAGAGTTCCAGGCAGCCACCCTGTCCATTCAGCATTGGGCTAAGGGCACAAGCCCTTAGCACAACTGAGATGGGGGCATTTCCAGACTTTCTGAAACACCAATGGAGATTAGACAGACAGGCAGAGGGTACTGTGAGTGGGGACAAGCTGGTGCAGGAAGCTCCTGTCGGGCTCTGCTGTGGGGTCTCTCTCCAGGGCTCCTGTCTCTGGGTCCTCAGCTTCCCAGCCCCTGGGCTCCCCTCTGAGGGCCCCATCTCTGCACCTCCCTAGCTACCACACAGTGCCTCTCTAGCTACCCACATTGATGGAGCTGGGCTTCCAGACTGAGCCCAGGAACCCCCCACCACCAACCCCTCCCACCCAGCCCCAGGGCCAGGCCCAGGGATTTGCACACTGTCACCTTAGAGGATCTCACTTTTTGGTAGTACACATTAACAGCACCATTATCCAGAGCAGGGCTCTATTTTGGCAGTGGCCCACAGTAAGAAATTCATTTTATCACCACCTGCAAATATTTACATATATGTGTGTGTGTGTGTGTGTGTGTGTGTGTGTATATATGTGTATATATATATGTGTGTGTATATATATATATATATATAACTGAAACAAAAATTTCATGAAACAATACCAACCTTCTGCCTTCTGCTCACATGTAGCCTGGCCCTCAGCAAGAATCAGGTGGGTGGTGTTAGAGCCCAGTGCAGTCATAGCACCCAGTGAGAAGGATCTCTTACCATGGGAGCCCTAAGTCAATATTTTCAATTGTGCCCCATCCAATCCTCCCTGAAGCCAGTCACCTGTCTTATCTGGCCCTGTTCCCAGAAGCAGGCATGCTGGGGGCAGCCAGGGGCCCCACCAGATAGTCTCCTGGGAATTTCCACGCCCTGGGTGTTTGCTCAGGGAAAGGCAGGATGGCTCCAGGGAGAATTTCCTTTCCCTCCCTGCTTGCTCCTTCCAGGTTCTGGTGCATCTACCATGGGATCAAGGTTACCCAGCATTAAATGGACACCATCCCTCCCATTTATCTTTCAGAAACTACACAGACAGAAGAGCTGGAAATCCAACGGTCATTTAGATGAGGGTTTTCTCACCCTTCCTCAGGAAGGACAGGAACTGACATTTCTTAAATATCCACTTCACCTGCTTGTGGGTCATCTCATTTCAACTCTCCAACCATCCTGTGAGGCAGGGCTTAAAACCCTATTCATGGAGGTAGAATCAGTCTAAGCTTATGTAAGTGGTGTCCTGACTCTTGACAGTACTAGATTTCTTTTTTCTTTTTCTTTCTTTCTTTCTTTCTTTTTTTTTTTTTTTTTGAGACAGAGTCTTGCTCTGTCACCCAGGCTGGAGTGCAGTGGCGCAATCTCGGCTTACTGCAACCTCTGCCTCCTGGGTTCAAGCGATTCTCCTGCCTCAGCCTCCTGAGTAGCTGGGACTACAGGCACCCGTCACCATGCCCAGCTAATTTTTTGTATTTTTAGTAGAGACGGGGTTTCACTGTGTTAGCCTGCATAGTCTCCATCTCCTGACCTCACAAAGTGCTGGAATTACAGGCATGAGCCAGTGAGCCTAGCTTTTTTTTTTTTTTTTGAGTGACAAGAGTTTCTCTCTTGTTACTCAGGCTGTAGTGCAGTGGCGTGATCTCGGCTCACTGCAATCTCCGCCTCCCAGGTTCAAGAGATTCTCCTCCCTCAGACTCCGAAGTAGCTGGGATTACAGGTGCCCACCACCACGTCCAGCTAATTTTTTGTATTTTTAGTAGAGACAGGGTTTCGCCATGTTGGGTAGGCTGGTCTCGAACTCCTGACCTCACGTGATCCGCCCACCTCGGCCTCCCAAAATGTTGGGATTACAGGCGTCAGCCACTGCGCGCAGCGTTTTTCTAGAGACAAGAGTCTCATTCTGTCACCCAGGATGGAGTGCAGTGACACAATCTCGGCTCACTACAACCTTCGCCTCCTGGGTTCAAATGATTCTCCTGCCTCAGCCTCCCGAGTAGCTGGGATTACAGGTGCCCACCACCACACCCAGCTAATTTTTGTATTTTTAGTGGGGACGAGGTTTCACCAGGCTGGTCTTGAACTCCTGGCCTCAAGGAATCCGCCTGTGTTGACCTCCCAAAGTGCTGAGATTATAGGCATGAGCCACTGCACCTGGCCAGTAATACTAGATTTTTAACGCATATAAGTGAAAACAATTTTTTTTTTTTTGAGACAGAGTTTTGCTCTGTCACTCAGGTTGGAGTGCAGTGGCTTGACCTCAGCTCACTGCAACCTCCACCTCCCGGGTTCAAGCGATTCTCCTGCCTCAGCCTTCCAAGTAGCTGGGATTACAGGCGTGCACCACCATACCTGGCTAATTTTTGTATTTTTAGTAGAGACAGGGTTTTGCCATGTTGGCCAAGCTGGTCTTGAACTCCTGACCTCAAGTGATCCATCTGCCTCAGCCTCTCAAAGTGCTGGGATTACAGGTGTGAGCCACTGCACCCAGCCAAAAATTTTTTGAATAGGTAACAAATACATTTTATATATAATTCTTTTTTTTGTTTGTTTTTTTGAGATGGAGTCTTTGCTCTGTCACCCAGGCTGAAGTGCAGTGGCACGATCTCGGCTCACTGCCAGCTCCACCTCCTGGGTTCATGCCATTCTCCTGCCTCAGCCTCCCGAGTAGCTGGGACTACAGGCACCCGCCACCATGCCTGGCTAATTTTTTTGTATTTTTTAGTAGAGACGAGGTTTCACCATGTTAGCCAGGATGGTTTCGATCTCCTGACCTCGTCATCTGCCCGCCTCAGCCTCCCAAAGTGCTGCGATTACAGGTGTAAGCCACCGCACCCGGCCTTTATACATAATTCAAAAGTACAACAGGACCCTTCACCAGTCACCCAGTTTGTCTTCCAGGGGGCAACTAATGCTACCAGTTTCCTGTGATTCATTCCAAGTAGAATTTATTATATATAGTTACATAGGGACATACGTGCATATGTTTCTATCTATCCTTCATGAAGGGTATTGTACTATATGTGTTGTTACACGCCTTGCTTTAACATTCACTCAATACCTGTTCCTTCCATATCAGTATACAAATTGCTTCTCCACTCTTTTTCACAGCTGCGTAATATTCCACTTTGGGATGTGCCACAATTTACTTAACCAGTCCTCTATTGGTGAGTATTTGCTATGACAATGGTGAGGATATCTTAATAATTCCTACAAGTGGAATTGCTGAAGCAAAATGTGTGCACATTTAAATTTTAGTAGACTTTTTTTTTTTAAAGCTTGATTTCTTATGGGACTGAATTTTAGTTTTTTAGAAAATTTACATGTGTAGAAGAAGGTTCCTGTTTGACTATTCCAGATGAGCCAGGCATTATCCCCCACTTCCCTCCACTCTGCCTTTCCCAACCCAACCACCCAGGATTAAAATAATGAGTCTTCCAAGCATTTGTGGACTCTTCTGCAGATATTTTAATACCAAGGTTTTGCTCTGCCTGCCGGGTGATCTGGGCTAAGGTGGTCTAGGAGCTCCCCTGTAGTAGGGGGATCTGAAGGTGGGCTAAGGACGAGGGCAAGGCCGACTTGAGTGTAAGGTGGTGGGAATGGAGGAGTGAATGTTAAAGCAAGGCATGTGACAATGCAGACAGTACATACCCTTCATGAAGGATAGATAGAAATGTGTGCATGCATGTCCCTGCGTAGTTATATATCATAGATTCTACCTGGTGGGAAAGGAGGAGGAAGCACGACTGCAAGGAAAGGAAGGCAGGGAAGGAGACCAGCATGGTGGGTGGCCCCCTAGTTCAGTCTCCGTGCTGCCCTTTTACACATTGTGGTGGGCATAGTTGCTTTGTCTAGCCAGGACCCCTTCCCCTTTCTTCTAGTAATGCAAAGCTTCCCCACCTCCACTCCTGCCGCGCCCCACTTCTTTTCAGGAACTGTTCCTCCTTAGCTCACAGGATCTCTGTCCAGGCACACGGGGTTCACAATGGGCCAGCCTTGGCCTATCACAGTTCCCTTTGTTTCCTCCTTGCCGAGGCATATTGTACATACAATAAAATGCAAAACGTGCTTTAATGGGGAATGTACAGCCTGATGAGTTTTTTATTTTTTATTTTTATTTATTTATTTATTTTTTGAGATGGAGTTTCACTCTTGTTGCCCAGGCTGAAGTGCAATGGCGCGATCTCGGCTCACTGCAAGCTCCGCCGCCCGGGTTCAAGCGATTCTCTTGCCTCAGCCTCCTGAGTAGCTGGGACTACAGGCATGCGCCACCACCCCGGGCTAATTTTGTAGTTTTAGTAGAGACGGGGTTTCTCCATGTTGGTCAGGCAACTCCCGACCTCAGGTGATCCACCCGCCTCAGCCTCCCAAAGTGCTGGGATTACAGGCGTGAGCCACCGTGCCCGGCGCCTGATGAGTTTTAACTTATGTTCACACCTGTAATGTAGAACATTTCCTATATCACAGAAGGTTCAATTGGGCCCCTTGCCAGAGTGCACTTTTTTTTAGTAGACTTATTTTTTAAGAACAGTTTTAGCTAGGCGCAGTGGCTCATGCCTGTAATCCCAGCACTTTGGGAGGCTGAGGCGGGCGGATCACGAGGTCAGGAGATCGAGACCATCCTGGCTAACATGGTGAAACCTCGTCTCTACTAAAAAATACAAAAAAATTAGCTGGGTGTGGTGGCGGGCGCCTGTAGTCCCAGCTACTCGGGAGGCTGAGGCAGGAGAATGGCGCGAACCCAAGAGGCGGAGCTTGCAGTGAGCCGAGATCGTGCCACTGCACTGCAGCCTGGGCGACAGAGAAAGACTCCGTCACAAAAAAAAAAAAAAAAAAAGAAAAAAAGAGCAATTTTAGGTTCATAGCAAAATTGAGCAGGAGGTAGAGGGTTCTGATATACATTCTACCCCTACACCTGCATCCCACATCAGAGGGCTGCATTTGTTGCAACATCATCAACATCCCACCTCAGAGGGCTACATTTGTTACGATTGATGAACCTACATTGACATATCATTATCACCCACAGTCCATAGTTTACATTAGAGTTAACTCTTAGTGTGGACATTCTATGGGGGCCACGTAGCTACCATTACAGTACCATACAGAATAGTTCACTGCCCCCAAAATCAGAGTGCATTCTCAAAAATATGAATCAGATTCGGTTACTTCCTTATATGGAAAACCCTTTATTTTTATTTTATTTTTTTCTTTTCTTTATTTTTTATTATACTTTAAGTTCTAGGGTACATGTGCACAACATGCAGGTTTGTTACATATGTATACATGTGCCATGTTAGTGTGCTGCACCCGTTAACTCGTTAACTCGTCATTTACATTAGGTATACCTTCTAATGCTATCCCTCCCCCCACCCCCACCCCACGACAGGCCCTGGTGTGTGATGTTCCCCACCCTGTGTCTAAGTGTTCTCATTGTTCAATTCCCACCTATGAGTGAGAACATGCGGTGTTTGATTTTCTGCCCTTGCAATAGTTTGCTCAGAATGATGGGAAAACCCTTTATTTTTGACACCCAGAATAAAGCCCTGAATCTTGACTTGGCCCACAGGCTGTGCCTACTCTTCCTTCTCTGAGGCCTCATCCTGGCCACTCTGTCCCTTGCTCTCTGATGCAGTGGTGCAGGCTTTTCAGGGCATAGCCGACATGGAATTTGCTTCTGCTCAGGGCATTGCATGGCTGGTCCCCTGCTTGGAACACCCTGCCTTTCCTAGTCACTCCCAAGCTTTCTGCTCAAACGCAGCTTCCCCAAGAAAGTCTTCTGACACCACAAGACAAGACAAAAAGTTTTATGACACCACAAGACAAGAAAGTCTTCTAGACACCACAAACTGAGTGGCGTGTTTCTATGATAAGTTCCCAAGGCACCCTGTATTTTCTCCCTGTAAATTACAGTCACTCATTCATCTGCAGAGGTATTTTATTAGTATCAGCCTTACCCCATACACTGTAAGCTCCATGAGGGCAGGGACCACACCATGTCTGCTTGGTTCTCCAGTGGTTCTTCAGTGTTTAGCAGAGTGCCAGGCACATAGTAGGTGGTCAATAAAAATTATCAAATAAAAAGGAATGAACCATTTCCATATTGATGGCCATCTTTTTTATTTTTTTGAGACAAAGTCTCACTCACAAAGTCACCCAAGCTGGAGTGCAATGGCATGGTCTCGGCTCACCGCAACCTTCACCTCCTGGGTTCAAGCGATTCTCCTCCCTCAGCCTCCTGAGCAGCTGGGGCTATAGGCACGTGCTACCATGCCTGGCTAAGTTTTGTATTTTTAGTAGAAACGGGGTTTCATTATTTTGGCCAGGCTGGTCTTGAACTCCTGACCTCATGATCAACTCACCTTGGCCTTCCAAAGTGTTGAGAGTATAGGCGTGAGCCACCGAGCCCAGCCCAAACAATTTGGGAGTTTGATAAGTTTTTTTTTTTTTTTTGAGACAGAGTCTCACTTTGTTGCCAGGCTGGAGTGCAGTGGCATGATCTCGGCTCACTGCAACCTCTGCCTCCTGGGTTCAAGTGATTGTCTGGCATCAGCCTCCTGAGTAGCTGGGACTACAGGCACGTGCTGCCAAAACCAGCTAATTTTTGTATTTTTAGTAGAGACAGGGTTTCACTATGTTGGCTAGGATGCTCTTGATCTCCTGACCTCATGATCCGCCTGCCTCAGCCTCCTAAAGTGCTGGGATTACAGGTGTGAGCCACCATGCCTGGCCAGCCATCTATTTCTTTTTCTGCAATTTTAACCCTTTTAAACTCTTTCCTTTTGGGGAGATGTATTAATTCGCTCAGACCTAATCCAGAAACAGCTGGTGGATTGATCTTTGAAAGCATTTCCCCACGAAGTGGCCTTGAAGAGATTCTGGACCACACCCAGCCCATGACAGCAACTGACACTCTTTAGGTGCCTGAGGAAGGGGTGAGCAGAACAGAGTTAGGGCAGAACTTGGCTTGCAACATGTCTAGAGTGTGTGCCTGGTGCCTGGGAGCTGGGGAGGATGGTGGCAGAGGGGAATACAAAGACACATAACACAGGATCCTTGTCCTCAAACTCTTTCTAGCTGATCTGGAAAAACAATACATATTCCAGAAAAGTCAATTTCATTTGTTCAGTCATTAAGCAAACATTGGGCATCTAGGGTGAACCAGGCCTTGTCTTAGACAAAGGATGGAGGAGGGACTAGGTGTTTGGAACATGGCAAGGTGAGGAAGAGTGTGCATGGTGGACTGTGGGGATTTAGTGAGGCATTGAACCCTGGTGGTCCCCTAATACCTGCTCTCCCCTTTTCCTCAGTAATTAGAATCCTATTTTTTATTTGGGTATACGGCTTTCTGGAATAAAGACATTTTCCTGCATTGTTTATGATTAAGCTGTGGCCATGTTTCGAAGGGATAGAAGTAGAAGTGGAGGGTACAGGGTCTAGGAAGTGTCCTTAGGCCGGGCCTAGTGGCTCACGCTTATAATCTCAGCACTTTGGGAGGCTGAGGTGGGCGGGTCACCTGAGGTCGGCAGTTCGAGACCAGTCTTTCCAACATGGAGAAACCCCGTTTCTACTAAAAATACAAAATTAGCTGGGCGTGGTTGGTGGCGCATGCTTGTAATCCCAGCTAAGCGGGAGGCTGAGGCAGGAGAATCGCTTGAACCTGGAAGGCGGAAGTTGCAGTGAGCCGAGATTGTGCCATTGCACTTCAGCCTGGGCAACAAGAGTGAAACTCCGCCACAAAAAAAAAAAAAAAAAGGGGTCCTTAAAGGGAGAGGAAGGGTGAACTGCTTCTTTCACCCCTCCTTTCTGCCAGCAGGAATGCATGCATAATGGCCAAAGTTTAGCAGCCATGTTGGACCATGAGTGACCTGGTGAATGGAAGTCACCCTTGGCTGAGCAAGAAAGAGATGGGATCTGGGTCCCTTCCATAAAGCAGTGCCATACTGGCCTTAGACAGACTATCTCTATAGGTCTGGGAATTGAGAGATAAATATCTGTCCGGATTGAGCCACTGTTTTTTTTTTTTCTTTGTTACTCCCAGCTGAAGCGAATCCTAAGACTGAGCACATCAGCTTGTCTCAGAGGTGTGGCTGCCGGAGGTGTGGCTGGGCGATGAGCAGAGAGAACACTGGCAGGGAAGCAAACTGGCTTCCACATTCTTGGCTTGCTCTGGGACATTTGGGAAATCCCTGCCTTCTCTGGGCCTTGGTCCCCTTTTCTTGAACAAAGAGGAGGGGCTGGACTTCCTGTTTTTCACAATACCTTTGAGCCAACCCACTTTATTCTCTGGACATTTTGTTGGGTCACAGAGGCCTGGGATGCAGGGCTGAGAAATTTGTGGTTGATCTCAGCAGCAGTGGGTGACGTTGGAGATTGTTTTTCTTTCTTTTCTTTTCTTTTCCTTTCCCTTCCCTTCTCTTTTTTTATCTTTATTTTTACTTTATTTTATTTTATTATTTTTTTGAGACGGAGTCTCGCTCTGACACCCAGGCTGGAGTGCGGTGGTGCAATCTCGGTTCACTGCAAACTCTGCCTCCCGGGTTCACGCCATTCTCCTGCCTCAGCCTCCCGAGTAGCTGGGACCACAGGCGCTCACCACTACGCCTGGCTAATTTTTTGTATTTTTAGTAGAGATGGGGTTTTACAACGTTACCCAGGATGGTCTCGATCTCCTGACCTCATGAGCCGCCTGCTTCGGCCTCCCAAAGTGCTGGGATTATAGGCTTGAGCCACTGTGCCCGGCCCTTTTCTTTTCTTGTTTCTTTTTCTTTTTCTTTCTTTTCTTTTCTCTTTTATTTTCTTTTGAGATGGAGTCTCATTCTGTTGCCCAGGCTAGAGTGCAGTGGCATGATCTGAGCTCACTGCAACCTCTGCCTCCCAGGTTCAAGCAATTCTTGTGCCTCAGCCTCCCCAGTATCTAGGATTACAGGTGCGTGCCACAACACCTGGCTAATTTTTGTATTTTTAGTAGAGATGGGGTTTCACCATGTTGGCCAGGCTAGTCTTGAATTCCTGACCTCAGGTACTCCACCTGTTCAGCCTCCCAAAGTGCTGGGATGACAGGTGTGAGCCACCTCGCCTGGCCTGTTTTTCTTTTTTTGTTTTTCTTGGGGTGTGGGGAGCAAGGAAGGGAGCTGATGGAAGCAGTTTCAGGAAGATGGGCCCTGGCATCCTCTGCAAGGGACACATGATTAAAGTCAGCACAGTGGGATAAGCCCTGGGTGAGGGGGCAGAAGACCTAGGTGGGCACCCTGGCTCTGCCACTCACACAGGATCTATGACCCTGAGGATGTTGCCTCCCTGCTCTGAACTTCAGTTTCTGACAGTGAAATGGGGACAATCACATTGCAGTGTGTTCATGAGGATTAAATGCAGTAATGTTTATTAAGGTGATGCATGTGAAGATGTTTTGCAAACTATAAATAAAGATGCATGCTCTTTCCCTTAGGATCCCCTTCGAGATGAACTATCTCTCTGTCCCCTTCTGTGTCCCTCACCCACCCCAAGGCAGCACATTCACTTTCCACAACCTCCATTCAGGTTTTCTTTTTCTTTTTTTCATTTTGAAAGCAGGAACTGTTTATTAATTGACCAGATTAGAAAAATAATCCTGGTAGCTGGGCGCAGTGGCTCATGCCTGTAATTCCAGCACTTCGAGAGGCAGAGGGGGGCAGATTACAAAGTCAGGAGCTTGAGACCAGCCTGGCCAACAGGGTGAAACCTCGTCTCTACCAAAAATACAAAAAATTAGTCAGGTGTAGTGGCAGGTGCCTGTAATCCCAGCTACTCAGGAGGCTGAGCAGAATTGCTTGAACCCGGGAGGCGGAGGTTGCAGTGCTCCGAGACCATGCCACTACACTCCAGCCTGGGCAACAGAGTGAGACTCTATCTCAAAAAAAAAAAAAAAAAAAAAAGATTATGGTAGGCACTTAGTTCATCCTTCTAATAAGCCTATTGATGTAGTCTTCCCTGTTGCCAACATTCATTTTCTAAAAAATGGGTGGTCTTTTTCTTCATTCCACCTCACGGAGAGAATTTGAAGGGCCACAGGAAGTTATTTGCTTTTTTGAAGTTTTCCAACAGTACAGATCTCACGAATCAGATCCTCCATGCAGATGATGCTGTATTTACCAAGAGATTAAGCAAGCAAAGTGTTCTCCATCAAGGCAGCTCATTTCTTATTAATTTTGTCATAACCACACTTATAGATTAGTTCATTTACTGACTTCAGATTTGGGTACCCCCAGGCAATATATGGTTCTACAAATCCTCAGCATGTTAGTAGAAGCCTTGTTGAGCTTCACAAAGCTTCCATTGAAGATTTGACAAAGGTGAAGAAGTTGCAATGCCTTTTGGTCCTGTGGGCTCACACATTGATACCTCTGATTCTGATGATCGCCAGCTTGGTTGGGTTCTGCAGGTACATAGTGGTTACCAGCTTGCTGAGCCATTTGAATCTCAACAGTTCTATCTATCTGCTTATATTCCTTGTGATAGTGCTTCACTTTTCCATAGATGAGCTTCCTCCTCGCCTTTTTTTTTTTTCAAGACAGAGTTTCGCTCTTGTTTCCCAGGCTGGAGTGCAATGGTGTGCTCTTGGCTTACTGCAACTTCCGCCTCCCCAGTTCAGGCAATTCCCATGCCTCAGCCTCCTGAGTAGCTGGGATCACAGGTGCCTGCTACCACGCCCAGCTAATTTTTGTATTTTTAGTAGAGATGAAGTTTCTCCATGTTGGCCAGGCTGGTCTTGAACTTTTGACCTCAGGTGATCGGCCCGCCTCAGCCTCCCAAAGTGCTGGGATTACAGGTGTGAGCCACTGAGCTTGGCTCTCCTTGCCTTTTGAAGCATCGTTTGGGCAAACTTCTTTCTCAGGCACGCAAAATAATATGGAAAAAAGCTCAGGTTTTTCCAGGACACCTCCATGGTTCCAGCCAGGAAAGAGCTCCATTCAGGTTTTCCTTCTCATGTCTGCATTGGGTTTCAGTTTCCAAAGCGCTCAGGAAGTCTCTGCCTTGTTTGATCCACACATGTGCCCTGTGAGGCCGACTAAAACCCCATTTTATAGGCCACGGAGGGGCAGACTCTTAGGGTCGCCTAGCTATTTGGTGGCCGCATGGATCAGAACAAAGGGCTCTAAACCTGAGCTTTTTCCAGATTATTTTTCCTGCGCAGACTCTTCTAACTTAGGAGAAACTTGCAGGCTTGGAGGAGAGGACCCGAGTGGGACCATGCTGGATGGGCCTGCCTTGTGGTGGAGAGAGGGAGACAGTCACCACCTTTGCTCCTTTGGGTCTCTTTATCCAGGCTCCTGGCGCCCCCTGGAGGGAATTGTGGGGAGTGTCCAGCCAAACACCCCGCCCTGCCGTCTCCTGGCTTCCAGGTGGTCCCCTGACAATACCTTTCCTTCCAGCTCCGTCTACTTTTGGGTATTTATTAAAACAGTAAGACTTGTGAAATTAAATAATTCAAACTTAAAGGTGTTGGAACTTTAAATTATTTTGAGCCCTGAGTGGAGGATAACTATGTGGCCCGTGCCACACACACGCAGCTGTGACTTCCTCCTTTTCCTGTAAATGATTAGAAGTAACCAAATAGTGTCAGAGATAAGACTCCCTCAGATCATTACCCCTCCTCACGGAATGTTAACGCAATCTTCTTTGGAATGTAGCAAGCTGTAATCAATCAAATTGCTGTGACCTATGTACTGGCTTTGTATGGAAAATGTGGAACTCTGTTAAACTTCCCTGTTTCTGCCTAGAGAAGTAAAACCCTGGGAACGCTGACTCCATTCCTTTGAAGTCTGTCTTTTCTGGGAGGCCATCTGGGTGGCTAGCCTCTAACTTTTGTTTTTTTGTTTTAGAAACAGGGTCTCACTTTGTCATCCAGGCTGGAGTGCAGTGGCTCAGTCTCAGCTCACTGCAGCCTCTACCTCCTGGGCTCAAGCAATCCTCCCATCTCAGCCCCCCAAGTAGCTGGCATTACAGGTGCATGCCACCAAAACAAGTTAATTTTTTGTAGTTTTGGTAGAGACAGGGTTTCACCATGTTGCCCAGGTTGGTCTCGAACTCTTGAGCTCAAGTGATCCGCCCATCTCGGCCTCCCAAAGTGTGGGATTACAGGTATGAGCCACCATGCCCTGGCCTATCCTCAAACTTTATGCTCAGATAACCTCAATACTTAGGCACATTTCTGACTCTCATTGTTAAAAGTTGACAGAATGTAAGAACTTGGTTTTTTATTATTTACTTATTTATTTATTTTTTGGCCAAGGGAATAAAAATCTTAAATGCCAATGGGGGCAGGTAGCTAAGGTAAAAGAGCAAAGTAGGTCTATAAGAAAATGCAGACAGACATTAGGCTGAGCATGGTGGCTCACACCTGTAATCCCAGCACTTTGGGAGGCCAAGGCAGGAGTTCGAGACCAGCCTGGCCAACATGGTGAAACCCCATCTCTACTAAAAATACAAAAAATTAGCCAGGAGTGGTGGCACGCACCTGTAATCCCAGCTACTAGGGAGGCTGAGGCAGGAGAATCGCTTGAACCCAGGACGTGGAGGTTGCAGTGAGCTGAGATCACACCACTGCACTCCAGCCTGGGTGACAGAGTGAGACTCCATCTCACAGAAAAAAAAAAAAAAAAAGAAAATGTAGACAGACACATAATGCTGTTTGCTCATTAGAAACTTTGGCATATTCCTTGTGTTCACAAAGAATTATGCTTTGCCTTACTTTTTTTTTTTTTTTGACGGACTGTCACTCTGTCACCCAGGCTAGAGTGCAGTGGTGTGATCTTGGCTCACTGCAACCTCCGCCTCCCAGGTTCAAGCGATTCTCCTGCCTTAGCCTCCGAAGTAGCTGGGACTACTGGCACATGCCACCATACCCGGCTAATTTTTGTCATTTTAGTAGAGACAGGGTTTCACCATATTGATCAGGCTGGTCTCGAACTCCTGACCTCAGGGGATCCACCCACCTTGGCCTCCCAAAGTGCTGGGATTACAAGTGTGAGCCACCGCCCAGCCTGCCTTACTTTTTTTTGAAGCATATGGGGCTCTTATTCTCTCACATAGATTGAAATGTAGACACAAGTGTGGTTTAATTTTCTGTTTCTCCTCTGGCTTCGCTCTTCCACCGGGGTGAGAAATCCAAGGGGCCCAGGGAGTACACGCCCAGAAAAGGCCTGTGTCCTGAAGTCCTGTCCAAATGGCCTAAGCATTCTTCAGGAGCTGCTTGGACTTCTTCCCCATGCCCCAATTCCTGCATACTATTAGTCCTGGGGCAGCTGGGGTGAGAATTAGGGGTGTCTAGATCTGCACTGTCCAGTAAGGTTGCCACTATTCACATATGGCTACGTGACTTGAAATGCAGCTAATCTGAATTGAGATGTTTTGAGAATATAAATTGTACACTCAATCTTGAAGGTTTAATATAAGGGAAAAAGAATGTAAAATATCATATTAATAATTTTTTATATTAATTACATATTGAAATGATATTTGGAGTATATTGGGTTAAATCAAATATATTATTAAAATTAATTTCACCTACTTTTTAAAATGTGTGTACTAGAAAGTTCCATAAGTGGCTTCCACTTGTATTTAATTTACTTATATATTTCTTTTTTTTTTTTTTGAGACGGAGTCTCACCCTGTCTCCCAGGCTGGAGTGCAGTGGCACAATCTCGGCTCACTGCAACCTCCACCTTGTGGGTTCAAGAGGTTCTCCTGCCTCAGTCTCCTGAGTAGCTAGGACTATAGGCGCATGCCACCACGCCTGGCTAATTTTTTTTTTTTTTTTGAGACAGAGTCTCGCCCCGCCTAGGCTGGAGTGCAATGACATGATCTCAGCTCACTGCAACCTCTGCCTCTTGGGTTCAAATGATTCTTCTGCCTCAGCCTCCGGAGTAGCTGGGATTAAAGGTGCCCACCACCACACCCAGCTAATTTTTGTATTTTTAGTAGAGACGGGGGTTCACCATGTTGGCCAAGCTGGTCTCGAACTCCTGACCTTGTG
Organism: Pongo pygmaeus; assembly: GCF_028885625.2. Lineage (NCBI taxonomy): Eukaryota > Metazoa > Chordata > Mammalia > Primates > Hominidae > Pongo > Pongo pygmaeus. Next base: position 50,540,650 of record NC_072383.2, on the reverse strand, counting down.
ATCCGCCCACCTTGGCCTCCCAAAGTGCTGGGATCATAGGCGTGAGCCACCGTGGCCAGCCAGCTAATTTTCTGTGTTTTTAGTAGAGACGGGATTTCACCGTGTTAGCCAGAATGGTTACTTATAGATTTCTATTGGCCTGGTACAGATAGCACTTGGAAGAGCAGCTGGGGCATCCACAGACTTGCGTGCCAGGCCCCTGGCCTGCAGGAAGGAGCTGAGGTGAGAAGAGCTGGGAACTATGGCTCTCCTTTTGCACTTTTTCCTGGTTCCTCAAATGTTGGGATCAGGTCTGAGGCAGCCTCTTTACTCACCCTCTGCCAATGTAGCCACCCGGGAATGTGGTTCCAGAGTGGCCAGAATTTTCAACTCTGCAAAATAAATTAGAAATTTGGATTTTTACATGAAATCTCTTTATTTTTATTTTATTTTATTTCTTTATTGTTTTTTTAGAGACAGAGTCTTGCTCTGTTGCTAGGCTGGAGTGCAGTGGTGCCATCATAGCTCACTGCAGCCTCGACCTTCTGGGCTCAAGTGATCTTCCTGCATATGCCTCTGATTTTTAAATGTTGGCAACTAATTCAAATGTTTAGAAAAAATGGCCAGGGACGGGGTGGCTCCCGTTTGCAATCCCAATACTGTCTACTAGTTTTCCTCTTCAATTTCCCCTCCTTTGAATGGTTCTCTTTTACTCAGTGCAGGAAGCACATACATGTACAGTTCCCCAGGCTCAAGATGGAATCTTATAAAATCCAAACAATATAGGAGCAGAGGGCTGGCACAGTGGCTCATGTCTGTAATCCCAGCACTTTGGGAGGCTGAGGCAGGCGGATCACCTGAGGTCAGGAATTTGAGACCAGCCTGGCCAATGTGGTGAAACCCCGTCTCTACCAAAAATACAAAAAATTAGATGGGTGTGGTGGTGCGCACCTGTAATCCCAGCTACCCAGCTTGTACCCAGGAGACAGAGGTTGCAGTGAGCTGAGATCGTGCCACTGCACGCTAGCCTGGGTGACAGAGCAAGACTCTGTCTCAAAAACAAAAAACAAACAAACAAAAAACAAAAGAAAAAATGGCTGGGGGCGCAGTGGCTCATGCCTGTAATCCCAGCACTTTGGGAGGCAGAGGCAGGCAAATTGCTTGAGCTCAGGCATTTGAAACCAGCCTGGGCAACATGGCTAGGCCCCATCTCTACCAAAGAAAAAAAATATTGCTGGGGCCGGGCGCAGTGGCTCATGCCTCTAATCCTAGCACTTTGGGAGGCCAAGGCGGGCAGATCACTTGAGGTCAGGAGTTTGAGATCAGCTCTGCTGACATGGTGAAACCCTGTCTTTACCAGAAACACAAAAAATTAGCTGGGTGTGGTGGCACACACCTGTAATCCCAGATACTCAGGAGGCTGAAGCAGGAGAATTGCTTGAAACTGGGAGGCAGAGGTTGCAGTGAGCCGAGATCACGCCATGGCACTCCAGCCTGGGTGACAGAGTGAGACCCTGAGACACACACACACACACACAAACACACGCCCGGGGGTGGTGGTGCATGCCTGTGGTCCCAGCTACTTGGGATCACTTGACTGGGGGCGGGGGTTGGGGGGGGTATGCCGGAGTTTGCATTGAGCAGAGATCGTGCCAGTGCACTCCATTCTGGGTGACAGAGCTAGACCTTGGCTCGAAACAGACAAACAAAAAGCCAAAAAACAAAACAAAACAAAAACAAACAAACCCGAAACACACAAAACAAAACAACCTGTCCTGGACAAAATCAAACAAGCCACAGGAAACATAGCAGAGAGACCGAGGCCAGAGAGGCAAGGCTCGCCTTGATTCCTGCAGCATAAGAACCTGAGCCAGCACAGAGGCGATTGAGGTGGAGCTGATTAAAGGGGCAAAATCTCCAACACCAGCTTCTGCCTTCATTTCTAGACTTTGAGAATCCAGTATTGGCACTGGGGGACAGTGCTGTGCTGGGGACCCAAGGGACACAGAGAAGTGTGGGCAGCCGTAGGTTATCCTCTTTCCCTGCAGCCTGCTGTCAGCCTGCTTGAACTTCTGAAGAATAGGCACCAAGACGGCTAGGGTTGACCGAAGCGGGATGGATTTGTGCAAACCGGAGAGACATCAGACATCCACTAGGAGGCAGCAGAGGAGCAGGGAAAGAAACTGCTCTCCCGGCTTCCGGAAGCCGAGCCTGCACCCCTTCCCACCCCCTCACTACATCCTCCCTATCCCAGAAGGCTGACTTGGGAGGTTGTTGGGTTGCAGGCCACCACTAACCCATAGGGTGGCTTTGTGCAAATCAGAGGAAGCTCCCATCCTCATGGGAAATGTAGGCTAGGGCATGACTTGGTGAGCGGAGCTTGGGGTGGATCAGTCCACGTCCTCCTATGCCCTGTGCCCCTGGCAACCCAGGGGCCATAGTGGCGGGTGGGTGGGGGGAGCTGAGGGCGGAGGGCACTGAGGAGCAGGGTGAGACTGGCGTGCTGCTGCTGGTGTGCCCTCCGCTGCACTGTGCACTGGAGGTTTGAGTGCCGGCGCGAGGCAGCAGGGGCTCCCCGCAGAGGGCGCCACATTGCCCCGCGCTAGCTCTGCGCCGGCTCCGGCCTTTCCAGCAGGTGGCGGGTTCCACCCTCTGTCCTGGAGACTGCTGAGGCCCTCGCGGGAGGTCCACGCCTGCACGGGCCTGGGGGCAGAAGGGCGTGGGCAGGACCCAGGAGGACAGGCAAGCCGGCAGCAGAGCGGCCCCAGGAGAAAGCAGCGGCCTGTGAGCCAGCGGCTCCGAGGTGCAGCACGCTGTCGTTTTGGAGGCTCAGAGAGGGGAGTTGGGCAGCATCAGGCAGAGCCAGGGTGAGAACTTCCGTGTCCTCACTCTCAGTCTAGTGCGCCTTCCTCCACAGCACTCCTTCCAGTTGATTCCAATCGTGTCCCAGCCTGGCCCAAACCCTTCCTTGGAGACACCCAAGCCCCTGAGCTTGGCACCCCAGGCCCGCCTGACCCCGCTGAAGTCGCCTCTGCCGTGGCCCTCCACTCAGACAGCTGAATCCCCTGGGGGTTCCCTGAGGAAGTCGCACCCCCTCACACCCTTAGCCCCTGTGCATGCTGTCCCCCTGCCTGGAATGCACCTTCTATGGCTGACCCATCCACTTGTGAGCCTTTCAACTTCCCAATTCAGTTAGGATTTCCTCCTCTGGAAGCCCTCCCTGCCCCTCCGAGGCTGGGCTCCCCCTACCCTGTGCTACCCCACAGGGCCCTTCTCACCACACCACAGCCTCCCCAGCAGACGGTGAGCTTGGCCAGAGCCCAGTCTGCCTGGAATGCATCTGTATCCCCGTGCCTGGCACCGAGCAGATGGTTGTAAATATCTGCTGTTAAATGAAAGAAAGGCCTTACTACATTCCCTCCCCACCCTCTGCAGCGGCAGCCTTGCCATCATGGAGGGAAGACAGGCAGGCAGGGGGCTATGTGTGTGTGCACGCGTGTGCGCGTGCGTGTACTGTCAGGTGCACATATGGAGGGCCTCAGGCACCAGAGACAAGGAATAATTCCTATGGGAGGTTGTATGTGCATAGGCGCAGACAGGTACAGACAGGCACAGACAGACGTGTGCACACCAACCCAGAAAGATGTGGAGCTTCATACACATGGGGAGATTTATTTAAAACAAAAACAATTTTCATGGAAGTGTAACATACATAGAGACAAGTACTCAAGTCATAAGTCTACAGTGTGATGAAGTTTCACAAACTGAACAGATCATGCTACCAGCACTCATGTCAGGAAGCAGAGCAGAGTCAGCCCCCAGGAGTCCCAGTGAGAGCTGAATTTTTTTTTTTTCCAGACAGGGTCTTGTTCTGTTGTCCAGGCTGGAGTGCAGTGGTGTGACCAAGGCTCACTGCAGCTGCAGCTTCAACTTCCCAAGCTCAAGTGATCCTCCCACTTCAGCCTCCTGAGTAGCTGGAACCACAGATGTGTGCCACCATGCCTGGCTAATTTTTATTTATTTTATTTTTTGTACAGACAAGTTCTGACCGCGTCGCCCAGGCTAGTGGGAGCGTTTTGAACACCTGCTGCCTGGCTCGTAAGCTGAAAGGCAGAGGGGGAAGGGCACAGGGAGGAGAGTCCTGCGCCCTCCAAGGGCCTGGCCTGCCCTGAGTTGCTCTAGGGGTGTTACTGCTTTTTGATCTCAGGCCCTATCTCTGACGCCTTTCCTGCCACTGTCATTGCCCCTACTACTCCAGCACCTGGGTCTGCTGGGCCCTTGCACAGCTCCCTCCTGGGCCAGCAGGCTCAAGGGTTTATGTGTCTTCTTCCCAGGTCCACCTCAGATGCCATAGGGCTACTACGGTTTTGAGCTCATACCAGCCATTGGCTTATTTCTGCTTTTCTCCCCACGCCTGAGGGGCTGGTCTGTGAGAGGGCATGGCTTTGGTAGTGACATTTTGCAGCTCCTTGCCCCAGCCAGGCTTATCATGGCTCTTGGGTAGGGGCAGAGCAGGGATAAAACGAAGGCTACTCCAATGTCCTGGAACTGCAAAGCCAATGGGTGGGCAGTGTGCAAAGACCTGTCCCACAGAACCAGCTATCCCAGTGCAGAGCTGGCATGACCGTGTTTGGGACAATGATAAAAGCCTCATGACACTGTGCAAGTCTGCGTGATGAGACATGCATAGAGACACTGTGTCCAGCTGTGCATATTTTAAGGGGACTGTGCATGAAACTATGTGTGTGAGATGGGGGTTTGGGACACCGTGTGGTGTGCTGGGAGTATATATGATTGAGTTGCATGTGCAGGGCTGTGTGCTGTGGGCCTGTGACAGGGAGTGCTGGTTAGGTATCTGTTCCAGTGGTGGTGTGTGTGCTTGAAAGCCTGTGTGTGTGTGTGTGTGTGTGTGTAGACGTGTTTGTTGGTTAGGGGCAGTGTGGACAGAATACCTTGTTTACAGTGGAACTGTAGTTCTAGGTGTGTTTGCTGACTGCAACCAGGAAGTTACCTATGGGGACCCAATGTTGGTGAGGAGAGGTACATCTAAAAAGGAGAAGGGCTGGGTGTGATGGCTCTTGCCTATAATCCCAATACTTTGAGAGATGGGAGAATTGCTTGAGGCTAGGAGTTTGAGATCAGCCTGGGCAACACAGTGAGACCCTGTCTCTATGAAAAATTAAAAATTAAAAAATTAGCCAGGCATGATGGCACGTGCCTATAGTCCTGGATTACTTGAGAGGCTAAGGCAGGAGGATTGCTGCAGCCCAGGAGTTCAGGGCTGCAGGCAGCTATCGCACAACTGCACTTCAGCCTGGTCAACAGAGTGAGACCCTGTCTCAGAATAGATAAATAATAAATAAAATAAAAATGAAAAAGAAGGCACAGGGTTGGAGGTGAGAGGCTCTGAGCCAGGCTGCCCCTTCCCCGTGGGGTCTTGATTGCCTGGCCCCTTTCCTGACCTCCAGCTGTGGGGATCAAGCACCCTGCCTACCCACTCACCTGTAGAAATGGGCTAGGTGCGGCCTAGGCTGAGGCCCAGATGCTGAGATGGCAGGCCTAAGGAGGAGGGGGTGGGGCAGCGACATGCCCGAGCAGTGGGCAGCTTGCCTTGTGCTGAGCTGGTTGGCAGCTGGTGCTGGGAGCAGGCGGGGCCCCACTCAAGCAGGCTGGGGCAGGTTGGGCAGGGCCTGTCTCAGGCATGGAGGAGATGGAGTTGATGGAGCAAGCCCAGGCCTTGTTTGTGCCAAGATGGAAGGTTGAGGGGCAGTGGTGTGTGCTGTGGGGGGAAGGTGTGTCATGCTCATGGTCTGTGCACACATATCCCCATCGTGAGTGCATTTAACTCATGTGTGCATTTGATTTGCGTGTGCATTTGATTGATTTGTGTGTGCATTTGCATTCCTCCTTCCTGCGTTGTGTACATGGATCCATGGGTCTGTGTGAGTGCATGGGTGGTTGTGTGTTTGTGTGACTGGCACTGGACATGCTTGTGTGAGAGTCTTGCATGGATATATGTTTGTGGGATGGTTGTGTGCCTGAGTGACTGTTGTGTGTACATGCTTGTCGGAAAGACCTATGTGGCTTTTGTATATTATGTTTGGGGAACACATCTGTTGTGAGTTAGTGTTAATATAGGTGTTTTCTCAAAGGCGTATGTGTGTGCATGCCTGTTCCTCTGTGTGTACATCAGTAGTCCGGGTCTTAGGCCCAGAGGGCAGAGGGGCACTGGTGGGCTGTCCAGTGTGAGTGCCTGTGGGGAGCAGAGGAAGAGGTCTAGGTTTTCTGGGTTGGGGCTTGAGTGGGTTTGGTCAGGCCCCTGAGCTGATTTGTTCCTACAACAACTTCAGACGTTCTTCTCACTCCCTCATCATCCTCTTTTTGGTGGTTCTCTGTGTGTGTGTGTGTGTGTGTCAGTAATAACCTGCACACCATTGTGAATCTGCGTGTAATGACTCCACTGATTCCTTCATGTCTGTTGGTAACAGTTCTATATATCAGGTGTGCACTACATGAAACATGCACGTGTGTGTGTCTGGGCATCTTTGCAATGACCCCCACAGCTGGATCTGTGCACTGTGTCCAGCAGCCATTGTGCATGTGTGTGTGAATGTGTGTGTCCTACAAAGTGTGCATGGGTCGAGCTGCAGGATCCTTCCCCAGTCCCGGGATCTGGCATATCCTGTTGCCTACTCCAAACCCCACATGTACTGACTCTTGGCTTCTTTCTCCTTCCCACCCCAGTCCCTCTTACAGTCCTCAGGGATCCTCTCTTGGTATGGGAAAGCCTGGATGAAGTTGAAGGCTGGTCTCCCTGTGGAGGTGGTAGAGTTTCCCCCAGGTTTGCTGTGGGGCCAGGTGGAGGCCACTCCTGGCTAAGGCGCTCAGGGAACAGCCACAGCCATGGAAAGAGCATACACTTTAGAGCCAGAGAGTCCTGGGTTCAAATCCAGATTTGCTCACATACTGTGCCAGTGTGACCTTGAGCCACCACCTAGGCCTCAGTTTCTCCCCGGTAAAATGGGGATTATGTTTGTTTTTGCAGTTGCTGTGAGAAGCATCGATAAGGTGAACACGAAGCTCCTAGCATGGCACACATGGCCCACAGTAGTCTCTGGACAATTGTGGGTCCTTTTCCCTTTTTAAGGGATCACTTGGTTTAAGATCACTTTGAGATATTGCAGGCACTGCTGTAGGGATTGAGCCTGGCCTGCAGGGTGGCATCTGGCCTCTGACCTTCAGGGGCCCTGGCACTGTGGAGGGGGCAGAGCCAGAGCTGGAGAATTCCCCAGAGCTAACCCCTGAGGGGCCTGTCCTGGCCTCTGTCAGACAGAGGCACAGAGCTGCTAAGCTCTTCCCCACTTCTGGGGAAGTGGGGTGTAGGGGGGCGCAGAGATGATCTTGAGTGGTGGAGGTCGGTGACACTCCAAAGAGACCAACAGGCAGATTCCAAAAGGCCACAGTCCATCGGCCACACCCAGAAAGATCTTAAGACACAGAGATATCCCCAGAAAGACAGGCACACAACCTCCCGTTTCGGAGGGACAGAAGGCCCCACCGCCCATGGACAGACACACAGTCTCCCAGAAGAACAGATACCAGATTCCCCTCCCTAGAGCGGGACAAATTCTCCCACAGGGACAGAAACGCATTCTCCCCACAACACTCTCCTCCGCCGCGGGGGAGGACGCGAAGGGGGCGGAAGGCAGGCCAGGCTCCCCCTGCTGAGTCAGGCTCTCCCGGCTTAGCGGGCGGGTCTGGGGTGGGAAGAGGCCGAGCGCCCGTCCAGCTCCAGAGGTGGGGTGCAGGATGAGTCACCGCGGAGCGGGCGCGGCCGGTGCCGCCCTGGGCCCCCGGCCGCCGTGGGAGCGCTCGGGCCCAGCCAATCCGCGGCCGCCACCCGGCCCTAGCGCTCTGCCCCGCCTCGCCGCACCCCGCGGGCTTCCAGGTTCCCAGGGCCTCTAGCCGCCCCGAGAGACCCCTGACGCGGCACCCAGCCAGACCCCATGGTCTCTACTTCTGGAGAGAGGCCGTCGGTGACGGAGCACAGGGCTCTCAGGGGAACCGAGCGGAGACGTCTCAGCTCCTCTTCCAGGGGCCACTCCCCGCCACTCCCACCTGCGGATTAGGGGCACGGGTGGCTCTGCGGGGGGTGGGAGGTAGCCTCTCTCTTCTTCCTTCTTACCCTCCTCTGAGCTCTTCCCGGATTGTCTCTGCGGGGCACTCAGCTCCTCCTTGAAGGAGACAGGCTGCCTTGTTTGCCAGGCTCAGGGGCACAGGGGCATTTCCTGCCACGGTCTTGACGGCAGAAGTTCTCTGTCCACAGTCAGCAAAACCACACGCTGTTGTCTGCTTCACAAAATGCGGTAGGGATATGTCCTAGGGAAAATACAGTCAGAAAATATGCTCGGAGGGTCACTGTCCCTAAGACCTTGGTGATGCCAGCTGCTGGCAGGTGGCACCTGGGCCACAAAACACACACACACACCCCACACACATGCACAGGTTTAGACGGTGCAGACACACAGACACACAGACAGAGGTACAGATGTTACATGATTCTCATATATAGCTCTTTATTTTCAGGCACACAGAGAGACACATTCAGCAGTAGAGGGAAGTCTCCTGATTCTGCCTCTTACTGGTGATCTGACTTTGGGTCAATTATCGGATCTCTCCAACCCTATGGCCCTAGCTGTAAAATGGGGATAGCTAGAATATCTTTCTTAAAGGATTGTCCTGAGGATTAAAGGAAACAACACCTGGAAAGTACATTGAAATAATAAATGGTAGCTATGATGATCTCCCCCACAGATATATCCACACACACACAGGCATGGACACATGCAGATTTACACACACACAAAACCTCAGACATCAATACATGTATAGGAGCAGGCACATATCAACACAGGTGTATTTGCACAAAGATACAAAGACACAAACAGACCCCCCCCACCCCCACCACAAAGGAAAACAACCCCCGCAACAACCATGAAAGCAAGTTTTACTGCCCAGGGTGTGATGGGAGCAGGCAGCCCAGCTGGGTTGGGGGTGGAGGCCTCCGCGTTGGGCGGTGCCCTCCCTGCTCAGGTTCCCACTCAGCCCCAGGGACAGGACGCCTTCATTCTTCCAACACGCCACTCTCTGTCCCCAAGAGCAGTCACCCCATCGTTTCTCCACTGTCACCTGAAATCAGACCCTACCCTCTCCCAACAGCATGAGCTCCAGGGTGGGGGCCCCCAGGGTGGTTGTGGTTGGTGGGAGGGCACAGTGGTCTGGTTCTCCAGGGACGGTTAGGGGGTCAGCAGGGGCGGTGGTCCTCTGAGTTGGTGGATTCCAGTTTTGGGGATTTGGCTGCTTGGCCTGGGAAGTAGCCCGAGGGGGACCGCCAGCCCCTGGGAATGGCCCTCTGGGCCCTGGACAGTTTTAGGCAGCTCTGCTCTATTTTGCCTTGTGCAGCTCCCCAGCTCTTGCCTGATCTCCTCCCTGGAGCTGGGGGCATTTGGAAATGGTGCTCTAGAGTCAGGGAGAGCTAGAAGACATCCCTGCTCCTGACCCTGGCAGTAAGAATCTTTTCCTGTTCAATGACCGCCACAACAGCCTGGTCTTCCAAGTAGTGTTTTCCCATTGCCCTGGTGTTTCCCCTGACAATGAACCCTCGGTTACTAGATAATCCTAGTATCAGAGACTGCAAAGGACCCCCAAGGCTACTGGGTCTAGATTCGAGGTTGAAAATTTCACATCTGAGGTCACACGGTGATTCTGTAGCAGCAGCAGCGGGATTGAACCTGGGGCTCCTGCCTCCCCATCCAGAGAAGCCCCGAGTCTCAGGGCTCCCACCACCTCCCCCACTGCCCATTTTCACAGGGAGCAGGTTTGCGCCCCTCCCGTGGACTATGTGGTCCTAAGGGCTTTTGTTGGAGACCAGAGCAAGGAGACGCTTGGGCCCTGGCCTCTGGGACTCCCAGCCTGATAGGGGAAGAGAGTGTCAGATCCAGGCAACAGTGGAGTACCTGAACACACCAGGCCAGGAGGCTGGCACAGATTCTGGGAGGTTTATCACGCAGTTGCCTGCAGAAAAGTTTTGAGGGAGAGGAAGGGCATGGACAGGCCTCTGGACTGTGGGGCGAGGGGTCGTGAGGGAAGGTGCCTGAGGCTTGCTCTGTCCCCTTCATAGAGTAAACTTGCTGCTTCCAGTTCCGGGGACTATATTCTGGGGGTTGGCCATAAGATACCAGGTGACTCTTTGCTTAGAATGTTGAGTACAACTGAAATGGCCCAAATGTTTCACCCAAGCCTGGACCTGATATAATGTCCTGTAGTATGACCTCCAGGGCTGACCCTGGCCAAGCTCAGGGGCTGGTCTCCTCGGGGGAGCTGGGGAAAGCGGTGATTTCTCTGATGCCTTGCCAACCTCCATTCTCTTGCTCTGAATCAACTCAGTCCAAGCTTCCCAGGGGCCAACTGACTCTCAAATATGACCACGTCCTTCCTGAGGGTCCTCCAGAGGACTGGGAAGCCTTCTCAAATGCCCAGGCTTTCAACAACCCCCTTCCTGACTCTCAGATTTCGTGCCCCCACTCCTGCCCCCAGGGCCTGGATGAGTCAGAATGGTGGGGCTCCCAGTTGGCAGGACTCAATTTTGCTGGCTGGGAGTTTTTTCAGGGTGCTAATTAAAAGGAGCCACCCAGAGAGAATGACTTCACTTGTTCACACACACACCCTTCTGCCCTGCCCTCCCTTCTGCCCCCATTCACACGCTGAGCCAAGGCAGGGGCGGTGGGTGGAGGGAACCCAATGGCAAAAGCGTGAGCATCTGTGTATGTCAACAAGCAAACTGCAGGCTCAGAGCATTTTTGACGTTTTTTTTCCCCCTTAGTCAAATGTTGCAGTCGCTGCATTTCCCCTGCTGTTTCCCTCCCGGCTGAACTGGACAGGCAGAACTGCCTCTGGGTGGGAAGGGAACTAGGTATCTCCCAGTGGGCACCAAATAACGCCACTGTGGTGGGGAATCCCTCCCTGGCCTGACTTCAGTCCCACCAGCTGCAGTCTATTCCCACCGGCATCGTCCTCTGTGGATGGGACCCCAGCTGGAGAAACCTCGGTGGGTCCACCTTAAGTACAGGCTGCGTGAGGTTCTCTCCAGTCCTTCACAATCCTCTCTGTTCCCTAAATTCTTCCCCAAGTAAAATCACAATCCTTTCCAGTGCTGGGTGGCAGGATGGGGCTGTGGCACCCAGGGTAGGCGCTGGTGCAGGTCCAGTGGTATCTGGATGGTGTTGCTGATGGCCTAGAACCCCCAGATATTCCTGCTTTGACGCTTGGTACAACCCACATTGACCCCCTTTGTTTTAGCTAATTGAGGCAGCTGTGAGTTTCTGGATTCTATCTGGCCCGGGTCGGTGGACTGCCTTCAGACTTCAGGGTGCCAGGGAGCATAGGGCGTGTTGGAGGTAAAAGGGCCAGGCTGGTGCCACCCTAGGAGCTGGGGGGAGCCCGAGCTCACCTCTCCGCCTCCTCCCTCCATTCTAGGATTGCCCTGCAGGGGTCACCCTAAGCCAGGCTTCCAGGCGGCCAAAGCACCTACCCTCTTCAGACTCTGGGTCCTCCCTCAGGCTCCTTGACCCCCAAACTCGGGGTTCCCTTCTCTCTGTGGGGTCCCCTCAGCCCTCGGGAATCCAGGAAGGGACATGAGGAAGGGACAGAGACAATGTGTGACCCAGAGGCTCTGAAGCGACAGGAGTGACAAGTGTCAGAGCACATGCAAACGACATGCAAATGAGCCTGGCCAGTGCCAGAGGGTGTCTGGGCCCAGGCACTGTCTCCAGCAGCCCTGCAATTGTCTGCCTCTTCTCTACCCGTCTGTGTGCGTTAGGGTCCGTTTCTCTGCCCCTCCCCACAAGTAACCAACTGCGCCAGGCATGTGCTAAGTACTTGGAAACCTCAATTGTCACCATAACCCATGGCAGGGACCATTATCCTCATTTTTCATATGGTTTCTGTATGGTTCCTGTGGGGTTGGATTAGTATTTCCCAGTCTTCCTGCCCCCTACAAATTAATAGGTGTTCAGTGAGTCTGAAAATAATGTAACAGGGGCCCCACCCCCACCCCCTAGAGAGCAGAGTTCCTCTGAGAGGTCCCTGAGAATGGGGGCTCTGGGCTGTGGTTTGGCACAAAAAGACTGGGGCAGAGGGTCAAATGTGGGAGGGGGATCTAGAGAAGACATTTTGACTATTTCCCAGCTTCCATGGGGCCACCTCTCCCTGTCTGACCAGGGTCCCTGGACCTAGTCCTTCTGTATATTGACTTTGTCTTTTCAGAGATGGCTGTAGCCACCTAACTTCAGTCCCCTTTGTGGCAGCACCAGCCTATTACCCTGTGGTGGGTCAGGCTTGCCAAGAAACTTTTAAAGGGGGTTTGATGTAGTTCTGTGCCTCCCTCTTGCAAAAGGCCTTCATGAGGCCTGGGGGCTTCGAGTGACACTTGTCCCCTCTCCTTTCTGGAATAGAGCTCCAGAGACCTGGAAAGGGCTGTGAGAAACTGACACCCTGCTCCTCCTTGCATTTGACACCGCTTCTCCCTGGCACTTAGCAGGGCCTGGGGAAGCTGGGATGGGGCTGGGGGTGGTGGCCCTACGTGAGGTTTGCTCTGTCTCCTCCTCAAAGTGTTCTGCTCCAGCCCCAGTTGGCACTTTCATTCCAGTTTCCTCCTGGCACATTCTTCATTTCCCCTCCCCTGCTGTCTCTGCTGCTTTCCGCACCTTCCCTGGTCCCTGCCCATCTCCTGTCTCCTGAATCTCCAGCCAGGTGCCCCTCTTCTCTGTGTCTGCCCCTCTGGGAACCTTCTTGGCTGGTCACTCTGGAGTCCTACTGAGTTTCTCTTCCCTGGAGACCCTTGGGGCTTGAGCACTCCTCTCTGTGGCTGGGAATGAGGTGGCTCCAGGATTGAAACCCTGGCACGTTCCAGAGTTTAGAGGCTCTTGGTTGCCCAGGAAGCTCCCAGCATGTACACTCCTTGGGGTCTGAGGCCCCTGGCCCACCACTGGCTTTGAGGCAAATGGCCCAGGCCTCCCTGGGGCAGTGACAGCACAGGGAAGTAGGCACCTGGGCTCAGCCACAGGCCTCCTTTCCACCATCTCTGCACCCTATTCCCTCCCACACTGCATGCAACCATGCGCCTGACCTCTCAATCAGGTGGCACAGAGGCCTGGCCCCCCTCCTCATCCCTTCTTTCACTTAACAATCTCTCTCCCTTTCTTCCCGAGGCCCCTTACACTCCCCTTCACTGGAGCCTTCGCCAGCTGCCCAGCCCATGGCTCTGCTAGTTGCCCCATCTGGCCTGAGTGCATTCTCTCTTTGGATTCCTCCATCCCCTTTGGTGGAGGGGTGGCTATTCCGGCTGGAGAACAGACAGATGCAGGCATAGACCTGAGAAATGCTTTACAGATAGACCTGGGTTCAAATTCTTACTCTGCCACTATTGGTTGTGTGATCTAGGACAACCAAGCCTCAGTTTCCCCATCTATAACATGCGGTTAATCAGAGGTATGCTATGTAAAGCACCTAGCATGTAGTAGTTGCACATTAAGTGATAATTCTACTTCTTTTTTTTTTTGAGACAGGGTCTCCCTCAGTCTCCCAGGCTGAGTGCAGTGCAGTGGTGCGATCATGGCTTACTGCAGCCTCAAACTCTTGGGTTCAAGTGATCCTCCTGCCTCAGCCTTCCAAGTAGCTAGGACTATAGGCATGCATCACTACAGCCAGCAAATTTTCATTTTTTTTTTTGTAGAGACCGGTATGGGGGGGGTCTCACTTTGTTGCCCAGGCTGGTCTTGAATGCCTGGGCTCAAGTAGATTCACCTGCCCCGGCCTCCCAAAGTGCTGAGATTACTGGTGTAAGCCACTGCACCTGGCCTAATTATTCTTGATACATATAATACTACTGACAACTGAGACAACTTCCTGGAAGAATGGTCTTCTTTGGGACCCTTGAATGAAAGAAAGGGACATTCTTGACATTCAAACCCTGCCTCTAAGTGGCCCTTTCCTCCTGAGATGCCCTCCCCACCCAGCCCTCTTTCCTGATTTTGTCTTCTTGAAGAGACGCAGGGTGGGGTGGAGTGCCTGCCTCCCGGGAAGGGGGTTGGTTGTGTGCTCTGAAGCTGTCACCCCCTACCCCCCACCTCTCAGTTCCCCCTGGCAGGGAGTGGCCTGCTTGCCCCGGGGTAGTGCCTGCCTGGGCAGGTAGCAAAGTGCTCCCAAAGCCTGGAGAGGGGCTTAAACTTTTGTTGGTGGTTGGGAGCTGCCCTGGGCACCCTGAGTGGCTGGGGAGAGCATGTGGGCCCAAGCAGGGAGAGAGAAATGGGGGGCGTGGCATGCGTTCTGCTGGCATAGAGCATTCCCGGGCAGGGGTGGGGGTGCAGGGCGGGGGTGGCTGGTGCTGGTTTCCTTCCTTAGTTTCGATCAGAGAGGCGGGTTTAAGGCTGAGCTTGGTTGAGCTAGCAGCTCTTCTTCAGGAAACCTGAAAGCTTTGAAAGAGGAAAACATTGTTTGTTCCAGAGTCAGGAACACTGTCCTCTCAGCCTGGGGTACTTTTGTCTCTGATGAAGCCCCCTCACCAAGAGATATGTGTTTGGGGTGGAGGTGGGGAAGGTGAACATTCACACACAACCTTCACACATCCGCACCTGCACATTTATAACACACGCCCATACACACTCACATGCCTAGCTTCTGTCTTTCTCACACACACCCGTACACACTGATACATGCAAGCATCCACTATACCCATCCACAGAAGGTATACATTCCCACCCCACCCTTCCACATACACTGATGCCTGGCGCACTCATACATACTGTGTTACTTTCATAGCCCCTATGATTTTACTGGTCCGCACACGCCCCTGCATGATCACAGATGATCTCTGCACCTTTGTACTCATGCCCCCCCATTTATTTACACACATCCTACAAGCTCCCTGTATACCCTTGTCCCTACACATTTTCTTTCTTTCTCTCTGTCTCTTCCCCTCTCATCTCAGGGAGCCAGAAGGGATGGTTGTCCTCAGATGACAGTGAGAGCAAGAGGAGATCCAGGCAAGTTAGCATCTAGTAGGCCAAGCCTGGTGGGGAGTGGGGCTCAGAAGATAGTAATAATAATAATAATAATAATAATAATAATAATAATAATAAAATCGAGGCTGGGTGCGGTGGCTCACGCCTGTAATCCCAGCACTTTGGGAGGCCGAGGCGGACAGATCACGAGATCAGGAGACCGAGACCATCCTGGCTAACACGGTGAAACCCCATCTCTACTAAAATACAAAAAATTAGCCGGGCCTGGGGGTGGGCGCCCATAGTCCCAGCTACTCCGGAGGCTGAGGCAGGAGAATAGCATGAACCCAGGAGGCGGAGCTTGCAGTGAGCCGAGATAGCGCCACTGCACTCCAGCCTGGGTGACAGAGCGAGACTCTGTCTCAAAAAAAAAAAAAAAAAAAAAAAAAAAAAATCGAATAGTTGGTGGGCACTGCCGTGCTAAGCACTGTTCTGAGCACTCTGCATGTGTCATCTTGGTTAACACACACAGTAGCCCTAGGAAATAGGAATGATTATCCCTCCTTATTTATTTATTTTTTTTTGAGACCGAGTTTCGCTCTTGTTGCCCAGGCTGGAGTGCAATGGCTTGATCTCGGCTCACTGCAACCTCTGCTTCCCGGGTTCAAGCGATTCTCCTGTCTCAGCCTCCGGAGTAGCCAGGATTACAGGCATGCACCACCACGCCCAGCTAATTTTGTATTTTTAGTAGAGATGGGATTTCTCCATGTTGGTCAGGCTGGTCTCGAACTTCAGACCTTAGGTGATCCACCCGCCTCAGCCTCCCAAAGTACTGGGATTACAGGCATGAGCCACCATGCCCGGATTTTTTTTTTTTGTTGTTGTTTTTGTTTTTCTTTTAGACTGAGTCTTGCTCTATCGCCCAGGCTGGAGTGCAGTGGGGCGATCTTGGCTCACTGCAACCCGAGCCTCCCAGGTTCAAGTGATTCTTGTGCCTCAGTCTCCTGAATAGCTGGGATTACAGGTGCCTGCCACCATGCCTGGCTAATTTTTGTATTTGTAGTAGAGATGGGGTTTTGCCATGTTGGCCAGGCTGGTCTTGAACTCCTGACCTCAGGTAATCCACCTGCCTCAGCCTCCCAAAGTGCTGGGATTACAGGCATGAGCCACCGCGCCTGGCTGATTATCCCCTTATGATAGCTGGAAAATGGAGGAAGGCACAGAGAGGTTAAGTCGCTAGCTTGAGGCCACACGGCTAGGCCGTAGTGGAGACAGTGTCTGAACCCATGCAGTCAGACCCCTGACCTGATCTTGACCATCAGCCCCTAGGACCCCTCTCTCCCTGATTCTCAGCCTCATTTTGTGGTCTGCCCAAGGCATCTCCAGGATCCCAAGAGTTAGCTTCCAAGAGAGTCTATGCACTGTGAATTTTCCCAGGTTGGCCCAGGGCCTACTCGGACTTCTCAAGGTCCAGAAAAAGGCCTGGGAATCACCAGCGCTCTGAGTTCCCATATGGGGGCCTCTGGCCTTATCCCCACATCAGGCACCAGGGAGGTGGTGGCAGAGAAGAGGCTTCCAGGAAGATCATGAACTGCTCCTTGCTTCCATTCCAGGCGTCCAGCCCAGCTCTCAGGCATCTGGGTTGCAAGAATCCTGGCCACCTGCAGGGGGAGTCAAGAGTGGGAGAAACTGGCTCCTGCTCTGCTCCTGCTTGCAAGGGAATACCGGGAATGGGTCTGGGCCCTGGAAAATCCTGGACAGGTGTCTGAGAGCAGGACTGGATTAGACTGCGCTGCCTGGTGAGCCACCATCTGGCTCCTATGGACTCCAGCGTGTGTATGCATGATCGTGTGCCTGTGCGTGTGTGTGTCTGTGATCAGATGAGGCTTCTAGAGCAAGGCTCAGATCTCCTCTGGGAAAGAAATCAGGCGGTGGACTTGTGAAAACCCCTGAGAATCTTGCAAGAGAATATTCTGAGCCTTTCACAGTAATCTAAGGATGTGTTTATTGACAGAGATGGGGGAAAGCCTGCTTAAATTCATATGTGTAATATGATCCCACTTATGGGAAATATATATATATATATTTGAAACAGAGTCTCACTCTGTTGCCCAGGCTGGAATGCAGTGGCACAATCTTGGCTTACCGCAACCTCCGCCTCCTGGATTCAATCAATTCTCCTGCCTCAGCCTCCTGAGTAGCTGGGATTACAGGCGTGTGCCACCATGCCTGGCTAATTTTATATTTTTAGTAGATACAAAAAATATATTTTTATATTGTAGTAGGGTTTCACCATGTTGGTCAGGCTGGTCTTGAACTCCTGACCTCGTATTGTGATCCACCCATCCCAGCCTCCTAAAGTGTTGGGATTACAGGCGTGAGCCGCTGTGCCTGGCTTTTTTTTTTTTTTTTGAGATGGAGACTCACTCTGTCACCCAGGCTGGAGTGCAATGGCATGATCTCAGCTCACTGCAACCTCTGTCTCCCGGGTTCAAGTGATTCTCCTGCTTCAGCTTCCCCAGTAGCTGGGATTATAGGCACCCGTCACCATGTCTGGCTAATTTTTGTATTTTTAGTAGAGACAGGGTTTCACCATGTTGGCCATGCTGGCCTCGAACTCCTGACTTCAAGTGATCCACCTGCCTCGGCCTCCCAAAGTGTTGGGATTACAGGAGTGAGCCACCACACCGGGCCTGGAAATACGTATTAATATGAATAGATGATGCATCTATTGCAGCAGAATATACTGCTATACCAGACACATGAGTAATTGCATAACGAGGTCTCTGTTGTACATATGGTGCATATATGACAATGGTTCCATACATTATAATGGAACTGAAAAATTCCTTTTGCCTATTGACATCATAGCCATCATAATGTATCAAAAGGCATTACTCACGTGTTTGTGAAGATGCTGGTGTAAAAGACCTACTGTGCTGCCAATTGTATCAATATATAGCACATGAAATTACATACAGTACCTAATACTTGATCATGATAGTAAAGGACTATGTTACTGGCTTGCATATTTACTCTACTTTTTATCATTATTTTAGAATGTATTCCTTCTACTTTTTTTTTTTTTGAGATGGAGTCTCACTCTGTTGCCCAGGCCGGAATGCAATGGCGTGATCTCGGCTCACTGCAACCTCTGCCTCCCGGGTTCAAGCGATTCTCTTGCCTCAGCCTCCTGAGTAGCTGGCACTACAGGCATGTGCCACCATATCTGGCTAATTTTTTTGCATTTTTAGTAGAGATGGGGTTTCACTGTGTTAACCACGATGGTCTCGATCTCCTGACCTTGTGATCCGCCCACCTTGGCCTCCCAAAGCGCTGGGATTACAGGTGTGAGCCACTGCACCCGGCCTTTCTACTTATTTATGTTTTTTTTAGAGGCAGGGTCTCACTCTGCTGTCCAGGCTGGAGGGCAGTGGTGCAATCATAGCTCAGTGCAGCCTTGAAAGGGCTCAAGTGATCCTCCCACCTCAGTCTTGCAAGTAACTGGGGCTACAGGTGTGTGCCACCATGCCCAGCTAATTTTTGATTTTTTGTAGAGACAGAGTCTCAATATGTTGCTTAGGCCGGCCTCAAACTCTTGGACTCAAGCCATCCTCCTGCCTTGCCCTCCCAAAGTGCTGGGATTACAGGCATGAGCCACTGCACTCAGCAATGATCTGTTTTGTTTACTGCTATATCCCCGTTGTTAGAATAGTGCCTGACACATAGTAAGTGTCCAATAAATATGTGCTGACTGAATAAATTGAAAGATATTCGTATATAGAAACACTTGGAAGGTTAAACACTAAAATGTAAATAGTGGCTACTTCTAGGTGACAGTATTTTAGAAGAGTTTTATTTTTTTCTGATTTTATTTTATTGTCTGTTGATTTAACATTTTTAATTCTGAGTATTATTTATATAAAGAGAAGGAAGCACCACAAGGCTTAGGATCTTCTCCCTCTACATCTTTTTTTTTTTTTTTGAGATGGAGTCTCACTCTGTTACCCAGACTGGAGTGCAATGGTGCGATTTCGGCTCACTGCAAACTGCCTCCTGGGTTCAAGCAATTCTCCTGCCTCAGCCTCCTGAGTAGCTGGGAATAGGGGCGTGCACCACCACACCTGGCTAACTTTTTGGTATTTTTAGTAGAGACGGGGTTTCACCATATTGGTTAGGCTGGTCTTGAACTCCTGATCTCAGGTGATCCACCCACCTCGGCCTCCCAAAGTGCTGGGATTACAGGTGTGAACTGCTGTGCCAAGCCCCCTTCTACATCTTTAAAACTACAAACTTTCTGCCGGGAGTGGTGGCTCATGCTTGTAATCCCAGCACTTTGGGAGGCTGAGGTGGGCGGATCACCTGAGGTTGGGAGTTGAAGACCAGCCTGACCAACATGGAGAAACCCCATCTCTACTAAAAATACAAAATTAGCCGGGCGTGGTGGCACATGCCTGTAATCCCAGCTACACCAGAGGCTGAGGCAGGAGAATTGCTTGAACCCGGGAGACAGAGGTTGTGGGAAGCCGCGATCGTGTTATTGCACTCCAGCCTGGGCAACAAGAGCGAAAACTCCATCTCAAAACAGACAAACAACAACAGAAAAACAAAACAAAACAAAA
Organism: Pongo pygmaeus; assembly: GCF_028885625.2. Classification (NCBI taxonomy): domain Eukaryota; kingdom Metazoa; phylum Chordata; class Mammalia; order Primates; family Hominidae; genus Pongo; species Pongo pygmaeus. The sequence goes on along the minus strand of NC_072383.2, from coordinate 50,520,990 downwards.
CAATAAAAAACCAACTAAACAACAAGAAAAAGCCCTATAAACTTTGACTTTAAGAAGCCAGGCAGTGGGTGAGACCTGCCTGTTCTATCCCCTCTCTTCCCCACCCAACATCAGCCTTCCTCAGTTCTCCCTCTCTCTGCCCCTTCTTCACTCACAAGCTTCAGCTGGCAGGGCTCGCTGGGCTTTCAAGCCACCTTAGCAGGCAGAGTCATTGGAACAATGGATCAGGCTGACTCAGGAGCTGGGAGAGGGCCCTGGGCCATACAAGCACCCTCCCCACCTGCCAGGTCAGGCCAGCAAGCAGTGCCTCTGGGGCCAAGGGGAACTGGGCTGATGTTGCAGCAGGAAGGAGTGAGGTTAGACCTGAGAGCTTCCTGATGGTAAAGGAGGCTGCAGCAGGTCAGCGAGGTCACAGAGCCCGTGTTCGTTCCTGGAGGGCAACAGGTGCACTCCACTCTCCCCTAGATGGGATTATTCGTTGCATCTGAAGCACCCAGCACAGTGCTTGGCACTGAGAAGTGCCCAGTCAATGTTGATGGGTGGATAATAGTATGAATGAGCTTGTCTGAAGTGGGGTGTTGAGGTCCCCCTCCCTGTGTCTCCATCCTAGTCTCAGGGTTTGTTCCAGGCTGTCCATATTGCAAGATGAAATGAGTCCTGGCCTAGTGGGCTCTAGTCCCATCTTTCTTATGTGCCCTTGGCCTGTTGCTCTTCCTCTCTGGGCTTCAGTTTCTTGTGCAGTGAAACAGCATGTTGGACGAGATGATCTGCAAGATCTCACTGCTCTGCCATTTTGCACTGGCAAGTGTTACGCCCCTGTGGGATGCTTTTGATGTTGGCGTGCTCTAGGTGTGTGTTACTTTGGTCTTTTTTTTTTTTTTGAGACAGAGTCTTGCTCTGTCACCCAGGGTGGAGTGCAATGGTGCGATCTTGGCTCATGCAACTTCCGCCTCCCGAGTTCAAGCGATTCTCCTGCCTCAGCCTCCCAAGTAGCTGGGACTACAGGCACATGCCACCACACCTGGCTAATTTTTGTATTTTTAGTAGAGATGGGCTTTCGCCATGTTGGCCAGGCTGGTCTCGAACTCCTGACCTCGTGATCCGTTCACCTTGGCCTCCCAAAGTGCTGGTATTATAGGCGTGAGCCACCGCACCCGGCCTACTTTGGTCTTCTTAACTACAGTCTACGTTTCCCAAGGACAGGCATGAATCTGGTATGGTTCTGTGTTGCCCCAGCACCTGCAGCATTGGGCCCTCCTGCCTGGCTGTGCCCAGCATGTTGCTGTCTGTGCCCCCGAGTCCAGCTCACTCCACCCTCCCTAGCCCCAACCAGCTGTGTCACTGTCATGACCCAGGAAAGGTGGTTACCTGGAGGAGGGACCTGTGGGTTTTCCTTTTGAGGAGTGGGTGGGCTTCAGGGAAGAGCACATCAGTGGGTTTAGGGATTAGATTAGATATTAAGAGAATTTCCTCTCCCTTCCAGGATAGATTGGGAGAGATGCCTCAGTTTCTTGTTTCCCCTTTCTAACTCTGCTTTTCATCACTTCTCTCCTTTGGAAAAGTTTCCCAGATTAAACCTCTATGTTCTATCCCCAAGTCCTGACACCTAACGCTGCTCCTGTTTCTGGTCTTATTTTCTTGGGTTTGTGTGTGTTTGGGTGTGGGTACCACTTCCTCTGTCAGGGAATTTCTGAAACTTTTTTTGAACAATGACCTCTAATAATAAATTCATTTTATATTACAGTTCTGCACATGCGTGCGCACACACACACACACACCGAACAAAATTTCGTGGTGCAATATTACCCTTACTACCTGTGATGCACACTCATGTGCTGGTAAAGACTCATGCAATTGATTTCACAATCCACTAGTGGGTTTAGCTTGCAGTTTTGAAAATACAGATCTCCTCTCAGATGGAAGTTCCTTGAAGACGGGCAGGACCTTACTTGCAACACCCAGGGCACAGCACTCAGATGGCCACAGGAGAGAAGCTGGTGAGATGGTTGAGGGGGAGGGAGCTGCTCCATGTAATCCCCCACCCTGTCTCTCATTCCAGGAGTTCCTGCTGCAGCTTTGACTGAACATCCCCAGGGTGTAGGAATCCTGGCAACTTTCCCCTGGAAGTTGCCCTTCACCCTCTGGGGTGTTGGGAGGCTGTCCTTAGTAACAGGCCTCATAATAGTTGCCAAATCAGGAGCCATTGCTAGCAGCAGGGCACCCAACTGGCTGAACCTGATTGGGTCAGGGTTGCAGTGGCTGGGTACTAAGCCCTGGACGGGCGTGTCTGGACTCTCAACTCAAGTTGTTATCTGAACACTTCCCTCTTCCCCTCTCAGGGGCCCCCAGAGTTGGAAGCTCTGTCCAATCCCCTTCTGCTCTCAGGCACCAGCAGTTTGTTCCTGGATATGTGTTCCTGACTCCCAGCCTGGGACAGTCTCCCTTTCTTTACCCCTGGCCCATGGTGTGCTGGGCCTGCTTGAGCAAACTCAGGAGACCTGATTGTGTGCATCTCTTCCCAGCTCTGCATTTAGTGACATCACGGTGGCAGCTTGAAATCAGCCATGGAATATTTGCACCATGGAAAATGGCAAACGCTACAGAACAGACTTATCTTCCCTCCCTGACAGAGATCCCCTTGTGTAACAATAACATGCCATTGCCCCATCCCTGAGCAGAGTGCTGTGTGTTGCAGCAGAGTGGGAGCGGGTGTCTTCTCCCTTGGGCTCTCCCCATAGCCCCCAGCACCAGGGAAGCTTCTGGTCTCTTTGTTATACAGGAAACACGTACATATACATACCACATGAAGGCTGTACAGTGTTCCTGGGAAGACTATTGGGGCAGTGTATGTTTAGAAGATCTGGGTTTTCATCCTAACTTGGCCTGTTTCCATCTTTGAGATCTTGGACAATTGCTTTGTTTCTGTGTCTGTAGAGCGAGGAAAAATAATACTCACATCTCAGATTGTGGTGAAGATAAAAGAAGATGAAGGATCTGCACAGGCCCAGCAGAGTGATTGGCACTCAGAGAGTTCCCAATAGTATTTTTATTTATTTATTTATTTGAGATGGAGTCTCACTCTGTTGCCCAGGCTGGAGTGCGGTGACATGATCTCTGCTCACCGCAACCTCCACCTCTGGGGTTCGAGTGATTCTCCCGCCTCAGCCTCCTGAATAGCTGGGATTACAGGTATGTGCCATCACACCCAGCTAATTTTGTGTTTTTAGTAGAGATGGGGTTTCACCATGTTGGCCATGTTGGTCTTGAACTCCTGGTCTCAAGTGATCTGCCCTCTTTGGCCTCCCAAAGTGCTGGGATAACAGGCGTGAACCACTGAGCCGGGCCCCCAGTAGTATTTTTCAAAGTGTGTTGTAGAACATGATCATGTTTAGCCACCATGGGTAAAAGGGCCATTATTATTCCAAAGTTTGGCATCATCCCTCACTCCCACCCTCAACTTGGAATTTGGAGACATATACTTCAGTTCTGGACTCCCAGGCAATGTTTTACTAATCCTTTCTCTCCAAGGTCTCTGCCTTAGGAATGCCCTCCTTGTGGGTTTCGGGGCCTCTCTACCTGGGCATGGGGGGGCTGCAGAGGCAGCAGCTTGGCTTACCTGTGGGGCACCCTTTCCCTGTTGCAGTGAACCCGTTGCCTGGGTGGGTGCCACTTTCCTTCACTGCCAGTTCAGTGAGGGGAGCGGGGGCTACCTGCTGCAGCCCAGCAGGCAGGAGGGTACCAGGGGCAGAGAATGCCAGAGTGTGCTTTGCCTGGGTATGGAATAGAGAAGGGGTGCACTCTGTAATCTGCTCCCTCCTTTCTCTCTTGCCCGACAGGCCAAGATTGGTGCTAGAAGTCAGGGAATAGCCACATTCATCTTTGCCCTTCCTGGCTTTGGAGGAACTTAGAGCCCTTCCTCAAGGGTTTTTAGTAGAGAGTACTCAAGGGTACTGTGTAAGCCACTGAAGAAACACAAGATGGACTCAGATGACACAAAGACAAACGTCTTACATTTTTTTTTTTTTTTGAGATGGAGTTTCGCTCTTGTTGCCCAGGCTGGAGTGCAATGGCATGATCTTGGCTCACTGCAAACTCTGCCTCCCGGGTTCAGGCGATTCTCCTGCCTCAGCCTCGCTAGTAGGTGGGATTACAGGCATGCTAATTATGTATTTTTTTTTAGTAGAGATGGGGTTTCTCCACGTTGGTCAGGCTGGTCTCGAACTCCTGACCTCAGGTGATCTGCCCGCCTCGGCCTCCCAAAGTGCTGGGATCACAGGCATGAGCCACCGCGCCGGGCCTTTTTTTTATTTTGAGATGGAGTTTTGCTCTGTTGCCCAGGCTGGATTGCAATGGCGTGATCTCTGCTCACCGCAACCTCTGCCTCCCGGGTTCAAGCAATTCTCCTGCCTCAGCCTCCTGAGGAGCTGGGATTACAGGCATGTGCCACCATGCCTGGCTAGTTTTGTATTTTTAGTAGAGACTAGGTTTCTCCATGTTGGTCAGACTGGTCTTGAACTCCCGACCTCAGGTGATCCACCCGCCTTGGCCTCCCAAAGTGTTGGGATTACAGGCGTGAGCCACCGCGCCCGGCCAAATGTCATACATTTTAATAGTTATGTTTTATTTGAATATGAATTAGAGCATTAAGAATTATCACACAGAAGCCAAGATTTCAAGGCTGTTATTGTTTAGGGTCAGGATAAGAAAAAAGTGAACTAATTTAGATTTGATTTAAAGAAAAATCTTAAGTACACCATAATACCTATGGAATGTCAATGCGGCTTGATGGTAAAGGTTGAATGCAAATGACTCATGTTCAGGATAGTCAGGATATCCTGGGTTAGAATTCGGCATGTACTTCTCAGCTGCAAAAGCCAAAACCTGAGAGAAGCTTCCATGGTGCCTGGATCAGGGAGGTCACCGGGGTGTCAATGGTGAGGGAGGGGAGGCTGACCAAAGACAGGGACAGGACACAGCAGCCTTTTCTGTGCAGTCCCTCTCAAACAACACAACAGTAGCCAAGCGCTTCATTGGCCTGTGAAAGCCAGGGGACCTGAACATGTGTGGGTGGGCCAGCCTCCCCTTCGCCCAGGCAGAACTCCATCCTCACCTCCCAGCCTGCACTCTTCTCCCTTTGTTCCTGGAGGCTCTAGACCCCAGGAGATGACTTTTGTTTTTTCTTGGAGCATGCCAAGAATAAGAATGCCTGCTGCTTCTGCTTCAAGAAAAACCGCTGCCTTCCGCAGTCTCTGAATTGGTACCTCCGACACTCTATTGCCCTTACTGGTTTTCATGTAGGTTCCCCAGTTCCCCAACCCTTCCTCTCCCTCACCAGACTGCAAGTTCCTCCAATGCAGAGACTTTGATTAATCTTCATTGAACCTGGGCTCCCATGGTGCCTGGCACCTGGTGGTGCTTACTAAATGTTGAGTGAATGATTGTTGAGGGATGAGTTTCAGTTTGGGATCTGCTGTGTGATCTTAGGTACATTGCTCCACTTCTCTGGGCTTCAGTTAGCTAAGGTATCCTTTAACACTGACATTCCTGGGTCTCTGAGAGGAGCACAGTGTGGTGGTGAAGTGCAAAGACTCTGAAGCCTGCAGCATGTGTCCAAATCCTGGCTCTGCCATTTACCATTATTGTTCTCTTTGTGCCCCTTTCTGTAAGTTTCTCCTTCTGTAAGATGGTGATGATAAAGTACCTACTTCATAGGGTTGTTAGCATTAAATGTTTTAAAGTTGGAATGTAAATGTAAACACTAAATGCTTATGATATGTAAGCTCTGAGAACTGGGCCTGTCGTAAATGCCCCGTTTATTGTTTGATCTTTGGATAAAATAGCTCACTGACAATGTTCTCTTTAAAAAATTTTTTTATTATTATACTTTATGTTCTAGGGTACATGTATACAATGTGCAGCTATGTTACACAGGTATACATGTGCCATGATGGTTTGATGCATCATCACCTCATCATTTACATGAGGTATTTCTCCTAAGGCTATCCCTCCCCCAGCCCCCATCCCGCAATAGGCCCCGGTGTGTGATGTTCCCCTCCCTGTGTCCATGTGTTCTCATTGTTCAACTCCCACTTATGAGTGAGAACATGTGGTGTTTGGTTTTCTGTCCTTGTGATATTTTGCTGAGAATGATGGTTTCCAGCTTCATCCATGTCCCTGCAAAGGATATGAACTCATCCTTTTTTATGGCTGCATAGTATTCTATGGTGTATATGTGCCACATTTTCTTTATCCAGGTCTATTATTGATGGACATTTGGGTTGGTTCCAAGTCTTTGCTATTGTGAATAGTGCCACAATAAACATATGTGTGCATGTGTCTTTATAGTAGCATGATTTGTAATCCTTTGGGTATATACCCAGTAATGGGATTGTTGGGTCAAATGGTATTTCTAGTTCTAGATCCTTGAGGAATCGCCACACTGTCTTCCACAATGGTTGAACTAGTTTACATTTCCACCAACAGTGTAAAAATGTTCCCATTTCTCCACATCCTCTCCAGCATCTGCTGTTTCCTGACTTTTTAATGATTGCCATCCTAACTGGCATGAGATGGTATCTCATTGTGGTTTTGATTTGCATTTCTCTGATGACCAGTGATGATGAGCATTTTTTCATGTGTCTGTTGGCTTCATAAATGTCTTCTTTTGAGAAGTGTTTGTTCATATCCTTTTCCCACTTTTTGATGGGGTTGTTTGTTTTTTTCTTGTAAATTTGTTTAAGTTCTTTGTAGATTCTGGATATTAGCCCTTTGTCAGATGGATAGATTGCAAAAATTTTCTCCCATTCTGTAGGTTGCCTGTTCACTCTGATGATAGTTTTTTTTTTTTTTTTTTTTTTTTGCTGTGCAGAAGCTCTTTAGTTTAATTAGATCCCATTTATCTATTTTGGCTTTTGTTGCCATTGCTTTTGGTGTTTCAGTCATGAAGTCTTTGCCCATGCCTATGTCCTGAATGGTATTGCTTAGTTTTTATTCTAGGGTTCTTATGGTTTTAGGTCTTACATTTAAGTATTTAATCCATCTTGAGTTAATTTTTGTGTAAGGCGTAAGGAAGGGATCCAGTTTCAGCTTTCTATATATGGCTAGCCAGTTTTCCCAGCACCATTTATTAAATAGGGAATCCTTTCCCCATTTCTTGTTTTTGTCAGGTTTGTCAAAAATCAGATGGTTTTAGATGTATGGTGTTATTTCTGAGGGCTCTGTTCTGTTCCATTGGTCTATATATCTGTTTTGGTACCAGTACCATGCTGTTTTGGTTACTGTAGCCTTGTAGTATAGTTTGAAGTCAGGTAGTGTGATGCCTCCAGCTTTGTTCTTTTTGGTTAGGATTGTCTTGGCTATGCAGGCTCTTTTTTGGTTCCATATGAAATTTAAAGTAGTTTTTTTTTTCCAATTCTGTGAAGAAAGTCAGTGGTAGCTTGATGGGGAGAGCATTGAATCTGTAAATTACCTTGGGCAGTATGGCCATTTTCATGATATTGATTCTTCCTATCCATGAGCATAGAATGTTTTTCCATTTGTTTGTGTCCTCTCTTATTTCCTTGAGCAGTGGTTTGTAGATCTCCTTGAAGAGGTCCTTCACCTCCCTTGTAAGTTGGATTCCTAGGTATTTTATTCTCTTTGTAGTAATTGTGAATGAGAGTTTACTCATGATTTGGCTGTTTGTCTGTTCTTGGTGTATAGGAATGCTTGTGATTTTTGTACATTGATTTTGTATCCTGAGACTTTGCTGAAGTTGCTTATCAGCTTAAGGAGATTTTGGGCTGAGACGATGGGGTTTTCTAAATATACAATCATGTCATCTGCAAACAGACAATTTGACTTCCTCTTTTCCTAATTGAATACCCTTTATTTCTTTCTCTTGCCTGATTGTCCTGGCCAGAACTTCCAATACTATGTTGAATAGGAGTGGTGAGAAAGGGCATCCTTGTCTTGTGCCAGTTTTCAAAGGGAATGCTTCCAGTTTTTGCCCATTCAGTACTGTTATTTTATTTTATTTTTTGACAGAGTCTAGCTCTGTGGCCCAGACTGGAGTGGAGTGGGGTGATCGTGGCTCACTGCAACCACCACTTCCTGGGCTCAAGCCATCCTTCCACCTCTATCTCCTTAGTAGCTGGAACTACAGGCGTGCGCCACCATGCCTGGCTAATTTTTGTATTTTTTGTAGGGATGGGGTTTTGCCATGTTGCCCAGGCTGGTCTTGAACTCCTGAGCTCAAGCGATCCACCTGCCTTGGCCTCCCAAAGTGCTGGGATTACAGTTGTGAGCCACGGTGCCCAGTGACAATGTTATCTTGATAGTTATTGTAGGTCAGAGAGAGGCTCTCTGGGATTCAATGAGACATTTGACAAATTTTCTGATGTTCTTGAAGGCAAGATGGGAAAAATGGGATCTGGAGAAGAGTACAGCTGGGTAGATTCCCAAACAGAGGGAGGTTTTTTAAGAAGAGTACACCACGGGGCCCTGTCCTTGCTCTTCTTCAAGACCAGGCCACTGGAGCAATAGGAACTCCCCCACCACACCAACATGCCAACTTGCAATCAGGACAGACCCACTCAGCTACTTCCTCCTCTTGGTTTCTGTGCTCATGTGTGTATCTGCCATGTGACTGGACACTCCTTCAGGTTGGGGAGGTGGCTTATGCATTGTGTATCTCCTGTATCACTTAGCTGAGTGTTCAGCCAATAGTAGATGCCCAATAACACACACTCATGTGCACATAGAGTAATGAAACCACATTTCCCAAATGAATTGGATGCTCCCAGCTTGGGTGGGCAGGTTGCGGGGGATGACTATTGTTTCAGAGAAGATAATTGAGAATCAGAAGGATCTCCAGAGATTGGCAGGAAATCACCAAGATGAAACTGAATGGGGACTCATTCATTCAACTAATATGTACTGAGCACCTACTGGCTGCCAGGCACCGTTCTTAAGTGCAGAGAAGACAGAGGTGAGCAAAAGCGACAAAATCTCTGCCCTCATGGAGCTCACATTCTAGTGCAGGAAAGCTGCCAAACAGAATGAGTGAGTAGTATACACGGTGTATGAGGAAGAGATCGATGCCAAGTAGAAAGAAAGCAGGGAAGGGGAGAAGAGTGGCAAAGGAGGGTTGGTCTCAAGGTTGCAGTTTTGGTTTGGGGCAGCCAGAGAAGGTGGATGAAGGCCAGAAGGAGATGGGGAGCAAGCTAGGAGGGTATCTGGGGAGGAGCATTCCAGGAAGAGGACACAGCGAGTGCCAAAGCCCTGAGGCTGGAGTGTTCTGGAGTGTTGGAGAATAAATTAGGGGATAAACGAGGTTAGCCTTATTTTGTGCCTTATACTTTTCTTTTCCTGTTGTAATTACAATTAAAGACTTGTTTTGTATCTGTTTCCCCAATAGACTCTAAGGTCTCTTAGTTCAGTGGCTGGGGCTTGGTCTCAGGTAAATTTCTGTTTTTTTTTTTGAGACAAAGTCTCCCTGTGTTGCCCAGGCTGGAGTGCAGTGGCGTCATCTCGGCTCACTGCAACTGCTGCCTCCTGGGTTCAAGCAATTCTCCTGCCTCAGCCTCCTGAGTAGCTGGGACTACAGGCACCTGCCACCACTCCCAGCTAATTTTTGTATTTTTAGTAGGGACAGCGTTTCACCATGTTGGCCAGGATAGCCTCCAACTCCTGACCTCAGGTGATCTGCCTGCCTTGGTCTCCAAAAGTGCTGGGATCACAGGCGTGAGCCACCGTGCCTGGCCTGGTCTCAGGTAAATTTCTTATTTTATTTTATTTTATTTTATTGTTATTATACTTAAAGTTTTAGGGTACATGTGCACAATGTGGAGGTTAGTTACATATGTATACATGTGCCATGCTGGTGTGCTGCACCAATTAACTCGCCATTTAGCATTAGGTATATCTCCTAATGCTATCCCTCCCACCTCCCCCCACCCCACAACAGTCCCCAGAGTGTGATGTTCCCCTTCCTGTGTCCATGTGTTCTCATTGTTCAATTCCCATCTATGAGTGAGAACATGCGGTGTTTGGTTTTTTGTCCTTGTGATAGTTTACTGAGAATGATGATTTCCAATTTCATCCATGTCCCTACAAAGGACATGAACTCATCATTTTTTATGGCTGCATAGTACTCCATGGTGTATATGTGCCACATTTTCTTAATCCAGTCTATCATTGTTGGACATTTGGGTTGGTTCCAAGTCTTTGCTATTGTGAATAGTGCCGCAATAAACATACGCGTGCATGTGTCTTTATAGCAGCATGATTTATAGTCCTTTGGGTATATACCCAGTAATGGGATGGCTGGGTCAAATGGTATTTCTAGTTCTAGATCCCTGAGGAATCGCCACACTGACTTCCACAATGGTTGAACTAGTTTACAGTCCCACCAACAGTGTAAAAGTGTTCCTATTTCTCCACATCCTCTCCAGCACCTGTTGTTTCCTGACTTTTTAATGATTGCCATTCTAACCGGTGTGAGATGGTATCTCATTGTGATTTTGATTTGCATTTCTCTGATGGCCAGTGATGATGAGCATTTTTTCATGTGTCTTTTGGCTGCATAAATGTCTTCTTTTGAGAAGTGTCTGTTCATATCCTTTGCCCACTTTTTGATGGGGTTGTTTTTTTCTTGTAAATTTGTTTGAGCTCATTGTAGATTCTGGATATTAGCCCTTTGTCAGATGAGTAGGTTGCGAAAATTTTCTCCCATTTTGTAAGTTGCCTGTTCACTCTGATGGTAGTTTCTTTTGCTGTGCAGAAGCTCTTTAGTTTAATTAGATCCCATTTGTCAATTTTGGCTTTTGTTGTCATTGCTTTTGGTGTTTTGGACGTGAAGTCCTTGCCCATGCCTATGTCCTGAATGGTAATGCCTAGGTTTTCTTCTAGGGTTTTTATGGTTTTAGGTCTAACGTTTAAGTCTTTAATCCACCTTGAATTAATTTTTGTATAAGGTGTAAGGAAGGGATCCAGTTTCAGCTTTCTACATATGGCTAGCCAGTTTTCCCAGCACCATTTATTAAATAGGGAATCCTTTCCCCATTGCTTGTTTTTGTCAGGTTTGTCAAAGATGAGATAGTTGTAGACATGAGGCGTTATTTCTGAGGGCTCTGTTCTGTTCCATTGATCTATATCTCTGTTTTGGTACCAGTACCATGCTGTTTTGGTTACTGTAGCCTTGTAGTATAGTTTGAAGTCAGGTAGCGTGATGCCTCCAGCTTTGTTCTTTTGGCTTAGGATTGACTTGGTGGTGTGGGCTCTTTTTTGGTTCCATATGAACTTTAAAGTAGTTTTTTCCAATTCTGTGAAGAAAGTCATTGGTAGCTTGATGGGGATGGCATTGAATCTATAAATTACCTTGGGCAGTATGGCCATTTTCACGATATTGATTCTTCCTACCCATGAGCATGGAATGTTCTTCCATTTGTTTGTATCCTCTTTTATTTCATTGAGCAGTGGTTTATAGTTCTCCTTGAAGAGGTCCTTCACGTCCCTTGTAAGTTGGGTTCCTAAGTATTTTATTCACTTTGAAGCAATTGTGAATGGGAGTTCACTCATGATTTGGCTCTCTGTTTGTCTGTTATTGGTGTATAAGAATGCTTGTGATTTTTGTACATAGATTTTGTATCCTGAGACTTTGCTGAAGTTGCTTATCAGCTTAAGGAGATTTTGGGCTGAGACGATGGGGTTTTCTGGATAGACAATCATGTCGTCTGCAAACAGGGACAATTTGATTTCCTCTTTTCCTAATTGAATACCCTTTATTTCCTTCTCCTGACTAATTGCCCTGGCCAGAACTTCCAACACTATGTTGAATAGGAGTGGTGAGAGAGGGCATCCCTTTCTTGTGCCAGTTTTCAAAGGGAATGCTCCCAGTTTTTGTCCATTCAGTATGATATTGGCTGTGGGTTTGTCATAGATAGCTCTTATTATTTTGAGATACGTCCCATCAATACCTAATTTATTGAGCGTTTTTAGCATGAAGGGTTGTTGAATTTTGTCAAAGGCCTTTTCTGCATCTATTGAGATAATCATGTGGTTTTTGTCTTTGGTTCTGTTTATATGCTGGATTACATTTATTGATTTGCTTATATTGAACCAGCCTTGCATCCCAGGGGTGAAGCCCACTTGATCATGGTGGATAAGCTTTTTGATGTGCTGCTGGATTCAGTTTTCCAGTATTTTATTGAGGATTTTTGCATCAATGTTCATCGAGGATATTGGTCTAAAATTCTCTTTTTTGGTTGTGTCTCTGCCCGGCTTTGGTATCAGGATGATGCTGGCCTCATAAAATGAGTTAGGGAGGATTCCCTCTTTTTCTATTGACTGGAATAGTTTCAGAAGGAATGGTACCAGTTCCTCCTTGTACCTCTGGTAGAATTCGGCTGTGAATCCATCTGGTCCCGGACTCTTTTTGGTTGGTAAGCTATTGATTATTGCCACAATTTGAGATCCTGTTATTGGTCTATTCAGAGATTCAACTTCTTCCTGGTTTAGTCTTGGCAGAGTGTATGTGTCGAGGAATTTATCCATTTCTTCTAGATTTTCTAGTTTATTTGCGTAGAGGTGTTTGTAGTATTCTCTGATGGTAGTTTGTATTTCTGTGGGATTGGTGGTGATATCCCCTTTATCATTTTTTATTGCATCTATTTGATTCTTCTCTCTTTTTTTCTTTATTAATCTTGCTAGCGGTCTATCAATTTTGTTGATCCTTTCAAAAAACCAGCTCCTGGATTCATTAATTTTTTGAAGGGTTTTTTTTTGTCTCTATTTCCCTCAGTTCTGCTCTGATTTTAGTTATTTCTTGCCTTCTGCTAGCTTTTGAATGTGTTTGCTCTTGCTTTTCTAGTTCTTTTAATTGTGATGTTAAGGTGTCAATTTTGGATCTTTCCTGCTTTCTCTTGTGGGCAGTTAGTGCTATAAAATTCCCTCTACACACTGATTTGAATGTGTCCCAGAGATTCTGGTATGTTGTGTCTTGGTTCTCGTTGGTTTCAAAGAACATCTTTATTTCTGCCTTCATTTCGTTATGTACCCAGTAGTCATTCAGGAGCAGGTTGTTCAGTTTCCATGTAGTTGAGCGGTTTTGAGTGAGTTTCTTAATCCTGAGTTCTAGTTTGATTGCACTGTGGTTTGAGAGACAGTTTGTTATAATTTCTGTTCTTTTACATTTGCTGAGGAGAGCTTTACTTCCAAGTATGTGGTCAATTTTGGAATAGGTGTGGTGTGGTGCTGAAAAAAATGTATATTCTGTTGATTTTGGGTGGAGAGTTCTGTAGATGTCTATTAGGTCTGCTTGGTGCAGAGCTGAGTTCAATTCCTGGGTATCCTTGTTAACTTTCTGTCTGGTTGATCTGTCTAATGTTGACAGTGGGGTGTTAAAGTCTCCCATTATTATTGTGTGGGAGTCTAAGTCTCTTTGTAGGTCACTGAGGACTTGCTTTTTAAATCTGGGTGCTCCTGTATTGGGTGCATATATATTTAGGATAGTTAGCTCTTCTTGTTGAATTGATCCTTTTACCATTATGTAATGGCCTTCTTTGTCTCTTTTGATCTCTGTTGGTTTAAAGTCTGTTTTATCAGAGACTAGGATTGCAACCTCTGCCTTTTTTTGTTTTCCATTTGCTTGGTAGATCTTCCTCCATCCTTTTATTTTGAGCCTATGTGTGTCTCTGCACGTGAGATGGGCTTCCTGAATACAGCACACTAATGGGTCTTGACTCTTTATCCAATTTGCCAGTCTGTGTCTTTTAATTGGAGCATTTAGTCCATTTACATTTAAAGTTAATATTGTTATGTGTGAATTTGATCCTGTCATTATGATGTTAACTGGTTATTTTGCTCGTTAGTTGATGCAGTCTCTTCCTAGTCTCCATGGTCTTTACGTTTTGGCATGATTTTGCAGCGGCTGGTACCGGTTGTGCCTTTCCATGTTTAGAGCTTCCTTCAGGAGCTCTTTTAGGGCAGGCCTGGTGGTGACAAAATCTCTCAGCATTTGCTTGTCTGTAAAGTATTTTATTTCTCCTTCACTTATGAAGTTTAGTTTGGCTGGATATGAAATTCTGGGTTGAAAATTCTTTTCTTTAAGAATGTTGAATATCGGCCCCCACTCTCTTCTGGCTTGTAGAGTTTCTGCCGAGAGATCCGCTTAGTCTGATGGGCTTCCCTTTGTGGGTAACCCAACCTTCCTCTCTAGCTGCCCTTAACATTTTTTCCTTCATTTCAACTTTGGTGAATCTGACAATTATGTGTCTTGGGGTTGCTCTTCTCGAGGAGTATCTTTGTGGTGTTCTCTGTATTTCCTGAATCTGAATGTTGGCCTGTCTTGCTAGATTGGGGAAGTTCTCCTGGATAATATCCTGCAGAGTGTTTTCCAACTTGGTTCCATTCTCCCCATCACTTTCAGGTACACCAATCAGACGCAGATTTGGTCTTTTCACATAGTCCCATATTTCTTGGAGGCTTTGTTCGTTTCTTTTTATTCTTTTTTCTCTAAACTTCCCTTCTTGCTTCATTTCATTCATTTCATCTTCCATCACTGATACCCTTTCTTCCAGTTGGTCGCATGAGCTCCTGAGGCTTCTGCATTCTTCACGTAGTTCTCGAGCCTTGGCTTTCAGCTCCATCAGCTCCTTTAAGCACTTCTCTGTATTGGTTATTCTAGTTATACATTCTTCTAAAGTTTTTTCAAAGTTTTCAACTTCTTTGCCTTTGGTTTGAATTTCCTCCTGTAGCTTGAAGTAGTTTGATCGTCTGAAGCCTTCTTCTCTCAACTTGTCAAAGTCATTCTCTGTCCAGCTTTGTTCCATTGCTGGTGAGGAACTGCATTCCTTTGGAGGAGGAGAGGTGGTCTGCTTTTTAGAATTTCCAGTTTTTCTGCTCTGTTTTTTCCCCATCTTTGTGGTTTTAACTACTTTTGGTCTTTGATGATGGTGTTGTACAGATGGGTTTTTGGTGTGGATGTCCTTTCTGTTTGTTAGTTTTCCTTCTAACAGACAGGACCCTCAGCTGCAGGTCTGTTGGAGTTTGCTAGAGGTCCACTCCAGACCCTTTTTGCCTGGGTATCAGCAGCAGTGTCTGCAGAACCACGGATTTTCGGGATCTGCGAATGCTGCTGTCTGATTGTTCCTCTGGAAGTTTTGTCTCAGAGGAGTACCCGGCCGTGTGAGGTGTCAGTCTGCCCCTACTGGGGGGTGCCTCCCGGTTATGCTGCTCGGGGGTCAGGGGTCAGGGACCCACTTGAGGAGGCAGTCTGCCTGTTCTCAGATCTCCAGCTGCGTGCTGGGAGAACCACTGCACTCCTCAATGCTGTCAGACAGGGATGTTTAAGTCTGCAGAGGTTACTGCTGTCTTTTTGTTTGTCTGTGCCCTGCCCCCAGAGGTGGAGCCTACAGAGGCAGGCAGGCCTCCTTGAGCTGTGGTGGGCTCCACCCAGTTCGAGCTTCCCCGCTGCTTTGTTTACCTAAGCGAGCCTGGGCAATGGCGGGTGCCCCTCCCCCAGCCTCGCTGCCGCCTTGCAGTTTGATCTTAGACTGCTGTGCTGTGCTAGGCGTAGGACCCTCTGAGCCAGGTGCGGGATATAATCTCCTGGTGCGCTGTTTTTTAAGCCCGTTGGAAAAGCGCAGTATTCGGGTGGGAGTGACCCAATTTTCCAGGTGCCATCTGTCACCCCTTTCTTTGACTAGGAAAGGGAATTCCCTGACCCCTTGCACTTTCCTAGTGAGGCAATGCCTCGCCCTGTTTCAGCTGGTGCACGGTGCGCTGCACTCACTGTCCTGCACCCACTGTCTGGCACTCCCTAGTGAGATGAACCCGGTACCTCAGATGGAAATGCAGAAATCACCCGTCTTCTGCGTCGCTCATGCTGGGAGCTGTAGACCCGAGCTGTTCCTATTCGGCCATCTTGGCTCCTCCTCCGGTCTCAGGTAAATTTCTAACTCTCAGCACAGGGCCTGAAATATGGTAAGTGCTCAAACATATGTTGTTGAATAAATGAATAAATGTGAATAAATGACTTTTGGGTGAAAAGATCGACTGCACAAGCAAGAACTGGCTTGACAGCAATTAGAGAGAAAGGTTGGGGAGTTGTAGCTGCAGCCAGTGGTGAACTTATGGTGGTAGAACGAGAGAAGGGGCCACAGGAAAGCCACAAGAAGTTGTGCTGAGATGCCGGGCATGGTGGCTCATGCCTGTAAACTCAGCACTTTGGGAGGCTGAGGTGGGCGGTTCACTTGAACCCAGGAGTTCAACATGGGCAACATGACGAAACCCCATCTCTACCAAAAATGCAAAAATTAACCAGATGCGGTGGTGTGTGGCTGTAGTCCCAGCTATTCGGGAGGCTGAGGTGGGAGGATAGATTGAGCCTGGGAAGTTGAGGCTGCAGTGAGTGGAGATTGTGCCACTGCACTCTAGCTTGGGCGACAGAGCAAGAACCTGTCAAAAAAAAAAAAAAAAAAAGCTGTGCTGGCAGGGGTTTTCCCATTGACAAGGGCCAAGGTTGGGAAAGGCTGCAGAGCATGAGGTGTGGTTGAGAAGGGTTAACCTGGAGCAGGGGAAACTGAGGAAATATATACCCATTAGAGCCTTGACACTGCAGGATTTAATATTAAGTCCATGATGTGAGCCAATTATACTTTTGCTGCTGCATGAATTGGGATCTCTGTGCACCTTTGTGTGCAAAACCAAGTCACTTGGCTGCTGAGGGGCCTGGTTCAATCTCCAGACTGTTTTGTCATTCTCTCCATCACTGCATGACCATCTTTCTAAGTAGGGGAATTATTTCTAAGTAGGGGCAGTATCTGTTACAGCAGCATTTGCAAATCTGGGGATTTTGCAAGGTCCCTGGGTATAATGGTCATGGATAAAAATTCATCTCTTTAAACAAATAGTTATTGATGCCTAGTGTATGCCAGACGCTGAGCTGGATAGAGGGGTGGACAGGACATACATCATGGCGCTGTGATTCAGTGTTTAGTGGTGCTGTCTTGGAAAGTTTGAAGGGCGGGCATGTGGAACAGGGAGGAGGTTCATTGTGCTCCATGGGGCAGTGGTCTGAGTTGCGTACAAGTGGTGCCTCCAGCCTGAGGAGCTCTGTGGTTGGCCTTGAGCAAGTCCCTAAGATCACAGAGGGATGGGCCAGAGCAGACTTAGAGGTCACCTGGCAACCTCTTAGGTTGCCCAAGGGTATATTCTCTATGCCCTGCTCCACACCTATGGGGACTCAGGGTCCTCGAGTGTAAAACAAAGGCATTGGCTCAGATGACCTTGAAGAGCCTTTCTGGCTCTATTATCTATAAAATTACAAATATGGGGAAGTTCCATGGAGGTGGATTGGGCCCCATCCCAAATGTGGCCTCTGTCCTCCACCCTTAATCCTGAGAGGGAGGGATGGTAGAGTTCAGTTCACGGAGATCTTTCTCAAGCACATTTGTGGGGTCTGGAAGGCAGGCACAGAACTTTGCCCCTGCACAGTGGTCCGCAGTGGGTAGGGCTTGGATTCCCCTGAGGAATCAGCAGAATTCAATGCATTTCCCAGCCCTCTTCTGGACTCTGGGGCTGCTCCGCATTGCCTCCTCTCTCATTGTTGCACCTAATTCTCCTCCTGGGTCTTTTCTCTCCTCTTCTCTTCCTTACCTGGTCTGTTGCTCCTTGAACTCCTTTGTTCTCCCCACTAAAGGCCCTGCCTCTTCTTCCTCTTGAGGTCACCTGCTATTCAGTTTCATTCAGGCGTGCTGCTGGTTGGGGCCAGGGGAAGGAGGAAGGGGCTTTTAATCCTCTGGAGGGAGGTGAGGCACACTCACTGCTATCTGGCCTTGGGGTGGAGTATCTGTGGGATTGTTCAAATTGCTAAGAGTGACTTCCTCATAGCTCATCTCTTGAGTGTTCAGTATTCTGAGCCCTCGTTTGTCCTAGCTTTGAGTTGCATTGTCAAAGACCCTGGTGTCCTTGCTTGAGAATGTGCCAGGCTGTAGAAAAGGGGAGGAGGACAGGGAGAAATAGCCCCCTTGCCATGTTAATAAGAAATTTAAATACTTCCCCAAATCGGAGTGGTCCAACTCTGCCGGCCAGTGGTGGAGGAGCTTAAGTGGAGGCTACTGGATGCCTTCCTTCCAAGAGTCCTGCCACTCAGGAGAGGTTGTACTGAAGTATCAGATGAACCCTAGAGTTCTCCTCCACCCACCAGACTTTCAGGCCAGAGGCAGAGGCTGTCCTGTGGGGAACCCCAAATGTCCTGTTTCTGCTCCCAGTCCATCAGGAGTATTTTTCCTTTTTTTTTTTTTTTTTGGAGACAGGGTCTCGCTCTACCACTCAGGCTGGAGTGTAGTGGCACGATCTCAGCTCACTGCAGCCGCTGCCTTCTGGGATCAAGCGATTCTCCTGCCTCATCCTCCTGATTAGCTGGGATTACAGGCGCCCGCCACCACGCGTGGCTAATTTTTCGTATTTTTAATAGAGATGGGGTTTCATGGTGTTAGCCAGGATGGTCTCGATCTCCTGACCTCGTGATCCGCCCGCCTTGGCCTCCCAAAGTGCTGGGATTACAGGCGTGAGCCACTGTGCCCGGTTTAGGAGTATTTTTCTAAATGCACCTTGCTTTTTTTTTGAGATGGGGTCTCGCTCTGTTGCCCAGGCTGGAGTGCAGTGGTACGATCTTGGCTCACTGCTCAACCCCTGCCTCCTGGGTTCAAGCAATTCTCCTGCCTCAGCCTTGTATGTAGCTGGGATTACAGGTGTGCACCATCACACCTGGCCAATTTTTGTATTTTTAGTAGAGATGGGGTTTCACCATGTTGGTCAGGTTGGTCTCAAACTCCTGACCTCCAATGATCCACCCACCTCGGTCTTCCAAAGTGCTGGGATTACAGGCATGAGCTACTGTGCCCGGCCCTAAATGCACATTTCATTTTAGAGCCTGGGTGGCTCTGATTTGTAACCTGAGGAAGCAGAGCCTGATGGCAGGTGGATGGGCCTGGCCCCAAGTGCTTGTGGAAGGAGCAGAGCCACCGACTGGGTCAGAAACATGCTGTCCCATGCGATCCTGGATGGAGATGCCTGATTTCAGCGGGTGGTGCCTTATGGATGATTGCTGGGTTGGGCAAGAGGAAGGACTTGGAAACCCTGTTTTTCTGTTTCATTTCCAAATCCTGGAGTGTCTTTTAGCCAACGATGGCAATAACACCTCCACTAACCTCCTCTCCTTGTGGCGCTGCAAGTGCCTTCCTTCTCCAACTCCTTGAGGCAGATTCTCCCTTGAGAATCCAGGGCACTCTGATGCTTCCTCTGAACCCCTTCTAGCTTTCTTCCCTCTTCAACCTCCCCTCGCTTCCCTGTCTCCTTCAGGAAGCCTTCCCTGAGGGCCTCAGTGACTTTGCTGCATCCATCCCTGCCTGTCCCTCAGCACTGACATCCCAGTCTCCTGCCTGCTTCCTTGTCTTTGGGCATGCCTATTTCTCCAACAGCCTGGGAGCTCTGAGGGCAGGGTCTGGGTTTCTTTCTCCCTTGGCTCTGCACGTGCCAGACACTTATTCTCCAGGCACGTCAGAGTAAGTCAGCTGGAGCCAAGTGACAGACACAGTCAGGTCAAGAGTATCTTGCTCTCCAAGGCCCAGCCCAGGTACGGGAGTGGATAAAAGTCTCGTGCTGGGGCCCCAGGGCAGAAACTCACACACCTTGACAATCTGTCTGTCCGTCTGCAGCTGCGTGACTGTCTGTCTCTGCCATGTCTCTCTCCCCATGCCGGGCCCAGAGGGGCTTCAGTGCTCGCTCAGCCTGTTCTGCTCGCTTAAGGAGCCGCAGCAGGGGAGGCTTCAGCAACAGGGGCGGCTTCAGCAGCAGGAGCCTTAATTCCTTTGGGGGGTGCCCGGAAGGCTCTCGTGGGAGCACCTGGGGGTCAGAGGGTAGGCTGGGGGTGCGGTCTGGGGAGTGGAGTGGTGGGCCTGGGCTCTCCCTGTGCCCTCCGGGGGGCATCCAAGAAGTAACCATCAACCAGAATCTGCTGACCCCACTGAAGATTGAGATCGATCCCCAGTTCCAGGTGGTGCGGACGCAGGAGACCCAGGAGATCAGAACTCTCAACAACCAGTTTGCTTCCTTCATTGACAAGGTGAGGGTCAACTCAGCCAAGCCCCTGTCTCTGTGCCTCCCTTGGAGGAGCTGCTCTTGATGGACTTGGAAATGGGAAGTTTGGCCTCCTTCTACCACTTTTCTAATAACTTCTGCAGCAAAGAAGTCCCTCCTGTGGACTAACTGGACTCTCTCTGGCTATGCTGAGGCCCTGTTGTTCCATGATTGGGGCTCAGGGACAGAGAACTGCCAGACAGCAGGGGGGAAGGCCCTGCCCCATTAGTCTGTCAAGTCATTTTGTTGTGTTCAGTGTCACGGAAGGTCATGAGGCTTCCCCTGCCCAGGTTGGGCAGGGGGACAGGGGAAAGGTGAGGCTGATGGGAGGGTCCCTCAGGCTTTACTTTCTTGAGGCTGTGCACAGGGAGTCCCACGGGAGCCTCAGGAATCCTCTGCTTCTGCTGCAGGTGCGGTTCCTGGAGCAGCAGAACAAGGTCCTGGAGACCAAGTGGCACCTGCTGCAGCAACAGGGGTCGAGTGGCAGCCAGCAGGACCTGGAGCCTGTCTTTGAGGCCTGCCTGGATCAGCTCAGGAAGCAGCTGGAGCAGCTCCAGGGAGAACGAGGGGCTCTGGATGCTGAGTTGAAGGCCTGCCGGGACCAGGAGGAGGAGTATAAGTCCAGGTAGGCACACTGAAATTTCCCCATGCCATGTGGGCGGAGTCTGGGATGACTCAGATTGGGTCTGTCAGCAAGGAGGTGTCCCACATACTGAGCACCCAGAGGCACATGACTGGCCTCCCCTCTACCCCTCCGCGTCCCCATTCCCCAGGCTCTCAGGTGCCCACCTGCTACAGGTAAACGAGGTGTCCCACAGTCCCCACCCAGGTCTGGAGAACCTTGGAGGAAAGGCAGGGAGACCGGTGTCCTACACGCCCCAGCTACAAAGGCCCGTGTTTCCAGTCAAGGCTGGGAAGGGCTTATTTAAACAATGCCCCAGTGGCTTTTTTTTTTTTTTTTTCTTGAGAAATTCCTGTTCAGCGGGCTGTGGGCTAAAGTGATTCAGATGTTCTCTGGTTCCAAGGAGGGAAGGGAATCAATTTAGTGGGGCCGTCCCCAGGCCTGTGACACAATTCACAGATGGGCTGTGGTTCTGGGCTCCATGCCTAGGTCACCTGGTGGAGTGGAGAGAGCCCTGGACTAATAGGGGGCTTGGGTTGGGGCGACTGTGAGTGAGGGGTAGCTGTGCGGCCTGGGCAAGGCATCTCATCTCTCCTGGACTTGGTTTCCCTTCTGTAAACTTGGGGAATGTCACCTGCCCTTCTGGCCTCCCAGGGCTGTTGGGATGATGGGATGTGAGGTGGAGGAAGGAAGGTTCTGGAAGGAGCCCTGGATTGGGGTCAGGAGACCTGGGTTGGCTCTGCTTTGTCTACCTAGTCATCTGTGGGGTCTTGGTCAAATCATCTAATCTCTCTGATAAAACCCAAACTGCCTGCCTCAAGTGATGGGTGTGAGTAGCAAGTAGGAAAAAGTATTCGAATGTGCCTTATAAACTGAAACAATGCGGCTGTCATCATCAAAAGGACATGGGGTGAAAGGGTGGCACAGGTACATAGCTAGGACGTGGCAGGAAAGGAGATAAGGGCTGGTTATTGTCCTGTTTGGGGGCATTCTAAGGCAAGGAGTCCTTTTCAGGGAGGTCATGCTCGGACATGGGGGCATGAGCTCTGACTGTGGAGCCTCAAACTGCGTCCTTCTCTACTTATTTGGCAGGTATGAGGAGGAGGCCCACAGGCGCGCCACACTTGAGAATGACTTTGTGGTCCTCAAGAAGGTGAGGATGGAGGCCAGTGCTCCACTTACGTTCTGAGCATCCACTGTGCACGGAGCCTAGTCCTAGGCTGGGAGGGAAAAGGCGGGAGGTCCTGATTTAGGACAGGCTATCACTCTGCCTGCAGGGGTCCCCTGGGGAAATGGGACATCTGCCTAGACACAGGGACCCCAAGACAAGATCTGACTAAAGGACTGCTTGACAAGCTCTTGATGTCACTGCAGGAGAGGGTGGGGAGGGAGAGGAAGAAGCAGAACTGGTTGCGATTAATCAGGGAAGACTTCCTGAAGGTGATGTTAGGTCAATGTTGGGCAAAGGAGAGAGCAGGACAGCATGGGGCTGGAGGAGGAAGGAGGGGGTCTTGGGAGGCATGGTGGATGGGTGTCGAGCAGTGCATGAACAGAATTCCTGAGACAGAGTAGGGCCCCCAAAGGGGAAGAGGGGGTTACATGTTTTCTCTCCCCCTGTCTCCAGGATGTGGATGGAGTTTTCCTGAGCAAGATGGAGTTGGAGGGCAAGCTGGAGACTCTGAGAGAGTACATCTACTTCTTGAAGCATCTGAATGAAGAAGTGAGGCTCAACCAAAGGGCAGGCGGGAGCCAAGAGAGGGGACTGGGTGGGCAGGCTCCCCGTGGCCATGAGGAGAGTGGCCAAGAGGGGAAGTCTGTTAGGATGGCTTAGATTCTGGATCATTCAGTCACTCGACAACCAATCACTGTAAACTTACTGTGTGAATTGCTAGGTCCTGGGGATACATCAACGAATAACCAGAAAAAAATCACTACAGGTAAAAAAATTGCTTTCTTTTTTTTTTTGAGATGGAGTCTTGCTCAGTTGCCCAGGCTGGAGTGCAGTGGTGCTATCTCAGCTCACTGCAACCTCCGCCTTCTGGGTTCAAGCAATTCTCTGCCTCAGCTTCGATTACAGGCACCCACCACTGTGGCCAGCTAATTTTTGTATTTTTAGTAGAGATGGGGTTTCACCATCTTAGCTAGGGTGGTCTTGAACTCCTGACCTCGTGATCCACCTGCCTCGGCCTCCCAAAGTGCTGGGATTACAGGCATGCGCCACCACGCCTGGCTAAGTTTGCTTTCTATTGGGAGACAAACAATAAGCAACAGAGTTAGTAAATAAGGAAATTATATAGTATGCAAGAAGGTGATAAACGCAATGGAAAAAAGGAAAATGAGAACAGGGAAAGGAGGATTGGGAACATGGAGCAGGTGCCAATTTCAAATCCTGTGGCCAGGGTAGGCCTTATTTAGGAGATAAAATCTGAGCAAAGATTTGGAGGAGGTGAGGAAGGTCACCACGCAGGTGGGTTTCTGGGATTCCAGGCAGTGGCTGCAGCCCACAGCGGGAGTGTGCTGTCTGAGGAAATGCAGGAAGGTCAGTGTGGCCAGAATAGTAGGAGCGAGAGGGAGAGGAGTGTGATAAGAGGTCTGAAGATGGCAGGGCACGGTGGCTCACGCCTATAATCCCAGCACTTTGGGAGGCTGAGGCAGGTGGATCACCTGAGGTCAGGAGTTTGAGACCAGCCTAGTGAAACATTGTCTCTACAAAAAACACAAAAATTAGCCAGGCTTGGTGGCAGGTGCTTGTAATCCCAGCTACTAGGGAGGCTGAGGGAGAAGAATGGCTTGAACCTGGAAGGCGGAGGTTACAGTGAGCCGAGATCGCACCACTGCACTCCAGCCTGGGCAACAGAGTAAGACTCCACCTTAAAAAAAAAGAAGAAGAAGAAGAAAAAAAGAGGCCTGAGGAGTGATGGGGGCTGGGTGATTTCAGGCCTTGCAGGCCATTTTCCATTAATGTCCAAGCTGCAAGAGACCTCAGAGACCACCTCCTATGGCTCTCATTTTTGAATGAGGAGATCGAGTCCCATGGTGAGCAGGGCATACTCAAAGCCACCTGGGATGAATGGGGGTCATGGCGTGTAAGCAGAAATTCACCATCCTGCTCAACCATCCTAGGCTTCAAGGGGAGAAGGAGCTGGGGGTGGGTGGACACTGAGTCTGTCTTCCTTGCAGGAGCTGGGCCAGCTCCAGACCCAGGCCAGCGACACGTCTGTGGTGCTGTCCATGGACAACAACCGTTACCTGGACTTCAGCAGCATCATCACTGAGGTCCGCGCCCGGTATGAGGAGATCGCCCGGACCAGCAAGGCTGAGGCTGAGGCCCTGTACCAGACCAAGGTGGTGGGACCTGGGGGGCAGCAGCATGCTGGAAATGGCTAGGTCTCCATGCCCAAACTCTAGGGTGGTCACCCACCTCGATCCCATTGGGGCAATTCCAGTTACCTCCCTGAAGGTCTGGGGCTGGGTGGGCAGGGCCATTTCCCCTCCAGGAGGGAGGCGATGCAGAGGAACTGTGGGAGATAAGCTTGGACTTCTGGAAGTACATCCCACTGTGTCCTGGCTCAGGCATTTAACCCACACTCCAAATATGGAGTGAGAGGTGGCTTTTCAACCATGAGGAGATGGTCAAAGGTGGTGGTCCTCTCAACTAATGGTGTCCCATCTGTTCCCCTCTCAGTACCAGGAGCTTCAGGTGTCTGCCCAGCTTCATGGGGACAGGATGCAGGAAACGAAAGTCCAGATCTCTCAGCTGCACCAAGAGATTCAGAGGCTGCAGAGTCAGATTGAGAACCTCAAGAAGCAGGTAGATTCCCAGAGCCCCCCAAATGTCCTCTCATTGCCTTTGTGCCTTCAACCACTTCCTAGTTCCTAGCTTCTCTCTCCAGTTGGGTTGCCAGTGGGTTTGTGTCGAGGACCTTGATAACTGGCTGGAGCTTTGGATAATTTGGGGGGAAGAGAACTTCAAGCCCCATCTAGGGTGAATTCAGCCTTCCTGCTGTGACTTCTAGCCACATGTTGGCTTTTGTGGGATAGTGCCACTGCATTGCACTCCCCTGGCGTTGGGGAGGGGGCTGACAGCATTGTAGCCTATGTCCAGGTGTACATCTTGCTTTCAGCCCCTTGAGGAGATGGTTAATTCATCTGTTTTCTCTTTTCTTATCTTTTTCTTTTTTTCTTTTTTTTTTTTTTTGAGACAGAGTCTTACTCCACTGCCCAGGCTGGAGTACAGTGGCGTGATCTTGGCTCACTGCATCCTCTGCCTCCGGGTTCAAGGGATTCTCCTGCCTCAGCCTCCTGAGTAGCTGGAATTACACGCATGTGCCACCATGCTTGGCTAATTTTTGCATTTTCAGTAGGGATGGGGTTTCACCATGTTGGCCAGGCTGGTCTCAAACTCCTGACCTCAAGTGATCTGCCCGCCTCAGCCTCCCAAAGTGGTAGGATTACAGGTGTGAGCCACTGTACCCAGCCTCATCTCTTTTCTTTTTCTTTCTCTCTCTCTCTCTCTTTTTTTTTTTTTTTTTTTTTTGAGACAAGGCTGGAGGGCAGTGGCACAGTGTTGGCTCACTGCAACCTCTGCCTCCGGGTTCAAGGGATTCTCCTGCCTCAGCCTCCTGAGTAGCTGGAATTACAGGCGCTTGCCACCATGCTTGGCTAATTTTTGCATTTTTAGTAGAGATGGGATTTCACCATGTTGGCCAGGCTGGTCTCAAACTCCTGACCTCAAGTGATCTGCCCGCCTCGGCCTCCCAAAGTGCTGGGATTACAGTCGTGAGCCACTGCACCCAGCCTCATCTCTTTTTCTTTCTTTCTTTCTTTCTTTCTTTCTTTCTTTCTTTCTTTCTTTCTTTCTTTCTTTCTTTCTTTCTTTCTTTCTTTCTTCTTTCCTCTTTCTCTCTTTCTCTCTTTCTTTCTTTCATGGAGTTTCACTGTTGTCGGCCCAGACTGGAGTGCAATGGCGTGATCTTGGCTTAATGCAACCTCCACCTCCCGGGTTCCAGCAGTTCTGCCTCAGCCTCCCGAGTAGCTGAGATTACAGGTGCCCGCCACCACACCCGGCTAATTTTTGTATTTTTAGTAGAGACAGGCTTTCACCATGTTGTCCAGGCTGGTCTCGAACTCCTGATATCAGGTGATCCACCAGCTTCAGCCTCCCAAAGTGCTGGGATTACAGGTGTGAGCCACCATGCTCAGCCCACATGTCTTTTCTTAACTCTTCTTTTGACTCTTAATTCTCAAGCCCAGCAGGGACTTTAAGGTCAAACACTGAAGGTCCTGGTGCCCTGTGGGGGAAGTTGGGAGCCAGGGCCTCAGAGAGTAGGTGAGGTGGGCGGCAGGGTGGGGCTAACTTCTCCTTAGGTAGATGCATTACAAGAGTCAGAAATAGAGGAAGGGATTGGCAAGGGGAGGGAGGCTGTTTGCTGCTCCTCCTGCGGTGTAGAGACCTCACTTCTAGATGTGAAGTGTTATGAATTCTCAAACTGTTAAGTATTCTTGCACTTATATTTCCTAAACCCAAAATATCAATTTGGGGATCAATGGAGGATGGAGAGCAGAGACCACAGAGTCAGGCCATTTCCTCAAGCACTACAGCTTGATTCGAAAGTCACATGCGATCCCTTGACTCCCAAGCAGAGCCCTCTGGGGAGGGTTCTTGGAGTATCCAGAACACACACTTCATCCCAAACCATCCTTCTGGTTCTTGTCTGCAATGAGAAGCAGGGCTTGAGATGAATGTGATGAATCCTCTTACTCAATTTGCTGCCACTATGTTTTGCCAACAAATTTGGACCCCTTGCTTTGGAGTCCTCTGGGGTGGCTGTTAAGATCCTGATTCCTGGCCTCCTGGCAGAGCTGAGTAGTCAGAATCTCTAAGGATGGGGCCCAGAAACCTGCTTTTTAAATGAGGTTGCCCAGCTGGTTCTGAAGCATGTGGTCTTGAGAGTCCAGTGGCAGCACGCAGGAGTGTGTACGGGGTACCTGGGCCTGGGAATCACAGCTCCTCACACAGCAATGTGCCTTTCCCAGGAGAATCCCTCCTGGGGATATAGCACTGTCCCCTGCTGCTTTTCCTGCACAAACATGATGAACTGCGCTCCCCTGTGCAGGCCCACGTGGGTTAGGATCCCAGTTCTGCCACTCTTCTTTCTGAGCCTCAGTTTCTTCATCTATAGAGTAGAGATTATGTTTCTATCCACAGAGTGGGAATCAAATAATAACAGCCTTTAGACAATTCCTTCTTTCCTGAGTCAGATGTGAGGGCAAATCAACTGTAAGGCTGATAAAGACAGGGATCTTATCCTTCCTCTAGCTTTCTATTGTAAGCAAAAGGATTATATTTTCCTTTTTTTTTTTTTTTTGAGAAGGAGTCTCGCTCTGTCACCCAGGCTGGAATGCAGTGGCGCGATCTCGGCTCACTGCAACCTCCGCCTCCCGGGTTCAAGCGATTCTCCTGCCTCAGCCTCCTGAGTAGCTGGGACTATAGGCGCGTGCCACCACGCCCGGCTAATGTTTTTTTTTTTTGTATTTTTAGTAAAGACAGGGTTTCGTCGTATTAGCCAGGGTGGTCTCTATCTCCGGACCTAGTGATCTGCCCACCTCAGCCTCCCAAAGTGCTGGAATTACAGGTGTGAGCCACTACGCCCAGTAGAGATTATATTTTTCAAGTCCCAAATTGAGGCACATGGTTTGATGTACTCTGACAATAGGACAAAGTATTTGAAATGGGACTGTCTGAAAAAAATGAGAACCATTGTGGCCCTCAGGGGCAGCCTTGCAGATAGTGATCCATGGTACAGGAAGAGCTTTAAGCACCCTGGGAGAGGTGCCGAGGCCTGGGGGTGGGAAGAAATAGGGAAAGAGCACTTGGGGAGATGGCACAGGAGTTGTACTAGTGTCCTAGGCCTGTCATGACAAATCACCACAAATTGGGTGGCTTAAAACAACAGAAATGTAATCTCTCCCAGTCCTGGAGCCTTGAAGTCTGAAGTCAAGGTGTTGGCAGGGCCGTGCTCCCTCTGAAGGTGCAGCGAGAGTCCTCCCTGGGTCTTGCTAGCTTCTGCAGGCTCCAGGAACTCCTTGGCATTCTTCGTCTTATTGCTGCATCATTACCATCTCTGCCTCTCTCTCCTTCTTCTATTTTTTGAGACGGAGTCTTGCTCTGTTGCCAGGCTGGAGTGCAGTGGCATGATCTTGGCTCACTGCAACCACCACCTCCCGGGTTCAGGCAATTCTCCTGCCTCAGCCTCCCGAGCAGCTGGGACTACAGGCGCATGCCACCATGGTCAGCTAATTTTTTTAAATTTTATTTTTAGTAGAGATGGGGTTTTACCGTGTTAGCCAGGATGGTCTCGAACTCCTGACCTTGTAATCCACCTGCCTCATCCTCCTAAAGTGCTGGGATTACAGGCGTGAGCCACCACGCCCAGCCCTGCCTCTCTCTTCTGATGAGCTCTTCTCTCTGTGTTCTCTCTTCTATTCATAAGGACACCAGTCATTGGATTTAGGGCTCACCCTAAATATGGTATGATATGATCATGAGATCCTTAATTAATTACATCTGTAAAGACCCTACTTCCAAAAAGATCACATTCTGGGGTCCTAGGTGGACATGAAAGTTTTGGGGATACTCTTCAACCTACTGCAGGAGGTAAGGAAGTGAGGGAAGCAATACCTTCCCTTAGAATGAGAGGAGCCTGTTGCAGGGGTGGTGTTGGTACAGACGGCCATACATAATTTTGAGCTCATAAGATTATGATCCGCCCCAGCCCTCAAGTGATATCCACAGTGGGTGCTTTGAGAGGCTATGTTGGACTTACAACCACCTTCTCGCTCATTTCTACCCCGCTTCCAGAACGCCAGCCTGCAGGCCGCCATCACTGATGCTGAGCAGCATGGGGAGCTGGCCCTCAAGGATGCTCAGGCCAAGGTCGACGAGCTGGAGGCTGCTCTGAGGACGGCCAAGCAGAACCTGGCCCGGCTGCTGTGCGAGTACCAGGAGCTGATGAGCACGAAGCTTTCCCTGGATGTGGAGATTGCCACTTACCGCAGGCTGCTGGAGGGCGAGGAGTGCAGGTGAGGGAGGCTTGGAGGGACCTGGGAATATGAGGTTGGGGAGGAGGATGGGATGCCAACACAGTGAGCTGCTTGCTAAAGAGGATTCTGAGAGATTTCCTGACATTGTGAGTTGCTAAGGGCAATCGACGCTGCAGAGAGAGATTTTAAGTTGGGGACTGTGGATTTTATCTGCTGAGAGGGTGGGTGACCTGCTTTGAGGGGCTTAAAAGCTCGTGGGGATGCATTCTTTGCAGTATTTCTTAGCGCATCCCCCTCTTGTCCTTTTTCCCCTAGGATGTCTGCGGAGTGCCCCAGCCAGGTCACTATCTGTGAGTATCAGGGGACTTTAGGGATGGGATCCCCATGGGGAGCTGAGGACCCTGCTCTGACCCGGTGCGTTTCTTGGCAGCCTCGGTGGGAGGCAGCGCTGTCATGTCTGGAGGAGTTGGTGGAGGCTTGGGGAGCACTTGTGGACTCGGTAGTGGGAAAGGTAGCCCTGGGTCCTGCTGCATCAGCATCGTGACTGAAGGCTCCAACATCATCCTGGGCTCTGGGAAGGACCCTGTTTTGGGTTCCTGCTCTGTGTCTGGCTCCAGCTCTGGCTCCAGCTGCCACACCATCCTGAAGAAGACAGTCGAGTCGAGTCTGAAGACATCCATCACCTACTGAGAGACCCAGCAGCCACCTCCTTCCTGAACACATTTGGCCTGCTCCCTCCATTAGCCAGCTCTGCAAGGCCAACTCCGTGTTCGCTGCTCACAGCCCAAGCCAGCCCACAGTGGATGCTGCAAAAATCAATAAAGTCTCCCCTCCTTCTGTTCTGAATGCTCTAAGTGCTTGCACACCTCACCTGGCAAAACAAAAGCTGTATGGCTCCCCAGCTTCCTCTCCTCAGAAGGCAATTGTGGCATATCTGTGTCCAAACGTGTCCTATTGGCATCTCACTCCACATCCCAGCCACTCTATCAAGGGATCCTTCAAGCTCTCCAGTGTGTTCCTTGGGGTGCCCTCCATCTCCCACACCTCCACTGATGTTTTAGCTGTGCTTGTAGCTCACTTCCTCATCAATTGCCTGTTTTAAGAGGTTCTAGTCCTGACCGGGGGCAGCTGCCTTCCTTCTTGTTCCTCCTTGTTCCTGACTGTGCACCAAACTTTTCTCCTTCTAGGAACCTTCTCTAATTCCCATGTCTAAACTACTGGGCCCTTCCTGTCCCTGGCAGTCTGGCTGCACCTGTTGCTGTCCCGGGCTCTGTGTCTGTCTGGTGCTGGTAAGGGACTCAGCTTCTCTATTAGCCTGGCACTCCTGCATCCAGGATGAGGATGTGCTCAGCTTGTGCCTGGAGGCTCTGATGGAGATTGGGGTTCAAACCCTACCCCTACCCCCTTATCTGTTGGCTCTCATCTTATCCTTGGGCAAGTCTGAACATGAGGCTGGAAACTTCTCCTCCTTCCTCTCTGCAGGAAGCCAGGAGTGTGGGAATCGGGTGGGGTGCCAGGAGGGGCTGGAAGGATTGCCTTTTCTACACACCCCTAGCAGCCTCATGGGTGCCTGCAGTTGCTCTTTCCCCATTCTTGCTTTCCAGACCCAGGTGGGGGACCTGGCTCAACCCCAAACTCCATAGTCTGGGCTGCAGGAGGTCGCACTATGCCTCTCCTTGCTTTAGAGGGAGGGCAGACCTTTCCTCACATCCATGAATTACTCCATCCAAATTATGCAAGAAGGCTTTTCAGCTTTGTGTGAAGGAGACCGGAGCCGGTGAGGATGTGGCTTGAATCCCAGCTCTGCCGTTTCCTAGTGGTGCGACCTTGATCAAGCAGCTTGACCTCTTCAGTTACCTCATCTGTAAAAAGAGATTAATAATAATACGTACCTCACAGGGCTGTGTGGCGACAGTGCCACTAGGATCCCAGAAGGAAACTAAATTCATCCAAGGTAGTTCAATTAAATTGACTTTTTGAAAAAGTATAATTTCCGTTTTCTTTTTTCCCCAGAGGATAGTCTTTTCTTTAGTGCTGAGGGATTCAGCCCCTTACATGGGCTTTGGCGGAGATCGTGGGCAGCACCGGCTGTTCTGACTGGGGATATGTGTTGGGTCCTTCTGGGCTTCACAAGGCTGCTTCCTGCCTGGCCTGCTATGAGTGACTCACCTCACATGGTAATGCAGTTTCACATACAGCCTGGGAAGCACCCAGACATCCAAGACACTCGCTTTGGAAATGTTCCTGATGGCGGTGGCCTCTACCACGTTTTTCAGACTAAGACCTCCTTAATGGCCTTGCCCTCGGGCACGTGTCAGGTGGAGTTTGTGCAGCGAATAGGCTGCACGTGGTCGTGGGCGTGATTGTTGTTCCTTCTTTTCTTTGTCTTCTTGGAAGTGAGGACCTGAGAGGGCTAAATTGACTTTAAGGAAAGGATTACTTACAGAGGTGTGGATAGGGCTGAGGGAACAGGGATGGAGAGGCCAGGGACCAGCAATGGCAAGAAGCCGTTACCACACCTAGAGTGAGGTCCTCCCTCTCAGTGTGTCCAAGACTGAGAGGACTTGCAGTGCTAAAGCCGGGCAGTCCTGAGAAAATCAGGATGGGCTGGTCACCTTATGTAGAGCTGAAGATCACGAGAAGCAGTGAGGTGGCAGAAGCTGTAATCATGGGGAGATGCAGCCATGTCCCCAGACAGTGGTCTGAAGTGGTTGGAAGCAGGGAGGGAGCCGGGAAGAAGTATCTGACCTCTCTCCTCCTCCCTCTGATCTCCTGCTGGTGTCTCCCTTTGGTCAACTCAACTGGAAGCCAGAGTGCCAGGGAGCAGCCCACAAGGGTCAGAGGAGGGCGGAGAATGGAACGGGAGGGAGGCAGATGGAGCATCACTGCCATTGCGGATGCAGAGACTCAACATGCCATTGCAGGGAAGGCACCCAGGCCATTCTGCTGCATAGTACGTGCTCAGTAAGTGCTGACTATAATAATGATGATAATTAGCTCAGAAAGCCCTACCCTCTGGGGGCTCCTTTGTCCCTGTAACTTTCCTATTGCTCGACACCCAGGCTGATCCATGGTAGGTGCTAGGTTGGCAGTATCCACTCTCTTGCCCCCTCCCTTTGGTGGCAGCAACCTTCAGTCCCCTCTGCTTTTGTGTCCTGCCATCAGGGAGGGACTCTGGGCAGGTGACAGTCTCCAGAGATGGAGCCCCTCAGTAATGAGTATAGCAGCGCACAGCAGCTCTTCCTCTCTGTGGAGGGCAGGAGGGAAGGAAACTGCTCCTCCCTGGGCTGCAGAAAGAAGGTCTGAGCTTGCATGTCCTGTCTGAAGGTAGAGTGGAGAGTAAGGGCTGGTGGAGGCAAAGTGCCCTCCCAGGCTTCTGTCTGGGCCTTGGCTGTGAACCTGGGTGGGAGGGAGGCTGTCTCCAAGCAGCGAGCCGGGAGCTCCACGAGAGTGTGCCCTGGGCCCTGTGCGCCTGTCACCAGCTCCCAGCACAAAGCGTGGCCCAGAGGGCGTGCTTGGTAAATGTGTGCGAGGGACTGGCGTGAGTGTCTGTGTCTGGGGTGAGGTGAGACTTGTGTTTATCGACTGCCTCTCACTCCCACCAGCCTGGCTGCCCTGTGACTCAGAGGGCTGACAACACTCCCTTGCCCAGGGGGCCCACAGCCGCATCCTGGAGGCTAGGGCCCACTCATGACTGTTTCCTCCTCCCACGCCGCCCAGGGAGAGATAAGGGAGGCTGAGAAAGTGACCTCAGTCTGGGGAAAGGAGACGAAGGTCAGTGGGAAAGGGCGGCTTCATCCAGGGATCACTTTTCCAAAGGGCTTCCACGGAGGGCCCTGCTTATAAGCAGAGGAAATGGGGCTCAGAGAAGTTTCGAATTGCCCCAGGACACACAGCTCAGTGTGGGAGACGACTTGGCTTGGCTCCCTGAAATGCCCAGTGTCCTAACTCCAAAATCTCCTCTTGGCTATTAAGGGACTAGTTCTGCAAGTGCTCTCACTCCCATTCCTTGTGGGAGCTGGGTTCAACTTCTTCAAGCAACTGGGAGCCACTTACAGCCTCCCAGGGGCCCTAGGAGAAGATTCCACAGCTCCCTCTGGTCCTGGAGCAGGCTGTCTCTTCACTTGCCCTCCCTGGGCTATGGGGAACATGGGAGGGAGGCCAAGCCTTCTCCGTGGCAGTCCCATGTCGTCTCTGTTGGGATCCTGGGGACGCAGGCTGGCTGGTTGTCCTGCTCATCTGATGGGGGTGGGAAGCACAGCGATGCTGTCTTCGCTCCTTTTTTTCAGGCAAGTCTCTGTTCACTTTGAGCCCATCTTCTTGCTGAGAGAAGTGGGTGGGGAGGGCCAGTGTCTAAAGTCACCTCCTCAATCACCCCTCGGCCCTGACAGTTGATGTCTCTGTCTTTGCTTGGGGCTGTGTTTGGTCCAAGCAGACTGAGGTGAATAGGAAGTGGGGGGGCCCATATGAGGTGATTTAAGGAGCTCCCCTGGCCCCTCTGAATCAGACACATGGGCTCCTGCCTGTGAGGCGGGGGAAGATGGGAGTGACGGGCTGCTGCGTGGCCCTCCTGGGGCTTTTTCGGAACACCTGCTTTTTGGAGCTGTGCCTGTCTCCACCCAGGGTGGTCTGTGTCCTTGACCCACCTCCAGCTCCCTCCAAAGTGGCTGAACCTTTCTGTGGGGACTCTGCTGTGGGGTAGAGGGTCAGGGATCTCAGGTATTGGTTCTACCCCCTGCCCTCTCTTCAACCTCCATAAGAATGTCCTTTACTCCCAGGCTTCTGGGCCCTTCCTGAGGACCCCAAGCCTTTTCTACCGCCTGATCAAGTGCCTGGGCCCCACGGTTGGGCAGGGATCCTCTTTCTGTCCTTGAATTCACTTTGCCAGCGCAGGCTCACTTCCCAGAAGGCTCTGACACTGTACGGCAGAGGCACAGGCTATCCCCACTCTCACCCTGTCGACTGTGTCACCCACCCTGGACCTGCGAGGAGCGGTGGGCCGTGGGCCGGGGGTGGGATGGGAGCAGGCCTGGATGCTCTCTCTGGCAGCCCATTGCCCAGTGCTCCTTCTCCTACCACCTGCACAGCCCCAGGCTCTGCAGCCTTGGCTTACAACAGGGGCCTGGGACAAACCCTGTAGAACAGAGCCCTATTGACAGTGGCCACTGGGGCTGGGTGGGAGGACAGCAAGCCAGCCACTGGGTGGTGGGGGTGGCCGTGGGAGCCCGTATCATCCTGTGCCAACTGAGGAGAGCCTGGGGGCAGGGGGAGAAGGTGGCATCCTGCCTCAGACAGTCTCGGCTCAGCCCCAGCTCTGGAGCACAGGTGATAACAGGGAAGGCCCCTCCCTCCTGCTGGGGGAGAGGGCACTCCCCGTGACCCACAGGACCCCTCCCTCTCCCCCTGGGGCGATGGGGCAGGAGTGTCTGTGGAGCTGGGGAGCCGGCCCAGCTGGGAAAAGATAAAAAGCCCACAATGGCCCAGCAGCTCACGGCACTCCCTTCCTGCCCTCTCGTCCTGCCCTCCGGCCCCTCTGCAGCTATGAGGTCCTCCATCTCTCGGCAAACATACTCCACCAAAGGGGGCTTCAGCTCCAACTCTGCCAGCGAAGGGAGTGGGTCCCAGGCCCGCACCAGCTTCAGCTCAGTGGCGGTGTCCCGGAGCAGTGGCAGTGGTGGCGGGGCCCGCTGTGGCCCCGGCACAGGTGGCTTTGGCAGCCGAAGCCTCTATAACTTGGGGGGCCACAAGAGTATCTCTGTCAGTGTGGCTGGAGGGGCCTCGTCGGGGCAGGCTCTGGGGGGCTTTGGCTTTGGCAGCGGCAGCAGGGCATTTATGGGACAGGGGGCTGGCAGGCAGACGTTTGGGCCTGCCTGTCCTCCTGGGGGGATCCAGGAGGTCACTGTCAACCAGAGCCTGCTGACCCCCCTCCATGTGGAGATTGACCCCGAGATCCAGCGAGTGCGCACTCAGGAGCGGGAGCAGATCAAGACCCTCAACAACAAGTTCGCCTCCTTCATCGACAAGGTGGGCCAAGCAGGAAGGAGGAAGGGAGCTCTTGGGGAAGAAGGGGACCTCTAATAGAGGGTGGGCAGGGCCAGGGCTGCTGTAGCCCACTTCTACTAGTGTGGTGGTTGATAGAGCTCTGGAGCTCTCCTGGTCTGAGCCTGGGATGCTGAGACGTGGGTGGCTGGAGGCGGCCTTCAGGTCTTCACTGTACCTGTGCGGGGGGAGTCTCCAGCCTACTCATGAGTCCTGTTTGCCAAGCCCACCTTGCCCATGTTGAAGCCTGTCCTACCACCATGATTAATACGATTGATTACACAGTAGCCTTACCTCATCATCAAAAAATGGATTGTCCTCATAGCTCCTCTTAGTGGGGTGGTCTGCATTGCTTTTTGTCATTTTACAGCTGGGGAAACGATGGCTCAGGAGTTGAAAGAGTTGTTCCAGGCTAAGAGCATGGAGCCCTGTTTGTTCCATTCTTTCAGGCTTGGAGGAGGCTTAAGGGCAAGATGTGATCAAAACACAGTTGTGTGTGTGTGGGGTCCTAGGGGTAGGCTCCCTTTCGCTTCTCCTTTTTTTTTTACTCTCTGTTTGAGTGAAGAAGCTCAGTTTGGGGTGGACAATGAGGAGGGTGGTCGCCAGGTCACCAAGCTCTGGGCATGTGGAATATGACCTGTTGCCCATAGGCGTGCCCTGAACCTTGCCCTTACCTCCAGATGGATGGGAGCAACACTTGTGCTGGGATTTCCTGGTCTGTTTCGCTGGCACTGTCCACCTCGATCCTGAGCCAAGGCGGCGGGTCATGATGGGGAAGGTCTAGCCGACAAATGTACCTTGGTTCAGTGATTTGTGTGTTTCCAAAGAACATGCACATCCCTTTTCTCCTGAGGTACCCACAGTGCTTCTATGAAGAGTCAGAAATGGTGATATTGTGCCCATTTTTGAGATGAGAAAATTGAGGTCTAGAGAGCTCAAGTGACTTTCCTAGGATGATACAAGGAGTTGGAGGCAGAGGCGGGACTGGGACCCAGGCCCCTGGACTCTGTGGTTCTTGGCACTAAGAGGTGTTACTGTTCACGATAGGCACACCTGCTGCATGGTGCTCCCAGGGCATGTGACTGAGGCCCAGGTGGTGTGGAGGTGGGATCTGGAGAGATTGGATGACAGAATATGAAGCAAGCCATCTTGCCTGCCTCCTCACCCTCTCCCCTAGTGACTTTTGGTTTTCCTGTGGGACTGTCCCAGAGGCCAAACAAGCCAAAACCTTTCTCAGGATTGCAGAATCACAGCCTGGGAGGTGGAGGTCTGAGAGATTGTCTTGGAACCCCAGCTGGGCCAAGAACTCCCGGGGGTCATGTTAAACCCACACCATAAGCCTCCTTCTGAGTCTATAGAGGAAGGGCTCAGACATTGGTATTTTAAAAACACTTTTTTTGGGAAAAAATGTTGAATTTACAGAAAAGTTGCAAGAATAGTACAACATACTCCTGTATACTCTTTCACCCAGTTCACCAATTTTCTTAATTTATTATTATTATTTTTTGAGACAGGGTCTTGCTCTGTTTCCCAGACGGGAGTGCAGTCATAGCTCACTGCAGCCTCCATCTCTCGGGCTCAAGTGATCCTCCCACTTCAGCCCCCTGAGTAGCTGGGACTACTGGTGCATGCCACTACACCTGGCTAATTGTCTTGATTTTTAGTGGAGACAGTCTTTCTATGTTGCCCAGGCTGGTCTTGAACTCCTGAGCTCAAGCACTCCTCCAGCTTCAGGCTCCCAAAGTGTGTGATTTTAAACAGTTGATTTACATTTTAAACAGATGATTTTAATGCAGAATTAGGGGTCAGAAACATAGATCTAGTCCAGTTTATGCAGGACAAGTGAGAGAGGGAGACTCAGAGAGAAATGATTGGACCAAGGTTACCAACTAGTAAACTGGTACTGCTACTGAGCTGGGCTTTTGTGCTTATTAACTTGGTAGAGTTCTTTCCATCAGATTGGACGGTCATTTCCAGCAGTCTATTCCCTTAAGGAATGCCTCCCCACAGCAAAGTGTAGGTGCGGCTGCAGCATCCCTATGGTGCCTTGGCCTTGGAGGGGAGGTGGCAGTGGACCCCATCCTTGGCTCCTCTGGTGACCGGAGGATGACGTCAGGCCACCCTTTCTGCTCTGGCTCAGGTGCGGTTCCTGGAGCAACAGAATAAGGTGCTGGAGACCAAGTGGGCACTGCTGCAGGAGCAGGGCCAGAACTTGGGTGTCACCAGGAACAACCTGGAGCCCCTCTTTGAGGCCTACCTGGGTAGCATGCGGAGCACGCTGGACAGACTTCAGAGCGAGCGGGGAAGGCTGGACTCAGAGCTCAGGAACATGCAGGACCTTGTGGAGGACTTCAAGAACAAGTGAGGAGAGCAGGCCAGGCGGGGCCATGTGGCGGTGAGGAGGGACAGTGGGAAACCTGCCAAGAGGGCCACCCCATTCCCAGGGTCCCAGGCCCACCTGGGGGATGCGCAGACACAGCTGGCTCCCTCAGGTGCTCAGGTCCAGCACCTGCTGCCACCTGGAGAACTGGCAGGTTTGTTTGTAATTTAAAAACGTTTTTAAAGTAGGTGGAATAGTATAATGAACCCCATGTTCCTGTCACCCAGCTTTAATCATTATCGACTCATAGCCAATCTTGTTGCATTTTTTATACCTCCCCACTTCCCTTCTTCCCGTGTAGTCTTTTTTTTTTAACTTTGCCTTTTTCTACGTGCTCTGATTCTCTTGTAGTCTTGAAGCAAATCCCAGACATCTTGTCATTGCATTCACTAATATTTTACAAGTTATATTCATATATCTGCATGTGAATGTAGTTCATCTATGACTCAATAAAACATACAGTGCCATAATCACACCTAAAAAATTTTAAAACAATAATTCCTCAATATCATTAAATATCCAGCCAGTTTTGAATTTCCAGTGATCCCATACATGTCATAAATTTAAAAAATACAGCTTGTTTGACTCAAGTTCCAAATAAGGTTTATATATTATAATTGGTTGATATGCGTATTTATAACTTTTAAACACGCACATTTAAAAATGACTTTTCCCATAAATTGACCAGGGCAATTTCTAAACCTTAAAATCTCATCAAAAGTAGTTGGGGAGGAGTTAGCTGGTTTGAATGACACTGTGTTGTTGAAAGTGACAGTAAAGGTCAGCCACTGTTGACACATCTTCACTTGTCCCTCTAAAGTCTCCTAAGGGCTTGGATCCAAAGAGATGGCAGCTCTTGATTGCCATATTATTGCACAAATTCTGTGCCTCTTTCCCTAAAATGGGGTGGGGAGAGAGAAAGTTTAAATCAAGGCAGACCCCATGTTTCTTCACTGGTTGGCTACATTAAAGAACTGCTCCCCAGAGGTGTTCTTGATCAGTGAGGGACCCATCAGGGCTTCCGTAAGGCTGAGTGGGTCCCATGCCTGAAAGGCAGAGCCAGGCTGAGCCTGGCCTGAGTCTCCCGTGTGTAACAGGTACGAGGATGAAATCAACAAGCGCACTGCTGCGGAGAACAAGTTTGTGGTGCTCAAGAAGGTGAGCCGAGTGGAGTGGGGGAGGTGGTCCTTTGGCTGCCAGTGTACTGGGCTGATTCGGGGAGAGGTGACATCCCTGGGGGCTGAGGGTCTGTCTTGCTCTCTCGTCCCCAGGATGTGGATGCAGCGTACATGGGCCGGATGGATCTGCATGGCAAAGTGGGTACCTTGACCCAGGAGATTGACTTCCTGCAGCAACTCTATGAAATGGTGAGGTGGCCAATGGGCAGGGAGAGTTTGCATACACTATAAACAGCACTGGGGGTTTTCCATGGAGGTCTGACCTGAATTCACCAGTGCAACCTCATTGGTGGAAGATGAAACCTTAACACTTTTTTTTTTTGAATCCGAGTTTTGCTGTGTTACCCAGGCTGGAGTATAGTGGCACAATCTCGGCTCACTGCAACCTCCGCCCCCCTGGGTTCAAGCGATTCTCCTGCTTCAGCCACTGGAGTAGCTGGGACTACAGGTGCCTGCCACCAGGCTCGGCTAATTTTTGTATTTTTAGTAGAGATGGAGTTTTGCCATGTTGGCCAGGCTGGTCTTGAACTCCTGACCTCAGGTGATCCACCCACCTCGGCCTCCCAAAGTGCTGGGATTACAGGTGTGAGCCACTGCACCCAGCCTAAAACATTGACACTTTAATTAATACTAGCTTCCACGTATTAAGTGCTTTTGACGGGCCAGGCACTGGGGCAAACTTTTAACATAATCTTCTCAATAACCCCAGAATGCAAGTACTATTATTGTCTCAATTTTATAGTCAAGGACCCTGGGGCTCAGAGTTACTTGCTCATGGTCACATAACTAGGAAGAAGCACGCTAGAATTCAAATCTGGCTCTTGAACTCCGAAGTCTAACTCTTACCACTGTTATATTGCCCTCTTCCTGCCTGGTTTGTAACGGAGCAAGGGATGAGGGAGCAGGAATGGGCAGAGAGGAGGGACTGGGATTCCAGATTAGAGTAGAGGGTGAGGTTTGGGTAGATTAAAGAATCCAGGAGGGGTTCCAGGAGACAAGAGGGCTTTGGAGACTAGAGTGAGAGGGTTGAACTTAACATGAATTGACCGCAGAATCATAGACTTTTAGGGTCCTCAGGGACCTCAAGACAAACCTTCCATCCAGTGCAAGAACACTTTCTATGATATCCCTGACATAATCCTATCATATGTAACCTCTACTCAAATACTTCCTGTGGCAGTGAGCTCACTACTTTTTAGGGCAGGCATTACCATTGTTGAACAACTTTATTAGAGCACTGACTTGGATCTCCTTCTCATGACTTCTGCCGTTGACTTTGCCCAATTGTCTTCCATGTGACTTATGCCTTTCACATGACAGCCCTTTAGAAGTCATGATGATGACAGGATAAAAATCTGTGGCATGTGAGGACGTTCAGGAAACCTGGCTCTTAGTGAAGTATTCAGAAGATAGAGGGGTGGGGAGGGAGGTTCCAGATACAAACTTCTATTGATGCAGCCTAATAGTGCACTAGTTTATGTGTTGTTTTAGAAGTCGTTTCACAATGTTGGCTTCTTAGAACCCTTTCTGGACTTTTTCACATAAATCCTTTCAAATGAGACATGCATCTACTCTCCTCCAACTTCCTGTATTTGGGTAGCTGAATTTTGAAATTGGAATAGTTAACCATTCCTTCTTTCCTATGAAATGCCATTGTGGTGTCATCCCAACATTTTAAGCTATGTGGGCTCTTAGTAACTTGATTCTTTTATCCAGTGTATTAGTGATGCATAGCTTTGTGTTATCTGCAGATAGGATAAACTTTCAGTCTAGGTATTTGATAGCATCTCGGTGTAAATCATTTGTACACATATTAAGGCAATCAGGGCCTAAAACAAAGTCCTGTGGGTCTTCAGTGGTGATTTTCCAAGGGACTGTTAGTCTGTTAACCAATAATTTGTGGTTAAAGAGCCTCAGCTACTTTAAAATCCCCTTAACAGTACTGTTACCAGGATCACATTTTTCTGTCTTCTTTCAAGAATGCTATGAAAGGCTTGGTCAAACATTGTCCATGGCAGGCCTTTAGCAGTTTAATATTATAATCATGAAGGAAAATGAAATCCACTTGGTTCCACTTTTCCTTAGGGAACACATGATGGCTTCATGCCTCTCACACACATTTAGGAATTCATTCTATGGGTCTGGAGGAGGTTGATGTCAGCCTTATTTGAAAAATTCCAAATCTCTCCTGTTTGAAAATCAGGCCATTTGCTGCGTTTGGGGTTTTGGGGTCTCCTCCTCTCCATATCTCTCAAGGATGACCAGGGCGTTCCTCCCCTTGGCAGTCCCTGGAGCCTCTGAGTGTATGCTTTTCTGGCCTGGATCCCTGTGATCTCCAACAAGGCCAAAGCCTCTCATCTACCCTGTTTTGGGTTCCCATTTCCTCTCAAGCATATTTCTTGTGCTTTCCACTTTGATGACCAGTTTGTTCTTGATGGAAAAGAGGCAAATGACAAAGCAGCTGAGCGATTGGCCTTTCCTGGATCTTCTGTAGGGATCAGCCCAAAGGGACCTCCGTGTTATTTCTGCCTAGAGTTCATCTAGCAGCCTCTGACCCCTGGCTTTGGTGTTTCCCAGGCTTATCCTTGGCTGGATTGCTTGCCTTCCAGCATCTCTGCACGGCCTATCTGGATGGAACTTGCTGGGAGGTGTTCTGGGCTTCCATGCTGAGTTTTTAGGTGCTTCCCCAGTTTCTACTTTGCCA
This sequence comes from Pongo pygmaeus, assembly GCF_028885625.2. NCBI lineage: Eukaryota > Metazoa > Chordata > Mammalia > Primates > Hominidae > Pongo > Pongo pygmaeus. The sequence continues at coordinate 50,479,903 of NC_072383.2, read as the reverse complement.
GGGTCATTGATGGTCATTCATGGTCTGGGGCCTCCTTGTGGTCCGTTAGGTTCCATTCTCTCTCCCCCTCTTTTCTGAATGTTTAGGAATTGGCTTTTCTTTGGTCTAAGGACATGACTGGCACACTCAGCATTCCTTTCCATGTTTCCCTATGCCTTGTTTATTTAACAAACATTTACTGAGCACCTTCCACATAGCAACAAAGACAAAGTCTCAGTTCTTGTGGGGCCAGGTTATCAAGTGATGAGAGCTGTGGGGGACAGGCACAGGTGCAAAGGCACATGGGGACGCCATGGCTGACTGTTCCTGGGAGGGCTGCGGAAGCCTTCGAGGGAGATGACATCTGAGTTGGATTTTGATGGAAGGGCTAGACTTCTAGAGGGGGAGCAGGAAGGACTTGGCAGCCTGGGGCCCAGCCTGTGCAGTGTCACGGAGGCATGAAGGAGCATGGTGCTTGGGGACCAGTGGGTGGTGAGTGCCCACATCGAGTGTGTGGGCACAGTTAGGTGAGCAGGAGGCAAGGGAAAGAGAGGTAGGGACCAAGCCTGGGCCCTTTCCTGTCAGAGGTCCTCACGGCCCAGCAATGCCTCCGTGGGGTTAGAAAAAAGATCAGCACAGTCGTTCCCTTGCTGCCTCATGGGCTCGATCAGTCACGGAACCAGCATGGTTCTCAGGAACCAATGCCATGGTCTGGTTTTGGCCAAGCCAGATCCCACCGCAATCTGGGGGGTGAACCACCTATCACTGGGTGTCTCATAGGGCAGGAAGGCAGCCTCCATGGTGGCCTCCCTCTGGCCTGGGATGTCTGTGGAACCCAGTCCCTCTTCCGCTTGTGCCACTTCTGCCCTCTGGCTCCCTTTACCCTTGCCTAGAAGTCTCCACTATCTTTCCCCCTTAGAGTCCCTGGTGTCTAAGGAGACACACACCTTGGTGATTCACAGAGCTCTTTCTGCTCTGATTTCACGAGCTCCCTTTCATTGGAAAGCCTGACTTTTTCTTTTCTTTTCTTTTTTTTTTTTTTGAGACAGGGTCTCATTCTGTCACTCATGTTGGAGGGCAGTGGCGCAATCACAGCTCACCACAGTCTCGACCTCCTGGGCTCAAGCGATCCTCCCACCTCAGCCTCCCAAGTAGCTGGGATTACAGGCGCGCATCACAATGCCTGGCTAATTTTTGTATTTTTTGTAGCGACAGCATTCACCATTTTTCCCAGGCTAGCCATGAACTCCTGAGCTCAAGTGATTGGCCCACCTTGGCCTCCCAAAATGCTGGGATTACAGGTGTGAGCCACTGTACCTGGCCAAGCCTGACCTTTCTATCCCCTTGTTCCAGCAAGACTATTGCATCACCTCATCCATTCTTGATGCCATCCAGTGGAGAGATTTTGCCTCCTTGTCTTAAAAGTTTCGGGTTGATTTTCCTCAGGACTATGCTCTGACATGGGGCTAGAGAGAGACCCTGAGCTGAGGAGGGCAGGGGCAGGATGCTTCAAGATGATGCTGACAGTTCATCTCAGTGGGGAAGGAGACAAAGCAGCTGTGACAACACAATCTTATCTGTGACAAATAGGCCTTACGGGCACCTCCAATGGCCTTCAGAGAAGTCTGGGCAAGTAAGAATGCACTTTACTCAGCACATGCTGTGGGTCCTACATGGATCTTAAGCCCCACAACCACCACAGGAAGAAAGTATGATCAGGCCGTGTTACAGAAGAGGGAACTGAGGCATCGCAAGGCTTAGCTGCTACATCAGCTACACAGCCAGTGCGCGTCAGGCTGGGGACTTGATCTCAGGCTTGTCTATCTCCAAAACTCATATCTTCCCAAAACCCACAAGTTTTTGTAGTGACTGGATTGATTAGATCCCTAAACTCCTCATCCCACTTTTTGAAAGACAATCTAATTTAACAATCTACATCTACATCAGTATGGATATCAGTTTTCCCTTTGGTATTTCTCTTTTCCCCCTGTCTCTCTTTGTTCCTGCCTATCTGTATTTTAGTCTATGTCCTCTCAGCTTCTGATGTCAGACTCCTGGGGTTTGAAACTGAGCTCCTCACTTACTGGCTTGTGATCTGGGGCAAGTTACTTAATCTCTTTGTGCTACTGGAAAAGGGCTTATAATGAGTTAGTACCTGCCACGTGCCTAACGCAGAGCCTGAACCACAGTGATGCTAAGCATGCGAGGGTTGTTATTATTATTCTATTATAATTCCCTGGGCTGCCATGAAGGGCCAGTGTTTGAGAAAGGATGGAGACAAGACCAGAATATGGGAGGTGTTGGGTTTTAGGGGGAAGGTTCTTCACCCATCAGGGAGACTCTGGGGACTACTGAGTGAATGAATGATTTGTCAGAGCTGGAGTTTAGGGCATTCTATGGGCAGCCCAGAGCAGGAAGGACCACGGGAGAGAAGGAGGCAGAGCCCCACATGGGAGCCATCACAGTCCTGGCCCAGTGATCCAGCTGGTCCCAAGGCCAGAACAGAGATCTTTGATTCCCCATCACCTAACCTGCCATTCACAGCATCCTGAAGCCTACTTATGTGTGAAAGACGATGGTTCTAGAAACAGGAGGGCCCAAGAACATCATGAAAGTCTATACCTTTCAGTGTGCTCTATAGGAAACCACTTGGGCTTTGTGGTGCAATTGACTGGTCCCAGGCTGGGTCCCACCCTGGACCTGGTGCCCTTGGATGCATCACTTCTCCTCTCCAAACCTCTATCCTCACTTGACCATGGTCAGGACCACTGTGGATGGTGGTGCAGTTGGTGACTTGGCTGGTGCTGGACATGATGCTTCCACCTGAAGGGGTGTCTTTCCCCAGTTTGCACAAAGGCACCCTGTGAGCCTGCCATGGGCCCACCTGCTGCACAGGGTGTTCTGAGGCCTAGAGGGGTTAGTGAATGTGCTAACACAGTGCCAGGCACCAGTGTTAGTGCAGAGAGTACACATTCTCTTTTCCCTCTCTAATCTTTTGGAAGCCTGCAAACCCATAAAAATAAATGAAGTCTGTAAAAATGGGAGCTTCATTTTACAGCTGGGGAGACTGAGGCCTTTCCTTGCAGTTTTCCTTACTTTGCTCTAGGCTGGAGCCTGGACAAGAGCACAGGCCTCCTGACGCTACCTGGGGGCCCATGTCCTTCACCCTCTGATGCTTCCTGGGGCCTGGAGCAGGAGTTCTGGTGGCAGCTGTCTCTGTTTCTTCAGGAGCTGAGCCAAGTGCAGACCCACGTGTCTGACACCAATGTGGTGCTGTCCATGGACAACAACCGCAACCTGGACCTGGACAGCATCATTGCCGAGGTCAAGGCCCAGTATGAGCTGATTGCCCAGATGAGCCGGGCTGAGGCCGAGGCCTGGTACCAGACCAAGGTGAGAGGCATAGCTGGCTCAGGTGTGAGGCCTGGGGTCGGATCAGATCTTCTCCCATCGTGAGAGGCTTGGGCCTCTGGGAACCTTGGAGTCCGGGGGGCCAGATATGCTCAACCAGCATGGGGCCTCCAGCTGTGAGGGTGGGCTGGGGCCATTTGAAAGCTCACTGCCACTTCTTTGGTCCCCAGTACGAGGAGCTGCAGGTGACGGCTGGGAAGCATGGGGACAACCTGCGGGACACCAAGAACGAGATTGCTGAGCTCACCCGCACTATCCAGAGGCTGCAGGGGGAGGCAGATGCAGCCAAGAAGCAGGTGGGACTCTACCTGGGGGCTCGGGGGTCTGGCCTGGGTGTTGGCAGGGCCTTCTCATTGTCATCCCGAGGGGCTAGGCCTGCTCTTCTCCTGACGGACACAATAGAATGCTAGGCCATTGATCACAGGCTCCTTTTACGGGGGGGAAACTGAGGCACAGAGAGGGAAGGGGCTTGTCCAACGTCACATGGTATATGAGTGGTAGAGCAGGTGGGACAACCTTCTCCAAGGAAACTGATCCATCCCATCTCCAGGAAGTCAGAACAGGAAGTAAAGGGTTCAAGGGGCCAGGTCACAGATGCTGATGCCAACTCCATCTTGAGGACAGCTAAAAAGTGTGGGTTCTTTCACAGATTAGAATGAAGCACCTGGTTACTAATAAGGCTGTGTTATTTATTTCATCTCTTCTGAGGCATTGGGCTGATCTGTAGCAGGAGGGGTTGAGGTTAGACTTCAGTAAGGACTTTCCCAGTGGCCTTACATGATCCTGCTTGCGTAATAGCATCTCTTCAGATGAATATCTCTCTCTTCTCTCTTTCCCAGTTGGTTGGTGGCAGGGATGTGGGAATGATGATGCCTCCATGGCTTGAGGGCAGAGAGATGAATGGGATGACCCCGGAGGATGCTTCCAACACCTTTCTCCCCTGGGCAGTGTCAGCAGCTGCAGATGGCCATTGCGGATGCGGAGCAGCGTGGGGAGCTGGCGCTCAAGGATGCTCAGAAGAAGCTTGGGGATCTGGATGTGGCCCTGCACCAGGCCAAGGAGGACTTGACACGGCTGCTGCGTGACTACCAGGAGCTGATGAATGTCAAGCTGGCCTTGGACGTGGAGATTGCCACTTACCGCAAGCTTCTGGAGAGCGAGGAGAGCAGGTGGTGGCCCCTCCTGCCCGACCCAGAGAGCTGCTCAGGCTGCCCTGGGGGAGAGCCCAAGGAGTCTGCTCTGGGGCCAAGAGGGAGAGGGAGGAACCAGGGAGCAAGATCCTGACTCAGGTGGGGGGATAATCTGCTTGTGTCCACTGCCTCCACCACTCCTCTCCTTGGTTGGCACAACTCTTGTTAATCCTTACTGTGGCTGACAGCCCGGTAGGAATGGAACTTCCTCTTCCACCAGCAGATTTCACCAGCAGTGGAAGCTTTGGAAAAAAATCCACCATCTCTGTCCTTAGGAAAGGCATGAAATAGAGAGAAAGTGGGCAGAAACTAGGCAGCTCTGTCTGGTCGTGGGCTTGTTTCCATTGGGGCAGGGATGCTGTCCGTAGCCCACATGGGCAGAGAGGAAAGAAAAGGGGAGGATGGGAGTTGACATAGCCTACTGGTGGCTCTGCCTTTTCTGCAGCACTGGCTTTTGGACCTGGGCACAGCCCTATACACATACTTCTCATGTTTCCTGGTCTTGTCATCAGGATTCACTGAGTTGATCCAATGTAAAGGCAGAGGGAAGGAGAGGGTTTTCGTGTGGGCGCCAGGGACCACTGACTGCTCTCCCGGCCTTTCTGTGTCCCCTAGGATGTCTGGAGAATGTCCCAGTGCAGTCAGCATTTGTGAGTATTTACTACCCACTTTCTGCTCCACCCCTGGCCAGGCACCAGAACTCTGCTCAGTTTGTGCAACCTGTCCCTGTCCTAAAGCATGCTCTCCTCCATTCGAGCCCCTGGAGACAGGTTCAGAGGGTCCTAGTTCTGGGCTTCTCTATCCATTTCCCATAGCTCTGCTGCCTGATTTTGTTCTGATTCCCCACTGATTTCTGGGTGTCCCCCAGCCCTCTCCTGGCATGGCCACCCTGACTAATCCAGACCCTTTGCTTTGCAGCTGTGACTGGCAACTCCACCACTGTGTGCGGAGGTGGCGCAGCCAGCTTTGGAGGTGGCATCTCCGTGGGTGGGAGTGGGGGGGCCACCAAGGGTGGATTCAGCACAAAAGTGGGCTACAGTACCGTCAAGGGAGGGCCAGTCTCTGGGGGCCCCTGCATCCTGCGGAAGACCACCACGGTCAAGACGTCCAGCCAGAGGTATTAGCTGCTGAGCCCTGCAAGGGCCCCTGCAATCCTGTCCTTGCCCTCCTCACCCCACCTCTGCTGCCCTTTCCAGCCATTTCTCAGGAGCAGGAACAGCCAGGGGACCTCAGACCCAGGGTATTTTCATACCAGACTATTTGCATCTTGGGAAGTGCTCAAATCTACTCAGGTTTTCTCCTTGGTCCTGCGGTAGGATGGGAGGGGAGGTTAAAGTTGCCAGCTTGAGTGATGTGCTTGGGTGACTTGGGGGTGACCTTTTGACCACTGAGAGGAGGCTGAATTTCCCAAGCCATTAGGAGAGAGAGAAATTGGGAGTGGTCCCCAAAGACCCTTCAACCTCCCCAGTCCCCCACCAGACCCACCCTCTCCCTGAATCTACCCACATCCCCCTTCCCTGTCTGTGTCTCAATAAATGGTGCAACTGCAGCTAGCTGTCTGTGGCTGTAGTCTGTCCTGCCTGGGGAACTGAAATTGTGTCCATTGATTAACATCCTGATGCCTGACACAGCAATAATCACACACTCACCACATCCCAATCGCCATGCTTACTTAGGTACATTAGTTTGATACCATCGCCACTCCAGGGCTGTACATGGCTCACAAGAGGAGACCAAGGCTCAGAGGGAATATGTAAGCTGCTCAAGACCAGACCTGGCTAAGTGGCTGCCTATTAACCAGCCACCCCTGGTGCCTGTTCAGCCTCCCACTAACTCTGTAGGGGCAGACAGCATGCTTTGTTCAGTGGAGAGATCTTAGGCTTCAGAACTAGGCAACTTGGGTTTAAATCCAAGTTCTGCCACTTACTAGCTGTATGACCTTGGTCAAGTTACCTAACCTCTCTGAGCCTTAGTTTCCTCCTTTGTAAAAGTGGGTTGTGATAAGAACATGTGTAAAGCATCTGGCTTATAGAGGCCCTTTCAGGAATCAGGTTTCTTTGCTTCCCCACTCCCTGACTTCTGGATTCCCAGCTTATCCTCTTGGCCTCAGTGATGTCTCTCTTAGCCCCCACATCCAGTCGGCAAGAAAAATCCACACTTAATTGGATTTTGTGGTTTACATATATATTACTTTGCCTGTGACCATCACCACAGCCCTAGGTTCAATAGTGGGCACGTGGTGTTCCAGTTTACAGGTGAGGTGATTCACGCTCACAGAAGTGACCTCTCACGCTGCAGTTGTCCAACTGGCTGGAGGCGGGTCAGTCGTGTCCAGGGCTGCAATTTCAAGCCCTCTGTCCTGTCACCCCAGAAGCTACCTCCGTTCTCCTCCTGCCTCCATCACTCGCCAAATCTTACTGCTCCTCCCTCCGTGCGTCTCTTGGTATCACCTCCTTTCCTCTTCATCTCCACAGTTCTCTACTCTGAGTCTGGACCCCACCCCTCAAGCTGTACCCAAGTGATTCCCCAATTGGCTGGCCTCTCAACCCTGCACCTCTCAGGCCCTCCCCACCCTGCTACCAAACCAGTTGGCCCGACCCGAGGCTGTCACCACTCTGCTCGCTTCCTTGGCAACCTTAGGGCTCCTGGCGGTTGCTGGGATGCATCCCGCACTCTCCCAGCCTGATCACTCTGTCCTCCTCAGAGGAGCCCTGAAGAGCCCTGAGAAAGCTTCCTCCAGGGCTGTGGAAGGCCAGCAGAGGGATTTTTAGCCAAACCCTAACCTCCAGCTTAGGAACACAAAGGCCTAGCGGTTTACGGTCAGCTCTGCCTCACCAGCCTGGGTGGTCTCTAGCTTCCCTTCTCAGACAGATGGAGTATAGTCCACCCCATGTACAACACTTTGAGGAATACTTGCTAATGCTCATTGGGTGCCAACTGTGTGCCAGAACTGCTGTCAAGCCTTTAACGGATTCTCTTCACAGCAGCCTATAATATAAATACTATTATCATTCTAATTTTGCCTATAAGGAAAATAAGGCACAGAGTGGTTAAGTAACTTGCCTAAGATCACACAGCTAGTAAGTAGCAGAGCTAGGTGTGGAATCCAAGCAATCTGGTTCCATAGCCCGAGCTCTTAACCACCAGGCTGTTTTGCTTATATAGAAGAAGGAATAGAGAGCTGGGGATGCTGGAGCTAGAAGGGGCATTGGATGTAATCGACTCCAAACTTTTTATTTCGTAGATAAGAAAACAGTTTGATGAAGGGGAAGAATGTATCCAAAGCCACAGTAACTTAGTGGCAGTGTTAAAAAAATCAGTTTTACTGAGATCATAGGCCAGGTGTGGTGGCTCTTGCCCGTAATTCCAGCACTTCGGGAGGCTGAGGCAGGTGGATCACTTGAGCCCAGGAGTTCAAGACAAGCCTGGGCAACATGGTGAGACTCTGCCTCTACAAAAAAATACAAAAATTAGCTGGGTTTGATAATGCATACCTGTAAGTCCCAGCTGCTTGGGAGGCTGAGGTGGGAGGATCACTTGAGGCTGTTGAGGCTGCGGTGAGCTGTGATTGCACCATTGCACTCCAGCCTGGGTGACAGAGGGAGACCCTGTCTCAAAAAAATTATATTTAGGGCTCAAAAACTGAACAATAGAAACTTTTAATTGTCATGGAAAAAAGCCTCAGAAATTATATTGCAGCCCAGGGGGGCCCATCAACAACAACATGCTGTTTAGACATACTTGTCGAAGGATGGGAATGGCCCAGACCCAGGGGTTTCCAAACTGAGGACCCTAAGGGCTGCTTTCAGGGGTGCAGGGGGAGGTCAGCAGGTGAGAAGGATCATGGTCCCTCCTCTGCACCAACTGGATCATCTCTCCTTATCTGTTTTGCTCATGAGGCTGTACCTGTGATTTTGTTTATGAGGGTGCTTTTGCTGCCAGAACATGCTGGGAAGCCCCTGCCTGTATATGCCTGGGGTAGGAGGCCAGCAGGGGCAGCTCTCTGGCCCGGGGAAATAGAAGCCCTTGGGTACAGACCCCCACGCCTTGCTCTCAGGAGTGCCCTTCCTCTCATTGCCCTCACTGGCCTCTCCCTAAAATGCTGATGGCCCTTTTCTGCAGAATCTCTGATCCCCATATTGGCTCTGGCTCCCCAAGAATGACTCAGGCCCAGTGGGGCAGTTGAGGTTGGGTGACCGAATGGGGTGAGGGTGCCTGCCTGGCCAGGGAGGGCAGGAGCACTTTCCCACACCACACAGTGGGTTTGGAGATGAGAGTGACAGAAGCCCTCAGGATCCCTTAATCCCAGGGCTGAATGTAAGGGCTTGCCTCCCTTACCCAGAAAGCCCCGAGCAAACACTCCCTCCACCTGGCTCCACACCCCTGTCAGCTGCTCATCCCTCTGTGAAAAGATTGGGAACAGCTGCCAAACAAGGAAGGGTCACAGAGGGCAGTAGCAGAATCTGCGTGTGGAGGTCTGGGGAGGGGCAAGGGACCAGCTTTTAGCTGTGGCTGCTGGGTAGTGGCACCTTGTTCTGCCACCTGCCTCTGGCCCAGATATGAAGGCAATGTCTTTCCCATTTTCAGGGAAAGAAACTCATCTCTCTTTCTCTCTCACTCTAGGGTGTAAAGGCGCTCTTGCATAGGAAGTTCTTCCTTATGTCTACCTTCGGTTTCTCAGGCTCAGTTTGAAGATTTTGTGAGCTTCTTGCAATTCTGATCGAATAATAAGGACACAGAATGTGGCTCTAGACTAGAACTTTCTTCCTGTTTGGATTGGGTTTATTGTAGGGTTTGTCATGAAATTAATTTGGATTTAGTTAATTGGAGGATACAAAACTGGCCCCTCAGGACAGTGTCATATCTTGTTGGGTACTTGTAAGGACAGGGCCACATCAACCAAGCAACTGACCATGTGCCGAGGGTAAGGACAAAAAGGAGCGGAGCTGCATCTGCAGAGCTTGCAGCCTGTTGGCCAGACCCCATGGCTGCCCTGGTGGACCATGAGCTACACGGCTGTATAAGTTGCTGTGTATCTTTTTCCCTGCATATTCTGTGCGGGCCAGTCACTCATATAAAACATTGTACCTACCGTTTTATACATTGTAAGGTCACAAGCTTTGAAGTCAGACAGATAGGACTGACTTCCCATCTCTACCACTTCCTGGCTGTGTGATCTCAGGCAAGTTACATACCCCTCTGAGCCTCAATGTCTGTAGCTCCAAACTGGACATAGCAAAGCACCTCTTTGGCTGGGTTGTTGGAAGAAGCACCTAGTGTTCAGCATATAGCAGTAGTTCCAAGAGAGAATCCCTTCTACCCAAGAGGGACCGCTGCCTTTCCTTCATCTTCCTTCTTGTATCAGGGATGGCACACCTCAAGTCTCCTTCATGAGAAGTACCTCAATCGTAGCTCCATGGTTTGGGTGCCTTACAGGCACAAAATAAGACTGATTACATATTCTATATTGTTTCCCTGAAAATCCCCTTGGCTCCTGGCTTGCTTTTTGTTCTAAGCAGTAGACACAACTCTAGGAGCAGTGAACCCACGCCATTTTCTCCTAGTGTTGGAGTGTTACAGCCATAGAGTAAAAGACCCAATAAGCACACTATGAGCCATCTCAGGGATTCACCTGTGCTCAGGCAAAGCCTCTACCCCGGCCTGTGATAGCCCCCATCAAACCCCAGGGGCTACCAGAGAAGAAAGCAGTGAATGGCAGGTGCAGAGGCTAAGGTGAGGCAGCTGGGGGGCTGAGCTCCGGCCATCGCTCAGGGTGAGATCCTGATGGCCCTGCCATGTCCTCTGGGGCAGGTAACCAGTCAATTGGACCTCAGCTTCCCAAGAGGGAGGCTCACATGTCTCCTCAGCTCCTGCAGCTGCAGCCCCCAAAGACCTGCAGTAGTTCCCACCCTCCTTCCAAGCCATGCCCACCTTAGGAACAACAGTGGAAATCGATAGACCCTGGGATGCTAGTGCCCCCAGAGCCCCTTTGACCCAAACAGCCAGTTCCATCAGGTTTATTCAGGTGCCCATTCTGGATTGGTTGTGACACAATTTAGACAGAGTGGCTTTATACCAGGCAGAACAGTGTGAGTGAGAGGCTATAGAATATGGAGCCTTTGGGCCAGGCGCAGTGGCTCACGCCTGTAATCCCAGCACTTTGGGAGGCCGAGGTGGGCAGATCACGAGGTCAGGAGATGGAGACCACGGTGAAACCCCGTCTCTACTAAAAATACAAAAAAAAAAAAAAAAAAAAATTAGCCGGGCACGGTGGCGGGCTCCTGTAGTCCCAGCTACTTGGGAGGCTGAGGCAGGAGAATGGCGTGAAGCTCTGCCAGGAGGCGGAGCTTGCAGTGAGCCGAGATCGCGCCACTGCTCTCCAGCCTGCGTGACAGAGTGAGACTCTGTCTGAAAAAAAACCAAAACCAAAACCAAAACCAAAAAAAAAGAATATGGAACCTTTGGGACCAGAGTGATGTGAGTTTAAATCCTGGCTCCACCACGTGCTGCTGTGTGACCCTGGGAGCTACTTTACTTCTCTGAGTTTCTGTAAGGAAGGTTAATGGTGCTGATTGCATAGAGCCTCTAAGTAGACTAGTCGATCAAGCATAGGTAAGGCATCCAGCACAGGGCTTGGCACAAAGTCGGCGCTTGGTGAATCTGGGCAGAAAGGATAAGTGAAAGTCCAACCCCTTCCTTCTAGGAGATGGTTCTGGCTCTAGAATGCTCACCTACTGCAGGTGGACTGACCCATGACCCGGGCCTTCTCCTGTGATGGGGCCTGGGGCCTCCAGTCCTCATGGCCACAGCCCCTCCACCCTCTCTCCACTTACTTAGAGGCCATCTTGGCAGAGACAGACCAGAGGTAGGGGAAGGAGGGGTTGAGGGAATGGGGACAAGGGAGGAAGTGGCTGGAGAAGGAGCTGGCTGAACTCCCAGCCAGCCTGGCCTTCCCTGCAGCCCTGCGTCTGGGGTGGGATCTCCTGACCACTCTGTCCTCAGCACTGGCCTCTGCCCTTTCTCTGTGCATGGAGGCAGCCGTTCACTCTCTCCCTGGCCAGCTTTCATTCAGCTAGGGGCAGCTTTGGTCTGTGGGATTATCCAGGTGCTGGTGACCGCTCTTCCTCAGACCTGGGGTCATTTCATCTATGAGGAATTGAGGAAAGGAGGGAGAACAAAGACACCAGATTTCTCCCGTAAATGGCAATGGCAAAGCCTGGGAAAGAAGAGAATGAATGCCTGCTGACCTCCTATATGCCAGGCACCATGGGGACATTGTCTAATTCCTTGTGAGGCAGGTGTCCCATTTGGTAGATGAGAAGATGGATTGGATGGTGTATTAGTCCATTATTACACTGCTGATAAAGACATGCCTGAGTCTGGGCAATTTACAAAAGAAAGAGATTTATTGGACTTACAGTTCCATGTGGCTGGGGAGGCCTCGAAATCATGGCAGAAAGCGAAAGGCACATGTTACATGGTGGTGGCAAGAGAGAGAATGAGAGCCAAGTGAAATGGGTTTTTCCTTATTAAACATCAGATCTTGTGAGACTTATTCACTACCACAAGAACAGTAATGGGGGAAACCGCCCCCATGATTCAATCATCTCCCACCGGGGCCCTCCCACAACGTGTGGGAATTATGGGAGTACAATTCAAGATGAGATTTGGGTGGGGACACAGAGCCAAACCATATCGGATGGGTTCAGAGTGCTTAGATGGCCCACCCAAGGTTACACAGCTAGTTAGTGGCAACAGGAGGGATTTGAACACAGATCTGTTACACTCAGCTGGGAAGAATTTAAGTTATGGCTTAAAACTAGGATTTTGCGTTTAAAAACATTGCTCTGAGAAGGGATCCATAGGTTTCATCATTCTGCCAAAGGGATCCCCAGCAGCAAAAAAGTTATGAACTCCTGCCCTGAATTCTGCACCATTACAGAAAACTAGAATGGCCTAGCAAACAAGTGGACAGCAAATGGAGGAGCTGAGTGCATATCACCAGGCCCCGCTGGAGAACGCCCGTCTAGAATTGTGCAAGCACAGATTGAAGGGAGGCCTATGGGGCAGCATGGGTACCCAGGGCTGAGAAAGACAGTCACGGTTTTCTTAGGGGAGGTGTTTTGTCTTCCCCCATCTCCTTAGTACCTAGCTCCATGCCTAGCAGTTTCTCAGTAGCTGTTGGCCAAGTTGGAGTGAATCTGGATCTAGGTTGGAAGGCTAAGGCTGGAATACAGAATATTTCCCCTTTTTATAGGTACATGGAGCCAAGTACATGTGGAGGAATAAGAATGCTAAGAATGACAAATATACATGTGGCTTTTGACAGTTTGCAGAGCACTCCATTAATCACTAGCTCACTCTATCCTGAGAAGTGGCAAGGCAAATATTTGTATTACTTCCAATTTACAGGGAAAGCAACTGGGCCTCAGAGGGTGACTTGCTCCGGTTTGCAGAGCTAGGAGGTGGCAGGCTGTGCACTCAAACTCAGGCTGTCTAACTCCACATTCTGTGGGGTGAGAGGATGGGTGATGGGGTGTCTTTTCTGGAGGAGGGAGGTGCCGTGAGCCTAGCGAGATGGAGGTACAGTGGGTGTGGGCCTGGAGGGCTGGGCCCAGGCAGGGGCTTCTGATTAGGAGGCCCTGGGGCACCGGTTCAGGTTCTCCCAGAGAGGAGTGTGATGGGATCCAGTAACCTGTGCCCTCCAGATGACTTCTGTAGGTGTGTTTAGTGACAGGCTCAACAGGTGCGGGAAGGATGGGCTTGTGCCAAGGGCCAAGCCCAGAGATGTTTCAGATTTTTCCCTTTATGCCCCTGCAACCAAGCCCTGCTGCTCCAGGACATATAAGAGACCAAGGCTGAGGGCTCCAGCACTCACAGGCCTGGGCCCTCTCACTTCTCTGATAGCTCCCAGCTCGCTCTCTGCAGCCATGATTGCCAGACAGCAGTGTGTCCGAGGCGGGCCCCGGAGCTTCAGTTGTGGCTCGGCCATTGTAGGCAGTGGCAAGAGAGGTGCCTTCAGCTCAGTCTCCATGTCTGGAGGTGCCGGCCGATGCTCTTCTGGGGGATTTGGCAGCAGAAGCCTCTACAACCTCGGGGGGAAGAAAAGCATCTCCATGAGTGTGGCTGGGTCACGACAAGGCGCCTGCTTTGGGGGTGCTGGAGGCCTTGGCGCTGGTGGCTTTGGTGCCGGCGGCTTTGGAGCTGGTTTCAGCACTGGTGGCTTTGGTGGTGGATTTGGGGGCTCCTTCAGTGGTAAGGGTGGCCCTGGCTTCCTTGTCTGCCCCGCTGGGGGAATTCAGGAGGTCACCATCAACCAGAGCTTGCTCACCCCCCTCCACGTGGAGATTGACCCTGAGATCCAGAAAGTCCGGACAGAAGAGCGAGAACAGATCAAGCTCCTCAACAACAAGTTTGCCTCCTTCATCGACAAGGTGAGCTGTGTCCTCGGCCGGAGAGGGGCAATTAGAAGAGAGGGGTCCTGAGTCCTGGAGTCTCAGACCTGAGCCTGCCACAGGTGCTGGGGAGACCACTGAACGTCCCTGGGCCCCAATTCTCCAGCTGTTGAAGGAGCATCATGACTTTGAGCCTTCCTTTTTGTCCCGTGGCTGGTGGGAAGGTGGGATGCTCAAGGCAGTTAAGTGTTTGGAATTCCCTAGACAGACTGTGGGATACTGGACAAATCATTTGGCTTTTCTGACTTTAGTCATCCCAGCTATAAAGAGGGTTCATTATTTCTCTGCTTTTTCTCAGATTTTGGTTTTGAATATAATGCAGTTAACTCCATTAATCACTTAACAGTGGCCACTTCTGTTCTTAGAACAGAAGAAAACTAAGCTGATTTTGCAAATGAGAAAGGGACTGGCTCCAGTGGCAGATTCTAGGTCTCGCTGGGGCCTTGGAAATTTACCTTTTTCATTCCTGTGACTGGACAACACTGCTCATGTCTGGGTCTGTTCAAAGAAAGGAGACAGGTCTCTTTTCTTTTTGTAGTCCAACTTCCTTTTTCATGCAACGTCTAGAAGTTCAAGTTCTTTAAGCTCAGTTATGGTCATGCATGATGGATGGTAGTGAGCAGTGCAGCCCCAGAGAGCCAAGTCGTCCAAAGATTGATGACTGGGTGGATGAGTGCCGCCCTTTGGTCCAGGTTGCCCTGGTTCACCAGGTATCAAAGTCTTAGGCAGCTTCAACATATGGGGCAAGAATGAACACTCTTGGAGTAGAATAAGGTGCATATTTGTTCTTCTTGCTGGTTTGAATAAACCCATAGTAACTTAAAGAGGTTTTACTGTGACTATAGGACATGCAGATATGACAGCAAGAACTCAGGGCTCTTTGATGCATCCTTGTCTCATCTCATCTCATTTTACCTTTTGGGTTCAAAATGTGATTGGTCTCCCTTACCTGCTTTCCTTTCAATTCTGAGGCTTATAACATGGAAATGTCATGCTAAGCTGCTGTCCTGGTTTGTCTGGCTAGATTTTTTCGTAGAGGGAGGGAAAGTTCAGGGAAGTCCTTTGCAGAATGGAGTTTAGGTGAGACAATGTGTACAGGGCCCTGGTTTTCAATATCTATACTCAGTTGTTCACAGGTTCACAGGGGCACACCAGGTCCATTGATAAGTAAGCTTATTTAAAAAGTCTGTAGTGACTTTACCTTTCATTTGCCTTGGGTCTGGATCACTTTGAATGCAAGAGCCTCCAGATTGTGATGTCTCCTAATTTTATTTTGTTATTTCATAGAAGTTTAATGTTCTTCTTTGGGACTTTGGGTGACTGCGGCTAGGAAGTTGTTCTTGCTGCACTGTTAGGCCCTGCTTCTCTGGCTGTGCTCTGTTCTCCACAACCTATGTGACCCCCTTGGTGCTATGGGCTCGAGGATGGGGCCATCATGTCGACCCAAGTGAACGGTGCCCTGGAGATGCAACATAGTGGCCCTACTTGGGTGGTTCTTGGGCCATGTGGTTCCCTGGGATTGACTGGGTTGGTGTTGCCTTGGCTGGCCCTCCTACCACACTTCAGGCCCTCATCACTTGGCTGGTGCCTTTATCAACACAGGTGCGGTTCTTAGAGCAACAGAATAAGGTCCTGGAGACCAAATGGAACCTGCTCCAGCAGCAGACGACCACCACCTCCAGCAAAAACCTTGAGCCCCTCTTTGAGACCTACCTCAGTGTCCTGAGGAAGCAGCTAGATACCTTGGGTAATGACAAAGGGCGCCTGCAGTCTGAGCTGAAGACCATGCAGGACAGCGTGGAGGACTTCAAGACCAAGTACGTGGGGAGGAAGGTGGGGATGCCATCTGACATATGTGCCCAGCCATGCCCAGGCTCCTGGGGCTCTCTCCAGTGGCTTAGAATCTCAGACTCTGAAGGGGACAAGGAAGGCCCTCTAGTATGTTTTCTTATATCCACATAGTCACGTTTTCACAGGGTGAGTTCTGGGTCTGGTAACCACAAGTAACCACAAGTTCTTCCAAATGGAAATTTAATGATAGATTCAGGGATTTGGGTCTGCCATATACGAACAAGATCAGAACCCAAACAGATGAAAAGCAGTATAGTATGGTCAGAAGAATACAGGCTGTAGAGACAGATGGAGCTGGTTTGCACACTGAGTCCTCACTAGCTGTGTGACCTTGAGTAAGTTGCTGAACCTCTCTGAGCTTCAGTTTTATTCATCTTTGAAATGGGGACAATATTCCTACCTTATGGGTTGTGAGAATTAAATTGAATTAAATGAAATAGAGAAAGCATTTGGCATATTTCAGGACACAGAGTGAACACTGAATACATAGCATCTCTCATTAAACTCACTATGGGATAGGACTGACAAAATAAATACCAACCCTCTCTCTCAATTCACTCACCCACCAAACAAAGGGAAATGGAGTGTGCTGATGACATTGCTGAGAATTTAATCTGCCAAAATGGCCAAAAGGGCAGCCCTTTCATGGACATTAAATCAACTACATAATTGCTGGGTTTTCTATTGAAAACAGTCTCTTTAAAGTTTGGTTTTCATGTCTCTGAATAAACCCTGGCCTAAACTGGTACTTCCTATATTCAATGAATGTAGGTTAAATGAATATCTGTATGAATACGGGAAATGTAACTAATTATGTGGATATTTCCAAATTTGTTTGGAAATGCTTGAAAACAAGCAGCAGAGATCTGAGAAACACTAGCTCACTGTGGGCTTTTGTCTTTTTCTCCCTGTGCCCACCCCCAGGTATGAAGAGGAGATCAACAAACGCACAGCAGCTGAGAATGACTTTGTGGTCCTCAAGAAGGTAAGAGACGAAGGATGGTAGGGAGTGCCTTCAGGGTGCCCCTTCCCTTGGGGAGTGGTCTTTGGCTGAAGTCATGGGTTTGGTCCATCTCTGCCTCATCTCTGCTTCACTTGGAACTATCTAGATCTATACAGTCAAAGAAAGTGGGCAACCAAACCAGGTTCTAAGTAATTAAGATTGGGAAGAAAGCCTATTTGCTTTTTTTTTTTTTTTTTTTTTTGAGATGGAGTTTCACTCTTGTTGCCCAGGCTGCAGTGCAATGGCTCAATCTTGGGCCACCGCAAGCTCCACCTCCCAGGTTCAAGCGATTCTCCTGCCTCAGCCTCCCGAGTAGCTGGGATTACAGGCATGCACCACCACGCCTGGCTAATTTTGTATTTTTAATAGAGACAGGGTTTTTCCATGTTGGTCAGGTTGGTCTCGAACTCCTGACCTCAGGTGATCCACCTGCCTCAGCCTCCCAAAGTGCTGGGGTTACAGGTGTGAGCCACTGCACCCAGCCGGATTTTTATTTTTATAAATTCGTGGGGTACAAGTGTAATTTTGTTACATGGATAGTTTGTGTTGTGGTGAAGTCAGGGCTTTTAGTGTATCCGTTGCTGGGATAACATACATTGTATCCAATAAGTAATTTCTCACTATCCACCCCCTCCCACCCCTCCCTTTTTCAAGTCTCCATTGTCTATCATTCCACGCTCTATGTCCATGTGTACACATGATTTAGCTCCCACTTACAAGTGAGGACATGTGGTATTTGTCTTTCTGTGCCTGAGTTATTTCACTTAAGATAATGGCCTCCAGTTCCATCCACATTGCTGCAAAAACACATAATTTCATTCTCTTTTTATGGTTGAGTAGTATTCTATTGTGTATATGTACCATATTTTCTTTATCCAATCATCTGTTGATGGACACTTAGGTTGATTCCATATCTTTGCTATTGTGAATTGTGCTGCCATAAACATGAGTGCAGGTATCCTTTTGTTACAATGATTTCTTTTCCTTTGAGTGGAATTCCAGCAGTGGGATTGCTGGATCCAATAGTAGTTCTATTTTTAATTCTTTGAGAGATCTCCATACTATTAGAAAAGCCTATTTGGATAATCAACTTCCATGTCTTCAGGTGACTCTAGGGGAAGAATATATAAAATAATTGGTCCCCCACCAGCTCACGTGCTGCTGAGTAGTCTTTCCTAAATGCTGCTGAGAACACCTGTAGGTGTCACTTAGTGCCCCGTCCCCCTACTGGCATTCCTGCTCCTCATCTCTTATCCTCCTTCCTCCTCTGCAGGACGTGGATGCTGCCTACATGAACAAGGTGGAGTTGGAGGCCAAGGTGGACAGTCTTAATGACGAGATCAACTTCCTGAAGGTCCTCTATGATGCGGTGAGGGCTCCATCCTCCCCTCCATTCAGGGAAAGGGAATCCCCCATCTGTGATGCTGCTGGTTGGGATTCACAGTTCTTTGAAAGGACTCCAGCTCCCTTATTTTAGGGCAGTGGGTTCTCATCAAGGTCATGCATAGAAAGGTTTGAAGTGGGAAATTCAACTGGGAGATTCTTAGGACCAGATGTGGTCTTGGTCTTAGAAGGGGTGATTAGATCTAAAGAGTGCTTAGAATAGAATTCATTGCTGTCTAGCATCTTTTCTGGTAAAATGGATCCATTCCCTACCCTTCCATCCAACACACTGGCACTCACTGCATTAGAGTGGCTTATGGTTCCTGGGGACCAGTAAAGACTAGAAGCATTGCTCTTCCATCCTGAACTGTCATAACCACTTGATTTCTACTTATAACTTTACCTGTCTCTCCCCTTCCTACACATTGTGAATGCCAGCTCTGCTCCTATCTGAGCCTGTATCAGGTCAGTGAAGGCTTTCCTGGGGGGGGCTGATGTGAGACATTTGCCCTGCAGGAGCTGTCCCAGATGCAGACCCATGTCAGCGACACGTCTGTGGTCCTCTCCATGGACAACAACCGCAACCTGGACCTGGACAGCATTATTGCTGAGGTCCGTGCCCAGTACGAGGAGATTGCCCAGAGGAGCAAGGCTGAGGCTGAAGCCCTGTACCAGACCAAGGTGGGTGGTATGGATCTCTCAGGAGATGGAGCTGGCTCTGGGGCTCTGCTTTTGATGTCTGTGAACAGGTGATCATCAGCTCAAGCCCAACAGAAGTCAGATATGAACAGACTCTCCCAGGCATCGTTGGTCCTGGTCTGATTTGAAACTACTTGACATTTGGTGTTATTCTTGCCACCTGATATGAACAGACTCTCCCAGGCATTGTTGGTCCTGGTCTGATTTGAAATTACTTGACTTTTGGTGTTATTCTTGCCACCTGTGGCAATTCTCATTGAGTTCACTTGAGAATGGACCCTACCCAGATGCCCCTGACCCCTGGTTCTCTGTGTCTTCTTGAGTATTAGGTCCAGCAGCTCCAGATCTCGGTTGACCAACATGGTGACAACCTGAAGAACACCAAGAGTGAAATTGCAGAGCTCAACAGGATGATCCAGAGGCTGCGGGCAGAGATCGAGAACATCAAGAAGCAGGTGGGTGTCACTCCCTTCCAGATGGAGCACAAGGCCAGGGGCCTCAGGCAGACATCTCCAGAGTGGACAAGCAGATAAAGCATCGGGCCAGAAGACCCTGAGCTTGTTGCTGGGAATTCATAGCTCTTTGTGCAAGGCATACCAAGATTTTTTCAGCAATATTCTAGTTGGCATACCATGACGCTCCTGTGCATAGGTTTCTTGGCTCTTCTTCATGGGTTTTTGCTCATCTTTATTTAATCAGTCTGGTGGAGGCATTGGTAGGCTATGGCTGGAGTGAATGAGATGTGTAAGCATCAGGGAAAGTGGGCAGAACAGATAGAATCTTGATATCCTAATCCAAGGAAAGCTGGACCAGGGGAGGGGACAGGTGTAGAGGCCTTGAAGGCAGGGCACTGCTGACCACCTATCTAATGTCTTTGTCAATAGTGCCAGACTCTTCAGGCATCCGTGGCTGATGCAGAGCAGCGTGGTGAGAATGCCCTTAAAGATGCCCACAGCAAGCGCGTAGAGCTGGAGGCTGCCCTGCAGCAGGCCAAGGAGGAGCTGGCACGAATGCTGCGTGAGTACCAGGAGCTCATGAGTGTGAAGCTGGCCTTGGACATCGAGATCGCCACCTATCGCAAACTGCTGGAGGGCGAGGAGTACAGGTGAGGGGTTAGGCAGGGTATGAACATGAGGGCCAGAGAGGTCCAGGGCCATGAGCTTGTGCCTCTGCCGGGCTGCAAGCGTCAGTGCTGTGCCGGTGCATTACGAACCAGGACAGCTCAGCTAATAGGTTCACACTGGGCCCTCAAACTCAGAGGCTACTCCAGGATAAGAGAGGTGAGTGAGATGTGCTTATTGAACGAAATTCTGTGCTCCCTGAGGCTCACCACATTTTCTTTCCCCCACAGAATGTCTGGAGAATGCCAGAGTGCCGTGAGCATCTGTAAGTACCTTCTGCGCCTGCTGTAGTTGTTTATTCACCCAGGTCTTGGCTGAGACCCTTGGGGTGCTGGCACCATTGGAATAACTGTGTCTTTTGCATCTTTTCTGCAGCTGTGGTCAGTGGTAGCACCAGCACTGGAGGCATCAGCGGAGGATTAGGAAGTGGCTCCGGGTTTGGCCTCAGTAGTGGCTTTGGCTCCGGCTCTGGAAGTGGCTTTGGGTTTGGTGGCAGTGTCTCTGGCAGTTCCAGCAGCAAGATCATCTCTACCACCACTCTGAACAAGAGACGATAGAGGAGACGAGGTCCCTGCAGCTCACTGTGTCCAGCTGGGCCCAGCACTGGTGTCTCTGTGCTTCCTTCACTTCACCTCCGTCCTCCTCTCTGGGGCTCGTCTTACTAGTGTCCCCTCCACTATCCCATGGGCTCTTTCTGCCCCAGGATGATCTTCTGTGCTGGGACAGGGACTCTGCCTCTTGGAGTTTGGTAGCTACTTCTTGATTTGGGCCTGGTGACCCACCTGGAATGGGAGGGATGTCAGCTGGCCGCTTACCTCCCATGGACAGAGAAGAAAATGACCAGGAGTGTCATCTCCAGAATTAATGGGGTCACATATGTCCCTTCCCAGCCCAACACCATCTCCCACTAGATCCTGTATTATCCATCTACATCAGAACCAAACTACTTCTCCATCACCCGGCAGCACCTGGTCCTGCAAGCTTAGGACGAGAACCACTTAGTGTCCCATTCTACTCCTCTCATTCCCTTTTATCCATCTGCAGGTGAATCTTCAATAAAATGCTTTTGTCATTCATTCTGAGCAATGGTCTTTGTTCCCTGGGGAGAGGTCTCTAGAATCCTGTATAACTAGATAATTTTGGTGAAGGTGGATACTTGAGGGTGTGAAGGATCTGTTTATACAGATCTGGGTCATCGACTAGTTTCTCAGGTCTCTACTTCTAAGTTGCTCAAATTACTGGGGGAGAAGTACAGTGTACAGAGGCTGAAGGTTGCCTACAGGGCAGTTGTGCAGATTCAAGGGGCATCCAACAATTATACACACATTGTCCATTGTAGGGCACCCTGGGGTAGCACTGTTTCAATGCTGATCCTGGAATAAACCTGGAGGGAAGGGGTTTAAGTCTGCAGGTGGGGGGCATTTGATAGATGTGAGAGAAGCAGGTCAGGGGTCTCTGCTGAATATAGAGCAAGAAGTTATGGAGCTTATGAGAGTGCTTATACTCTGTGTCTAGCAAGGCCTCCCTATTTTCATGAAATTCCATGCATGGGGCTAAATCTCACTGGCCCAACAAGGCTTTCAGGAACCTGTTCCAAGAATCAACAAGGTCACAGTTGTTGGAGGGAGGCATGCATGCGCGTCATTCTCCTAGAGTTTTCATGAGCTGCTCGCTTCCCCAGCTCCTCAGGGGTGCCTGGGGTTGTGTCTGTGGTGCTGTCCCTGAGTGGCGAAGAATGTTGGAGGTGGAGCAGGTCTTCTGGAGCAGCAGTGGAGGGAGCTGTCTGATTACAGAAGTGGGGAGAGGACAGTCAGAGGTGGGGGTCTGGGTAGAGCCTTTGAGGACACCCTTTTCTATACTGGACCAATTCCATGTACCTGGAGCAGCACAGTCTCCCCTTTTCCAAAGATTTCCCAGCTCCTGCTCTGCAGTCTGACCCGAATCAGTTTGCTGCAGATGCAGAATGCACTCTCTGCCTTGGCCACCCAACTGTGCCTCCCACCCTTGACTGCCACAGAGTTCATTCAGACTCCAGTTCCTCCAGCCCTGTGTCCATGGGGCCTCATGGTGTTCAGGCAGAAAGGCACATGGTTTGCCCAAGACCAGTCCCTGCCCATGGGACTCTCGTGCAGATCCAAGGTAGGCTCAGGGTTGTTCTGCCTTTGGGAAAGCGGGGACAGAGTAGCAAAGGGTTAATCTCAGGGGCTTGTGCTCTCTGGGCAGGGCACTTTGCCAGGAGCAACCTGGGCTCTGTCCTTCACCAGCCTGGCCCGAATGTCACCATTGTCTTAGGGCTTATTGAGCCCCATGTGTCAGAACAGGAAGTCTCTGCAGCTGCATTTGGCGGCTTGGACTTCTTCCAAGGGCTGCACTCCTCCCCCGGCAAAATGCAGATGGGCTCTTTTTTTTTTTGAGTTTCTGGGAGTGGGGAGGAGGACTTAAGGGTTGGAAGTAGGGGTGGAGCTTCTCAGGTTCACCCACCAGCAGGTTGCATGTTGTGTTGGGCCTCACAGAGAGGCAAGGGGCAGGTTAAAGCATTTTCCATGCCCCCTGAGTGTGGGAGCAGCCAGCCTGAGCAGGCCTTTGTGCCTCTCAGCATCTCTTTGGTTGAACTCAGTGATTTACACTGCAAGGTCAGGCCGTAGATTATACGTGTGTATGTGCATCTTAGAATAAATGTGTTTGTATTCACAGGCACACGGCTATGTGAGTGTGTCAGTGTTTCTTATTTATATAAAAAGTCTCTTAGGCTGGGCGCGGTGGCTCACACCTGTAATCCCAGCATTTGGGGAGGCCAGGGTGGGTGGATCATGAGGTCAACAGATTGAGACCATCCTGGCCAACATGGTGAAACCCTGTCTCTACTAAAAATACAAAAATTAGCCGGGTGTGGTGGCAGGCGCCTATAATCCCAGCTACTCAGGAGGCTGAGGCAGGAGAATCGCTTGATCCCAGGAGGCAGAGGTTGCAGTGAGCCGAGATCGCGCCACTGCACTCCAGCCTGGGGACAGAGCAAGACTCTGTCTCAAAAAAATGTCTGCTATTTTACATAAAAGAGGAAAAGCCCTCATGTTGGTCTCTGTTTCTAGAACAGTCCAGGAGAGTGGATCCTGGCCTTGATTCATATGTTTGAAGCTGGCTGGCTAGTCAGATGGGATTATTTGGGGTAAATATACTGCTGAGATAATAGACACCACCCTTCTCTCTGATCCTTCTAATTGGATTCTGGCCAGCTCCTAGTGCTTAGGAAACAGGGAGACATGACTTGCATTATCTGCCCTGTTTTCTTTTAAATGCTCTCCCTTTTCTTTTAAGTGCTTCACCTCTAAGCATACGGAAATCACTTTTCACATCTGAAGAGCCCAACTGCAGGTTGGCAAATCTCTAACTTGGTTTATTTGGCTCATCTGCCCTGACTCCATTCCCCAAGCTCTTGGCTCCCAGCCCTGGC
The DNA here is from genome assembly GCF_028885625.2 of Pongo pygmaeus. Classification (NCBI taxonomy): domain Eukaryota; kingdom Metazoa; phylum Chordata; class Mammalia; order Primates; family Hominidae; genus Pongo; species Pongo pygmaeus. Next base: position 50,456,360 of record NC_072383.2, on the reverse strand, counting down.
TGCAGCCCCACCATCACTTTGGCTCAGGCACCTGTCGGCTCCTGAACAACTGCTATGTTTGCATAGATCCCTCCCACCTCACCAAGACCCTCCGCTCTGGGTTCAGCCCTCTCAGTTCCAGAAAATTCTCACCAATACTTCCGAAGTCTCCCTACCTCGTTGCTAGTAAACCCAGAAGGTTATAGCAAAGAGGGGCTTATTTAACATCCCACTGTGGGGTTTTGGTTTAACTTACTGACGGGGGCCAGGCTTTGTGTTCTAAGACCAGAGGACCTCAGAATAAGGCATGGCTGCTCCCATGTCTTGGGTGGATGTTCAGGGTTTAGTGAGACAGCTACGTGGGGAAATAGTTGAGGGGGCTGTGCCCCCTTTGTGGGCCCTTGGGACATGGTAACAGTGGGCCAATGAGGGACAAAGAGAGGGAGCAGGCTGAAGGGAAGAAAGCCATTTTAGCACCTGTTCCATTTTTTTTTTCCGTGTTGACGGTAGGGTCTGAACAGTCATCTCGTTATTCCACTAAGAGGGCTGGGAGTGTAGAGTTGTGGCCATGAAGGGTCTTGGTGGTGGGAGCCCAGGACTCAGGCTCATTGCTGCCCATGGTTTTCTGGTTTGGCTTTGGGTCAAGGTAGGATTGTTCTGCATCTGCAGTTTTTTTACTTTGAGTGTTGTGGATTTGATCCTTAAAAATTCGAGAAAGTGGATGAGAAGCTAGATAAGCTCGGAAGACATTTTCTGGAGAAATTGTTTTGATTGTCATTTGCCATCCACCCATTCACCCATCTACTCATCTATCCGTCCATCCATCCATCCATCCATCCATCCATCCATCCATCCATCCATCATCCATCTATTCATCCATCCATCCACCCACCCATTCACTCATTTACTCAACAAACCACTAGTCTATAAATTATTTATGGGCGGGAACCATGACTTTATTCATCTTGACATTCCAGGGCCACTGTGCTTGCCATATAGTAGCTGTTAAACAAATGTTAATTGAACAATGTTTACCGAGTGCCTAGTTTGTGCTGGGCAATGGGGACCCATTATACAAAGAAGAATTAGACTCTGTTTTCAAGGAGCTTTTAATACAGATGATAATGTATAGATAAAAACATGCACATAAAGAACTTGGTAACCAGACGGACAGATGAATGCCTTTGGAAGATACAAATGAAGGACATGACAGTCCAGAGGGTAGTAAAATTACTTCTAGTCTAGAGCGAGGGGTTGGCAATCACAGGAGGCTTCATGCAGGAGGCGGTATTGAAGTGGTGTCTTGAGGGAGAAGCAGGCCCTAAATGCTAGACACGGGGCAGGTGTTCTTCTTACAGACGGCAAGATTCTGATACCTAAGAGGAGTCCTTTCGTCTAGAAGTCTTCTAGGAGTGGCTCCACCCCTTTGGAATATCCTGCTGTTCTGCCTCCCTTAGGCCTCTTCATACTGGATTTTGGTCACACTCCTTTTTCTGTGTAGTGTCCTGTGAAGCTGCAGCATTTCTCCCATTGGGCTGGTAGCTCCTTCTCCTGTGAATCCACCACCCAAGAGCACGGCAGGGGCATTTGCTTCAGTTCGAGAAGCATTGTTGAGCACCTACATTGTGTCAGACTCTGTGTAGGGCCGTGAGGATATAAAGCTTATTGCAGCGTGGTCCTCACCCTTGAGAAGGGCAGAGTTTAATGTGAAAATGGTGCGTGAGTGTGGGGAGTGTAGACACCATTAAATACACATTTTCCATACTTCCAGGAAAATGTTAAAAGCAATGGTGTATGCAAGCACTGAGACTCTGGAAGCCTAAGGGAGAATCATTTGCTTTTGCCAGGGATTCAAGGAAGTCTCCCTGGAGGAGGTGACAACTGTGAAGCCAGCCACGTAAAAGGGGTGTGGACCTGGAGCTTGCGAGAGGGGTGCAGGGGAACAGGGTGCTCTAGGCAGCAAGAATTGCAGAGTAAAGACAGGGAAGTGTGGCTCAGTGCAGTACCAAACCAAAAGCAGCTTAGCATCACTCAAGACAGGGCAGGGAGTGGTGGGAGAGGACGCTAGAGAGCAAGGTTGAGGCCAGGATGTGGAGGACATGGGTTGGCCCATTGTCCAATTTGTTTGGGGTTTGGGCTTTATGTTCCAAGACTAGACAAGCTCAGAACAAGGCGTGTCTGAGAGATTAAGCTCAGAAACAGATGAGGAGGTAGCTCTGGGCCACCTGCTCTCAGGGTGTGGCCTGGAGGCCCATGATGTGCTTTGAATTGCAGTCTGGGAACCACCACTCTGCACCTCCCTCCCCTGCCACGCATCTGTAACGCTAAGCCTTGCCATGGCTATGCCTCCTTTCCCACTCTTGTTTCCTATGAGGGTATGTTTCCAGGAATGAAGAGGTTTGCTGTCATTCCTTTGTCTCTTGGCAGAATTGTCTCTCACCCCACACGCTGGCATCCATTCCTTTGATATTTATTGAGCGTCTTTCATATGCTAGGGGCTATAAATTGCTATTTTAAAAATCCCCTTGGGTTACTTACAGTGTCCCCTGGTCCCCTTATTTCCACTATGATTGTACCCTTTGCTTTATGTCCAACTGGGTCCCCTCAAATTCCTCAGTGGAGAGAGATCCATGCTTTTCAAATCATTGCATTGAGAAATAAATGTATTTTTCCTCTTAAATGCCTTTCCCAGGTTAAATGACCACTTAATGACTTTTTTTCACCTCCCCTTCTATCTTTTTTTTTTTTTTTTTTTTTTTTTGAGACAGAATCTCGCACTGTCACCCAGGCTGGAGTGCAGGGGCGCAATCTAGGCTCACTGCCATCTCTGCCTCCTGGATTCAGTCATTCTCCTGCCTCAGCCTCCGGAGTAGCTGGGACTACAGGCGCCCTCCACCACTCCTGGCTAATTTTTTGTATTTTTAGTAGAGACGGGGTTTCATCGTGTTAGCCAGAATGGTCTCAATCTCCTGACCTCGTGATCCACCCGCCTCGGCCTCCCAAAGTGCTGGGATTACAGGCCTGAGCCACCATGCCCGGCCTATCTTTTGTTTGAAGACAACTGTTTAATAACTTCCTAAGATCTCTTGAGAATTCTCCAGCGAGGACAAGGTTGTGATTTCTGCTGTGTACAAGCCTCTGGTTTGAGCAAGCATGCCAGCCAGACATGATTCAGCACAAATATAAATGGACAGCTCTTATCCATGCAGAGGAATCTTATGTAAATAGAGGCTTATTCAGGGCAAACCTTTTTTTTTTTTCATTTTTACTGTTATGTTTATTTTCTCTGTAAGTGCTTTGTGAATGCTGTCCCTTCAGTTTATTCTTACAGCAGGACAAGGAAGTGAGTTATTTAAAACTAGGAAGCTGGCTGGCATGGTGGCCCATGTTTATAATCCCAGCACTTTGGGAGGCTGAAGTGGGTGGATTGCTAGAGCTTAGGAGTTCAAGACCAACCTTGGTTACATAAACAGACCCTGTCTCTACAAAAAAATAAAAAAAGTATTAGCTGGGCATGGTGATGTCCCAGCTACTTGGGAGGCTGAGGTGGGAGGATGGCTTGAGCCTGGGAGGTTGAGGTTGCAGTGAGCTGAGATTGCGCCACTGCACTCCAGCCTGGGCAACAGAGTGAGATGCTCTCTCTCTCTCTCTCTCAAAACAAAAACAGAAAAACAAAAACACCCCCCCGCCCACCACCACCACCAAACCCATGCCTTACCATTTCTCCTCCCCAGGCAGGATTGATGGAAGTCAAGAGCTAAAGAAGGGAACAGAATCTTAGCTTGCATTGAAAGAAGCACAGTGCCCCCATCACAGACAGGAAGGGGCTTCTTATTAGTTCTGGTGCACATGAAGCCACCTTTAAGTATCCTATCTTAGCAAGGCACTGTAGTTTTAAAAGGTCCATTAACATATTAAAGTGGGTGCAGAGAAGAGTCCTGGAAACCATGTGTACTGAGGACTGGGAGAAACAACTGGGTCTATCTAACTGGGAGGTTAGTGTCTGTGAATTCCACAGTATTTTCTAATATTGGAAGGGTTGTGATACAGAAGCCAGGGGAGTGTGTGTGTTTTACTCTGGAAGGCCAGGCAAGAGCAAATTCATCTCAACTCAGTTCCCATCTGCTGAAGGCCTGCCAGGGCCACAGGCTGATGGACACAAAGGCAGGGAAGACAGGTGGTAACAGTGCTCAGTGGGGAATCTCAGCTGGGGGCAGGTGTCCAGCCGTGGAAGGGGCAGGACCTTGAGACCTGAGGCTGAGAGGCCCCAGTTAGGGTTGCTGTTGTGTCAGGACTGCAAGGATTCTGAGAATGCACATGGATGCAAGTGTCTCTCGATTGAGTGAATAATGCGTCTTTTTATGTATACGTATTACCACTTTCAAATGTATATGATTATGAACTGCAATTTTATTTAAAAATGTTGCTAAATTCATAGTAAAAAATGTATGTTCTCAAAGGATACTGGAAGTATGAGTTCTGACATGTGTGAAGGTCAATGTAATTTTGTGTGTGTTAAAAGGGGCCTTCACACCCAGAGAGGTATGGGTGCCATGCCATGACCGACAGGTGACTGGGGCTCCTGCTGCTGACCACAACTTCACTGATCCTATAAGAGGAGTTAGACTCCCATGAAATGGAGTGGAACGCATGAAAGCTAGATCCTTGAAGACCTTCCTTGGGTAAGGGTGGGGTTTTGCTGGCCTGGGCAAGTTAGGAGATTTGATGAATCGCCTTCCATCTTGAAGAGTAGGATCTTGAAGAGTAGGATCTTGAAGAGTAGGAGTGGCCAGGTGGATTCTGCCTCGAGGTAGAGGAGTGGACTGGAGAGCCTCCTGGCTGTAGCACCCTATGAGTCTCTGATTTCACACATTGCAATCCAGTGACTCACTCTTCTCTCCAGGGAGAAAGCACTTAGAGCTCTTAGTTAATAAACTTCAGATAATTCAAGTGTTGGGGGTGACTGTAAACCAACTCTGTTTTCTCAAAGTGTTTATTAGGCCCTCCAAGTTTAGAGGGCTGGGCCCAACCAATAAGAATTTCAACTCACTGATTATCTCCTCCTCTTCCACCACTTCCTTCACTCACAACTCTGATCAGAATTGACATTCTAGTCCCACGAATGTATTCCCCAATCTTTGTTTTGCTCCCTGTCCTCTCAAAGGCCAAGCCATATCTTCTCTGCTATCCCAACTCCAAGAGTAAGTATAGATTATGCCCTTCTTCCTTTTCCTTCCACCATCTGTTGAGGAGGTCCCCGACCCAGGACTAGCTGATGACAGCAGTGGTTGTGATGTTGCTTCTCAAAGATTCTTCTCCAAGATAATTCCCTCTAAAGGAATGACAAGCATGGTTCAGAATCAGTGGGATCTGGCAATGACTAAGATCTCCCCCCATTGGGGGCACTAAGTACCCTGAATCACTATGGGTTTAGGAATTCCTAGAGACTCATTGCCCTGGACTCTAGGCCCCACACCAGATCAAGCAGCAGCCTCATTTCTGTCTGGCATAAAGGCAGGTCCTCCATCCTGCTCCCTTAGATATTATAAGAAAAAATATGGCCTAATTTTTGTGATATGTTTCCTTTTACCTTTTTCTTTTGTTGAGAAGGGTCTTGTTCTGTTGTCCAGGCTGGAGTGCCATGGTGCAATCATAGCTCACCGCAGCCTTGACCTCCCAGGATCAAGCGATCCTCCAACCTCAGCCTCCCAAGCACCTGGGTCTACAGGCGCATGACACCACACCCGGCTAATCTTTGTATTTTTGTTGTAGAGATGGTGTTTTGCCGTGTTTCCAAGGCTGGTCTGAAACTCCTGGGCTCAAGCAATCTGCTCACCTCAGCCTTGCAAAGTGCTGGGGTTACAGGCGTGAGCCACCACATTTGGCCTTGTGATATGTTTCTTAAAACACTGGCAGATATTTCATTCATCTAGCTATGTTCCTGTGAGATCTAGAGGGTCAGAGATGACTGATCATCTTTTATGGTTAATGATGCTGAAATGCAGAGAATTTAAACAGCCTTGGTCATGCTTAGTCATGGGGAGGATCTAGTCTAGCCCTGGGTTTGGTTCATTGCCTCTGTAGGAGCAAAGCGGAGAGGAGCCTGTGTGGCCACCCTCTGGGCCTGGGCTAACTTCATAGTCCATGGGCAGAACTTGCAGAAAATTAGGGATATAAGTCAGAGATGCTGGAGAGAGGATCCTAGCAATGAACGGGGCAGATTGTGTGACCTCAAATGACCAGTCAACTTCAACTTGATTCTGTAATTGATTGATTCTTGATTGATTGGTTCTTGATTCTGTGATTCTACATTTTTTTTTCCCCTGAGGAGGTGACACTCGTTTTGCATGTAAATTTTTCTAAATCTGAACACCAAATTTGAGAAGTCTGGACTCCTCACATTGAAATAATCTCAATTAGCTTGTGCTACCTCATGCAATGGGAGTTGAACTAGCTTTCAACAAGTTTTATCTGGTTGTAATCCAGTATAAGGGCTTAACCATTAGTTCATTAATGATTAGTAGATGGACTCATTCATTTTTTCAACAAATCAAATTTTATGGCACTTACTATTGGCAAAGCACTGTGCTTTGGTCCAAGGGACCCAGTATATTAACAAGAGTGGAAACTCCTGGAGAGCTTATGGTTTTATCCTGGGTAGGAGCTAGGATGTTGCACAGCCTGGCAGGGAACACATGGGAGAGATAAGGATAAAATGGAAGAACCAGGCCGCTGAAGAAAATTGTACTTCCTTTGCACTTGGGCCACTCCCAACCCTACCCATGGGTGTTGAAGAAGTCTCTATCCTTTCCCCCAATTCTAAGGAGGCTCCTGCCAGGGCCATACAGACCACACCCTTAGAAGGGCCCAATGTGCAGCAGACAGAACAAAAAAGGCCTGTCCTGGAGAGATAAGCAGCTAACTTGGCCAGCTCCAGAGTGTGCAGGATGGCTTTCCTTTTGGACAAACCAAGCCCAGTCAAAAGCCTCTGAACAACCCCAGACAGGCAGAGTTTCAGGCTTTTGGAGTCAGACATGTTCCATAGTGCTGCCGGCTCTGCCAGATCTGGCTTTCTGGGGTTTGGGGGGGCATGGGCGACTCTCAGGAGCACATCTCTCAACCAGAAAATGGTCCCATAGGGGCCCTGTGTGTCTTGTCCATGACTGGGTTTCCAGGGTTTTGCAAAGGGCCTGGCAGACATTTGGCAGTCTGTAAATATTTGCTGAATTTGTTGTTGACTTGACATTTGAGATTCTTGTTCCCTAGGCCTTAAGCTAAAACCAGAGAAAGGCCAAAATGTGGGGAGCAAGAAAGGAAGCCATAGATAAACCCCAAGATGTGTAATAGTGTATAATTTCTTTGGGAAGTTTTAAAGAGAAACAAACATTAGTCATGTTGGATTTTGCCAGTGTCTGGTCAACATGCATAGGTGTTAACTTGACTTTTTCTCTGAAGATAGTCATACACCAAAAGGTCACTACCTCCTGAACTAAAGCTTGGGGTACAGGAGAACCCAGGAGGCAGATTTGTGTTAGTTCTGGGCTTTTTTTCCAGGAAGGGAGAAGGAGAGGTCAGCGCTTCATCCCAAAGACCAGCACGGAGCTGGGCACATACTGTGCACTCAGTCATCGTGGAGAGACCTGCATCACTCCTTCCATTAAGACACTTTCCCAGAGCTGTGAGTGGGCTCCACTGTCTCCACTACTCAGAGAAGCAGAACCTCCCCACGCCTCCTCCACTCTATCCTCTCCAGAGCTGGGCACAGCTCTGCAGGGCCCAGGGGTAGCTAACAGGCAGAGGGATGGCTGCTGAGCACCTGATGCAGGTGAGTGTGCCTCCTAGGTCCCGTCAGACAAAGCTAGGAGGATGCCATGCCCAAACATGGGGCAACACCGGGCACCACCCCCTCACCAGGTAAGCCTGCCACCTTAGCACTTTTACCATTTCAGCTTATTTTCAAGGTGTGTTTGGTAGCCTGGAACAAACTTATTGCCTTGGAGGCAAACCCAGCCCATGAATATTTGGGGTTAATTATCTCTCCTTCGTTTGAGCCCAACAACCTCCTCAAATGTATATAAAGGGATTTATTTTGCACAGGTCTTCATTTCCCATCCCTCTTCCTCTGACTCTCAGTGTCCCTGCTTAACTTATACTCTTCTCTTCGCCAAGCTCCTCACCATGAGCAGACAAGCCAGCAAGACATCTGGTGGCGGGAGCCAGGGTTTCTCCGGCCGCTCTGCTGTGGTCTCCGGCAGCAGCAGGATGAGCTGTGTGGCCCGCTCTGGGGGAGCTGGCGGAGGGGCCTATGGCTTCCGGAGCGGAGCAGGCGGCTTTGGCAGTCGCAGCCTCTACAACCTGGGCGGCAACAAGAGCATCTCCATCAGTGTGGCAGCTGGCGGCTCCCGGGCTGGAGGCTTTGGGGGAGGGCGGAGCAGCTGTGGCTTTGCAGGTGGCTATGGAGGTGGCTTTGGGGGCGGCTATGGAGGTGGCTTTGGTGGTGGCAGAGGAATGGGAGGTGGCTTTGGTGGAGCTGGTGGCTCTGGAGGGGCTGGTGGCTTTGGAGGGGCTGGTGGCTTTGGTGGTCCTGGTGGCTTTGGTGGGCCTGGCAGCTTTGGCAGTCCTGGTGGCTTTGGCCCTGGGGGCTTTCCTGGGGGAATTCAGGAAGTGACTATCAACCAGAGTCTCCTGCAGCCCCTCAATGTGGAGATCGACCCCCAGATTGGGCAAGTAAAGGCCCAGGAGCGGGAACAGATCAAGACCCTCAACAACAAGTTTGCCTCCTTCATCGACAAGGTGATGAAGCTTTGACTGGCCATCCCTTCCTGGGCTGGGGACTTTGAATTTGACCTTTGGAACACAGTGTTTAAATGTGTCTTGGATGGGCCAGACTGGAGGGTGAGGAGTTAGGTGGAACTCTAGGGTCTGGGCAGATATTCAGGGTTGAGGAGTTTGTCCACATGGTCAAGTGAGGGGAGGTGTGGAAAGAAAACAGTCCCCTATTTGGACCTGAGCACCACATGTCCTGTTTGTGGGAACCTCTACTGAAGTTTCCAGTCATTGCCTCATTGAGGCCTAGGCTGGCAGGGCAGGCAGCCCAAGGCAAGGGCCACAGCCACCATCAGGGAAGGTTCCACCAAGAATGGGAGGCTTTTCAAATACAAGTTGTCCTCTGAGGCTTTCCAGGAAGCCCTTTCCCCCTCATATTGCTGTGCCAGGCAGAGGAGGCTGATTACCTGGAGCAGGGATTAAAAGCATAAGAATCTTAGGTAGTCCCAAGGGAGTGCAGAGAAATGAGTGACTTTGCACTCCTACTCAGCCTAGTCAGGAAGACAAGAGTGCTCAGTGAGCTTCTCCAGACCAGGACAGCTCTCATGGGGCTGCCTCCCCTCCAGGCTCAAGAGAGGTGTTGTCATGCTAACTATGGCATGCCAGCCAGTGTCGCTTTCCAGCTTCCCAGCATCACTTCACTGTTTTTGAAGAGCTAGCATGTCAGTAGAGTCGTGGGTGGAAATGGAGCTGCTGAGGTTTATGTGCATTTTTGTAGAGTGTACTATAGTTTTGGAAGTTAAGATAGGTTCATGAAGTTCCCAGGAACAACAAGCAATAATTCTATTGCTTTCAGGTAGGAGCTACTTCCCCTTCCTTTGTAACTTTCCAAACCACGCTGCAAGTGTAGTGTCCTGACTGATCACCCATCTGACCATAATCTCTCTGACTACAGTAGGAGCCTATCTTTGCATCCTTTCTAGGCCTTTGTGCTGGGGGCCCAGGAGATAGACATCTAGTCCTACCTGAGTGAAGGCCCCTCTGCTCCTCTGCTACAAGTGTTGCCTGATGTTGCTTCCTGCAACCATTGCAGGTGCGGTTCCTGGAGCAACAGAACAAAGTCCTGGAGACCAAGTGGAACCTGCTCCAGCAGCAGGGCACAAGTTCCATCTCAGGCACAAACAACCTTGAGCCTCTTTTTGAGAATCACATCAACTACCTGCGGAGCTACCTGGACAACATCCTCGGGGAGAGAGGGCACCTGGACTCTGAGCTGAAGAACATGGAGGACCTGGTGGAGGACTTCAAGAAGAAGTGAGTGACAGGGCAGGAGTGGGAAGATGCCATGGCCCGCCCTGTCTCAGAGTCTTGGCTCCTTCTACATGCCCCCTGACTGCTGGGCAGTGGTGTCACCTGGCCCGTTTCCCTCTCCTTACCTTCATGAAGGACAGCTTGGTTCATTCAGTTCCCCCTCACCTTCCTTCTCCAAGCATGGTGCTTTGCAAATAAAATTGTGGCAAGCGGATGAGTTTAGGCTGGGCTTGGCGGCTCATGCCTGTAATCCCAGCACTCTGGGAGGCTAAGGCGGGCAGATCTTTTGAGGTCAGGAGTTCAAGACCAGCCTGGCCAACATGGTGAAATATCATCTCTATTAAAAATACAAAAATTAGCTGGGTGTGGTGGCACACACCTGTAATCCAAGATACTCGGGTGGCTGAGGAATCAGAGTTGCTTGAACCCTGGAGATGGAGGTTGCAGTGAGCCAAGATTGCACCACTGCACTCCAGCCTGGGTGACAGAGAGAGACTATGTCTAAAAAAAAAAAAAAAAATGGATGAGTTTAGAGTTGGGGAAGAATTTCCTCATGAGCCAGATTGGGGAAGATCCTGGTTCTGGCATGTGAAAAATTCTGGGACCACTCATGGTATGGTGATCAACCAACCAGACGTTTGCCTGGGACTGAGGGGTTTCCTGGGATGCAGAATTTTAGTGCTAAAACTAGACAGTTTGCCTGGGCAAATTGACATGTTGGTCCCCTAACTAACAGGGAGATAGCAAAGAGGATGTGCTCATCTGAGAGGGGCGGGATAGGGATAGAGGGAGGGAAGAGATGAACTTTCAGAGTTCCAGGGAACAATGGTGTTTACGATGATCTCAAAACCAAACTCAGCTGTTTCTTTTTTACTCACACAGATATGAGGATGAAATCAATAAACGTACAGCTGCTGAGAATGAATTTGTGACTCTGAAGAAGGTAAGGGCTGTGTGTGAGGTTTCTGAGGCTTGTAGCTGCAGGTTTCTGGCTGGGTTGGGGGAATCTCCTCAGTCCACTGCCACAGAGCTACCAAGTTCAGGCCTTTGGAGCAATAAACAGAAGTCAGGTGCACCTTAGTCTGGAAGATCCCTAAAAGAGTTAGTTCATCAGTCTTTAGTTTTTTAGTAGGATTAAACTTAGACCATCCTAATGAGATACAAATTGCCCGTTCAAGTGGAGACTGGTCTTAGACAAGGACCATCACTGCACCAGTCCCCTCTGCTCTTTCTTGCTGCAGTTGTGGTTTGCTGTTTGTTCATTGGGAGAATAAGGCCTTTATCCTCCTCTTTTCTCAGGATGTGGACAGTGCCTATATGAACAAGGTGGAGCTTCAGGCCAAAGTGGATGCCTTGATAGATGAGATCGACTTCTTAAGGACCCTCTACGATGCTGTGAGGATGTTACCTACTAAGAAGGGACAGAGGGAGAGTGAGATGTTTCCAGATTTGAGGCTGGTGCATTTTGGTATATAGGCCCCAGAAGACATCTGAGATGAGCCTGGAGATGAGGACCCTTGGAAGGGATTCCACAGGATAAGCTGCAGACATGGGGTTCTCTGAGTGGCTGCGGACAGGGTGTGGCTGATACACATGTGGAGCAAGTTATCAGTGAATGAGACTATTGATCAAGAGTCTTTCAGGGCCCTGTGTGCTTGTTACAGGGACCCCAAAAGTGAACAAGCTCCCTCTGTGTTGACAGGAGCTGTCTCAGATGCAGAGCCACATCAGTGACACATCTGTGGTGCTGTCCATGGACAATAATCGCTCCCTGGACCTGGACAGCATCATCGCTGAAGTTCGTGCACAGTATGAGGATATCACTCAGAGAAGCAAGGCCGAAGCTGAGGCCCTGTACCAGACCAAGGTGGGTGCTAGTCACCTCTTACAGGATCCACTGGAGGTTTCAGAGAGGCCGTGGCCTATTGGACAGCTGGGTAGTGAGTCCCCAGTGGTCACTGGGTGAATGCCTTTTGGTTTTACCCTTTGAAGTCATCCTTCTAATGGTGGTTCAGTTGCAGAAAGTTTTGCCCCTGGGGGAGGTGGTTGCCTGCTATGTGGGACTGACTCCAACTTGCTCAGGAACTACAGGGCAGGAAAATCTACCACAACAACCCAGTTGTTCTCTTTCCTGTTGCCTTGGGGGTTTCCCTGCTGAAACACAATGCAGTATCATTTTAGCAAATGCCTTACTGAGCTTCTGAAGGTTTGGTGGGTGATGTTGGAGGTGTAGAAACAAGTCAAGCAAAACTGCAGGAATACCCCATCTTCCCTTCTGTTCTGCAGTTGGGGGAGCTGCAGACCACGGCTGGCAGGCATGGGGATGACCTAAGAAATACCAAGAGTGAGATCATAGAGCTCAACAGAATGATCCAGAGGCTGCGGGCAGAGATCGAGAGTGTCAAGAAGCAGGTGGGAATGTCATGGATGCTGGCACCTCAGATGACTGCTGAGGGGTGGGGGCTAGGATCTCAGGACTCCTCCCCTGGAATAGACGTCTGGAGGTCATCTCAGGCTGGCTAACCCACAGGGCACTATCTCCACAAATGGAGACAAGATGGAGGCACAAGGGGAGGAGGAATGTTCCCTGACTTTAAGATGGGATAATCCATTGCATGTCAGGAAGGGCCTGGGGCCCTCTTACTGAGCTCATTCCTCCTACCTCCCTTGCCCCAGAATGCCAACCTGCAGACGGCCATTGCCGAGGCTGAGCAGCATGGGGAGATGGCCCTCAAGGATGCCAATGCCAAGCTCCAAGAGCTGCAGGCTGCTCTACAGCAGGCGAAGGATGACCTGGCACGGCTGCTACGTGACTACCAGGAGCTGATGAATGTCAAGCTGGCCCTGGACGTGGAGATTGCCACCTACTGCAAGCTGCTGGAGGGCGAGGAGTACAGGTGAGCCTCCAGTCCCGTCTTCCCACACCCCCTGGCTCAAGTCATAGGCCGAGGGCCAGATAAGTGACCAAGTAACTGGGGATGGAGCCCTGCTGTATAAAGAGAGGCCTTGTGGTGAAGCATTTGCCTCTACCAGCCCACTCCCTCCCAGGCGGCCAAAGCACGTATGCAACCAGTGCCCACAGGCTCTCCTTGCTACGGCCCAAAGAGGGGTGGAGAAAGCTTACCTGATTTGCCAGGCTTCTCTGTTCAGCTCTGGTTGCTATTCATGCCCTTGGTCCATGGACTTGTTGGTGATGTGCTTTGTGACAGGGCCCACTTTCTCTTGCTTTCTCAAACAGGATGTCTGGAGAGTGTCCGAGTGCTGTCAGCATCTGTAAGTACCGAAAGTAGCTAAGAAAATGAGAGTTAATTCTGAAATATCTGCACTAATCCAGGGTGGTAGCAACTAACTTAAACATATTTTTATGGAAGTTGGAGGGGTTTTCTGGGAGAGGAGAGGGAAGCAATTGGCTTTTGTAATTGTTCTGGGTTCAGAGCACTTTTAATAGGCTTCTATGGCCAATGTGAAATATCCAACAGGGGGCCTCTTGATGGGAGGATAAATTCAGAGGCTAGATCCTCTCCAAGGGGGTCATCAAGATTGTACTGTGGGAGGAACCACTGGCTAATTCATAATGGCTTAACGGCAGGGGAGTGAGTAGCTAGTGGCCTTGGAACGGCTCGTGGTGACCATCCTGTGCAAAGCTGCCTTGATCAGCTCTGGATAGTCGTGGGCCCGGTGGATCATTGATGATAACATAGCAGCTGGCCGGGGCGCCGTCGCTGATCGCTGTCCTGTCCTCTCCCCCACAGCCGTGGTCAGCAGCAGCACGACTTCCGCCTCCGCAGGTGGCTATGGAGGAGGTTACGGCGGAGGCTTGGGCGGTGGCTTAGGAGGTGGCTTCGGTGCGGGCGGTGGCTCAGGCAGTGGCTTTGGCCGGGGAGGCGGCGGTGGAATCGGCGGTGGAATCGGCGGTGGAATTGGCGGTGGATTTGGCGGCGGCAGCAGCAGCGGTTTCAGCGGTGGCAGTGGCTTTGGCTCCATCTCTGGCGCCCGCTATGGAGTCAGTGGCGGGGGCTTCAGCTCGGCCAGCAACCGGGGCGGCAGCATCAAGTTCTCCCAGTCCTCCCAGTCCTCCCAGCGCTACTCCAGATAAAGAGCACGCATCAGCATCGCAGCCACTCCAGCGCCTCCCCTCCGCTCCCCACGCCCACATATTGGCAACACCCCCAGCGCCACCCCATGCTCCTCAAGAACGCGGCTCTGCCCTAGAAGGCTTGTGGCCTCTTGCTGCTCCTTCCAGATCCCCGGCCAAGCTCAGCCACGAGAATTTCAGGCTCCCCTTTCTGGCTCCAGCCTGTGCCTGTAATTGTCCAGGTGTGGCCTAGGCCGCCACCTTCTGCTGCCCCGGGGTCCCGTCCCTGGGTGGGATGCTCACTACAGCTCTGATGTATATAGCACACAGCCCCCTCTGCCCCTCTGGTCTGTCGCAAATAAAGTGCACTGTGTTTCACTCCGGGCCCCTGAGTATTCGCTCCATGTCCTTCTCCTCAGGGCACTGAGCTCCCTGGTCACCTGCCTGGCCTCCCTGCCTCTGCCTCTCCCATGTGGGCTCTGTGATCCACAGGGCAGCTGGAGAACTCTTCCTCTGAAACAAAGGCAGTTCGTCTTCTCCGTCCATGGTGCGGATCCGGTTGTTCATTATTCTGTGAGCACTGTGAGGAGGGAGAGGTCCTGCTCCCGGATGCTGTGTACCCTGTGTACCCTCACCGTCCTTAGTGGTGAAGGCTGGGCCATGCAGACATCTATCTCCTCCCTGTCTTCTCTCATGTGGGGGAACTAAGAGGGCCTTGGGGACAGAGGGTTTCTTCCCTTGGTGTTGATCCTCACTCCAGCTGACATCGTGAAAGCTTTTCCCCCATCAAGGTGCTCCTGGAAAGTGCGGGCTGCTGGAAGCCCAGGGATGGAAATAGGCCCCAGAGCAGCCTATTTCAAAGTCTGACCCAGGAACATCATTCCATTGAGACACTCTGCAATAAAAGACTCCACGCCCATTACATCTTTTCTTTTTGGAGCACATATTAGAATTTCTCAGAAGTTCAGTAGCAAGGAAAATCTGTTAGCTTCCTTGAATCCAGCATTTCCTGCAGAGGCCCCCATTACTGCACCTAAGCACTATGCATGCACTTGGGGCCTGAAAATATGTGCACCAGCCATGAGAGTTCTTGTCATCCTGGCCTCCGCCCTGCACCAAGAAGCTCTGATAATGTGTTAGTTGGCCATGGGAGTGCTGTCCAGAAGGTCACTGCTGGAAAGGACTCAGAAGCAAGGAGTCCAAGGCCTTTGCTTCCAGATGAAAAGACTGAGGCTTAGAGAGGACGGATAACTCCTCTAGGGTCTTAATAGCATGTGAAAGCCTGAGCTAGGAATGAAGCCCTGCATCCCAAGTCCGGAGCTCCTTCCACTTCCCCACACGGTCTTTGACGATGCCTTCCAGGCATATCACACTGCCTGGGCACCCGGAGAGAACACACAGGCTGTGGAATAGAAACGTGTAGTCAGGCCAGGCCAGGCCAGGGAAGCAGTATTTCCATCCTTGGGCAAGATTGAATTTATTTTAGAGATAAGGAATGGCAGTTAGATAAAGAAAACCTGCAACTGGGGGTTGAAGAGATTCAGCGTGGAAATCCAGCTACTGGATCCACTTTTTGAAGGTGGTGGGATTTAGGAGCTGTTGCTTCACGTTTGGGTAGGAAGGTACCTTTTCTGGTTGGTATCCTTCTGTGGAAAGGAGTCGGAGACACAGGTGGGGAGGCTCAGTGCCCAACCCAGTTTAGGGGGCTCGCCCTATGGGACTGTGCCAGGCCAGTCATGGGGCAGCTGCTTCACCCTGGGCAAAGCCTTTATCAATGAATTCCTTCCTTCACTCATTCAACCAGTATTCATTAAGTGTTTATTTTCTGTCTGGAACTGGGCTAAATTCTGGAGATGAATTGGTGAGCAAGAAATCAGATGTTGACCCCACCCTCATTTTAGTAAGGGAGTCAACAAAAAAAGTAAGCAAACCAAATGAACAAAATAATTTTAAGCTGTGGGAAGTATATAAAGAAATGAAACTAGGGGCTGAGTTGGATGAATGCCAGGACTGGTTAATGGATTGAATGGAGGTGGGGAGTTTAAGGGAAAGGGGAGATTCAACCAGGATGCTCAGTTTCCCAGTATGAGCACTTGGGTGGTTGGTGGTGCCATTTACTGAGGTGAGTGGAGGGGTGGGAGGGCGGGATAGGTGTGGAGAGAAACTTCAGCTGTGCTTTAGAAAAGCAGGAGCTGCTCACGAGATAGCCACATGAGATGTCCAGGTGAGATGCGAGCCTGAGATTCAGAAGGGGGCCCCGTCAGGGCTAGACACGTGCATCTGGACATCATCAGCTTAAGGGTGGATTTTAAAGCCATGGAAACTAATGAGTTTTTCCAGAGAGAGGGTGGAGAAGAGGGCCCATGCTGAGAACCAAAGCGGACTGGAATATAGAGTCAGGGACAGGAGCACAATTGACCAGATGGTGGAGCCTGGGCCACGTTCTTCAGAGTGCCCCCACCTGAGCAGTCACGGGGGTTCTAAATTGGCTCCAAGGAAAGCCCAGAGCAGGCCTGGCCTCCTGGGGACTATGCACACTGGTTTCAAGTCTCACGTTCAGACTGTGACCTCTGTCCTTTGCTGTTCCTCCCTGGACCTGTGCTCACTGGCGCCTGTTTCTCCTGTGGGGTTTACAGGAGCCCCTGATACCTAAGTAACCACTAGTGGTGAGGTGGTGGGGTGGGGCTCCATGCAGCTTCTTAAAGGACAGCCTGGCACAGGAGGAGTGGGGTGGAGAAGCTATTTCTTGGAGGTGTCATTGTTCCAGAGGAATGGCCAGGGCAGGTAACCTTGGTGCCAGGACCTAGGACCCAAGTCGTTAACTGAATGCTTGGCTGGATATTCTCAGCCCAGCACTGACTGTTTCTTTCTTTCTTTATTTTTTGAGACGGAGTCTCCCTCTGTCACTCAGGCTGTAGTGCAGTGGCACTATCTTGGCTCACTGCAACCTCTGCCTCCCAGGCTCAAGTGATTCTTGTGCCTCAACCTCCTGAGTAGCTGAGATTACAGGTGCAAGCCACCAAGCCCAGTTAATTTTTGCATTTTTAGGAGAGACGGGCATGTTGGCCAGGGTGGTTTCTGACTCCTGACCTCAGGTGATCTGCTCACCTCCGCCTCGCAAAGTGCTGGGATTACAAGCATGAGCCATCGTGCCCTGCCAAGCCCTGACTATTTCTAATCCAGGCTGAAAACCCCTTGCAGGGAACTTCACCTGCTTCTGAGTGCTCCTTCTTTTCCTTTGCCTTAGCATTTCCATGGTTTTTTGCACAATTCTATGTTGACTTTTCAAGTGCTCTTAAGTCACTGGGCTTGAGTTTGCTTTCTTGTACTTGACTAGACTTTTCATTCTTCTAGTAGGTAGTCAGTGAGTCCTGTGTTGTCCATGCTTTTCCTGTCCTCTAAGGCATACTTTCGCCCATAAAGAGCTCACAGTGATTCTTGAATAATGCCTACTTGTGAGCCTGGATCCTAAACTGGGATTTGGGGTCTTTGACCAATGGTCAAGAATTTCTTTGCTCTCTCTTCCACATCTCTCTTTCCTGGGTGTGGAGAGGTATATCCACTTGCAATGAAACAGAGGAACCAACTTCTACCCTACGCCTCTATCTATCTATCTATCTATCTATCTATCTATCTATCTATCTATCTATCTATCATCTATCCCCTCCAACCACCCCCACACTGTCTTCCCCAGAAGAAATGCTCAAAAGAGTGTTTTCCTGTTCTAAGAGCTTGCGGACTCACTGGTTCACTTCCCATTAGGAAGACCAAGTTGTGTTTTTAGATTTCAGGTTTTCCTTCTATATCTTTGTGAGAATACAGGCTACATGTCAGAGCAAGTATCAATGGTAACAGTGTCATACCTACTAAAGGCTCAGTTAAGGAAATCAGGGGATTGTTTTCCACAAGAATTTGAAAGTAGTTCAGCGCTTGCCTATGGATAATCTAGACTTGACTGCTGATGATCAAGGTTTGCATATAAAGTTTTGTGTAATTTGCAGGTAAATCTCTACATGACTCTTCTCTGTTTTGCCTAGAACTGGGTGGAGTGTTTGTTAGCCAAGCCTCAGAGACCTCACTTTCTGGGATTTGGACTGCCCCTTCTCTCTGCCCTCTCAGCACTTCAGCCCAGGTGCATTCTCCCTCTATGCAAAGACAAAGACAAAGACAAAAAATGTGGGCACCTTGAGGTAATCTTGGGATGACCGAGAAAAACTCACATAAGTTCTGAAAATGCTTCTTCACACATTTTATCTGAATCTTCACTACATCCTTCACAAGCCCTTCTGGCACACACACTGACTAATGCACATCTCTGTTGTGCCTAAGATAGAGCTAATCCCCATCAACACTTCCAGCCCAGGCTGAAGTGAAGGCTGAAGGTGACTTGGCTCTCCTAGGGAACCATTGATGGAGGTGTGCTGGGACAATCTGATACTTTTGGAATCTGTGGTGATGAGACTGAATGGTGACAGCTCCGTCAACCACTGGAGAAGACGGTGGCAGGAGAAGGTGACTGTAGGTGGAACTAATGCTGTGACTCTCAGTGGGGGCAATTTTGCTCCCCAGGGAACATATAGCAATGTCTGGTGACATTTTTGGTTGTCACAAGTGGGGGAGTGCTACTGGCATCTAGAGAGTAGAGGACAGGTTGCTACTAAACATCCCACATCACACAAGCCAGCCCCCTTCAACATAGAAACAGCCAGCCTCAAATGTCCACAGTGCCACTGCAGAGAAGGCTGTGCCAAACAAGAGGTCATCTCATTCACTTCTCTCCTTGGGAGAAGATCTTTAGTTACAGTGATATGGGTTATAGCTGAACTGGATAAAGACCCTTCTGGATTTGAGGGAAGTGTGTATTTGTAGAAGTTTTTTTTTTTTTTTTTTTTTTTTTTAATGAGATGGAGTCTCACTCTGCTGCCAGGCTGGAGTGCAGTGGCATGATCTCAGCTCACTGCAACCTCTGCCTCCTGGGTTCCAGTGATTCTCCTGCCTCAGCCTCCCGAGTAGCTGGGACTACAGGTGCACACTGCCACGCCTGGCTAACTTTTTTTTTTTTTTTGTATTTTAGTAGAGATGGGCTTTCACCATGTTGCCCAGGCTGGTCTTGAACTCCTGAGTCAGGCAATCCGCCCGCCTCGGCCTCCCAAAGCGCTAGGATTACAGGCATGAGCCACCATGCCTGGCTGAAGTTTGTTTATTTTAAAATGGAAATGCCCTTTTATTCTGGATGAAGACATAGGAAAAAAGCCAAGGAAACAGTGTGGCCTTATGTGGAGACTTTCAAGACCTGTGCAAATGGCCCACAAGGTGCCTGCAGTTCTGGTATCAACCTGGCTTTCTCACGCCTCTGTGCCTTTGATGCTCTGTTCTCTGCCAGGAATGCTCATCCTGCCTTCACCCGCTTGCCCTGCCTCACTTATCACTGAGGATTACCCAGGCACTGCCTCCTGAAAGCCTTCCTAGACCCTCCATGGCACTGACCATCTGTCTGGACTCCCATGGGACTTTGTCTATCCCTTTTTATCATGTGCCATATTATATTAAAATGACTAGTTTCAGTGACTGTTCTCCACATTAAAATAGAAGTTACTCGAAGGGATGGCTCTGCCTGATTCATCTTTGTGCTCCTCAGTGACCAGCAAAATGCCTGGCACATAGCAGGCACTGTGAGCTTCACTAAGCTAATGAGATTTTGAAAAGGGTAGGGTAGACTCTTAAAGGTAATTACTGCCCTGACATATTTAACAAAAACAACTGGATTAAACAACTAACTTTTGTGACTAGTGCAAGTCATATGCTGGGCATTTTGCATATGTCATCTCATTTCAACCTTTGCAACTGCCATAGAAGGCAGGCGGCAATTATCCTCATTTTCTAGATGAGGACACTGGCTTGGAGAAGCAGAGTGACATGACTGATGGGAAGTGGCAGATCTGGCCTCAAATCCAAAGGGTACACATGTAACTACTGTACTATGCTGCTGAATGGGGCCGGTTGGTGTCTTCTTGGACTCTAGGATGTCCTCCCTTGTATGTGGACTAACGACTTTCCACAGTTTTGAGCCAGAAACCAAACCTGAAGTTTCTACATTAGCAGACGAGGTTTCTACAGCTGAGGCTCTGTGACGGTGAGCGGGCCCATGTTCAACTCTGGGGAGTTCTGATCTCCAGACAGAGAAGCCATTGAGATTGATTAGGAGAATACCTTGATAATGATGGGTGTTCCTCCTTGATGCCACAATGGAATTCACAAGGTTTAAAAGTATTTTCATCAACACAAGTTGATGCTTCAAGGCAGATCTGACCATTCTAAGGGTGGGTTTTTTTTTTTAACATGCAACACAAATGTATTATTTAAAGGTGCATCTTGATTATCCATTTGGTGAGCAAAAACAAAATACAGTGGCTCATGCCTGTAATCCCAGTACTTTGGGAGGCCGAAGCCGGTGGAGCACCTGAGGTCAGGAGTTTGAGACCAGCCTGATCAACATGGTGAAACCCCGTCTCTACTAAACATACAAAAATTAGCCAGGCATGGTGGTGGGCGCCTGTAATCCCAGCTACTTGGGAGGCTGAGGCAGGAGAATCGCCTGAACCTGGGAGGCAGAGGTTGTAGTGAGCCTTGATCGTGCCACTGCACTCCAGCCTGAGCAACAGAGTGAGACTCCGTCTCAAAAAAAAAAAAAAAAAAAAAAAAAAAAAGTGAAAGAGAAGATTGTGGCAAATCATTTCTGTGGGCCAAGTGGTCAACTCCAGCATCTAAGATCCAGCAAGCAGCTAAGCTCAGCACAAACTCCTGGCCTCTTGCTCTTTCTCCAACAGGGTGAAGACCTTTTACATTGCAGATGATGGAGCGGCTCTTGTCATCTATAAATTCCATGCACACCCATGTGTTCTGTCCCTGAAAGACTGTCCTGACCAGTGCCTTGGTGACCCTGGCTAGCATGGTAGGTTGCACATGGCTGGTGTCCAACCTATCATGTGGTGGTCAGGTGGAGAGAATATTGGTGGGTTCTTTACATGTCAAAGTGGACTTTTTACTTTGGGATGGTGTAATTTGACTTGCTGAAGTCTATACAGAAGAAAAGCATTCATGAACTTATGACAGGCTTTGGGGTTGGACAGTCTGATTAAAATCCAAGCTTGCAAGTGAATTGACTTGAGGCAAGTTAATTAACCTCATGCCCTATCTGTAAAATGTGAATGAAAGTTCCTACCTTACAAAGTTTTTGTGACAATTAGAAACGACACATGTAAACAACCTGTCAGTGACTTGTACATGTCAGGCAGTCAATGTTAGCTATTTTAAAATTCTATTCACAGATGGGCAATAAGAGTTAAGATTTGAAAGAGGAAATTATTTTCACTGAAACATAGTCCCCACACCTCTAGAAAGTATGTAGGAGATCAATAAGTGTTTGCTGATTGATAGATTGCATTACTGATGAGGCCCTATAGTGGGAAAATGGCTTGGCCAGACATGGGAAAATGGCTTTTATGTAATTCTCAATATAGACACTATGATTCTTTGCAACTTGTTGCAAAATAATCAGAGACTTCACTGTTGCCTTGACCCTAAACTGGGCTACCCCTTAGAACTCCTCCCTCCTCTTCAGCTTCCAAACTGACACCTTCTAGGAGGGCTTCCTACATTGACATCATCATCACAAGGGCTGCCATGTGTTGAGCACCTGCTTTGTGTAAGGGTTTTCCAACTTTACCTCCTACAGTCCCCACTGCAACTCTATGAGGAGGCTGTGCTAACTCCAATTTGCTGAATGGGAAACTGAGGTCCGGAGGGTAAAACGCCTTGCCTGATGCCATGCAGCTGGAAAGTGGCAAGGCTGGGATCTGAACACAGGCTCGTCTAATTCCAAGGCTTCCATATTTTCCACTCTTTCAAGCTGCAAGGAAAGAGAGGATGAGATGCAGTTAGTTGAGTTCCAGAAAATCCAGCATGCCCATGAAATATCCATGGTTTTTGGAAATATTCAGCCAAATCCATTTATTGGTGAGAAATATTCATTGACAGGAGAGCTGGTCTTTAGAGAACCTGTCCAGTTTTCAGCATCCCAGTGCCCTTCTTGCTGCCTCTTCAACCCCAGGCCTTAGTCTGCTCTCAGCTTCCTGCTATCTCACTTGGAGCAAGTGGTTTCTCTCCAGGGATGAGGAGCTCACTTGGAGCAAGTGCTCTCTCTCCAGGAATGAGGATGTCTCCTTATGCCCTAACCCCCTGATTGGTCTATCTGCACATTCTCATCCATCCCAGATGGCTAGTTGGACGAGCGTTTCCCGAGTATACTTGACAGCATGTAGATATTAAGATAGAAAGATTTTGTTGTTAAATTTGGGAAGCTGTGATTAAATTAAGGCAAAAAGATTATTTTCCATAGGACTTCCTAGGGCTTTTAATATGCTAAATAGCTTTACTAAAATCCCAAGAAAGAGCTATAGATTTTTCATTTCCCAAATTTATGTAATCACAGAACCTTTTAATCAGGGCCTTCTTGGAGATAGACTTCTGCCCTGCATAAGCCCTCGGAGAGATCCAAGTACCAGATAAAGAATTAGGGGTGAGCTGGAGTGTATTTTAATCACGTGTAGAGATTAGACCAGAATCAGAACAAATTGTGGTTGCTAACAGCTAAGACCTTAGTAACATAAGGACTTAGTTGTACTTAGATGTTTGCTTCTTTATCAAGCTTTCACTATAAATCTTGCTCTATATGGTAATTATTTTTACTGTCCATTGGTTAAAACTGCTTCATTATTGACAAGCTTTTATTTCAACAAGAAAAGAATGCTAATTCCTAGTCCAGGGGCAGCATACCCAGAACGTTAATTATTCTTTTTTTATTTTTGAGAACAAATTGGTGATTATCTTGCAAATGGGATCTGCGAACCTCCATGGAGAAAGAGGCAGCAGCCATGGCTCCCTCATCCTCAGCAGATGGTGGTGGAGAGGGATATCTGCTCACTTTGGCCAAGGGTAATGACTACTGTCTCATGATGCATTCCTCCACTCATAATTATGTTACAGGCAATCTGAAGTCTTCTCACTGCAGTTGACTACCAGATAGCAATTTGGTTAGAGGGAATAACTACTTGGTTTTAGTGCCCCCAATTTTATAGGTGGGGAAATAAAAATCCAGGGTGCTCAGGCATCTGGCAAGCTTTACACAGAAGGTTCCGGCAGTGAGGGATTGGAACTCAGATTGCTGGCAGTAGGCAGACACTTTAGATTCTGTTCTGAAAGATCCTACAGTGAATGAGGGCAATGTTGGTGAGGACAGCAACTCTGGGTACTTCCAGCAGCTCCATTCAACTGCTGAGAAGACAATCCCCATCTGCTAAATAAGGCGATGCTTTGGCAGGCTCAGGCGACACGATTAGGCGACCCAGCCCAAACCCGTGCTTTTGTGATCTGTGCATCACCTTTCTCCACCATGCTTCTCCAGCCTACGCCAGTGTGGCAGAGGTGAGCCACACATCAGAGGCTGCCTCCCACCACCTCAGCACTGCAGCCAAGGGAGGGAAGGGAATCAGAGACATTTATGTCTGTTCTTGTTTGCTTTGGACTCTCACCTGGAGCTTCAGCTGAGCCTGAAGCTTTCTTTCCAGGAAGGGCACGTGATCTTCTGCTTTTAAAGGATCCAGAGAATATGAGGAAAGACCTTACCAGGAGGGGCTGTCATTCAATTGATGGGTGGAGTATAAATGTCTCATGGAAGAACTCAACATGAAATCCTCTTCCTGGATTACCTGTGGATGAATGATGTTAATTTAAAAATCCAAACATATATTGCGGAATACTATGTATTTAAATTTCAAAACAATCCTGCAAGTAGGATCAATGCCACTTTTTACAAATAAGGAGAGAGAGAAGTCAAGTACCTTGTCCAAGGTCACCACATAGTGAGAGGTAGACATAGGATTTGAACCCAGGTCTTCGGAATTCCATGATGACAGGTTTTCTGTTAGACCACAGCTATCTTACTCCTGTGTGGAATTTTGTGATTTTCAAAGGACTTTGACTTACATTATCCTGCAAGTCTCACCAAAAACCAGTAAGGTAGGAAAGGGTTTGGCAGATTAGAACACAGACTTACGTTAAATCGTGGCCCAAGGTCACCCAACCCAACCATTTTGGGTTTTCTATCCAAAGTTTCAGTCTTTTCTATCCCAAGTTGGCTTTCTAATTCTTCACTCCTATTCAGCCTTTCCTCACCTTTGGTGAGCTTCTTAGGGATGCAAAGTTGTCTTGAGAACAGCCAGGGCCAAACATGTTATCACTTCTCCATTCCCCCAAATAGAGTACTGGCAAGTAGCTAAACATACAGTGCTTGCTATGTGTCAAGCACTGGGCTAAGCATTTTATATTTACTTAACTTGTTTAGTGCTCACAACAACCCCATAAAGTACTTGCCATTCTTAGCCCCATTTTACAAATGATAAAGCAGACACATAAAAGTTAAGTAACTTGTCCAAGGCCTAAAAGTTGGTGGATAGTGGATCTGGGATCTGACACCAGACAAGCTACAGAGCAGAGAGCTGAGAATTAGCTGCAGAGCTCTTGAAGTCGCTCAACTCAAGGTGGTTCCCAGGTTCTCAGACCAATCTTCTCCCCTAGACTGGACTGTTCAGAAACCAGAAACTCAGAGAGACAGAGCACCCACTGCCAATTTGGCTGGAATTCTGGGGATAGACCCCCCACCAATTTCTCAGGGAGTCTAGAATCAGTGCCACCTGCTCCTGTCATACATGTGAAATCTGCTATGCAGACAACAACCTGAGGATTTGGTCTTGCCCTGTGTGGTGTGTTTGGGTGTGGAGGTGGGTTGGATGGGGTTTGGGGTCTGCTGAGCTCTTGGCAGTGACAGCAGTAGCTCATCATGTGTCATTCGTTCTGCCATCAGGGGTCCTCCATCCTCCTATTCCTGGCCCTTATGGAGTAGCCATGGTCTAGACCAGGGCTTCCCAGACTTTCTGCATTATAAGAATGACCTAGAGGGCTTGTTAAAAATGCAAACTCTCAAGCCTTTCCTCTGAAGATTTTCATTCATAGGTCTGGGGTGGGAGCTGGTTTTAGGTATTTGCATTCTTAGACATCAGTCATCAGTCAGTTAACACGTTTGTGCTGTGCTTACCCTATGCTAGGAACTGGACATTTAGGATAATTTAGAATGGGCAGGAATCAAGCCTTGCCCTCAAGAAGCTCAGGGACCAGAGGGGTATGGACAAGTAAGCAGGTAAGTATACTTTATGTCAGGGCCATGATGGGAAAAGTACAGGGTATGGTGGGAAGACAAGGAGGGGCATCTGACCCAGACCAGGGGGTAAAGCAGGGAGGGGATCCCCTCCAGAAGATCTGAGTTGGGGCCTAGACACAACGTACACTCTTCTCCTAAGATGAATGGGGTCCTTGAGCCAACTCTACCAGCCAGCTGGAGGGTTCCCAGATTCTGTCTTCTCTTGCTTCTGGGTCCAGAAATTGCCTGCTGTCAGTCTAGGATGGTGGAGGGAGGGCTTAGTCTGAGGCTCTCCACAGTGCGTGCCCCCTCTTCTTCCCAAACCTCACACTTGTTTGCTCCCTGTTCCAGGAGCTAGATGTGTTTACCTCCACTGTAATTTCTTTCCCATAAGTAGCATTTCTCGGCCCAGACTCCAGGTTTGCTGAGATGGATGCCTTTGGCTGAGGTGCTGGTAGAGCAGACTCTATGGGTCTGGGCGCCTCTCACTTCCGCTCCCACGCCAAGCCCTCTGAAGAGTTTGGAACAGGTGACATGCCACCAGAAGACAAGGCCCAATGATGGGAGAGACGGGCGCAGCCATTGTGGGAGCCTGTGGACACTGTGGTGCTGCAGGGAGGGACCCAGCCCACCCGGAAGAGGTTGTCCGATCCTCACCCTTGTGTCAGGGAGCTTATGGCTCCGGATCCCCTGGTGTCTAAAGCTGCTTCCTCCTGCTGGATCAGATGCTGCTTGGGTTCCCTGAAACCCTTGATGACAGCACACAAAGGGAGGGAGGAGAGCTCCAGCATTTTGTCAACTGAGGCAAATTTAGGTGATTAAGCTAAGAAAGCAAAGCCACTCTGGCCCAGAGGATTATCTTTGAGGTGTGTTGGGAACCAAGAAGTAACTTAATGCCTACGAGGCAAACCAAACCCAAGATGACTCTCAACTAATTGCTTGCCTCTCCTTTTGCCAAGCCAAACTCCCTGGTATATAAAGGCCAGTCTCCTCTCTTGTCCCCATCCCTCTCAGCTCTTGCTAAGTGATTACTAGCTCGCCTCCAAGCTCTCTCACTATGAACAGACAAGTCTGCAAGAAATCCTTCAGTGGTGGGAGCCAGGGTTTCTCTGGCCGCTCTGCTGTGGTCTCTGGTAGCAGCAGGATGAGCTGTGTGGCCCGCTCTGGGGGAGCTGGCGGAGGGGCCTGTGGCTTCTGGAGCAGAGCAGGTGGCTTTGGCAGTTGCAGCCTCTACAACCTGGGCGGCAACAAGAGCATCTCCATCAGCGTGGCAGCTGGTGGCTCCCGGGCTGGAGGCTTTGGGGGAGGGCGGAGCAGCTGTGGCTTTGCAGGTGGCTATGGAGGTGGCTTTGGGGGCAGCTATGGTGGTGGCTTTGGTGGTGGTAGAGGAGTAGGTAGTGGTTTTGGAGGGGCTGGTGGCTTTGGTGGAGCTAGTGGCTTTGGTGGTCCTGGTGTATTTGGTGGGCCTGGCAGCTTTGGTGGTCCTGGTGGCTTTGGCCCTGGGGGCTTTCCTGGGGGAATTCAGGAAGTGACTATCAACCAGAGTCTCCTGCAGCCCCTCAATGTGGAGATCGACCCCCAGATTGGACAAGTAAAGGCCCAGGAGAGGGAGCAGATCAAGACCCTCAACAACAAGTTTGCCTCCTTCATCGACAAGGTGAGGGCAAGGCCAAGAGGTGCTGTGGAGGGTTTGGGGTGCCCAGGGCTTGGTGTAGAAAGATGTCATGGAGACCTGTGAGACACAGGGCAGGGGTGCTTAGCTCTTGTCCTGGTGCTGTCTTGGTCCCTACAGGACAGTGATCATGCCTCTTTCACTTTTTGGGCCTTCTTTTTCCAGCTGTGAAATCGGGGGAAGAATTCCTGGTCCTGGTTTCCTGCTAAGAATGAGATGAGGGTAAATGAAATGGGGGTCCAAACATGCTCTTAGCTCTTTGAAGAATGAGCCATTTTAGTCATGAAATTATTGCAGTTACTTCAATTTCTCCTGAAAAGCAATTGCTTGATAATCCAAACTAGCTGGTAATCAAAAACTTGTGTTAGCACAGATCTTGGGGCTGCCTCTAAATGAGGAGTATTGGCAGCTGCCTTACCTTCCAAATGACGCTGTGCTTCAGCCAGTAATTAAATTGAGCTGTCCATGCTGGGGCAGAGGAGGATGTGCTGGGTCTGTGTGGGACTGAACCCAAGATCTGAAGTGAATTCTAGGTCAGCTGCAAGCTGAATAACTGAAAGGAGGTCTTCTTATGTGAAACTTCTAAAGAAATGTTAGACCTCATTGACTGTTTTCACTGCCTTTATGGAGCTGAAAAAAGCTTACATCTAAAAAAACAATGACAAACTTTATTTGTGCTTACCTACTTTAGTGGTATTCTGAAGGATCCCTATAGACCCAGGGCAGTCCTGGGTTTGATTCTTAGCTTTGTCACTCAGTAGACTTGTCACTTTGGGAAACTTAAACTCTTTGAGTCTCAGTTTCCTTATCTACAAAATGGGGATCACAGCAACTCCTTTATAGGTGGTTGTGAGGATTAAATGTGATGGAAATACATGAAAATAACAGGTAAGGCATAATCACTCAACAAATTTTAGCTTTCCCTTTTCTAAATCTTCATCCTTCCCAAATTTAAAAACAGGGGAAATTGCAGATTGAACTTTGAGGAAGTTGAAATTGGAGAAGAACTGGGTTCCTTCTCCACACTTCTGCCATTTGGGATGGGCAGCCCCCATGCCCAACTCAAGAAGCTGACTCCTTTTCTCCCCTCTTTGACACAGGTGCGGTTCCTGGAACAGCAGAACAAGGTCCTGGAGACCAAGTGGGAACTGCTCCAGCAGCAGACCACAGGCTCAGGGCCCAGCAGCCTGGAGCCTTATTTTGAATCCTACATCAGCTTCCTACGCAAGCAGCTAGATTCACTTCTAGGGGAGAGGGGGAACCTGGAGGGAGAGCTGAAAAGCATGCAGGACCTGGTGGAAGACTTCAAAAAGAAGTGAGGGCTCCTCTGGGGAAGTTTCCCCTTCTGGGGAATTAGCAGGGAGGTGTGATCCTAATTTGGGATTTCAACTGTTCCCAACTGTGCCTTCAGTCAATACTCTGGGATGGATTTATTGAGTGAAGCATGACCAAGTAGAAGGGGGTGAGAGGGTGGGGACTGAGACTCCCATGTGGCTATGACACAGATTTCAGTCTCCAGGTGGGCCCCCTCCTATTCCAGCCCAGAGGGACAAAAGAGTCCTCCCAGAGTTTAGAATCATTTAGGATGGGGAGTCTGCCACACTTGACTGTACATAGGAATCACCTCGGATGCTTGTCAACAATGCGTATTCCTGTATTCCAGTCTTAGGTATTCTGAATCATAGGTGTGGACAGGCCCCAGGAGTGTGAGTGCTTCCCTAGCTCCTGGGGATTCTAGGCAGATGTCCAGGGCTGCACTTGGTAAAGGCCTTTTTCAGTGTGTCCCGTCCAATCTCCTGTTCTGCAGCTTTGGTTTGCCTCCTCCTCTACGTTCCAAGTTGCAGTCCATATCCGCTGAGGTCTGCGAGGAGCAAACTGGGCCTCTCAAGGTGGGAGGGAGCTCCCGACTTCCCCAGGGGTCAGAACTTACAGGGACGGCACGCCTGCTCTGCAGAGGCCCTATTCCAATTCAACCACACAAACCTGGTGGGCACCCACTCTGTGGCAGGCTCTGTGCTGGGCTCTGGGAATCCAGTGGCAACTCAGATTCATATTCCCAAAAGAGGTCCCAGAGACCTCTTTTCTCCTAGAGGAAAAAAAGAGGTCCTGCCCAGAGACCTCTTTTCTCCTAGAATCAGTCCAATTCCTCAAGCTTTATGAAATACAAACACTTGGTAGTAGATTTTAGTCCTTAACAGGCAGGAATCCCACAACTTTGATGCATTCAGAAGATATGAATTCATTCTTAACTGAAATTCCTATAAGAAGTAACTGTAATGAAGGAAAACAGAAATAGAGGAAATAGGCAGAAATGCCCAATGACAGCAAACATTTCACTCGGTTCCATATGCACCCATTGTGCTTTGCAAAGTCAATCAAAGAGCCTAGGCAAGTTATCAAGCTCCTTGAAGTTTGCCCTCTCACCCTGACTGCCCATACCTCTGCCTGTCACTGGATTTAGAGGGAAGAGGGCCAGGCAGTGCCCTGAGCTCTGAGAGGTCTCTGGGCAGGACCAGCTACATGATTTTCAGGGCTCGGTGCAAAATGATAATGCAGAAACCTAGTTGCAAAATTATTAAGAATTTCAATCATGCCTGTAATCCCAGTACTTTGGGAAGCTGAGGAGGGAGAATCACTTGAGCCCAGCAGTTCGAGATCAGCCTGGGCAAAAAAGTGAGACCTTGTCTCTACTAAAGATTAAAAAATTGTCTGGACGTGGTGGTGCATGCCTCTGGTCCCAGCTACTTGGGAGTCTGAGGCAGGAGGATTGCTTGAGCCTGAGAGGTTGAGGCCACAGTGAGCCATGTTTGTGCCACTGCACTCCAGCCTGGGTGACAGGGTGAAACCTTGTCTCAGAAAAAAAAAAAAAAGAAAGATTGTCAATATGGTGCCAGCATTGAACTAAGTGTGAGGACCCTGAGTCCAGGGTCCTGTGTAACTGCACGTGCCCATGAAGCTCGTCCTGTCTCTGCACAGGTGAGGAGAGTGCCTGGAATCCTCACCTCTCTTTTTTACTTCTGAAATGCCAGTGTTCAAATGTGTGCCTCTTCTTGTTCCAGGTATGAAGATGAAATCAACAAACGCACTGTGGCAGAGAATGAGTTTGTGGGGCTCAAGAAGGTAGGTGAGCCTGGACCAGCATATCCAGGTTTCCTTTCTGGGAGCTGCCCCCATGGAGAGAGTGCACAGCTAGCTGATCTGGGGCACAGTGACCTTATACTGTGTGTGGGATTGACACTTTTCCTTACATTTTTGGAAATGAAATGTTTCATGAAGGAAGCTGCTCTAAGTATATTACCATAGGAAGGTATGTTAAAATGTTACTGTGACTAATGAGCTGATTAGCAATGCGAACCAATAATGAG
Organism: Pongo pygmaeus; assembly: GCF_028885625.2. Lineage (NCBI taxonomy): Eukaryota > Metazoa > Chordata > Mammalia > Primates > Hominidae > Pongo > Pongo pygmaeus. The sequence goes on along the minus strand of NC_072383.2, from coordinate 50,425,938 downwards.
CGCTTTATGTGTAGGATTAATCAAGATTTTCAGCCTACAAATGTACTCCAGATGCTATTAATAACAATCAACAAATACTTGTAGCATATTTAAACCGGTCATTGTAAAAGTGATGTAGTGAGAATACCCTAATTTCTGTTCAGGAGTGTGGGATTTCTGGTACTATATAGCCAAAGTCACATACATATTAGGTAAATATGATTTTTCTACCCTAAAATCAGATGGTTACTCTGTGCCTTATGGTTTGTATTTTGTTAAAGCATTGGGGTTTGATATGTCAAGCAAGGAAAAGGAAGAAAGCCACTTTGATCTTCCTTATTTTAAAAGGGAAGATGAGAAGTCACAATTAGGAGGAGAGCTGGGGGAGGAACAAAGACGAGACATGAGGGCTTAGGAAAGAGCCACTGGGTGGGAGGGGAACAGAGGGTCATTCTCTGAGTTTCTGACCTCCTCTGCAGGATGTGGATGTGGCTTTCATGAACAAGGTGGAGCTGCAGGCCAAAGTGGACAGCCTGACAGATGAAGTCAGCTTCCTGAGGACCCTCTATGAGATGGTGATTTCTTGGTTTGCAAGCTCCAGAACCTTCCTGTCTGATTCTTCCCAAGCATAACTTTAGGGGACAGCCAAACAGCACAACACTCACAAAACCAGCAATGGGGCTCAGGACTCATCTCCACCCCACCTGGGAAATGTTAACTGAGCTCCTTCAGTCTGCATAGACCTGGCCCACAGGTCCTCAGGCCATTTTGCTCTGCACCTTCTCTCTGGCTTCTATACCCATATCATAGCTGGCTTCTTCATAATACTCCTCCCTGCTGGGGGCCCATGGAAACTTACACAATAGGACTCATTGGCTAATACTTTCAGGCTGACAGCCCAATTATATTTGCATATTTTGCATATTTCCTTTAACCTTGTTGTCTAACATCCTTTAGGCTGTAGCCAGGCCTAAAGTGTGAGCTTATTTTTCCAACTGATCCACTTCTAGCCCTATCCTTGGGATGTCTCCACTAGTGGAGGATTCCCAGCATCCCCCGGTCCAGGGGATGGTGAGAGTAACTATTCATGTTTCCTGCAGGAGCTGTCCCAGATGCAGAGCCATGTCAGCGACACATCTGTGGTTCTTTCCATGGACAACAACCGCTGCCTGGACCTGGACAGCATCATTGCCGAGGTCCGGGCCCAGTATGAGGAGATTGCCCAGAGGAGCAAGGCTGAAGCTGAGGCCCTGTACCAGACAAAGGTGGGAACCCTCCCTGTGTCCTTAGATCCTGATGACCTTCATCGAGAATGTGCCAACAATTTGCAAAAGCCATGTTGATTGGTTTTTCTTCTGTCAGCTTGGGGAGCTGCAGACCACAGCTGGCAGGCACGGGGATGACCTGAGGAACACCAAGAGTGAGCTCATGGAGGTCAACAGGATGATCCAGAGGCTACGGGCTGAGATTGAAAATGTCAAGAAGCAGGTGGGGCTGGGTTTAACGGAGAGATCCCGGAGGTCTTCTGGGCCCCGGAGAGAAGCAGCATAAGCTCTGCTCCTCTGCTACGTGCTCTCTCCATCCTTTCATGGTGTCACATGTGGGATAGCACAGTGTCTGGGAAACTCTGTTCTCCCAGATGTTTCTGTTGGAGGTTGAACTTCTTGGAATGCTCACTCAAGAAAGATGTTTGTTTATTCCAGTTTGCCTAACAAATCTTGCAACTGCAGTTCTGGACTTAAACACTCAGCTCTCAGCAGGATCTGCCCTTAGTGAAGCTGTTTCTCACATATTTCACATAACCTTGATGGCTGCTGTGTATCATTGGAATGAAGTGATTAGGCAAGAGAGTTTCTAACAGTCTTGCAAAAAAGATTAGAGACTAACCAGACCACTACTACCTGTAACAGCATAGGAAAGCAAATTAGTGCTCCCTTTCTTGATGAGCCACAAGTTGATTTCAATGGGACAAAGATGAATTAACCAATTGCAAAACTGACTTCTTTTCTCTGAGTATGCTACATTGGGATTTCTAAGGAAAGGGAGGAAGGGATGCAGGATGTGGGGGAAGAGATCTACTCCTAGAAAACATCAAGTGTTTGTTTCCGGGCCACTGTGCTAATTGATCTTCTACCTCAGAATGCCAACCTGCAGACAGCAATTGCAGAGGCTGAGCAGCGTGGAGAGATGGCCCTCAAGGACGCCAATGCCAAGCTCCAAGACTTGCAGGCTGCCCTACAGAAGGCTAAGGATGACCTGGCTCGGCTCCTGCGTGACTACCAGGAGCTGATGAACGTCAAGCTGGCCCTGGATGTGGAGATTGCCACCTACCGCAAGCTGCTGGAGGGAGAGGAGTGCAGGTGAGGGGCCATGGGATCACTATTCTCCAGATATGGTTTTAGAGTGACCTTGATAATGTGGAAAGAGGGCAAGAAGATAAGGAGCGGAACACTCAGACAAAGGGCAAGGAGTGTCTTGAATGACAGAGTCAAGGGTTCAAGCCCCACTATTTTATGTCCATCGAGATCATCCAACTCTCAAATATTTAATGGACATCAATATCATGTTACATATCTCTATTGAGCTTCACTATGTGCAGTGTATTAGGAAAGTTCTTTGGCATTATGACAAGTGATAGACCAGTGCTGTCCACCGGAACTTTTTGAGATGATGAAAATTTTCTATTCTTGTGCTGTCCAATACAGTAGCCATTGGCCACTTGAGCACTGGAAATGTGGCTAGTGCAACTGAGAAACAGAGTTTTACATTTAATTTAAATTTAATTAACTTAAATAGCATCATGTGGCTACTGGCTACCATATTGGAAAGCTCAATATAGACAGTCCTACAAGCCCCACCCATGAAGCTGAGTCCATATGGGGAGATGGTTGATACATCCATGCTCTTGGAAAATAATACAACATTAAGCAGCAGATAAAGTCTTAGCAAGTGGTTATCAAATGCTAAAGGAGTGTCAAGAATTGAGAGATCTTTCTGCTGAGTTTCTGCCCAATGCATCATGTGTTCAGGGGGTAGCTAACCCTCTGTCCTTGGGTAGCTCCCAATCTGATGGAGGAAGCAGAACCCTAGTATGAGAAGGAAAGTGAGAGTGAAGATGATGTCAAGTGTATTAGGAGTCATGGGATGAGGAGGGAGTGGTCAACACCAGTGGGCACACATGGGCAAGGTGTGCAGACCCATTCCATATCTTCTCAGATATGTGGACGTGCCTGCTCCTTTAACAAGAAAAAGACACAGGAAGATGGGCAGTGTAGGTGGTACATTTCAAATCCATCCTGTGTTGAGTGTCAGCCCCTCCCATATTTCTCCACCCTGAACAACCCCTATCATGTCACCACCACCCCAGGAGGGCTCATTGTGGAAGCCTTCTTGGAAAGGCAGAATTGGAAATAAAAAATCCAGGACTGGGTAGAGAAGAATGAAAGGGCATGCTAAGGTGGGAAGATGGTCTTAGCAGGGGATGAGAGGTGGGGACAGGCCAACCAAGGCAGAGCTGGGTGTCAAGTAGTTTGCCTAGAGAAAATAATCTCTAAGGGCTAAGGGGAAAAGTGTGGGAAGTCTCAACTCTTGAAGTAGCCCCCTTTTCTGGGGAGATATGGTCACGGAAACAGGCTTGGAATAGGCTTTCTTCTGGCAGGAGCTTGACCCCTAGTGGGGCAAATGGGAGGGTGTGGCTCCCAAAGTTGTGAACTCTCAACTCTTTGGTTATTGACTTATTGCAGAAAGAATTCACCTCTCCTCTTCCTTTTCAGGATGTCTGGAGAGTGTCAGAGTGCCGTGTGCATTTGTAAGTAGCCCATTCAAAAAACCCTCTCCCTGGGTTGTAAAAGGGCAACTAGAAGCAACCTCACTGACTGACCTTCAGTCAAGAAGGCCTGTTCCATCCAAGGAGGTCAGGCCACCTGACAGCATCTAGGATCTCAGGCCATGGCCACATGCTCTGCCCCTAGTGTAAGCTGACAACCTCTCAGGCCAAAGCTAAAACCCCTCTGGTTTGGGGAGTCGCCTAGGTTGGAAAATCAGAAATTTCTGTGGATTTCTGGTTCCTGTTCTTGGGAGAAGGCACTAGAGGCCAGGCTCACTCTCATGGTTTGCAAACTGAGGCATTAGATAAGTTAGCATCTTTCTCGAAGTCACATGGCCAAGCAGGGTGGGGATGTAATATAGTCCTTGGCTTCCAGTTTCCCAGGCCCTTTGCCTGAATTGTGTGCCTGTTGTCTTGTAGCAGTGGTCAGCAACGTCACCAGCACAAGTGGCAGCTCTGGCAGTAGCCGTGGAGTTTTTGGAGGGGTCAGTGGCAGTGGCAGTGGTGGCTACAAAGGCGGCAGCAGCAGCAGCAGCAGCGGCTATGCAGTCAGTGGTGGCAGTGGCAGTGGCTATGGAGGAGTCAGTGGCGGCAGCAGCAGCGGCTATGGAGGGGTCAGCAGTGGCAGCACTGGGGGCAGGGGTAGCAGCGGGGGCTACCAGAGCAGCAGTAGTGGGAGCAGGCTCGGCGGTGCAGGTAGCATCTCCGTGGGCCACAGTGGAATGGGCTCCAGCTCTGGCAGCATCCAGACTTCTGGAGGCAGTGGTTACAAGTCTGGTGGTGGAGGCAGCACCAGTATCCGCTTCTCCCAGACCACGAGCTCAAGCCAACATAGCTCCACCAAGTGATTTACTGTTCCAAATCTCTATAACCACCTGCTTCCCACTCAGCCTGCAATAGTGTTTCCCACTCTCTGCTTGGCATCAATAGATGCACATGGGTCAACCACATTTTTCCTCAAGTTCCCTGGAGAAGAAGCTGAACTCCTGGTTTCTCTATCCCCATGACCTTCCCAGGGCCATGGAGGTCCTGCTGCTGGTCTGGGATGATGATGCCCCTGGAAACCTTCCTGCAATGGCCCCTTACTTTGGACAGCAACCCGTGAGCCCAAGCCAGTCTTGGATTTCACAGCCTGGCCTGTTCCCACTCTGGTCCATCTCCCTTTCTTACTGGGAGTTGGTGATTTGAAGCCAGTCATCTCAGCACTGTCTGAGGAGAGCAGAGCCATGGGTTCAGTGCTGGAGGGTGCACAGTCAAGATCTCCAGACTGCTGGTTCCCAGGGAACCCTCCCTACATCTGGGCTTCAGATCCTGACTCCCTTCTGTTCCCTAATTCCCTGAGCTGCAGATCCTCTGGTGATGAGTATGTTGCACTTTCTTTTCTCAATAAATTGCACTGAATTTCACATTCTGGTGTTGGTCTTTTATTCCAGGAGTCACAGAATAGATCATGACCCAAAAGTGATGAGAAATCAGGTGGGGGTGATGGTCTTCCAGGAATTTAAAAGTGGGTATAAAGGCCACTGAATAGTCGGCTTCTCCACCTATTTGGTTAGGTTCCCATGATAGGTCTGCCCAGAGTATGTTGTTTAGGGGAGACCTTCCCCACTCCCAAGAAAGTCATCCCATCCTTCCTCCAGCCTCTGAGCAGGCCTCTGCAATTCAGTCTTGGAAGAAGAGGGTTCTGCAGTTCATCAAGGAAACAGATTCCACTGGGACTTCAGTTCCTTTGTTCCACCCCCATCCCAGCCAGACACAGAAGCAATCCTCTTTCTGCAAACACAGCTCTTGGAATCTGAAGGGGTCAACACATAACATCTTCTTTTCTTTGCATAGGTTCTGAGCCAATTAAAAAATAAGACAAATAAATGAGCAGATGGAGGGTCAATATTGCCTTTGTTACCAATAAAGCAGATACTGGAGCATGTATCTTTTTACCTTGGATGGAAAGGGTTTCTCCTATCACAGGACCTCAGGATTAGGCCAGATTTTCCACCTGGGCAGGGGCAGCCTAGGGCCACTGTGGCCTTCTGTATGGGGTCAGATCCCTCATAGTCGAGGGAGAGCACAAGAGAGCAGAATATAATCTTACTGTGGACAGCCAGATCCTAAGAGATGGAGGGGCATTGCTCTGCAAACTCAACTCTTCCTTCCAAACTCACCGATCAGGTAAGAGAGTGGGTGGGAGTGTTAAACTAGTAAAACTCACTCCAGGTGGATGTAAACTTAGGAACAGGGATGATGTGTGCCTGCCCTCACACCAGCATTTACCAGCCATTCTCAGAAAGCTGAAACCCAAATCCATGGGGAACAGGGGTAATGAGACAGTCACTGAGAGAAACCAGAAAAATTGGGGGCCTCAGGGAGATGACATTTAGGATCTGTGATTTTTCCCTACCCCGCCCCCCAACCAATGCCCTCTGCATGCCATTAAGCGTGGCAAAATACTAGTTTGTAAGTCACTGCAGACCATGTGTTACTGCCCATAAGTCAGGTCAGGGCTGGAATAACAAGAGGGCATCTGTACATTTGTCTGATATCCAAGGGGAGTGCCAGGGCCTTGTCTCCGTATTTCTGAGCCTTAGCTCAGCCCATCTAATCTCTAACGTACAGTAGCCCTGGCCTCAAGAGTTGGAGAAGAGGGCATTTTAAAGTTCCTATACCTGAGTGATCAATAAATCCTTGCCCATCTTTTCATGGCTTACAAGCTGGAGGTAGTGCCCTTTCCACTTTGCCTTGGCCTAGTTCTGGGTACTTTGAGCAAGGGCAGGCAGTTCTGAATTACTGCTCTTACTGGCCTTTTAGAGACGCTGCAAGAAACATAATCGGTTGTCTCCCCAACTCCCCACAGGAAAACACCCTGGGAGCTCTGCTCCATGTGTTGCTTAACTTAATGGGAAGAGGCTGACTGTCTTGAGTCAACACAACTTCTCATAAGACAGAAGCAGCAGGGTTTAGAGACATCTGCTTCAGTCTCTTTATCCATCTGCTCCATGTGTGTTGATAGCTGGGTCCTGGGTACTAATCTCAGGGCCCTGCATAGCAGGTGGGGAACTGAGCAAAAGTTTGGTGGTCAATTGAAAGGATGAATAGAGATGAATAAGGAGAGTGGGCCCCGCATCCCCTTAGCCTGAATGGAAGATGGGATAGGTCACACTCCAAGGTAGGACAGAGTGAAAAGTTTACAGTGAGGGCCTAGGACCCTCTTTTGAACTCTTGTGAGGAGGAATGGTGGAGGGGGCTACCAAGGAAGGTAGTGAAAGACTTAAGGATATCTAGAATTAAAGGAAGGGGCCTATTTAGAAAGGCACATTGTAGAAGAAGCCTGGAGCAGGCCTGGGAAGGAAAGAGACTCTGGGCAATATGGAGGAAGGGCAAGGGATCAGGGCTCAGCTATCCAGACCAAATCCCAGGAGAACTCCAGGACTAGTATCATCTTCCATGTTCTTGACACAGTGGCACTAAATCATGTGCCAGTGGAGCACATGGTGAAGCTCCAGGGTGAAGGCATCATGTCTGGGGCGAGGATAGGGGCTGGGGAGAGTAGAACATTTTTAAGACTGTGGGAGACTGGCAATCTTGGGCTGTCTCAGCCTTGCAGAATCCCTCAACCCATCGCCCATCTGAAGGCAGAACTGGGGCAGCTCTTTGCATTTGAAGGCAGCCAAGGTAAGTAGAGTAGATATTTACCTGTGTGGAATGGTCAAAAGGGTGACAGGAGCCCTTTGGAATTGATACTTGAAATCCTACCAGTTGTCTTTAGAATTAAACAATCTGTCTCCTAGTGGCAACTGCTTTGTTGTTTTCCATCCTTTATTCTTTATCCTTCACTCTTCTCCCTCTCCTTCTAGATATCTTTAACTAAATTATAAAAGCAACACACATTTATAGCAAAAAATGCATAAAGTTTTAGCAAATTAAAAGAAGATTAAGGTCATCTATGATTCTACCATCCTGACATTTTCCTACATTCATGCATGTGCATGCATACACACGTATTCATAGAAATATATAAAATATTTTACCATAGGGTCTTAACAATACATTCTGCTTTTTAACTTGATTTTTCACCTAATGTACTGTGGAATTTATCCATTTAGTTATTCAACAACTATTAATAGACTGAATGCCTACCATTTTCTAGCTACTATGCCAGGCCCAAGGATACAGGGGAGAACACATATAGTTTCTGCCCTCACAGAATTTATAATCTAGCCGATAAGAAATTTACCAAATAGCATCTTTCCACAACAGCAAATGTAGATGGAGATCATAATTTTCTTTTTCAGTGCAGATTCTTATTTTTACTTAAAAAACAAAATCAAAGGTACACATTAGGAACTATAAACAATTATGTGTTTTTCTTCTTTCTAGAGGTATGACATACATGTTTTCTAGTCAGTAATGTCCTACCAAACATTTTACTAACAAGAAGCCAGACAGACGATCTTTGGTACCTCTGAAGCCTTTTGCTACCTCCTCTTACTCAGGCTGAACTAGATCAGTGGAACATCATTTTCTTGCAAGAAATATTTTGAAAGGAAGAAGGATAGAGTTGGAATTACAGAGCTTGAAGAATCACATTTTAGCAAACTCACCCCCATCCCAACCAAAAACCTAACAGACTGATTTATACGGAAAGGATTTTAAGTAAATCTGTACAAACACACTTAACATGGTATAAGTAAAAGATACCTTTTAGTTGATTTCCAGCACATAGCATACATCCATTGATGTCCAGTAAAATAGGAATTTCAATAAAGAAAACATTTTTGTCTTCATAGCACTACAATTAAAAACTACAAGCCATTTAATACTTAGATCTTGAAGGGGCTAATCAGAAATTCTAAAATCAGATCTACTGTATTAGATCTACTGCTTGAGTATTCATCTACAAAAATATTTTTTCAACAATGATGCTTAAAAAAATAAAGGCTTCTCTAGAAACTGAGGGACTACATCAGGACTAGCAGAAGACAGTGATAAGAGAACTGCAAACCCACGCCTAGGAATTGATTTTTCCCATGTAGCTTTTAGTTAACGACCTGTTTTTCAGTTGCTTCCTTTGGCCAAGACTGGCTCTAGTTTTCTCATAATAGTGGGCAGAAAAAAGGAGCTTCAGAAATCTCAAGTCAGGGGCAGTTGGTTTGAATGACATCCTAGATAAGTACTCCCAAAAAGTAAAATACCTGCCCAGGTGGATCCATAGGGTTGATAGACTACAAATCTTACCCAAGTGAAAGAGCTGTGAGCACACGAAAGTTTAGTGCAAAGCCTGCCTGTGGTATCTGGGACAGGGAGGGTTTATGATGGTGTTATTTTCCATGTTGTTGACACAGGAACATGTATGGTGAGAAAAGGGGTCTTCCAGGTGGATTGCTTGACACAATCTCTTGTCACAGACCAGTCTGACCCCCAGAAGTTCCTGAGAGAGTTGTGTCTACTTTGGCAGGGGCAGTAGGGTTACTGAATACAAGAAGGTGTTTCAGGAAAAGCAGAGGTCCCTGGAGGGTCAGGTAATTATCTTTTTGATTCATCAATGCTTAACATTAGTGAAGAGCTACGAGTCAGTCTTTCCAAGACATATTCTGTCATTAGGAAAAGACGCCTCTCCCCGCCTACTGGGCCTATGATGTCCAGAAGGCTCCCACTGCCTGGAGATGCAAGCTAGTGCCACAGACTCTTTTGGATAGCTGGCATGGAAGGTGTTTTGCACAACGCAGTCACCACTAAATCACCATTTAAATCCAGTCCCTGGCCTTCTTTTTCTGCTCTGTAGTCCAAAAACATCTCTTTAAATGCCAGAAAGTCTGTAAATGTGACTAGCATGTCGATTATGTCATCAGCCACTTCATTCTTATGGTGCTTTAATGTTGTTGTGAAGGTCACCATGTTGAATTCTGGAATCCACTCCAGCAGCTGTTCTTCAATATATTTTTCTACCAAAGAAAGGTATTTGTTAAAGATTGGTGTGTAGGTGAGTTTTTTCTCTTCTGTGTCTTCAAATTCCTGGTAGTATTTGTCCATGAAATTTCTCTGTGGTACTGGAACTCAGGATCCATGATGTCAGCCTCAATAGAACCAACCACAGCATCAAATTTGGCTTCAGAGGTGGAAGAGATGGGTAGTGCAAAGCTCTCTTCCTCTGCGGTTTCCGTCACTTCTGCTGCTGCATCCATCCCTGATCTAGGAGCTGGCCAGCAGCCTCCCATCAGCCTGAGACCCACAGAGTCTGCGCCTGTGCATCCCTCCCCTCCCTCGCACCCCGCCTCCTGGGTTACTGAGCTGTAGGTGCCATGCCCTGCCACCTGTTACCCTCATGGCCAAGTCGTCTTTCTTAATAACTGCATAATATTCCATTCTATAGATGTAGCACTTTTTTATATATATGTTTATTTCTACTTTTTCCACTGTAATGAATGTTGCTGCAATGAACACACACTTCTTTGGACACTGGTCCTATTCATTCTTTAAGGTAACTTTTTAGAAGTTATTGGAATTGCAAAGCCACTTAAAATTTTTGATTTGTATGGTCAGGCCGCTCTCCAGAAAGATTGTACCAATTCATGCTTTTGTAAGTAATGTATAAGACTTCCTATTTCTCCACAGTCTTCTGAACACTGTGTGGTATTCTTTTTAGTTTTTTTTTTTGACAGTTTTCTGTTTTATTTTCATTTATTTGATTGCTAATGAGGTTGAGCATTACAAATATGTTTATTCGCTATTTAGCTTTCATTTTCTGTGAATTGTCTCTTCACTTATTCAGTCCATTTTCTCTTTGGGTGATCATTTTGTCTTTCTAAATAATCTGTACATACTCTTTGTGGATTAACAAAACTAGCCATTTGTTTGTAAAAGATATTATAAACAGTGTCTTATAAATGCAGATAAATATTACATCTAACTCTGCCATGGTATCATGACCGGATGAAAGAAAGACACATTTTATTGGCTACCTGCTGTGTGATCAGCCTAGTGGTAGGTCTGAGATCAAAGGACCTACCAACATTTTGAGCAGAAAAAAGTAATGATTTCTTTTAATCCCAATTTTAGCAGAGGCTGTCCAGGGCACATTGCATTGTTTAGACTATGTCTGGATGGTCTATTTAGATCTGGATCCCCCTAAAGAGGCAAAGGCAAAGCAGAACCTGCTGGGGAAGGATGACGTGAATGGAGAGGATTTTATGCTAATATCATATGTTGAGTGTTGACAGGACTGGAGAAAATTCCCTAAAGGGGGCCCACTGACTGTCCTCTACAACCTGAGCTTTCAGTCTCCACCCTGTCTTGCTTTTCTTTGCCAGGGGCCCTGGTGTTGTCTAGTCCATCTTCTTCAGGGGAGCCTGATCCTTGTACCACCATAGCTCCTGGCAAGTCACCTAGAAGCCAGTCCTACATATATCCTAGTCCCATTCTGTGGTTCTGCATTGGGAAGAAGCTGCTGCTCCTCTCTTCTTGCTTGCCTGAGGCAAGGACTCCAACAGCACCTTAGTCACTCAAGAATCCAGCAACCATTCACAATTGTGCCAGAATCAGTGCCCTGTTGGGGATGCTGAGAATAGCTGAGGTGGGGTGACAAAGAGAGAACCTAGTGTTGTGGGAAGTCAGGGACTCCAAACGGAGGGACTGACTGAAGCCATGGCAGAAGAACATAAATCGTGAATATTTCATGGACATTTATTAGTTCCCCAAATTAATACTTTTATAATTTCTTATGCCTGTCTTTACTGCTATCTCTGAGCATAAAATTGGGAAGATTTCATGGACATTTATCACTTCCCTAATAAATACTCTTGTGATTTCCTATGTGTGTCTTTAATCTCTTAATACCGTCATCTTCATAAGCTGAGGATGTATGTTGTCTCAGGACCCTGTGATAATTGTGTTAACTGCACAAATTGTTCGTAAAGCATGTGTGTTTAAACAATATGAAATCTGGGCACCTTGCAAAAAGAACAGGATAACAGAGATGTTCAGGGAACAAGGGAGATAACCATTAGGTCTGACTGCCTGAGAGCTGGGTGGAACAGAGCCATATTTCTCTTCTTACAAAAGTGAATAGGAGAAATATCGCTGAATTCTTTTTCTCAGCAAGGAACAGCCCTGAGAAAGAGAATGCGTTCCTAGGGGGAGGTCTCTAAAATGGCCGCTCTGGGAATATCTGTCTTAGACGGTTGTAGATAAGGGATGAAATAAGCCCCAGTCTCCCGTAGCACTCCCAGGCCTATTAGGACGAGGAAATTCCTGCCTAGTAAATTTTAGTCAGACCAGTTGTCTGCTCTCAAACCCTGTCTCCTGATAAGATGTTATCAATAACAATGTGTGCCTGAAACTTCATTAGCATTTTTAATTTTGCCCCGGTCCTGTGATCTTGCTCTGCCCCCATTTGCCTTGTGATATTCTATTACCTTGTGAAGCATGTGATCTCTGTGACCCACGCCCTATTCGTACACTCCCTCCCCTTTGAAAATCACTAATAAAAACTTGCTGGTTTTACGGCTCAGGGGGCATCACAGAACCTGCCAACATGTGATGTCTCCCCTGGACACCTAGCTTTAAAATTTCTCTCTTTTGTACTCTTTCCCTTTATTTCTCAGACCGGCCGACACTTAGGGAAAGTAGAAAATACATTGAATTATGGGGGGTGGTTCCCCTGATAACCTAGCTTAGCAGGAGGGAGACCAGAGGGGCTTACAGGATTGCAGGGAAGTGGGGCCAAGTTGTGGGAAGAGGTCACCTCCAAAATTATGTCTGTGGTAGTAGATGAGACGACAGAGTGAGGCAAGGCTGGGAGAGAAACAGAAGCAGGATCAGCCCCCTAGGGATGTGGGGTCTGTAGTGGATGGGTGGTGGGCTCTCACCCTTTTGAGAATCTAGCACTCACTTCCCCAGCTGCTGTGGCTCCTGATTGCTCTTAGCAGAGTGCCTTTCCAGGAATGCCTTGCCCTAGGCTATGATCTCTCCCCGTTGGCATGTCTAGTGCTTGGTGGGATTTGTTGAGACCTTTGTTGCAGCCAACCCAACTACATAGCAGTTTAACTTTTCCCCAATCCCCAATCTTGCTTCATTCACTTCCTTACATATTGATCCTAGGAGTACTCTCCAATAAACTTCCTGTACACAAATCTTCATCTGAGTCTGTTTTTGGGAATTTGACCTGAGACAGGGCCAGAGGGAGCTGGTCAGTTAGCTGGTTGACTGGGATTTGGATGGGGAGGTTGCCTTTTTTTCTGGTAAAAGCTAGTGCCCTGGGAGCATGGAGAAGACCCTGGGATCCTTGAAGACCCTGGAGGTGAAGGCCCAGGGATGGCGGGCAGCCCACCACACATATAGAACTCATGAGAACATTCTGCAGGGATTCTGGAGGGGGTGGGCTTCTCTGGCATGCTGCCATTTGATCAGTGGTAAATGCTTGCCTGGGACATTCAGGAAAGCCAAGCTAGGACTGGGGTAGGGATTGCTGCTACTTAGACCAGGCTTCCCAGGCCCCCTCCTGCCTTCTCTGTCTATTCCAGATGTTCTTTCTCCCACTGGCTGAATTTCTGAGGTCCAACTCTGGTGTCCCAGTTCACTGAAGTAATGGCTCTTGCTAACTCATCCCTGGCTGACAGAGACTAACTCCTAACTGTCCTCCTTGCCTCCAGGGGGCTCTGGTTGACCTCTTCCAATTCACCTTTGCTGGCAACAGGGGAGAGCAATTAGCAAAATGTATGTATTAGAGCTCCTTTCTCACTCCCACTGTTTAGACTAATTATTTGGTTGTTTCAAGCCAGGCGTTCTGCCTTGTTAAAGCTGGGGTTACTCACAGTCAAGGCCAAATAGTCCACGTTTGAATTCCCATAAATTTATTTCATGCATGTTTTGCCCTGAAAAACTGGTAATTAAGATGCAGGATCTTAGCTGGCCAACAATAATGCTTTGTAATAGAAGTACAGAGAAAACCTAGGACTTGAGGCATTTTTAGTTTATTTTCAGCTTTGTAAAATCAAAGCTGAAATGGTTTAGTCAGAATTGGCGTGGTTTTTAATATAGGGCTGAATCAGTCTGCTCAGTTTCCCTCTGCACACATGGCCGATGCCCTGAGTCTTCTGACTGTAACCCCTGCCTTACCTCCCACACATGTAGACACACACACCCTTGTACTCACACCCACACTCTTGCCTTTTTGAAACAGGAAAGCACTGAACAAATGTGGCAACAGCACCCACACGCAAACTTTGGAGAACAAAGAACCTGCTGATGAGAGGGTGTGTTGTATGGTTGATGGTCCAGAGAAGATTTTCTGTCATTGTACATAAGGATTACACCATTAGTTAAAAGCTAATGCGTACTGAGTGCTTGTTATGTACCAGGACATGTTCTAAAATAATTTAATCCTCACAGCAAATTTTTATCTGATAGGTGGAATTCAAGGCATAGTGGGTTAAACAACTTACCCGAGGTAATGTAACTAGGAGGTGGGAAGCCAGGATTTGACTCATGGGGTTTCACCACAACATAACTTAACTGACCTGAAGACCAGTGAGGCACAGGTGAAGGTTTTCTAGCACTAGATTCTTCTCATGCTGAAACTCATGATGTTAAACTGGTATTCTGAAGTCTTCTGGACCTCTCAGGTCTTTTTGTGAATTAGAAATAGATGTCCATTCTGTGCAGACAGCTTCATGGTTGCATGTCTTAGCAAAGGGTAGCACTTGTGTAAGGTAACATATGTTTGTGTTCTTCTGGGTGGACATAGTCCATGGCAAAGCACACAGCTCGGCGACTAGAGTATGGGCTAGATTTTCACTCCCTTTCAAGTCCTTGGCCTGGAACTCTTATATATGACACAATCCGCACAACTGACATGGTGGTCTGGTGGTTTTGTGTTAGTCTGTCACTATCCTGAGCCCTGAAATCTGGAGAAGAGGGGCCTTTCCTCAATCTAATGTTGAATCTCCTCAGTCCTCAGTTTTTGCAGCTGGCCTGCCTCTACACCACTCAACGTAAGGTCAGCACTACCTTTCTAGAACAAGATAGTAATGACAGCACAACTTCTCTATACCTGCTCTCCAGTGGCTCATTGCCACTCTAGGAGCTTTAGAATCTCCTGGTTTTAGATTCATTTCATCAAGGAGCACTGTGTTCACGTTCTTGACAAACTAGACCTGCCCATGTCTTATCCACCACATCCACAAGGAAGTTACCAAGTTGTGCCAGAATGAAGCTGGAAACCTATTAATCCACACTTTTAAGGAATGTAGGGATTCAAAAAACATGTGCAAGTTACTGTTGTGATGATACTGCAAAGAATGGCTTATGTATATACCACATTTCAGCTGCAGTAGAGAGATCTGGTGGCATGAAGATTGAAGGTTGTCTATTGGGTTTGACTTTTAGGAAGTCATGGAGAAAGGCATTCTTAGGAATGGTGTCCATGATGTCAGGGTTATGTACAGAACTAGATTTCATGGGTTTAGGAGCTGATCAGAGACAGGGAAGTGGACAAAATGGGGTTATCCTTTTGAGACATTTAGTTGAGAAAGGGAAGAGAGACAGAATGATAGCAAGAAGGTGCCATGGGGTGACAAGAGGTACTGTAAGGGTGGGAAAGACTTGGGTATGAGAGGAGAGGTTGAGAGGAGGGGCAGGAGAAGAAGGAGGGTAACTGATGGAGCAAAGAATTAGGGGAGATTGGTGGGGATACGTCTTGAAGCCTTGTACAAGAAAAAGGAAAATCATGTGGGTGTGGAGGCAGGCAGGAGTCAAGGCACGGAAGGGATGCTGAGGGGATCACTCCTGATGGCTTCAGTGTTCTTGGTGAAGTAGGAAGCTAGGCTTGGGTGGTCTCCCTTAGCAGAGCTCAGTGCCTACAGCAGGTGGGGGAAGGAAGGTTGTAGTCATGGCCTTGAGAAGGGACTTTGTTAGGCTGATGGTTGAAAGATAGGGGAACAGGGGAATTGATGAGGCTGGTGAGAAGGTCGTCCAGGTGGTGAAGTCCAGTCTGTTCTTTCCATGAGGAATGAGACAGCATCAATTTTGTTCACCACTTTCCACCATCTGGTCAATGTCTAGCATACAGTAGATGCTCAGAAAGTATTTGTTGAATGAATGAATAATGCTTAATGTGAGAAGAGCAGGAAAAGAAACCAGCAGAGAGCTAACAGCTTTGGAAAAAATGAAGGGGTTAAGACAATGAGATTATTTACATGGGTGAGGAGCAGATGTAATGAGAGTTAGGTGGGAGAACCCTGGGAGATGGAAAGTTATGGCCAGAAAGCGGGGCTTGGGAATTAAGCTTCTAGGAGGCAGCAGTTTTTGGTGATGGTCCAGGCTGCAGGCATGGAGTGTGTGGTTGAGGTGGAGTGAAGGAGAAGGTGACCGGAATTGAGAAGACCCAGGGATTCCATGGCCAGGCTGCTGAGTGGGTCACCCTCTCAGAGGTGGAACTTAGCAAGGACGATGGTGGTCGGGGGGAGGAGATGCATGGTATTCCAGAACCCAATGGGGGGAAGAAACTGTAGAAGTAATTTGTTCAACTTCCTACCAAATGATAGCAAGAAGATTGGCTTGGATGGAATGACAGAGTTTTAACATTAAAGTGGTGGAATCAGGATGGAGGAAAGAAAAAGGGAAAGCGGAAGGCATTTAAGGTCAAAAGAGGAGATCGTTCTGCTAGAAGAGGCAGGCTAGTCAACTTTTGGGTAGGAGAGTGACATTTTGAAAATGGTACTTGCATAAGATCATGTTGGCAGGGGTGGATGGGAGCAAAGGGAGACTAGAGACTCTGGGTAATCTTTGGGGAGCAGTGAGCCACATCCAAGCTCGTGAGCCACTGCAGTTTGCCAGGCTGTCATAAACAGCATAAATTCTTCCCACTCAATGGGTCAGGCTGGTACATATCCCTGCATTTGTGGATATACCACGCTCTGCTTTGTAGCCTTCAGCAGCCTTTGATGATCTTGCTTCAAATGAAGCTGTAATATTTGCTGCACAGAAGGGTTTCTGCAAGACTCTTTATGCCCCCAACATGGGATACTCTTTATCCTCTCCATCAGCTCACCTCAAGATACCTTCTCTGGGAAGTCTTCCTTGACTAACCGCCCTCCACAGTTCCCATTTCAATCCCCTCCTGTAACTGCAATAGTCACGTGGCTGTTTCTGGTCCCATCCGTGTCTGCCTCATGCTCTGGGTGAGAGTGTCAGGCTGTTTGCTTTCTGGGTATTAACAGAACAGATTTCCTCCTTCCTATAAACTTCTTGTTATATGATCAAGAAGCTATTTAATAAATGGAACAGAACTGGGTTTGCTTAAACTTTAGTTCCCATGTTGTCTTATGTGTCTTGCAATGAGTGCCCTTCCCAAAATCTTTGAGAGCCGACTTGCTATCCCATGACCTACTCCTGTGGTGCTGTCTACAGAGGCAAGCACAACATTAGATTCCTGTAGATGTGGTGGTGCCAAAGAATGTGTCTGTTCTAAGCCTGGTATAAGCACCTACCAGAGGCGGAAAGAACTCTGTAGCCTCCAGGGCAACCTGAACATGATCTTTATTTTTATTTTTATTTTAATAAATTGTAACTAGAAGGTTCTCTGTCATCAAGTTGTTTATCCTCGTGCACTGGGTCAGTTGGCAGTGAACCTACCCCTGACACCCAGTCAAAATTTCTTTTCCTTCCAGAGGCAATGGCACGGAAGCTTGGAGTGCCCAGCTCTCTGGCCTCTCTGCAGGGAAGGCCTTCTAGCACCCCCGCTACTGTAGCGTAACTATTTTCTTGGCCTGTGCTCACCAGAAACCACTGGATTCAGATCCTCTCTCCTTATAGCCAGGATGACTGTTGCTGTTACCCCCGGTTAGAATTCTTAATAAAATTGCCTCTCTTTTGTTTATTTTGAGGATAATCTGCAGCCACTACCCAGGCCCCTGAGGGTGTCAGGCTGCCA
Source organism: Pongo pygmaeus (assembly GCF_028885625.2). NCBI lineage: Eukaryota > Metazoa > Chordata > Mammalia > Primates > Hominidae > Pongo > Pongo pygmaeus. The sequence goes on along the minus strand of NC_072383.2, from coordinate 50,408,209 downwards.
AGACAAGCATCCAAGCTGGGATGTTAGGGGCTTCTAGGGGCTGAGAAAGTGTGAGGTTGTGAGGTGAGATTCAAGGCCTTCAAATCAGCTGGGTCTCTTTTCCCTCCAGTTGGATGATTTGGCTGCATTTCCCATGGGCTTAACATGGGCTTGGTACACAGGTGGGCATGTTTAGCAGAGAGGGCAGCCATTCCTACAAGTGGCAGCTGATTTAGTCAGTCTGTATCTCAAAACCCCATCTTGAGTTCATGCATACAGGCTCCTGTCCTGGGTTTGGGGCAGGAGATGATTGGGTAGAAGGGTGTCTGGAGGGCCAAGACTTTTCTTCTCCAGCATGACAGTGGAGGCGGGACACACAACTACCCACACAGAGGACAATGCTATAAGCAGGAGGAACCAAATAGTTGTTGATCCCACAAAATCTGGGAGCCTACCATGGGCCAGGCACTGTGCTAGGCAATGGGGAACCCTGGAGAACCAGGCAGAGAGGATCCTGTCATCATGGCATCTGTTGTCAGGTGGACAAGGGTGCAGCCCTCCCTGCAGGGGAGAGGCAGGAAGGGAATGCAGGCAGCAGAATACATAGGGGCCTGAAAAGGGGACTAAGGGGGCATGTTTGAAAGGGGAAGAGACTAGGCATGGGATGTGAGATGAGTGACATGAGGCTCCCTGGGCATCAGGTTGAAAAACAGGATCAAAAGGGCCACCCAGGGAGCCACAGGCAGACAGAGGGGATGTTAGGAACTCTCTTGGTCACCAGAATGGTGAACATTGCTCAGTCTCAGATGAATGAATGTCTTCAAGTATCCAGTCCATTCATTCAGACCCCTGGCTCAGCCTGGGATATTCTGGCTGAATCCCCCTGTCCCTGGCTAGAATAGTGAGAGTGCTGGTTGTGTTGCAGACCCAGGGACAAACTCTCTGGGGAGTTCCATGGACACATATGGTGTGAGACTTGGAGGTGCTAAAATTAGGAGGAATCTACCCTTTCATTTGATCCTCTCAACCCTTTCCAGATTCCTGGGTGAGCCTTGTTCATTCTGAGAGGCAGACAGCAGAATGACAGGAGTGGATGCCCAGGGTTAAGGTGGAATGAAAAAGCCACCAACTCACCTAATTGGACCTGCTGCCTCCTGAGAAGCCAGTGCCCAGGGTGCTGGGGTTGGGGCTGGGCCATGTGTGGCAGGAACCAAGCTCACTTAGCAAGGGAGAGCCTGGGTTTGTTCCTGCAGGAAGTCTATGCAGGACTAATTATAGGAAAGACCTGAAATGGAGATTTCAGGATTACAGTACAGGAAGTTGCTATGGGGATTAGTTTCAGCCAGATAATGAAACCCAGGAAATTGTTAAATGAATAAATCAATCCACTGGACCTATAAAAGGGGCCACCTTCTCCCTGTGCCTTTCCTCTGAGGCTTCTGAATAAGGACATTTCCTGCATCCAGAGAAAATGATGAGCCAGTAGTCCAGCAGGGCCTCCCAGGCTGCCCGGGGCTCCAGAAGCCACTCTGCCTTCCTTGTGTCTGGCCAGAGCCATGGCAGTTCCACCAGGTTCCAGTTGGCCTCATACTCTGGGGAAAGCAGTGCCACTGAGGCCAGTGTCATGATAGGGGACACCTTTGGCACCAGTAGTCTGTACAGCCTTGGGGGGAGCAAGAAGATCTCACTGAGGGTGGCTGGAGGTGCCATCCAGGCTGGGGCAGGGCACGGGGGTGCAGAGGTGTCTTTGGGGGCAGCCTGTGTGGGGCAGAAGGAAAGGGCACAAAAAGTGGCTTTAGAGGAAGCTCCTTCAGTATTGGAGGAGACCTGGCAGCTTTGGAGGAGCTCCTGGTGGAGCCTGGGGCTTTGGGGGTTTGGGGGCCTTTCTCTTTGGCATCTAGGAGGTGACCATCAACCAGAGCTTCCTGCAGCCCCTGAATGTGGGGAATGACCCCTAGATTGAGAAGGTGAAGACCAAGGAAGACGTTCAACAAATTTGCTTCCTTTGTTGACAAGGTGAGTGTGTGAGGTGGGGGAGAGCCTGTGGTCCTGAGAGCCTTTGGGGCCTTGGCATGGGAGGCCTGGGTTTGAGGGGCAGATCTGCTCCTGAGCTGGGGACTGGACAGACCATGACCCTCTCCAACATGGTTGATCACAGGTGCGGTTCCTGGAGTAGCAGAACAAGGTTCTGGAGACCAAGTGGTGTCTCCCACAGGAGTAGATGGTCAAGGCTAGTGCCAATGACCTGCAGCTCTTCTTGGAGTCCTACATTGGCTGCCTCCAAGCCTACCTGGACAAGCTACTGATGGAACAGAGTTGGCTGGATGGGGAGCTGGGCACCATGCAGGCACTCATGGAGGAGTACAAGAGGAGGTAAGTGATGGAGGTGCCTGGGGGGACAGTCACTGGGGTGATCATGTTGCAGGTCAGGTGGTGTGTGCGTTTTCCAACTGGAGAGTTCCTGTGTGTTCTCATGACCTCTGAGTCTGTAGGCTACAAGATGAAGTGTCTGGAAAGGGTGCTGATGAAAGGAGGGTCTGCCCTCTGTTAATATTTTGTGTTGGTGCCAAGGAGAATGAGACGTATGTCTCAGAGATGGGCATCTTAGCTGCTCCCCAGTAAACAGGGACAGATATTCAGGCACTCCATCATTTAGCAAAAATGGATTGCACACTTTGCTGTTTACTAGATCACTTTGGGAGCTTTACAAATTTGCACTTGTAACCCATTAAATCAGGATTTCTGGGCATGGGAGCCAGCCTTTGGTAGCTTTTATTGAGTTCCAGGTGGTTCCAACGTAAAACCAAGGAGAGGACCAGTTCGAAAATGTGTTTGTCTTGGGTGGTGAGGGAGCTTCAAGTGGGGGCCAAGACAGGAAGGAGCCTTGTTCCTGATCTGATGTTGAGGGCAGGATGCACACTCAGGACACAGATGGAGCTGGGAGCTTTGGGGGAAGATTCAAGGGGAAGATGGCCTTGGGATTGAGCATTGGCCCTGGCTCATGAGGACTTGGGTGATCTCCAGCAGTGGAGAATCCAGAGACCTATATGAATGTGCCACCCAGGGACAGCAAGGGCTGTGTGCCAGTTCTATTACATGTTTTATCTCCTTCTAGTTTCAGTGTCTGGGAGTGTTGGAAATGGGGTACCATTGTGCTCTTAAAGATCCTACCATTCGGCAGGCTGCGATGGCTCACGCCTGTAATCCCAGTACTTTGGGAGGCCGAGGCAGGCGGATCATGAGGTCAGGAGATCAAGACCATCCTGGCCAACATGGTGAAACCCCATCTCCACTAAAATACAAAAAATTAGCTGTAGTCCCAGCTACTTGGGAGGCTGAGGCAGGGGAATCTCTTGAACCTGGGAGGTGGAGGTTGCAGTGAGCCAAGATCACACCACTGCACTCCAGCCTGGTGACAGAGCAAGACTCTGTCTCAAAGAAAAAAAAATCCTACCATTCTAATAACCCATGCCACCCACTGGCATGTTATCCAGAGAATATTCACCATCAACCCTGCCCCAGCTGAGCTTCCACCTCCTGGGATAAACACCTTTCTCTGCACATCTGTGCATATAACCTTGGCTCTGCTGCCACCTGAGCCTTACTTCTTTTCTTCCTGGTAGGTATGAGGATGAATTTCACAAGTACTCAGAGGCTGATAATGACTTCATGGTTCTGAAGAAGGTGAGCAGGGCAGTGGAGCTACGAAGAAAGGAGATGGAGCCAGGAAAGTGAGGAATGGTGGTGCCTTCCCAGGGCTGTGAGGCTGGATAACACTTTCTCCAGAACAGGAATTCCAAGTGTTGCTGTTGCTGATGGCCAAAACCTAGGACAGTGCCAGCCTCAATGCTGAGCCTCTGCCCCAGGGTTTTCTTTCAGGAGTTGACATCCCTCCAAAGTGTGTTTTGCTCACCAGTTGCCAAACTGCTTTGAGCCCTTCATTACACCAGTTCACTATTGAACTGTAGATAATTACCATTATAATCATCCAGGTTATAGAAATTGATAATAACATGCTTCTCTAATATTGAGCTCAATTGTCAAACCTCTTTCTCTACTGCAAGGATACTGTCTGTTTTTTTTTTTTGTGATTTTTGCTCCTGTAACCATGTAAACACGCTGCTGATGTTATCAAATGAGAGTAATATTGAAGCAAATAAGGCTGATTATCTTCAGGAGGTGGATCTTTCTCACATGACCAAAGTGGACTTGGAAATCAAAACGGAGAGTCTGGCCAGTCTGAGAGCCTCTATGAAGCTGTGAGGACCTTTATTATTTCTTCTAGGATTGAAGCCACATGTAGGGTGTCAAGTCTTGCTTGATTCTGGGGATTCTGCTTCCTTTGTGAAATCTATTTTCAGGCAAACATTTGCAAAGTGTTTCCCACCACAATCCATATTCTTCCATCATTTCTTCAATTTTACAGCCCCCTTCCCCGTATTGCTTACTTCCTCCCTCTTGTCCTTCCCAAGGCTCAAGGTACCTAGCATCTGCAGTTCAGGCTTTTAGAATCCCTATGTCCACAGCATCCCAAGGGGAATATATCAAGAGTGGCCAAGAGGAGAGTTATGGGTAACCCCTTATTGTCTGCTGGATGATTTTCTGCTGCCTGGTTTCTCTGGGTTACTGTCTCTTGTTACTTTCCTTTCTCTTCACTAAGATTTAGTTTTCTCTTTTTTCTTTCTTTTTTTTTCAAGGTGGTTATAAATTTGGTCAGAAACACCAAAACAATGGAATTTTATTTTGACAAAAACTGAAGTTTATAATCACTTAGTAAATGAAGAGCAAACCCTTCATTTTCCTATCCCATAACTCTTAAGAAAAAAAAGCATTAGTAAATAAATATCTGTGAATAGATTAAGGGTAAGGCAGACTGGATAATAAACCACCTCTGACATTCACACTCCCTGCATGGGACTCACTCTAAAGGGTGAAATGGCCCTGGAGATAACTGAACTGATAAGATATGGGCATTAAATCTCATCCAGATCATTCAGATAAGTCCAAGATAAATACTTTTTGCTCATCAAGGGCAGCAAACTATACAAATTTTACTGGAGGAATACTTTGACAGAAGCACTTAAATTATATTGTGCATCACAACTATAAAATGGCTTGAACATTTCCATTTAATCACCATCTATAAAACGCAACTATATAATACTCTGCATTTTATCTGGGGTGTGATGAATATCAATCCAAACTGAAAGTACCCCAGCTGCCAATTTCCACCACTTTTGAAAAGACCTAGATGTGTGAAAAAGGACCGTCCACCATACAAAGAACCAATTTCACAAACGTACTGGTAAACAAATACATTTATATAACTGGAACTTCAAAATGCTAGAGTTCTACTCATTTAAAAAAACCATTCAGCTACCTTTGGTCTTTAAAAAGGCCACACTGCAGCATCCTAAACATTGTTATGTGCATCTCACAATGAAGAAGAGTGGCCTTGCAGTGCAGAATGAGGAGAGTACAACGTCACTGTGAAGAGTAGCATGCTGTGATTTCAAGGAACATCAGCATCACAGCGTTGGATTCTGTGCATCAGGATCGAGGCCACTGTTGCCAGAAGGGGGATGGATAGGGAGAATATCCAGCTCATCCACTTGTGGAGTTGGGTGCATGACTACCAGCTGGTCCTGGGGAATGTCTGCCGCAGCTGCTGCAAGGTTGGTGATAGATTTACTCTTTACACACTGAAAGTCTACATGCCGACTCTTTCCTTCTTTCTTCTCCCAGGACATTTGAATAAAGGGTCTTTGGACATAGTTGTAGATCACTTCTGGGCAGCCTCCAGGCCTTTTCTTTACTTTTTCTTTGTAGGTAGGATAACCTTCTATTCCCAATCTAATCTTCTTAAGACCCCTCTCCTTCAAAACTGACTTGGCCACATCTCTGTTTTCAATGTACTTGAAAAATCTATATAATTTTGTGCTATAAATAATTTGTGAATATTCTTCTCCCATCTGTGGTGGATATTCTTCATCCCAATCAACCACATCATCATCTGTAAGCACCACTATATGTCATTCCCGTTCCCCACTCTGGGCACTAGCTACCATGAGAGGGAGGATCATTTCTTCCAGATAAAATTCAAATTGTCTATGAGAACCATCATTTGATAACTCATGCATTAGGGCACTGAGATCTCTACATTCAACAGTACTATATTCAAAAGAGATACAAAGATAGTTACATGCTTCTCTCAGTTCAGGAATAGATATGCCATCAGGACAACCGATTATTCCTGTTTTATAGTAATCCAGAATAGCTCCAAACACAGTGGAACCAATCCCCTTTGCCACCTCATACTCTTCTTTCTTATTGGGTCGTGTAAAGTTATGTTCTCAGCCAGATCCAAACATCCTGCCTAACATTATATTTGGCTGTGCAGTAAAAATGGATGGGTCTACAACAAATCTAGTGTTATCCACTATTAGTGTCACTCTTTCTGACATTCTTATATTCCGATATTCCGAGCTCCTTCTTTTGCATTTTCATATACAAACACCATCTCCCCAGATGTCTTACAGCTACCACCTGAACTTGACTGACTGCTGTTTCTGCTGCTGTTCCCAGCACTGCTAATGGAACCATTTGGAGATGCTTTTTGAGGACTCAGACTGCTTGGACGAGAGGAACTGTGATCTTTTTCTTGTTCAACATGGTGCTGTCGTGTTGGAGAAGTCACATTTCTAATACAAGGAGTAAGTTGAGACTCTGTTCTTTCATGAGATGAATCTCGTGATCTGTCACTTGACCTTCGTCTATCTCTTGATCTCTTACATCCCCCACTAGCATCATGTAGACTCATTTTGGTGTGGTGGGCTCCTTTAGCAATACGCGAGGAAGTACTTCAAACCTTTGAATCCCACGTTTTCCCCTTGACTTCCTGTCACCATTAGAGAAAAGCAGACAGCGTTTCAGTCACAGAGTTGGAGAAATACCGCAGGGACTATTCAGGGAAAGCATTTCCCTCATCAAAGCAAACTCCAAAATTGCTTCTGCCGGTGTGGACCAACTGGAACTGATGAGAGTTGGTCGTCATGAGGGACACACTCTGTTCCCTAGCATCCCCTGCTGCTTATTTTTAAATGCTCGGTTGGCGGGAGCCCCTGTGCCAGCTGAAACTCCTTCAGTTTGGCTGCCTAGGAAACATCGAGAGTCACCTGCATGGGCTGGCTGGGCAATAAAAACAGATTTAGTTTTTTCGACCTCATAACATTCCTGAGCCAATGGGTGGTTGGTTCAGGGCATCCTAGTGAGATGGTGACAACTGCCCAGTGGTCTGCCCCTGTGTGCTTGTAGCAGTATAACAAGGCCTGTTGCAATCCAGTGATATGTCTGTGGTCCTGTCTGTGGACAATAACTGGCACCTGGACCTCAACAGCATCATTGCCAAGGTCAAGACCTAGTATGAGGAGATGGCTTAGAAGAGCAGGGCCAAGGCCCAGACCCTGTACCAGACCAAGGTAAATAAGGATCATTGGATCAATCTGGACCCCACCAGCCTTTTCCAGGGCTTCTAAACTTTACCTCCAGCCCCTCTGGCACCATCCCAGAGAATACATATTTTACTCACTAGGAAATCTATTGAAATTTCTTTCACAAATTTCCATAACCTGCAGAATCTTTTTTTTTTTTTTTTTTTTTTAAGATGGAGTCTCACTCACTCTCTTGCCCAGGCTGGACTGCAGTGGCACAATCTTGGCTCACTGCAACCTCTCTGCCTCCCAGCTTCAAGCGATTCTCCTGCCTCAGCCTCCCGAGTAGCTGTGATTATAGGCTTGCACCTGTATGCCCAGATAATTTTTGTGTTTTTAGTAGAGACAGCATTTCACCATATTGGCTAGGCTGGTCTTGAACTTTTGACCTCAAGTGATCTACCCGCCTCGGTCTCCCAAGTATCTGGAATTACAGGTGTGAGCCACTCTGCCCAGCCCCATAACTTGCAGAGTCTTTATAGTGCTTTTCATTCTACTACCCGATATCTTTAAGGGCAATTGTGAGTTTCAGTTAAGTGATTCTTTCCACTCTGTGTGCCTGGTGGGCTTTATGTGAATTAGGACTTTCTGGATTGATTCTATTGCCCTTTTCATAAACATGTTTCAGGGTTGGGGTAATCTCTCCCTACCTTCTCTCTCTGTTCACCCAACTGTAGCTTGGGGAGCTGTAGACCACAGCCAGCAGACATGGTGATGACTTGAGGAGCACCAAGAATGAGATTGTGGAGCTCAGCAGGATGATCCACAGGCTGCAGGCAGAGATTGAGAGCATCAACAAGCAGTTGGTGGCAGCTCCTTAAAGCCCAGGATTATGGCTCTGATGAAAGTGGTGTCCTGGGATGCCAGAGGGGCACCTGGACCTAGCAGGTAGGGCAGCTTTTCAGACTCCTGATTGGGACCTTTTGCAACTGGGCTTGCCAAGTGATACCACATAAAACAAGGATTTACACTGTCTTAACTTACATCCATCAACTTAAAGGCAGAATGATCTTCTCTCAATCTGGTAGACATGGTCCCCAAAACTTCATAAACTATGTGGCATTGAGTTTCTGGGATCTTAGAACCTGGATTATTCCTTCCCAAGAGGTGGGAAGCAGGTGACCAGTATCTCTGGGTAAAGGCTTGACAATCATTGGAGTTTCCCCAGCATGGTTTAGTTTATATGGATGTGAATGCTATGAGCAGAAGTTAGCATCACCAGCCACATAGCACACAGATTAAAGATTTTCACTAACAGGAAAGATGGAGACCTGTGCTCACCAGCTATATGCACAGTTGGATCCAGGGACTCAGTGCACTTCCTCCTCCTGCTTCGGAATGCTAACCTGGAGGTGGCAATTGCTGACACTGAGCAGCATGGCGCAGGGGGCGATGCTGACCCTCAAGGATGCCCAGGCCAAGTTGACAGAGCTCAGAGAGGCCCTGCAGCAGGCCAGGGAGGACCTGGCCCATCTTCTGTGTGACTACCAGGAGCTGCTGAACATCAAGCTGGGCTGGATGTGGAGACTGCCACCTACCAGAAGATGCTGGAGGGCGAGGAGTGCAGCAGCATAGGCACTCTGGTCAAGGCACAGAACCCAACCTCAGAAACCCGTTTCACAGGATTATGTGGTCCTTTGGTTAGCTATACTGTGTTACAGTGATTTTTGTCTCCACATTTCCTTCCCCTTGGTATACTGAGGCTCTAACACAGTGGCAGGGGACAAAGGAAGGGCTCAACAAGTGCTCGATGAAGTGGACTGTACTGCTCAGCACTCTCTCTTTAGGCTCAGAGATACAACTTTTATAATATTTGCTAGAGCAGAACACTCAGAGCCTCCTAATAGGCATATAGGGCACCAAAAGGCAAATGTCAGTGAATCCTGGTGTGGTGGAGAATACAAAGATGAGTACCAGGTAGTCCTAACAACCTGCTCTCCCTACACTTTAAACTGGAGTTTCCACTTTCCTCAGAACCAGTCACTCTTCCCCACCTTCCCTTCTTTGTTAATGTTATCATTGGACAGTTGGGGTCTGTGCGGTGCTCTGGAAAAGATACCTGGCAAGCTAGGTGTGGTGGCTCACGCCTGTAATCTTAGTGCTTTGGAAGGCTGGGGCAGGATCACTTGAGGCCAGGACCTCCAGAACAACCTGGACAACATAATAAGACCCGATCTTTACAAAAAATAATACAAAATTAGCCAGGCATGGTGGTATGTGCCTGTAGTGCCAGCTACTCGAGAGGCTGAGGGAGGAGGATCAATTGAGCTCAGGAGTGTGAGGCTGCAGTGAGGCATGATTGCACCACTGCATTCCAGCCTGGGTGACAGAGAAAGGCCCCATCTCAAAAAAAAAAAGACACCTGCACCTGGATGCGGGTGGTGTCCATGGGCCCAGAAGGATGATGCAAATAGGAGCTGTGTCACTTATGATATGGAATGGGGAATGTGCGGGGCACTCTACCCAGCTTGATTTACTCATCACACACACTGCTGAAGAGACATGTTATTCCAGTTTTGCCCGTGCAGTAACTGAGGCCAAGGTGATGGCAGAGCCATGTATCCAGAGACACATTACATTTCTATTCTTTGCATTCCCCATCCTAGAATCTCAAGGAAGTCCCTTCTCACGTCTAACCTCAATCCCTGATGCTGGAGCTCATATCATTGTATCCTGGCATCCCAGGGGCTAATTCCAAAAAGAGCTTGTCCCACCTGGGTAATTTCACCATAACCTTTCCATGATATTTATTTTGTTCCTGAATAGGATGTCTGGGGAGTGCCAGCATCTGGTGTGCATCTGTGAGTATGCTGTGCACTTCTTTTCTATCATTTTAGATGATTTCTCATGGCTTTGTATCAGCTTTTAAACCCTAGAATTGTCTTCTACAGCCTTGTCCCTAGAGTAACACAAAGGCAGGGGCACAAGGGAGAGACACATAAGTCATATTTAGGTAGGATTTATCTGATGTCCCATCCAGTGTATGTCCTGGGCCTCCCTCAGACAGGGAAGGCCCATAGGAGCATTGTCTCTCTCTCTTTTTTTTTTTTTTGGTCTTTTTTTGTAGTGTCTTTTCACAAGTCTTTCCTCGTGGCTTTCCTTGACCACTCATTTCTCAGACAGGGATTGGCATGCAATGGGCATTTAGGAAGACAGACTGTGACTGAGCAGTCCATTCTCATTGCAGCTGTGGTCAACCACACTTCTAGCAGCAAAAGCATTAGTATGGGGGATAGTAGCAGCTCCAGCAGTGGTGACTGGAGCAACAGAGGTACCCAGGGTCTCCAAGGGGGTATCAACTCCACGGCTATTGGGAAGGATGTCCGGTTCAGAAGCACAAGTCTCTCCGTGGACCAGAATCCCAGACTCGGCAGTTCATCCCCATCATCCTTGGCCAGGATTGTACAGACCACCACCAGCAGTGGCCAGTGCTCCTGCACCACATACTGAGCCTGAGACCTAATACATGACTACAGAAAGTCCCCCTGACTTTTGCCACTCCTCTGTAATAACTTCTTTCTCCTCAGAGTTAGTGACACCACAATCCCATCCCCTTGGAGGTTCAAAGCCAAGCCAAGAAGGGACCCAGAAAGACACTGTCAAGCTAGGGGGTTGGACCTGAGCCATGTCACTATTGCCTGTTTTTTTTTTCTTTCTTTCTTTCTTCCTTTCTTCCTCCCTTCCTCCTTCCCTTTTCTTTTTCTTTTTCTTTCTTTCTTTCTTTCTTTCTTTCTTTCTTTCTTTCTTTCTTTCTTTCTTTCTTTCTTTCTTTCGTTCTTTCTTTTCTTTCTTTCTTTATTTCTTTCTCTCTTTCTTTCTCTTTCTTCCTTCCTTCCTCCCTTCCTCCCTTCCCTTTTCTTTCTTTCTTTCTCTTCCTTCCTTCCTTCCTTCCTTCCCTCTCCCTCTCTCCCTCCTTTCTTTCTTTCTTCCTTTCTTTCTCTTCTTTCTTTCTTTCTTTCTCTTCTTTCTTTCTCTCTCTCTCTCTCTCTTTCTTTCTTTCTTTCTTTCTTTCTTTCTCTGTTTCTATCCCTCTTTCTTTCTTTCTCTCTTTCTATCTCTCTTTCTCGGAGTCTCACTCTGTTACCCAGGTTGCAGTGCAGTGGTGTGATCTCAGCTCACTGCAACCTCCACCTCCTGGGTTTAAGCAATTCTGCCTCAGCCTTCCAAGTAGCTGGGATTGCAGGCACACACCACCATGCCAGGCTAATTTTTTATATTTTTAGTAGAGACAGGGTTTCACTATATTGGCCAGGCTGGTCTCGAACTCCTGAACTTGTGATCTGCTTGGCTCGCCCTCCCAAAGTGCTGGGATTACAGACATGAGCTACTGTGCCTGGCTTACCTTTATGATGTCTTATATAGAAACTCTGCCCTTCCTTCTTTCAGCTCTGTTTTTTTCTCCAATAAACTGTAATATGTTATGCTGCATTTTGGCTCTAAGTTTTGTAGAACAATAGAGACCCATTGTGCCTTCTGAATCGGGGGGTGACAAAAAGGCTGCAGAAAGTTATGGTAGCAGTTGTGTGTGGACTGAGTGAGAGATGAGAAGAGAATGAGAGCACTGAGGGAGTCTTTGGGGTTAAGCAACCTGGGTCAGACAGTTGGCCTAATTGCAGTGATATGCTTCCCTCTTTCTGGATCCACCCTAGGGCAGCCCACTCCCTGAGTCTGGCACACTTCTTGCAGAGGCCTCAGTGGTCCTTGCCAAGAGCTCCAAATGGCTCAGTGACAGTCAGCTGTGACTTCAGTCCTGGGTCTCTTCAGGGCCGTCCTCACTGCTCCCCTTGAGGTCTTCGGGGCAAGGTGGTGGGAGAATGTGGTCAAACACTGCCCATGTATCGTCCTTCCTTATTATTCAAGAGAAGCCAACCCTTTCCCCAGCAAGACTTTGCCCACAACACTTCACATGCCCTTTTCCTCCACATACTGAGAGCTCAAGGTTATGGAAAACCAACAAATGAAGCAAACATACACTACCTAGTTATATACATAATTACTACCTGCCAGAAATTATTCTGAGAACTTCAGTATAACTCACCTAATCTTCACAATGATCTTATTGTTACGGGATCCTTGGGGTGTCACTTTTCTGGCCAGAAACCTCTGTGGCTAGTGGCACCTTTGCCCAAGTTCTTGTCCTGTGTCCAGGAAGAGTTAGGTGTGCAGACAAGTGGAAGGTGAACAAGATGAAGAGGAGCTTCATTGAGTGTTACAACAGCTCAGAGGTGACCCACAGTGGGTAGCTCCCCTCTGTGGGCAAGTTGTACCATGTAGAGTGTGCAGCTCTCAGCAGAGAGGAGGCCCTGGAAAGGGTGGCTCCTTTCTGTTGGGACGTCATCTCCACAAGTCTCTGAAGCTCTCAGCAGAGAGCGCTGCTCCTCTCTGCAGCTTGTCATCCTGGCATCTCCAGCTATCAGCAGAGAGGGTGGCTCCTCCCTGCAGCTGGTCTTCCCTCATCTCTCCATTCTCTGTGTCCTTTCCCATGCTCTGGCCGTGCCCTGGGCTTTTATGGACCACAGACGGGAGGAAGTGTGTGTTGACTGGTCCATGGGTTGCCCCAAGGAGGTATCACAAGTCCCCACTCCAGTTGGCGGGATTGGTCGACCCTTCCCCAGCCTTCAGGCCCTCCCTGACCTGAAGGTGAGACCTTACTGGGGACCGCTCTTTTCCACCCAGTAATCTGCCTGCCTCCCACTGCCATTCATGGCCCTGAGGCTCAGACCCAACCCTGCTTGGAGATGAGAGCAGGCACCAGGAGAGGAGAGAGGCCAGGGAGCGGAAGCAGACACCCCCTGAAGCAGCAGGGACTGGAGGGGGGGCCCTTCCTGGGCCTCCGAGGGTGCACGCTGCAGAGATGCCCAGGTCCTGCTCCTGGGAGGGCAGTGGCAGCTGTACCTGGGGAGCTTCTGCCCCACCAACTTGGAAGGGGCGGGGCTCCTGCTTGTGCCTGGCTCCTGCCTGCTCTGCAGAGTGGGAGACCCAAGTCTGCTGCTGTAGATCAGGCAGCTGCCGCTGCACCCAGGAAGGCAGACCCTGCCTACTCCTGGACCTCTAAAGAGCACAGGGAGGCTCCGATCCACATCCACAGTTTGGGGGGCTGTAGCCCTGACGAGGAGGGCAGGACTCCTGCTTCCTCCTTAGAACAGGAGGACTGGGTCTGCAGCCGCCATTTGGAGGGCTGCAGCATCACCTGGTCTGCAGCCGCCATTTGGAGGGCTGCAGCATCACCTGGGGAGGTCCTGCCCCAACTCAGAAGAGGTGGGGCTCCCACAGGCTCCATGGAGTGTGCAGCCCCCGCTGTGCCTCCCTGCTGCAGCCGCTGCCATCACTATGAGGTGAGTATGATTATCCTTATTTTACAGATGTGGAAAAGGAGGTATAGAGACGTAAAGGTCACATTGTGTCACAGGTTACAGTTAGCAAGTGGTAGAGCCAGTGTGTGAACACAGGCAGTTGAGCCCCAGAGTTCATGCTTGTCACTCCCATGCTATATTAATAACATAGGTGTAGTTTTGTTTCTTCAAGACAGTGTGTGTGTGTGGGGTGTGTTTCTGGTCTTCAACGGCACAGTGTTACTTTAGTGAGAGGCCTTTGCGTCTTTAGACGCCGTCCAGGAAGCGGTGCTCTGTCCTTGGTGCTGAAATCAGGCCCAGGTGTCCGGTGGCCTTTTCTATTTCAGGAGGCTGACGCTGTAGTCACTTTCTCCAAACTCAACTCTCCCCATCCCCTGCTTCAGCTCTGACGATTTGCATTTGGGCATACAAATTTCCTGTCTAAGATCAGGTAAATATTTGGTCCAGAGCCCGACTTTAAAATAGTCTCAGGCTTTGTCTATTTTGTTATATTCCCCATAAAACCAATACCAAAAAAATTTGCCTCTAAGTCTTTATGAATAATAAAACCTATGAATATTGGCATGTTTTCCTTTCTGCCTCCTGCTACTGGAAAGTATTTGTCATTGGTGATTAGAGTATTATATTTTCTTCCTATTTTAACATGGATTGTTATTTTAAGTTAACTCCCTCATTATTGTGACGACAGGGATATAAAAATAAAAAAGTCTAAGAAGCTAGTCTTCTCTTGATTGAGGCTAGGTTCATGCTGAACTACATTAGAAACTGGACACTTCCAGAGGAGGAGAATGATTTAAAACATTAGGTATTATTATTCATTAATGTGGTAATAAAAAGAATATCTTCCTCTCTGGGATGTGTTGAAGAACACATGAAGTAATATACGTAGAAAACACTTTATAAGACAAAAGATGTTCATACTGATATTGTACTATATGTACGCAAATTTTGATTAGCAACTCTATTCTAAATTCTTTAAGGAAAGCAACTGTGTCATATAGCATTTCTGTGTTACACAATACTGAGCAGGAAATGTGCACTCAGTAAGCACTTGCTGACTGATGGACTGATTAAATGACATAAGGCATGCTAGAGCTTGGCACAGCTCCTAGAACAAGGTAAGTACACAACAAATGGGAGATATTGCTATCATTATTTCTAGGGTTACCACTGTTAGTTGATTTCTGAGGAATAAGACTCTCAAGGCTAGAAGTGACTTCAGAGACCATCAAGAGGAGCCTCCATTTAGATATCTATGTCCTCTCTAAAACATTGTCTACAGAGGTAGCCCACCCTGCTGTGGTGGGGAACTCCTCTTCCTCTTACAGAAAATGTTAAGCTGAGTCTTACCATGTAAATTCCACTAATTGGTCCACTAATTGGTCTAAGTTTTCCTGTGGCTATAGGTAACAACCCCAAATCCCTTTGTGCATGAGAGTCTACAAATGTTTAAGGAAGGTTCCCCCTTTATCAGAGTCCTTCTCCAGGGACACTTTCATCTCCTCTCAGCTGGGGGATGCCCCCAGCCATCCTCAGTGCTTTCCCATAGACATCTTCCAGGTGCCTAGAACCAAACCCTTCAGGTGAAGCCTGACTAGTTCAGGAAAAGGGTGGGCACAGAGCTTGTCTTTGTGCATCCTCTGACCTTGCAGGTAATTTTAGCAGCTGCTTTATGCCACTGACTCACCTTAAGCTGGCATGATTTTATGTAAGCCATTGTGAAACCTTATCTCCCCATGGGGAACTGTGCAGCTGCTTTGCTTGAATGCACATGTGGGGTTTTACATTAATCTCTGTTAAATCTTTCTTATTAGTTTTGGCTCAAGCTTCAAACTGTCAAATTATTTTTGGATTCTGATCCTGCCATCCAACTTACTTGTTACTCTTACTAGATTCAGGCAAGCTATATATTTGAACTACATGCAAAGATGTCCTTATTTGCATGTATTGGAAAGAGAAACTGCTATTTACAGTAAAAACTGCTTATTCATATTAGGAAAGAAAGGTGTCATAATTAGTCTAAGGCAAGGTGGCTCTTCAAAAACTTTCTTTTTTTGTGTGCACAAAAAAACTGGAATAAACAAAAACTTTCTTATGGAAAATGTCAAGCAAACATCAAAGTAGAATACTGTAATAAACACCTGTGTACCCATCACCCACCTCAACAATAAACTCATCTTATTTCATTTCTACCCGTTCCATGCCTCTGGATGGTGGAGCAAATCTCAGACATCATATCATTTTATTCATAAATATTTTATAAGTTTCTGTAAAAGATAAGGACTCTTTGAATAGTATAACCATTATAACCTTATCGCCCTTAACAAGATAAACATTAATTATTTAATATGATCAAATATCCAGTCAGGTTTCACATTTCCCCTCATGTCTCAGGAATGTTTTCATTAAAATTGCTGGCTTGCATCAGGGTCTAAATAATGTTCATACATTGTAATTGGTGGATATGTGTGGATTCCCATTCTTCTTCTTGTTTCTTGTAATTTATTTGTTGAAGAAACCTGGTCATCTGTGTGTAGAGTTAGCATCCTACTAAGTTAGTGATTTTTTCCTCCCCACAGTGTGATATTGTTTAACATGTTTCTCCATCCCTTGTCCATATTTAAAAGAATTTGTCGTCAGGCACGGTGGCTCATGCCTGTAATCCCAGCACTTTGGGAGGCCAAGGCTGGTGGACCACGAGGTCAGGAGATCGAGACCATCCTGGCTAACATGGTGAAACTTCATCTCTACTAAAAATACAAAAAAATTAGCCGGGCGTGATGGCAGGTGCCTGTAGTCCTAGCTACTCAGGAGGCTGAGGCAGGAGAATGGCATGAACCCAGGAGGTAGAGCTTGCAGTGAGCCCAGATCACACCACTGCACTCCAGCCTGGGCTACAGAGTGAGACTATGTCTCAAAAAAAAAAAGTTGTCATACATTAAAATGGACTTTTTGGGTGTACCGTTATATTATACTTTTTTTTTTGAGACAAGGTCTCACTCAATCGCCCAGGCTAGGGTGTCGTGGCAGGATCATGGCTCATTGCAACTTTAACCTCCTGGGCTCAGGTGATCCTCCCACTTCAGCCTCCTGAGTAGCTGGAACTATAGGTGCACACTACCATGCCTGGCTAAGTTTTGTATTTTTTGTAAAGATGGGATTTCGCTACGTTGCTTAGACTGGTCTTGAACTCCTGGGCTTGAGTGATTCTCTCCCAGCCTCCCAAAATGCTGAGATTACAGGCATGAGCCACTGCACCCTGCCACCAGTTCCATAAATTTTAACACAGTTATACATGTATAGATTTATGTACCCACTCCCATAATCAGGGTGTAAACAATTTCATCACCCCCTAAAACCCCCTCGTGCTATTTTTTATAGTTGTTCATGACCCCCACCCCTAACCTCTGGCAACCACAGATCTGTTCTCTGTCCCTATAGTCTTGTCTTTTTTTTTAAAAGCAAGTTTTTATTTATTTATGCCAGTAGCACCCCTTTCCCAGTCATGACAATTTTTTAAAAATTATACTTTAAGTTTTAGGGTACATGTGCACAACATGCAGGTTTGTTACATATGTATACATGTTCCATGTTGGTGGGCTGCACTCATTAACTCGTCATTTACATTAGGTATACCTCCTAATGCTATCCCTCCCACCTCCCCCCTCCCCCACGACAGGCCCTGGTGTGTGATGTTCCCCTTCCTGTGTCCAAGTGTTCTCACTGTTTAATTCCCACCAGTGAGTGAGAACATGCGGTGTTTGGTTTTTTGTCTTTGTGATAGTTTGCTGAGAATGATGGTTTCCAGCTTCATCCATGTCCCTACAAAGGACATGAACTCATCATTTTTTATGGCTGCATAGTATTCCATGGTGTATATGTGCCACATTTTCTTAATCCAGTCTATCGTTGTTGGACATTTGGGTTGGTTCCAAGTCTTTGCTATTGTGAATAGTGCCACAATAAACATACTTGTGTGTGTGTCTTTATAGCAGCACGATTTATAATCCTTTGGGTATATACCCAGTAATGGGATGGCTGGGTCAAATGGTATTTCTAGTTCTAGATCCCTGAGGAATCACCACACTGACTTCCACAATGGTTGAACTAGTTTACAGTCCCACCAACAGTGTAAAAGTGTTCCTATTTCTCCACATCCTCTCCAGCACTTGTTGTTTCCTGACTTTTTAATGATTGCCATTCTAACTGGTGTGAGATGGTATCTCATTGTGGTTTTGATTATCTCAATAGATGCAGAAAAGGCCTTTGACAAAATTCAACAACTCTTCATGCTAAAAGCTCTCAATAAATTAGGTACTGATGGGATGTATCTCAAAATAATAACAGCTATTTATGACAAACCCACAACCAATATCATACTGAATGGGCAAAAACTGGAAGCATTCACTTTGAAAACTGGCACAAGACAGGGATGCCCACTCTCTCCACTCCTATTCAACATAGTGTTGGAAGTCCTGGCCAGGGCAATTAGGCAGAAGAAGGAAATAAAGGGTATTCAATTAGGAAAGAGGAAGTCAAATTGTCCCTGTTTGCAGATGACATGATTGTTTATCTAGAAAACCCCATCGTCTCAGCCCAAAATCTCCTTAAGCTGATAAGCAACTTCAGCAAAGTCTCAGGATACAAAATCAATGTGCAAAAATCACAAGCATTCTTATACAACAGTAACAGACAAACAGCCAAATCATGAGTGAAATCCCATTCACAATTGCTTCAAAGAGAATAAAATACCTAGGAATCCAACTTACAAGGGAAGTGAAGGACCTCTTCAAGGAGAACTACAAACCACTGCTCAACGAAATAAAAGAGGATACAAACAAAAGGAAGAACATTCCATGCTAATGGATAGGAAGAATCAATATCGAGAAAATGGCCACACTGCCCAAGGTAATTTATAGATTCAATGCCATCCCCATCAAGCTACTAATGACTTTCTTCACAGAATTGGAAAAAACTACTTTAAAGTTCATATAGAACCAAAAAAGAGCCTGCATCGCCAAGTCAATCCTAAGCCAAAAGAACAAAGCTGGAGGCATCACGCTACCTGACTTCAAACTATACTACAAGGCTACAGTAACCAAAACAGCATGGTACTGGTACCAAAACAGAGATATAGACCAATGGAACAGGACAGAGCCCTCAGAAACAATGCCACATATCCACAACTATCTGATCTTTCACAAACCTGAGAAAAACAAGCAATGGGGAAAGGATTCCCTATTTAATAAATGGTGCTGGGAAAACTGGCTAGCCATAGGTAGAAAGCTGAAACTGGATCCCTTCCTTACACCTTATACAAAAATTAATTCAAGATGGATTAAAGACTTAAACGTTAGACCTAAAACCATAAAAACCCTAGAAGAAAACTTAGGAAACACCATTCAGGACATAGGCATGGGCAAGGACTTCATGTCTAAAACACCAAAAGCAATGGCAACAAAAGCCATAATTGACAAATGGGATCTAATTGAACTAAAGAGCTTCTGCACAGCAAAAGAAACTAGCATCAGAGTGAACAGGCAACCTACAGAATGGGAAAAAATTTTTGCAATTTATTCATCTGACAAAGGGCTAACATCCAGAATCTACAAAGAACTCAAACAAATTTACAAGAAAAAAACAGGGGAGGAGCCAAGATGGCCAAATAGGAACAGCTCCGGTCTACAGCTCCCAGCGTGAGCGACGCAGAAGACGGGTGATTTCTGCATTTCCATCTGAGGTACCGTGTTCATCTCACTAGGCAGTGCCAGACAGTGGACGCAGGTCAGTGGGTGAGTGCACCGTGTGCCAGCTGAAGCAGGGGCGAGGCATTGCCTCACTCGGGAAGCGCAAGGGGTCAGGGAGTTCCCTTTCCAGGGGTGACAGATGGCACCTGGAAAATCGGGCCACTCCCACCCGAATACTGTGCTTTTCCGACGGGCTTAGGAAACGGTGCCCCAGGAGAGTATAGCCCGCACCTGGCTCAGAGGGTCCTACGCCCACGGAGTCTCGCTGATTGCTAGCACAGCAGTCTGAGATCAAACAGCAAGTCGGCAGCGAGGCTGGGGGAGGGGCGCCCGCCATTGCCCAGGCTCGCTTAGGTAAACAAAGCAGCCGGGAAGCTTGAACTGGGTGGAGCCCACCAGAGCTCAAGGAGGCCTGCCTGCCTCTGTAGGCTCCACCTCTGGGGGCAGGGCACAGACAAACAAAAAGACAGCAGTAACCTCTGCAGACTTAAATGTCCCTGTCTGACAGCTTTGAGGAGAGCAGTGGTTCTCCCAGCATGCAGCTGGAGATCTGAGAACGGGCAGACTGCCTCCTCAAGTGGGTCCCTGACCCCTGACCCTCGAGCAGCCTAACTGGGAGGCACCCCACAGCAGGGGCAGACTGACACCTCACACGGCCTGCCGGGTACTCCAACAGACCTGCAGCTGAGGGTCCCGTCTGTTAGAAGGAAAACTAACAGAAAGGACATCCACACCAAAAACCCATCTGTACATCACCATCATCAAAGACCAAAAGTAGATAAAACCACAAAGATGGGGAAAAAACAGAGCAGAAAAACTGGAAACTCTAAAAAGCAGAGTACCTCTCCTCCTCCAAAGGAACGCAGTTCCTCACCAGCAACGGAACAAAGCTGGACGGAGAATGACTTTGACGAGCTGAGAGAAGAAGGCTTCAGACGATCAAATTACTCCGAGCTATGGGAGGATATTCAAACCAAAGGCAAAGAAGTTGAAAACTTTGAAAAAAATTTAGAAGAATGTATAACTAGAATAACCAATACAGAGAAGTGCTTAAAGGAGCTGATGGAGCTGAAAACCAAGGCTCGAGAACTACGTGAAGAATGCAGAAGCCTCAGGAGCCGATGCGATCAAATGGAAGAAAGGGTATCAGCCCTGGAAGATGAAATGAATGAAATGAAGCGAGAAGGGAAGTTTAGAGAAAAAAGAATAAAAAGAAACGAGCAAAGCCTCCAAGAAATATGGGACTATGTGAAAAGACCAAATCTACGTCTGATTGGTGTACCTGAAAGTGATGGGGAGAATGGAACCAAGTTGGAAAACACTCTGCAGGATATTATCCAGGAGAACTTCCCCAATCTAGCAAGGCAGGCCAACATTCAGATTCAGGAAATACAGAGAACGCCACAAAGATACTCCTCGAGAAGAGCAACTCCAAGACACATAATTGTGAGATTCACCAAAGTTGAAATGAAGGAAAAAATATTAAGGGCAGCCAGAGAGAAAGGTCGGGTTACCATCAAAAGGAAGCCCATCAGACTAATGGCGGATCTCTCAGCAGAAACCCTACAAGCCAGAAGAGAGTGGGGGCCAATATTCAACATTCTTAAAGAAAAGAATTTTCAACCCAGAATTTCATATCCAGCCAAACTAAGCTTCATAAGTGAAGGAGAAATAAAACACTTTACAGACAAGCAAATGCTGAGAGATTTTGTCACCACCAGGCCTGCCCTAAAAGAGCTCCTGAAGGAAGCGCTAAACATGGAAAGGCACAACCGGTACCAGCCACTGCAAAATCATGCCAAAATGTAAAGACCATCGAGACTAGGAAGAGACTGCATCAACTAACGAGCAAAATAACCAGCTAACATCATAATGACAGGATCAAATTCACACATAACAATATTAACTTTAAATGTAAATGGACTAAATGCTCCAATTAAAAGACACAGACTGGCAAATTGGATAAAGACTCAAGACCCATCAGTGTGCTGTATTCAGGAAACCCATCTCACGTGCAGAGACACACATAGGCTCAAAATAAAAGGATGGAGGAAGATCTACCAAACAAATGGAAAAGAAAAAAAGGCAGGGGTTGCAATCCTAGTCTCTGATAAAACAGACTTTAAACCAACAAAGATCAAAAGAGACAAAGAAGGCCATTACATAATGGTAAAGGGATTAATTCAACAAGAAGAGCTAACTATCCTAAATATATATGCACCCAATACAGGAGCACCCAGATTCATAAAGCAAATCCTGAGTGACCTACAAAGAGACTTAGACTCCCACACATTAATAATGGGAGACTTTAACACCCCACTGTCAACATTAGACAGATCAATGAGACAGAAAGTCAACAAGGATACCCAGGAATTGAACTCAGCTCTGCACCAAGTGGACCTAATAGACATGTACAGAACTCTCCACCCAAAATCAACAGAATATACATTTTTTTCAGCACCACACCACACCTATTCCAAAATTGACCACATACTTGGAAGTAAAGCTCTCCTCAATAAATGTAAAAGAACAGAAATTATAACGAACTATCTCTCAGATCACAGTGCAATCAAGCTAGAACTCAGGATTAAGAATCTCACTCAAAACCACTCAACTACATGGAAACTGAACAACCTGCTCCTGAATGACTACTGGGTACATAACGAAATGAAGGCAGAAATAAAGATGTTCTTTGAAACCAACGAGAACCAAGACACAACATACCAGAATCTCTGGGATGCATTCAAAGCAGTGTGTACAGGGAAATTTATAGCACTAAATGCCCACAAGAGAAAGCAGGAAAGATCCAAAATTGACACCCTAACATCGCAATTAAAAGAACTAGAAAAGCAAGAGCAAACACATTCAAAAGCTAGCAGAAGGCAAGAAATAACTAAAATCAGAGCAGAACTGAAGGAAATAGAGACACAAAAAACCCTTCAAAAAATAAATGAATCCAGGAGCTGGTTTTTTGAAAGGATCAACAAAATTGATAGACCGCTAGCAAGATTAATAAAGAAAAAAAGAGAGAAGAATCAAATAGATGCAATAAAAAATGATAAAGGGGATATCACCACCGATCCCACAGAAATACAAACTACCATCAGAGAATATTACAAACACCTCTATGCAAATAAACTAGAAAATCTAGAAGAAATGGATTAATTCCTCAACACATACACCCTCCCAAGACTAAACCAGGAAGAAGTTGAATCTCTGAATAGACCAATAACAGGAGCTGAAATTGTGGCAATAATCAATAGCTTACCAACCAAAAAAAGTCCAGGACCAGATGGGTTCACAGCCGAATTCTACCAGAGGTACAAGGAGGAGCTGGTACCATTCCTTCTGAAACTATTCCAATCAATAGAAAAAGAGGGAATCCTCCCTAACTCATTTTATGAGGCCAGCATCATCCTGATACCAAAGCCGGTATCAGGAGTGGTGAGAGAGGGCATCCCTGTCTTGTGCCAACAAAAAAAGAGAATTTTAGACCAATATCCTTGATGAACATTGATGCAAAAATCCTCAATAAAATACTGGCAAACAGAATCCAGCAGCACATCAAAAAGCTTATCCACAATGATCAAGTGGGCTTCATCCCTGGGATGCAAGGCTGGTTCAATATACGCAAATCAATAAGTGTAATCCAGCATATAAACAGAACCAAAGACAAAAACCACATGATTATCTCAATAGATGCAGAAAAGGCCTTTGACAAAATTCAACAACCCTTCATGCTAAAAACTCTCAATAAATTAGGTATTGATGGGATGTATCTCAAAATAATAAGAGCTATCTATGACAAACCCACAGCCAATATCATACTGAATGGGCAAAAACTGGAAGCATTCCCTTTGAAAACTGGCACAAGACAGGGATGCCCTCTCTCACCACTCCTATTCAACATAGTGTTGGAAGTTCTGGCCAGGGCAATTAGGCAGGAGAAGGAAATAAAGGGTATTCAGTTAGGAAAAGAGGAAGTCAAATTGTCCCTGTTTGCAGATGACATGATTGTTTATCTAGAAAACCCCATCGTCTCAGCCCAAAATCTCCTTAAGCTGATAAGCAACTTCAGCAAAGTCTCAGGATACAAAATCAATGTACAAAAATCACAAGCATTCTTATATATCAATAACAGACAAACAGAGAGCCAAATCATGAGTGAACTCCCATTCACAATTGCTTCGAAGAGAATAAAATACCTAGGAATCCAACTTACAAGAGATGTGAAGGACCTCTTCAAGGAGAACTACAAACCACTGCTCAACGAAATAAAAGAGGATACAAACAAATGGAAGAACATTCCATGCTCATGGGTAGGAAGAATCAATATCGTGAAAATGGCCATCCTTCCCAAGGTAATTTACAGATTCAATGCCATCCCCATCAAGCTACCAATGACTTTCTTCACAGAATTGGAAAAAACTACTTTAAAGTTCATATGGAACCAAAAAAGAGCCCGCATCGCCAAGTCAATCCTAAGCCAAAAGAACAAAGCTGGAGGCATCACACTACCTGACTTCAAACTATACTACAAGGCTACAGTAACCAAAACAGCATGGTACTGGTACCAAAACAGAGATATAGATCAATGGAAGAGAACAGAGCCGTCAGAAATAATGCCACATATCTACAACTATCTGATCTTTGACAAACCTGACAAAAACAAGCAATGGGGAAAGGATTCCCTATTTAATAAACGGTGCTGGGAAAACTGGCTAGCCATATGTAGAAAGCTGAAACTGGATCCCTTCCTTACACCTTATACAAAAATCAATTCAAGATGGATTAAAGACTTAAATGTTAGACCTAAAACCATAAAAACCCTAGAAGAAAACCTAGGCATTACCATTCAGGACATAGGCATGGGCAAGGACTTCATGTCTAAAACACCAAAAGCAATGGCAATAAAAGCCAAAATTGACAAATGGGATCTAATTAAACTAAAGAGCTTCTGCACAGCAAAGGAAACTACCATCAGAGTGAACAGGCAACCTATAAAATGGGAGAAAATTTTCTCAACCTACTCATCTGACAAAGGGCTAATATCCAGAATCTACAACGAACTCCATCAAATTTACAAGAAAAAAACAAACAACCCCATCAAAAAGTGGGCAAAGGACATGAACAGACACTTCTCAAAAGAAGACATTTATGCAGCCAAAAAACACATGAAAAAATGCTCAACATCACTGGCCATCAGAGAAATGCAAATCAAAACCACAATGAGATACCATCTCACACCAGTTAGAATGGCAATCATTCAAATGTCAGGAAACAACAGGTGCTGGAGAGGATGTGGAGAAATAGGAACACTTTTACACTGTTGGTGGGACTGTAAACTAGTTCAACCATCGTGGAAGTCAGTGTGGCGATTCCTCAGGGATCTAGAACTAGAAATTCCATTTGACCCAGCCATCCCATTACTGGGTATATACCCAAAGGACTATAAATCATGCTGCTATAAAGACACATGCACACGTATGTTTATTGCGTCATTATTCACAATAGCAAAGACTTGGAACCAACCCAAATGTCCAACAATGATAGACTGGATTAAGAAAATGTGGCACATATACACCATGGAATACTATGCAGCCATAAAAAATGATGAGTTCATGTCCTTTGTAGGGACATGGATGAAATTGGAAATCATCATTCTCAGTAAACTATCACAAGAACAAAAAACCAAACACCGCATATTCTCACTCATAGGTGGGAATTGAACAATGAGAACAAATGGACACAGGAAGGGGAACATCACACTTCGGGGACTGTTGTGGGGTGGGGGGAGGGGGGAGGGATAGCATTGGGAGATATACCTAATGCTAGATGACGAGTTAGTGGGTGCAGCGCACCAGCATGGCACATGTATACTTATGTAACTTACCTGCACATTGCGCACATGTACCATAAAACCTAAAGCATAATAATAATAATAAAAAAAAAGAAAAAAACAAACAACCCCATCAAAAAGTGGGTGAAGGATATGAACAGACACTTCTCAAAAGAAGACATTTATGCAGCCAAAAGACACATAAAAAATGCTCACCATCACTGGCCATCAGTCTTGTCTTTTTGAGAATTTCATGTAAAGAAATCATACGGTATGTAGCTTTTTGAGACTGACTTCTTTCACTCAGCATAATGCCTTTGAGCTGCACCTGAGTTGTCGTTGTATCAATAGTGTGCTCCTTTTTATTGCTGGGCTTATTCCATGGTATCGATGGGTTATGCTACAGGTTGTTCATCTCCTCTCCTCTTGAAGGATGTTTTGGTTAGTGCCAGATTTTGGTGATTGCAAACTGACTTACTATAAGCAATCATGAACAGGTTGCTATGTGAACGTAAGTCTTCATTTCTCTAGGGTAAATACCCAGCATGGGATTTCTGGTTGTGTGGTGTAAGTGTATGTTTAACTTTGTAAAACATTGTCAAGCTGTTTTTAAGAGTGATTGTGCCATTCTACATTCCCATCAGCAATGTGTCACATTGCATTCTCAAGAGTGTTTGATATTGGTTTTTTTTTTTTTTTGAGACAAGGTCTTGCTTTGTTGCCTAGGCTAAAGTGCAGGGGCATGCTCATGGCTCACTGCAGCCTTGACCTCCTGGGCTCAAGTGATCCTCCCACCCCAACCTTCAGAATAGCTGGGCCTACAGGCATGCACCACCATACCTGGCTAATTTTTTTAAACAGCATTATTTTGTAGAAATGGGGTCTCACTATGTTGCCCAGGCTGGTCTTGAACTCCTAGGCTAAAGCGATCCTCCCACCTCAGCCTCCCAAGTAGCTGGGATTATGGATGTAAACCACCATGCCCAAATGTTATTTTTTTTTTTTTTTGTAGAGATGAGGCTTTGCTTTTTTGCCCAGGCTGGTCTTGAACTCCTGGACTCAAGCAAGCCTCCTGCTTGGCCTCCCAAAGTGCTGAGATTACAGGTGTGAGCCACTGTGACTGGTTTCTCCTGGATTTAAATATCCATTTTCCAATAAACCTAAAAGAGCCTCTCTATGAGCCATTTTGTAGCCTGAATCCAAGTGTTCCTCCTAAAGCACAGATCAGATGGTGTCACTTCTCTGATCAAAATCCCCCCATGGTTTCCCAGTGCTTCTAGGTGAATTCCAAACTCCTAGCATGCACACTCAGTCCCTCATTGCCCCATCCTTACTGACCTCTCCATCCTGATCTCCCACATCTCTTTCCTCAAATCCTATACGATTGTCACCCTACGTTGTTTTGTGATTCCATGAACATGTCACAGTTTCACTTGCCCCCAGGAGTCTGCTTACCTGCAGATATGCACAGACAGTCCTGCCTTCTGATGGCATCTGATTCTGAACTGCTTCTTAAATTTGGACACTAAAAGTTTGCCCCTTGCCAGAGAGTCTGGTTGTTGTCCACCCATATTCTTTGATTTTTAATTAAATCTGAAGAGAGTGAGATTCCAAAGCCTTTCTTTGCATTCCTTCTTAGATCTGCTTCCTCTGTAGGAAGTTCTCCTTAATGTCCAGCCTAAGACATGCACAGTGAAATGCAACACTCTGTCCTTGTCTTGGGATGGGGGACACAGTTGCTCTTCCATGTCTTCATTATCTGTGTGGTTTGCCTGCTGTTACTTGCAGTATGGTGTGGGTTTCAAGTCGGTGCTTCCATTCACTCTTTATTATCTGCTTGATTCCACTCGAGCGTGTGCTGGATTGCCAACAGAAGGGCTCTGGGTGTGGCAAGAGGTTGAGTATGCTGGGAACCTGGCATCTAGAGGCTGAGGACAGGCGAACATGTGTGGGTGGCTCCAAAGCCTGGCTGAGTGGCTGTTTCCTGACATTGAAGCCTCTTCTACCAATTATGTGAATAAACAAGAGTCAGTTGGTTTTCTAATGTGCCCGAGTCAGGCATGACAAATGACCCTGGCAAGAGAGAGAAACATGTCCCAAAAGAATGCACCTGGAGGTTGTAATTAGTATGTCTATCTTCCCACGCCTTCTCCAGAGATCCCATGCTCCGGGCCATGTGCTGAGCTTGGAACAAGGAAAAAGGATGCTGAGGTGGAAACATAAGCTTGCATGGGACGTTTTAGCTTCCTCCTCTCCTTTTTTCCCCTGCGAAAGTTCATTGCCCACTCAGCCCAGCATGAGGTTTCAAGTCCTTGGTGAGAGCCTAGAACGTACAGTGCATTCATTTGATGGTCTGGGCGGGAGTTAGGCTTCACTCTGAACCACCCAGGCATGAGATGATTGCAGGTAAAGCCCCTGCAGGGCAGAGAGTCCTGTCCTTGCAGGCTAGGCACTGTCCAGAGGTAAGGAGAGTCACTTCCTCAGGACAAAAAGGGAAAATATTACCTTAGAGACTCTTGATGGCCCCCACATCCCGAGGACCCCACCGCAGCGGATGTGGTTCCCAGGGGAGCTGAAGGGCTTTCTCTCAGGACCACACTGCACAATTAACTGAGACAAGGTCTCCTGTGAATATTTTATGTTTTAAGAGCTGGGATCTGACTGGCAGAAGTCAATGACCCAGGTCACCGGAGATGGGAGGAGCATGGAAAATCACCTAATTACAGCAAATGCCCTGAAGTTTGGGGCTAGGTTCCAGTAGGAAGCAGCCCATCCATTGTAGGGAGCCTAAGTGTTTTTCTGCCTTGGATCTGGTGAAGGAAAAATGAGGCCAATGTCAGAGAAAAATCAAAGCATCTGGTGGCTCCAGGGTTAGGACTAAGGTGTGTTTGGGATTTGAGGCATTGACCTGTTTTGGCTAGAAAACCAAGCTCAGGAAATTGTCAAATTAGTGAGCCAATCCACCAGGACTTATAAAAAGGGCCACCTCTCTCCTTGCATCAGAAAGTGCCCTTTCCTCAGGCTTTCTGAACTAGGACATCTTCCTGCATCCAGAGAAAATGATGAGCCAGCAGTCCAGCAGGACCTCCCATGCCACCCAGGGCTCCAGTGGCCACTCTGCCATCCTGGTGTCTGGCTAGAGCCATGGTGGTGCCATCAGATCCGTCAGGCTCATGCTCTGGGGGAGGCAGTGCTGCTGCGGCCTGTGCCATGACAGGGGGCACCCTTGGCAGCAGGAGTCTGTACAGCTTTGCAGGGAGAAAGATCTCACTAAGGGTTGCTGGAGGTGCCGCCCAGGCTGGGGGCAGGGCACAGGGGTGCTGGGGGCAGGGCACAGGGGTGCTGGGGGCAGGGCACAGGGGTGCTGGGGCGCCTTGGGAAGCAGTCTGTGTGGGGCTGAAGAAAGGGGCACGAAAAGTGGCTTTGGAGGAAGCTCCTTCAGCATTGGAGGGAGACCTGGTGGCTTTGGAGGAGAGCCTGGTGGAGCCTGGGGCTTTGGAGGTTCAGGGGCCTTTCCTTTTGGCATCCAGGAGGTGACCATCAATCAGAGCCTCTGGTATCCCCTGAACATGGGGATTGACGCCTAGATGGAGGTGAAGACCCAGGAGAAGGAGCAGATCAAGACCCTCAACAACAAATTTTCCTCTTTCATTGACAAGGTGAGTGTCTGAGGTTGGAGAGGGTCAGAGGCCCTGAGACCCCCTGGGATCCCAGGCATGGGAGGCCTGGATTTGGAGACCAGGTCTGCTCCTGAGCCGGGGACTGGACAGAGCACAACCCTCTCCTCCATGGTTGATCACAGGTACAGTTCCTGGAGCAGCAGAACAAGGTGCTGGAGACCAAGTGATGCTTCCTGCAGGAGCAAACGGCCACCTCCAATGACCTGCAGCCCTTCTTTGAATCCTACATTGGCTGCCTCCAGGCTCACCTCGACACACTATTGATGGAGCGGGGTCAGCTGGAGGGGGAGCTGGGCACCATGCAGGCGCTCGCGGAGGCATACAAGAGGAGGTGAGAGGCAGTGCACCCGGTGGTGAGGCTCAGGTGCCCAGAGCATGAAGGTCATCTGGCCTCTGCGGGCATCAACAAGGAGCTGGGGCAATGTGGATAAGGAAGGCACTTGACGGGGTTCATTGGTGGACCTGCCATGCAGCACCGTGTGTATGAGCAAAAGCTCTGCAGCCAGACTGCCCGGGTTTAAGCTTGACTATGTCTCTTTCTAACTGCACAATCACAGGTAATTTATTTAACCAATCTGTGCCTCAGTTTCTTCATTTGTAACATGGGGGTGATAACTGTACCTACGTTGAAAGTTTGTTTGAGAGCTAATTTGATATATGCTGTTCAAACAGTGCCTGGCAAATAGTGACACATTATTAATTAATTAGTTAATACGAATGAGAGGCTCATCAACCAAATAGATTGTTAATAATGCTGGTTTTATTATTACTGAGTGACATGAACTACGAAGGACATAATAATGAAAGGTATTAAATGTCTACTCTGTGCTGGTCCTGTGCTTGGTGCTGGGGCTACAGCTGTACATGGGGAGCTCACGGGGCCGGTTGTTCCCATAGGGCCCTGTGGCTGGGGTAGCTGACTGCATCAGTGTGGCAGAGGCAGAAGAGTGGGACCCTCAGTCATCGTGGCTGTGGTGTAGGGCCTGAACTGAGTGAGGGGCCCGGGAAAGAGAAGCTCAGGGGTGCTCTCTGGGAGTTCCCACCCTGTGGGACTGGAAGGGACATTAACTTCAGTGCTGACTGAGGAACACTGAAAGACCCCAGGGCTGTGGGAGGGGCCCAGGCCTCAGTGTGGGAAATGGGGAGCCATATGGGAGCATGAGGAGCAGGTAGGAGAATGGAGACTGAATTCCATGCAGTGTAGCTGGGCTTGGAGGAGGACAAGCTCTCATGCTTTTACCTCCATCACCAACATCCTGAACATTTATGCCGGTGCTGAGAAGGGCTGGGAGGACTCAGTGCTTCATGGATCCCTATGACTCAGAGAGATTTCTGCTTGACTCACCCCTGAGCTGGACCAGCCAGGGCCCTCTCCTAGCACAGCCCTCTGGTACAGCTGCGGCTGACCCATGCTGTTCCTCTTGCAGGTACTGTGAAGAGCGGAGCAAGCATGCAGCAGTTGAGAAGGACTTGGTGCTTCTCAAGTAGGTGAGCAAGGACGGGGGCTGGATGGGGACTGGGATTGGGACTACAGCTGCCAAAGCCAGGTTGAACAGTGCTCCTCAGGGGTCAGCCAAATTCCCATCATGCCTATGAGAATTCCCAACGTTCCAGAACTTTCTCAATGCTGCCAGCCTGGTCACTTCTCAAATGTCACACTCTGCTTCCCTCATGATTAGATCAGTGCCAGAGGGTCCTGGGTGATGGGGGCAAAAAGTGATGAAGAGAGAGAGAGAGATTTGGAGGCTCTCCCTGAGCCTGAGAGACTTCCTGGGAGAACATGCCCCAGGGTCACGTGAACACTTACAGTTCCCCCATCACTGGTGTCTTATCTATCTCTTTCAAAGGCAGAAATTCTGCTGTCTTTTTTATTGGCTCCTGTGTCTGAGCGGCTTCCAGAGCCTATAAGGGCTCACCAGTTGCCAAATTGCTTTGAGCTCTTTGGAATATAATGCTTTCCTGCTGCGATGAGGCATTAGTGTTATACATAAGAACTCTCTTTAATTCCTGAGTCTCATTTTCAAGTCACTTTTAAAAAATATTCATATATTTATTCTCAGAACATACAAACTTATCTTCTCAGAGAATAGAAAACAGAGATTTCACTCAGTGACAAAGATGGACACTTTGACAGGGGAACAGTCAGTTCACCCTGTCCCCCCATCTACTTAGAAAATCCCCTGGGGGAGGGATGCCTAGAGCACACAGCACTCCTTGGTGCGGGGCTGTGCACAGGTCTAAAGGTTCTCAACTTCCTTTACCATCCAAACAGGAAAACAGCGTCCTTTACCATCCAAACAGCTGTTCAGATGACAGTAAGATTCCACTGTCTGTAATCCTCATGGTGCCAGGTCTCCTGGGGCATCTAGGGCAACAATGCTGCTGCAGTTTACACAGTTTATACAGTTACACAGTCAAGTCAAGTCACTGGGTTCCAAAGGAGGTCCCATCAGGCAGCCAGGTTTCTGTTCAGTCTGGGGAGCAATGCCAACTGGCTGCCCCCATAGCCTGGCATGAGCTGATGGCCCAGTGCAATCCCAAAGCAAAGGAGGGCAGAGCTGGGACAAAAAGCTGCGGTAATTTGCTCTCCCTGCCTCCTACAGCATCATCCTCTCCTTTTGCAGCCCCACATACAGGCCTCCCGACCTGGGGGTCTGGGCTAGGGAGTCGGATTGTTTTCATAAGCCCCCATAACCCAAAAGTGAGGACCTGGAAAAAGGGATGTGAGAGTTCTGAAGAACAGGCATGAGGCAGCTTTGGAAATGCCCTCAGCCCACAGGAAGAATGCTGTGTCAGGCAAAGATGGTCTCTTCCCGGCGCTTCTTGGTGAGGATGGTGCCTGGCTTATGCTGGGCATCTGGGTGGTTGGCTAGTTCGGGGGGACAGGAAGACACTGTCTTCCTGTCCTTGCTTTCCAGGATGGCTTGCTTCGGCTCATAGAACACCGCAGAGTCCTCTTTTGTGAGAAAGGTGATGGCCACCCCACTCTTGCCTGCTCGTCCCGTGCGGTCAATGCGGTGTTTGTAATCGTCAATATTTTTGGCCATATCATAGTTGACAACCATAGACACATCTTGGATGTCAATACCACGACCAGTCACATCTGTAGCCACCAAGATATCCTTGGCCCCAGCCTTGAGGTTGGACAATGCAAACTCTCGCTGCTCCTGGCCTTTTCCACTGTGCAGTGCGCAAGCCTTGTACCCCATCTTCTCCAGGGATTTGGCCAAGATGTCACAGCCCTTCTTCTGGTTGACAAAAATAATGATGGCTGGGCCAAAGCCTTGCTTCAAGATTGCCAGCAGCTTTTTCCTCTTTTCTGACTCTGACATGAGAAAGACCTGTTCCACACGCTCATGGGGCTTGCCTGCGGGGTCAATGTACACCACAGCAGGTCGCTGAAGATAGCTCCTGGCCAGACGCTCCACTGCTGGGGGCATGGTGGCCATGAACATGACTTTGGTGGTCCTTAACGTTTTCCTGACTCAAAGTTGGCCAGCATCTTCTCAGGGTCCTCAGCCTCATCCATGTCCGGCTTCTGGTTGCTGACAGGCATGTGCTCCAGGATCTTCTGAACATCTGGCTCAAAGCCCATGTTAATCATCCTATCTGCCTCATCCAGAACCACGTAGTACAGCAGCTCAGCACCAGGTAGCGATTCTCCAGCACATCAATCAAATGCCCAGGGGTAGTGATCACAATCTCACAACCCATGCGCAGCCTGAAGCCCCGGTCTTCTCTGGAGATGCCACCAATGACAGCCACAGTTGGATATCTAGTGGCTTCCCAAACTTGATGGTCTCTTCCTCAATCTGTTGAGCCAACTTATGGGTGGGAGCCAGGATGTTGGCATAAGGGCCTTGGTCTGACTCTTCGATCCTGTCAATTTTGGGAAGTGTGGTGATCTAGACCAGCAGTGGGATGAGGAAGGCTGCTGTCTTGCTGCTGCCAGTCTCAGCCACATCAATGATGTCACGATTCTGTAGTCCAATCGGAATTGCCTGACACTGGATAGGTGTTGATTCCTTGTAGCCACACTTATCAATGACCTCCAAGATGTGTGGGGGCAGAGAAGAGTCTTTCCAGGATCGGATGGGATTGGGGATCTTGCCATCTTTGGTGGTGATGCTGTAGCCCTCACAGAAGAGCCACCAGTCCCTGTCCCTCATCTCATCTAACTTTTTCTGAGACCAGTGAGGATCATCCCAGTGCGCTTGGCTTCCTTCTTATGAAGTTTGCGGAGTCTTGCCTCCTTCTGCTCCTTTTCTTCCAGGGTTCGCCCTTTTCCATTAGGTCTCCACAGAAATGTGACTGCTCTTGAGGTCAATGCCTGCAATGAAGCCTTGCCCTAACACCTGCACCTGGTGCCGTTCTTTGTACAGGAGGTTGTAGTCAATGGATGTGTCCTCAGATGCATCCCACTCAAAAACAAACTTTCGGTCATTGAGATGTCTTGTTTGGTGCCGCTTTTTGATGCCACCCAGGTAATGCTCCTTAATGGCATGCAGTTCCTTGCTCTTATCCCTCTCTTCCCAGATCTTCTGCTGCCCTTCCTCATCCTCATTTCCACTGGTCTCCCGCTCCATCCTCTCCCTGCATTCCCTACATTCCCGTTCCTGAGGATCTTCCAACATCTTCCTGCCCAAGTCTTGGAACCGTTTCCTTTTCTTCCTCTCCTTTTCAAGCATCCTCTGCTGCTCTTCCACCTCCTGCTGCCGTTGCTTTACAGCTTCAGCCTCTTGTTCCACTTTGGAGAGGAACTTGGGCTTAGCCTCAGCGTCTTCCTCAGCCTTTTTCTTGGCCAGAAGTTCCTCCAGGGATAACGGCTGGACGTTAGGCTTCTTATCACCATGTTCATCCTCTTCATCCTTCTTAGAGTCTCTGTCCTTCCGAGATTTAAAGTCTTTTCCTCAGCCAGGAGAAACTGGATCATTTCTGGTCCTTGTCCCATCTGTGCCCATCCTTGTCTTGATATTGGTCCTTCTTATTCTGATCCCTCTCCTTATCTCATTCTTGTTCTTCGTGCCGTCATTCTTTTTCTGCAGATTTGGAACAAGAACGAAAGCGAGAATGGCTGCCTCCTCTACGTCTGTTCCTTGAACAATGCTGCTTCCTATCTTTAGATGGGGAAGACTTCCAGTTCTGGTCTCTATCCTGCTCTCTGTCAGGAGTCCATGATCGCCTCCTTTTCTCCTTTGAAGGTGATGCATTATGGTCCTTTTTGTCAACCAGCTCTCCTGCCATCACCCTGAGTCTGAATTGCCCAACGCCACCTCAACGTCGCTGAGCTGTCGCCATACTCAAGTCACTCTTAATCTAAGTTTAATGACCAGGGTAAAAGTGGTTTCCATTTCCCTTCATAACCATTATGGACAAGTATAGGCTTTAAGCAAATAAGAATATGCCCATCACTGGTCTGCTGTAATTATGGACAAGTACAGGCTTTAAGCAAATGAAAATACGCCAATTGCTAGTTTGGTGTCCTCCCTCCCCACGTGGCCAAAGTGGACCTGGAGGTGACAGTGGAGAGCCTGATGGATGAGATCAACTTCCTGTGGCCCTTCTCCTAGGCTGTAAGTCCCCCTTCCTTCTCAATATATGTTTAAGATATGATTGATTCTCTTAAGCCCTATTTTTTTATTCATTGCTTTTTTCCTTCACATTTATTACCACACCATCTACTCAGATTCTGAGACCTTTGAAACTATTTATCTATCAAATATTCTAACTCCCTTTCTTTTTTCTTCCTCCTTTTCTGTGTCCCCCACATCTATGATTGCCAGTGCCTATGGATAACATTCTTAGAGTCTCCTCCCCCATCGAAGGTACCTGGACAAAGAGACCCATGCATCCTGCAGTAGGATTTGAGGACAGATGCCTTTTCATTCTTTAGCCTGCTGGCCGAGATTTTGGCCTGCATTTTGGTCATTGTGTTTTTTAGTGGCATCACTAAAAAGCTAACTTTGGGGGTTTGTGGTAGGGGCCTGTCCATTAGATATGAGCAGAATTGTCTTTGTGTCTGCAGGAGTATAACCAACTACTGTCGGAACCAAATGACATGTCTGTCATCCTCTCCCTGGACAACAACTGGCACCTGGACCTGGAGAGCATCATCGCTGAGGTCCACGCCCAGTACGAGAAGATTGCCTGGAAGAGCAAAGCCGAGGCTGAGGCCCTGTACCAGACCAAGGTGGGTGAGTCAGGCACCTTGGAGGAATCAGCTTCCTCTTGAGCCCTTCATTCCTGCCCAACTTTGCCACCTAGGCCCGAAACTCCTATATTGTCCTCCAGCAGAGCTGGGACCCTCTGAAAACTGGCTCACAGAGACACAGGCTTCCCATGGCCTCTAGGACCATGTGTCAGATAAATGTGATTGAGCATTTGGGTGATCAGTAAGAGCCTGACACTGGGGTGATGGGTAAGCTAATTACCCTGATTTGATCATTGCATGATCTATACATGTATTAAAACATCACACTGTACCTCACAAACATGTATTATGTGTCAACTAAAAAAGAACTAAACAAAGAGTTTGACAAATCATAGCTATTGTTATAATCATCATGGTCAATACCATAGGGGCCAGAGTGAGCCCATAGAATGCCTTTATGCGAGTTAGAGAAAGTGCCACTCTGGGCAGATACAGCAATGTGGGCCACGGCATGGCAGGCACAGTGTGGGTTGGGCTTTAGCCCCCACCTGCTTCCTTGGCCAAAAGTGGAAGCCCTGCTCACCGCCAACATTACCATCATCACCACCACCACTGTCCTCCTCACCTTCATCATCATGATCAGCTGAGCAAGTTGATGAACGAAGCAAACCCAGCAGGACAGGCAGCAGTCTTTCCTAGCCCTTTGGTTTGGAGAAACCTCTCAGACTGAGCCCAGGTGTCCCCCTTCCATGGCATGTTCTGGAGGTGCTCCAGCCTTAGAACATACACCAAAGCTTGTCCCCTGGGGTCAGACCTCATATTTTCCCTTCTTCCTGGTTGACAGTTTCCTCTTCCTCCCTCCTCTCAGCTTGGGGAGCTGGAGACCATGGCCAGCAGGCACAGCAATGACTTGAGGAGCACTAAGAGTGAGATCGCTGAGCTCGCCAGGAAGATCCAGAGGCTGCAGGCAGGGATAGAGAGCGCCAGGAAGCAGGTACCCCGTAACAAAGGAGCAGCGCAGCCTGGGGGTTCCTGGGATGGGCCACACTCTGAAGAATGCTCCCTCCAACTCAGGCTTGCTACCTGAGATTCTGGTGGGAAAGCACGAGGGTCCGTCAGGAGGTCAGGCCAGACCCCCATCATTTCCTGACCCTCCACCCACGCAAGTGCACGAGGGCCTTAAAACACACCCATCCAGGTCTCTGGGTGACAATCTGGAAGGCCTAGGTGAGCCTGTCATTCTTAGGCTCGGTTGCACTGCACTGCCCGCTAGCTTTTAACCCCTCTTTCAATACTCCCACGGTGGCAACTGGAATGTCCTTTCCTATCCTCTTTAGCAGTCTCCCAAACTTCCTCTTTTTCTTTAAGAATGGGCCAAACATCTCTTCCTCTCTAAACCCCCTCCTCCTGTGAAGCCTTTGTCCTTCCCTCCTCAGCGTCTCTCCTCTGGGTTGCATGGTGCCCTGTGCTTTTCCGCATCATAGCCTGGCCTCCTGCTACCTTAAATGCCTACTCTTCTGTTTTCCTTCTTTAACAGTGACAGCATTAGGTGCAGGGGCTGTGTCTTGTTTATTGCTGTCTCCTGGCACCCAGCTGTGAAGGACAGAGGGCAGGGATTAGGGAGAAAGTGGGTGAGTGGTTCAGACATTGAGGGTGACTCCTCTGATCTCACTACTCATTGCTGCTTGCCTCAGACACAGAGACCCTGAGTTCTTTTCTCCCAAACTGAGACTACTTGAAACCTCCCTCAAAGTCACTTCCCAAATGGGATGCTCCTCTTCAGCCTCAGTGGGGTTGGGGAGTCCTGTGGAGGGACAGACAGATGGGGACCTGTGCTCACCCACCATATGGCCAGGTGAGTCCAGAGGTCCAGCACATTTTCCTTACCTCCTCCTGCCCCAGAGCAATAACCTGCAGACAGCCATCACTGATGCTGAGCAGAGGGGTGAACTGGTTCTCAGGGATGTCTGGGCCAAGCTGGCAGAGCTCAGGGAGGTCTTGCAGCAGACCAAGGACAACCTGGCCCAGTGCTCTGTGAGTACCAGCAGCTCATGAGCTTGAAGCTGGCCCTGGACATGGAGATTGCTGCCTACCATAAGCTGCTGGAGGGCGAGGAGTGCAGGTGGGTAGGGGACCATGGCTGTGGCAGAGAACTTGCCTTGAGAAGCAGGCTCATCAGGACTTTATGCCTCTGGTTAGATCCATAGTGATTTTGAGCCTAACTGCACTGGCCCATGTCTTCCCTCTCATATTCCCAGTGGCCCCCACAGCATAGGAGGGGACAAAGGAGGGCCTCAACAAATGTTCATTAAACTGCTGTCACTGCTCAGCATGCTCCCCTTCTCCTAGCTCCTTTAAGGCAAACTTGTTTTAAATTTCCGGCAGTAGATAAATGTTTTACTTGAAATGGGCATGCAGTGGATCCCAGGGGTAAATGTCAATCAAGTTTGCGTGTTTAGAGCTGCTGAGGTCATGGGTTCACAGGGGGCATCTCACTGATTCCCTGTCACCTCCCACTGAGATATCATAAAGTCCACCCCACCCTGTCTTACCACTCTCCTCTGATTCCCTATCTTAGTTTTTCATTATTGCTTAGGAAGTTCCTCCTGAGATCTGACTTCAGCCTAGCTGCTGCGATTCACATTTGTGTTGTCTGGACAGTCTCTGATGGAGCCAGGGAAACAGCACTGGCTTGGGAGACCTTCCCATTACTGGGTGATCATTTGGGGTTTACCTGTATTCACTGTGCGACCTCAGATTCCATCCCCACTTTGAGCCTCATGTTTCTCATCCTTAAAAAGAGAGGATTGGACCAATCTTTGAAGTGTTTCCTAACACTCACATTTAGAGTGGCAGGTGGCTCTATGTTTCTAAAATTTGTTTTTTTCTTTTCTTTCTACAACAGGATGTCTGGGGAGTGTCAAACCGCTGTGTGCATTTGTAAGCGTGCATACTATTTCCCTTGAGGTTGGGTCATACCATTGCTAGTGGGATCACATAACCACTCCCCTCAGGATGGAGTGTCAGGAAAATAGACAAAGAAAGTGAGTCTTTATAAAACAAAAGGATTTCTGAGTTTTCCACATTCCCACCTCTTCGAGCTGGAGAAAAAGAAAAGCGCATTCACTGTTGTTCCTTATGTCTGACTCTGCCACAACTGAGCTCACCTGCTTACCACGTACTGTGGCCACCTTGCCTCCTAATATTCCTGCGCCTCTCACTCTCTGTCCCTCAGCCCTGGGCACCTCCACCTTCTCTGCATCCTTGTCTAATTCCTTACCACCTTCCAGCACCTCATGGAGCAGAGGGGTGACTGGCCATCTCCTTGCAGCTGTGGTTCACAACACCAGCACTACTGGTTCCAGGGTGGCCAGCTACAACGGCAGAGGCAGTGGCTCCAGCATCTCCAGCCATGGAAGCCAGAGTGTGGCCAGGGTCAGAGTGTACGTGGGGGCCTGAGCATCCAGTCCACCAGCAGACAAGTCCCTGGGGGCCAGAGCTTGGGAGCCAGCAGTGACTCCTCTTCCTCAGCCAGGATCATCCAGACCACCACCAGTAGCAGCCAGCATGCCTACACCAAATTCTGAGCTGACGCCCTCCCCACTTCAACAGATGGCCCCAGCCATCCCAGCCCCCACCTGCTTAGCTCTCTGCATCACTGGGTTCCTCATTTCCTAGGCCCCAGACACCTCAGGCTCAGGGCAGAGCTTCTTTCCCTTCCTGTGTGTGCGGAGCCTCTGTCAGAAGGTACTTCACTGGTCACAGCCTCTCTGCTCCCAGTTCTGCCCTCAGCTTGCTTTGCAATTTGCTCTCACTTTCTCCCTCTGCAAGGTCTCCATTCATTACTCTCTAACAAATTGCTGTGTGTTTCACTGCATTTTCTTTGACAGTCAATGGGTTTTATTGATTGTCACTTTGCAGAGTGGGGTGGGAGGCAGGGGAAGGAAAGGAGAGGGGAAGAGAGAGAAGCTGTGTCCTCAGAGAGCAACCTGTTGGGAGCAGAGGGCATCATAAGGCATAGACAAAGAGGGGTGAGGGAGAAAGATCCTGTGGCACCTGGCAGGGAGGAGGAGGGGCCAGCCTGCCTACCACTCCTGGAGCCCTGCTCTCTGCACTGGTTTCTGATATCTCATCTGGCCTCTTCATTTTGGTGACCTGCTCCAACACTCCTCCCCTGGCTAATGGACTGAGCATTCCCAGGCCCCCTTGGCTCCCTGCTCTGCAGCCTGTCTCATTCCTGCACACCCTGCAGCCACCTGAGCATCGCTTTGCTGCTGCAGGCTTTGTGCCACAAACCTGCACTGGCCCAGTGGGGTCCTGGCCTTCAGCCCCTTCTAACTCACGACTGGACCCTCAAACCCATAATCCCTCCAGCTGATCCAGTTCTTGCAGCCCCATCGGAAGAGGGGTCCAGGGCCTCTGGGTCTCCACACCCTCTTGGCCCATGGCATGCTCCCATGTCCCCCTACCCCCAGTCACCTTGCTTCTCAAGGCTGGCTCAGATGTGCAGAGGAGAAGGGACTCGGGGATCCATGGGCTGTGACCTGATCCTCCCTCCTGGACACTCTGCTGCCCCCAGGGTCTGTGTCTGCCGGCCCTGGGGGCGGGTCCTCTGGGAGCTGTTTGTCTGTTTGACTCAGGGAAGGGACACCGGGGCTCCCAGTGCTTCTGTGATTCTTCTCACTTCTCCCAGGGAGGAGCCAGAAGGCTCAAGTTGGACCAGCGCACCCCACTCGCCCTGCCCTCTGCCACTGGGATCCTGCTCACCTCCTCCACCGACGGCCCAACTAAAGTCTCCAGGGACTTCCTCGGTGTCCATGTGGTGGCCTGGTTTTGGTCATTTTCTTAGTTCTTTCAGGCCTCTGATGCTGTCGCCCACCCCCATTCTCCCGTTTTCTCTCTCCTCTCTTGCCTTGTCTTCCCAGGTCTTTCTGTTGCCTCTCTTCCTCTGTCCACAAATTGAATGATGGAGTTCTGCAACGTTTTAAAAATCTTTTATTGAACTGCAATATATAGACACAAAAGAGCACAGTGCTCACGTGTTCAGCTTGATGAATTTTCTCAAACTGAACCCACCCACATAACCAACACCCAGATCAAGGATCAGGTGTTCCCCTCACCCCAGAAGCCCCTGCTCTGAGTTCCCTTCCAGCCACTCCCTGGACACATTCCCCGGAAACCCTTATTCTGACTTCTAACAGCTTAGGTGAGTTTCGCATGTTTTTGTACTTCATATAGATGGAATCCTACAGCCTGTGGCTGGCCTCTTTGCTCAACATAAAGTTAGTGAGATTTATCGATATTGTTGCAAGAAGTTGTAGGTCATTCATTCTTATTAGTATTTCACTGCATGACTAAACTCTAATTTATTTATCTGCTTTACTACTGATGGACATTGGATTAGATTCCAGCTTTAGGCTATTAGGAACAAAGCTGCTCTGAGCATTCTTGTACATGGCCTTTGGGGAATCACATATGCACTCCGTGTCTTTGTGTGTACCTAGCAGTGGTGTTGCCGTTCATAGGGTATGCATATGTTCAGCTTTGGCAGATACTCCAGACAGTTCCCAAAGTAGCTCCAGGAAGGCAGGGCAGTTCTTACCAACACTAGCTATTTTCTTTCTTTTGTATTTTAGTTTTTCTGGATGGGGACTGTTTTGTATCTTTGTGGTTTTAATTTGCATGTCCCATAGTGGCTAATGACGTAGAGTTCATTTTCACATGTGTATTGGCCATTTGGATACCTCTTTGGTCCCGTCTTTTGAACATTTTTCTATCGGTGGGGTTGTCTGTCTTTTTCTTACTAATTTATAGAAGTTCTTTATATGTTCTGGATATGAGTCCTTTGTCAGACATGTAAATTATGAATATCTTCTCCCACTCTGGGGGTGATCTTTGCACTCTCTTTTTTTTAACTTTTTTTTTTTATTATTACTATTATCATTATTATACTTTAGGCTCTATGGTACATGTGCGCAACGTGCAGGTAAGTTACATATGTATACATGTGCCATGCTGGTGCTCTGCACCCACCAACTCGTCATCTAGCATTAGGTATATCTCCCAATGCTATCCCTCCCCCCTCCCCCCACCCCACAACAGTCCCTGAAGTCTGATGTTCCCCTTCCTGTGTCCATGTGTTTTCATTGTTCAGTTCCCACCTATGAGTGAGAGTATGCGGTGTTTGGTTTTTTGTTCTTGCGATAGTTTACTGAGAATGATGATTTCCAATTTCATCCATGTCCCTACAAAGGACATGAACTCATCATTTTTTATGGCTGCATAGTATTCCATGGTATATATGTGCCACATTTTCTTAATCCAGTCTATCATTGTTGGACATTTGGGTTGGTTCCAAGTCTTTGCTATTGTGAATAATGCTGCAATAAACATACGTGTGCATGTGTCTTTATAGCAGCATGATTTATAGTCCTTTGGGTATATACCCAGTAATGGGATGGCTGGGTCAAATGGAATTTCTAGTTCTAGATCCCTGAGGAATCGCCACACTGACTTCCACGATGGTTGAACTAGTTTACAGTCCCACCAACAGTGTAAAAGTGTTCCTATTTCTCCACATCCTCTCCAGCACCTGTTGTTTCCTGACTTCTTAATGATTGCCATTCTAACTGGTGTGAGATGGTATCTCATTGTGGTTTTGATTTGCATTTCTCTGATGGCCAGTGATGTTGAGCATTTTTTCATGTGTTTTTTGGCTGCATAAATGTCTTCTTTTGAGAAGTGTCTGTTCATGTCCTTTGCCCACTTTTTGATGGGGTTGTTTGTTTTTTTCTTGTAAATTTGTTGGAGTTCATTGTAGATTCTGGATATTAGCCCTTTGTCAGACGAGTAGGTTGCGAAAATTTTCTCCCATTTTGTAGGTTGCCTGTTCACTCTGATGGTAGTTTCCTTTGCTGTGCAGAAGCTCTTGAGTTTAATTAGATCCCATTTGTCAATTTTGGCTTTTGTTGCCATTGCTTTTGGTGTTTTTGACATGAAGTCCTTGCCCATGCCTATGTCCTGAATGGTAATGCCTAGGTTTTCTTCTAGGGTTTTTATGGTTTTAGGTCTAACATTTAAGTCTTTAATCCATCTTGAATTGATTTTTGTATAAGGTGTAAGGAAGGGATCCAGTTTTAGCTTTCTACATATGGCTAGCCAGTTTTCCCAGCACCATTTATTAAATAGGGAATCCTTTCCCCATTTCTTGTTTTTGTCAGGTTTGTCAAAGATCAGATAGTTGTAGATATGTGGCATTATTTCTGACGGCTCTGTTCTGTTCCATTGATCTATATCTCTGTTTTGGTACCAGTACCATGCTGTTTTGGTTACTGTAGCCTTGTAGTATAGTTTGAAGTCAGGTAGTGTGATGCCTCCAGCTTTGTTCTTTTGGCTTAGGATTGACTTGGCGATGCGGGCACTCTCTTAATTAAGCTACTTGACAAGCAGAATTACTTATTCAAAATTTACTTCTTCTAATTTATCATATTTTTCTTTCGTGTGGTGTTTTTGTGTCCTGTTTAAGAACCCTGCTCTATGCTCTCAAGGCCATGGAGACATTCTCTGATTTCTTCTAAAATCTCTACTCTTTGGCCTTTCACACTGGGGTTTTTATAACATTTCATTTAAAACATGAAAAGACATATAAATCTACTTAATCTTGGTGGTGAACACACAGGTGTTTGCTCTATTGTTTTCAGTATGATTGAAATATTCTATAGTTGAAAATAAAATGAAAAATATTAAAAAATAGGTGTTTCCCTGGGTTCTTTCTTTTTTGCTCTGTTCTTTTCATGTTGCATATTGTCCTGGGTGAGTTTGCCTACTCTAGTTTCACTCATACATTTATTCAAATTTCATCTAGCACCAATCTGGCCCATGTACCATGGGGGCGGTGACCACAGAGATGACTATAACATGGATGCCCCCT
The DNA here is from genome assembly GCF_028885625.2 of Pongo pygmaeus. NCBI lineage: Eukaryota > Metazoa > Chordata > Mammalia > Primates > Hominidae > Pongo > Pongo pygmaeus. The sequence goes on along the minus strand of NC_072383.2, from coordinate 50,365,040 downwards.
TAAGGGACTTACAGTCTAGTGTATATTGGGACACACAAATGCAGGACATACAAATCCTATTCCCAGGAACAGCTATTCCAAAGAACAGCTCAGAGCTCATGCTGTCTTGAACATGAGTATCCTGTCCTTCCTGTCTCTTCTTCTTGTCCCCTTTTAAAAAACTTCATTGAGGCATAATTCGTATACAGTAACAATGCACCCATTTTCAGAGTACAGTTCCATGAGTTTTGACAAATGTAAATCCCTGCATGACCACAACTGCAACCAAAATATACAATATCTTCCAAAATGCTCTTCATGCCCCTTTGCAGTCAATCCCCTGCCAATCCCCAGCACCAGGCTGAGGCTTGCTTTATGTCACTATAGGTTAGTTTTGCTGTGTTTAGGGCTTCATAGGAATGCAATCATGTAGAATGCATTCTTTTGTGTCTGGCTTCCCTGGCTCATTGTAATCTCTCTGAGACCCTTCAGGCATATGTGTTGCAAATATAAATTTTGTCCCAGTCTGAGGTTTGCCTTTTCATGTTCTTTTTTTTATGTATATATGTAGAATTTATTTTTATTTTTTATTTTTATTTTTTATTATACTTTAAGTTTTAGGGTACATGTGCACAGCATGCAGGTTAGTTACATATGTATACATGTGCCATGTTGGTGTGCTGCACCCATTAACTCGTTATTTAACATTAGGTATATCTCCTAATGCTATCCCTCCCCCCTCCCCCCGCCTTTTCATGTTCTTAATGATGTGCTCCAAAGCTCCCTGTCCCTTGGAGTCCCTGTCAATTGGCAAGTGGTACTTCCCAATCAGCAGCATTTGTACCTGTATCTAGAGCTGAGTGCTTGGCTCAGCCCTTGGACTAGATCCAACTCTATGTCCTGTGTGAAGAGAAGTGACTCTTCCCCTTCCCCTAGCCTTTTATAAAAATGGGGACATTTCCTCCTTTAGTAAAATTGCTTACATTCTGGGAATTAGTCCATCAGAATTAAAGCAAACTGGAGCTTTAAAAAAATCCAGGTGCCCAGGCCATGCTCCCTGATTCTGATTCAGGAGACCAAAAGTAGGGCTTGAGGATCTGGATTTTTAAAAGCTGCCCAGTGGTCCTCATGTGTAGCTGCCCATAGAGCAAAGTCCCAAATCTGCAGCATAGCACAGAGAGACCAATGCAATCAGTTTCAAACTACACATTCAGCTCCTTCTCCATCATCTCTCCTCCTCCATTATGACGCCTATCCTGAACATGTGGGATCCCTTACAAATACTTCCCCCACCACATGAGATTTCCCCCTCTCTACCAGTGATGTCTTTTTTGAATTGTCCACCCACTGGGCCCACTCCGACTCCTCCCTCAGTACCCTACTCAAAACTACCTCCTCTGTGATGCCTTCAATAGCCTTTCTTCTTCTCACACCTTAGTACTTTGATCTACTGTCAATAACGCTGACTCCAAAGTGCTCTAAGGTGTTATTTACATGCCTGGTACTTCCTTCAACAAAACTGTAGGCTCCTCCAGACCATGAACTGTATTTTGTGTATCACTGTCTTCTATTGGGAAGCCTGCTGCCTGACACAAGCAAGTGCTCCACGAATTATTGCTGAGTGATTGAATAAATGTTTGGAGAGATGACTAAATGGATACTGGTCAATGTTGCATCTCTTGGAGGGAATGAAGTTCTAGGGGAGATCCTTCTGGACACTCCTTCTTGGATTCTCTGAACAGAGTGCAGGAACACCCATTATGCCTGACTCTAGATCCCTGCTCCAATTTTCACGCTTCTTGGCAGAAACCAGAGCCAGTGGCTAGGTTGAGATGGCTTCTACTTTCTGACTGAATCAGTTTTAAACCTACTTCATGCTTAATGCTTTTGTCATTTTCATTTGGGGCTACAGGTTGTATGAAAGTATTTTGTCTGTGAGTCACAGAGGGTGTGTGTCTGTGTGTGGCATGTTTGCCCATTGGTCTGTCAGGGCAGATAAATGAAAGGACTTTAACAAGTTCAAGACACTCCACAAATGCCAGATACTATTAAGTGTCATGTACGCTTATGAGCCTATGGCTTGGCTTTTTTAGGAACCAAGAACTTTCTGAATTGTATAAGGTTGGCTGGGAGCTGGGTGGGTGTATGTGCCGGGTTTGGGGCCTGCCCTCCCATGGCTTCTACACTGGTTGAGAAGTGAGATATTTTTGTTTGACTTATAGACACCGTAGGGACAATGAGTGTCCCAGGAGCTTGAGGCCAGGAGAGCTCAGGGGGCCAGGCTGGTCATATAAGGCATCATGTTGGGGCTGGGACTTTGGCTGGTTCCTAAATGAGTTGGTTTAGCGTGGAAGGGGAAGGGTTTTAGGTCTAGACTGTGGCCCTCTCCTGGCCCATCAGCTTGCAAAATCACAACCTTGATCCTGCTGAGGAAGGAGCAAGCTGGGGCAGCACAAACCATCCCCTTTGCTGGGAAAATCATGCAAAGTTCCCTTCTAAGGACTATGCTTAGAGAAGCACGGAGTCCTGTTTGTGCCTTTTCTATCAATTCCACACCACTTTGCAAACATGATCAAATACAATTCAATTGCTCAGAGTCAGGGCTTGTTCTGTAAGCTGAGAACTTACAGACACAGAAGGAAGGGACAGACACAGAACATCCTGCCAGTGCCTGCACAAGGAGCCTTTCCAGAGCTCTGAGTCGTATATGCCTCAGTCCGTAGCATGTGCTCCAGGCTGGGACAGAAACTGAACTGGAGGCCTGGCTCTGCCACTTATTGGCTGTGGGCCCCTGGAAAAGTTGTTTAACTCCTGAGCCTCAGTTTCCCTCATCTGTAAAAAAAGAGCTAGAGTGTTGCCATGAAGGTTGAAAAAGTCTATAAGTGTCAATTTAGAGCCTGCTACCTGGCTAGCATTCTATGGCCTGACTCCCTGCTGCCGTTGTGATCCCTCAGTTCCCACGGCGCTCCTGCTTTCTAGTTTATAAGGCCCTTGCTGTACTTCACTCACCTGGCCCTCGATGGGCTCGGGAGTAGAGGCTCAACAGGCAGAGCAGAGGTTTATCAGCTCCACTTTACAATGGGCTAAAAGGAGGCCCAGAGGACCCTGGAGACTGGAACTTGGGGCTCTTGCCTCTGTCCAGCGTGCTTTCCATGGCACTGTTCTGCTGGCCTCTTGGGGTGGGTAGGTCTGGGCACATTGAAGAGGCTGCCTCACTCCCTGGGCCCTCTCCTTCTGGGCTGGGCCAAGTTTCGAGCTGCAGCTGCCTGACCCAAGACCTTTTTTCCTAAGTTTCAGATGCCATGAGGCTGGCCCTCTTCAGTGAGACTCAGCTCAGAGCTCACCTGGTATTGAAGAACAGTTTCTGGCCAGGCCCGGTGGCTCACACCTCTAATCCCAGCACTTTGGGAGGCCAAGGCAGGTGGATCACCTGAGGTCAGGAGTTTCGCCCGGCCAACATGGCGAAATCCCATCTCTACAAAATTACAAAAATTAGCCGGGCATGGTGGTGGCTGCCTGTAGTCCCAGCTACTTGGGAGGACAAGGCAAGAGAATCACTTGAACCCAGGAGGCAGAGGTTGTAGTGAGAGGAGATCACACCACTGCACTCTAGCCTGGGTGATAGAGTGAGACTCCATTTAAACAAAACAAAACAAAACAAAAACAACAATTTCTTATGGAACAGATTCCCCTTTGACTGCAGAGCACAGAGTGGGACAGTCTGCCCAGGGAACCAGAGCTGAGCTCCTCCTGGCTCATGCCCAATCTGCCCCAGGGCCCCATCCATGTGCTCCCCTTGAAGCCTTCTGCACACACAGCTCTGTCCCAACTCTGCTCTCCCCACTTGCCCTCCCTGGCCCAGCATCATCTGCCAGCTACCATGCCATGTACTGTCAAGCTCTGGCCTCAGCCCTGGGTGCTGCATTTGAGGGCCCCATTTCCCCAAGAAGCTAGGACTGCCTCATGGCAGGAAGAATGGCAGGTGCGATTGTTCCTCTGCCCTTGGACTCCACTGGTGAGGGCACTGCTGCCCCAGAGCAGAGGGGCCTCAGTCAGGCGCCAGCCTGGGAGGCATAGCCATGGCCACGGAGAGGAGGGAGTGCAGGGCTCAGTATCTCTCCTGGGGCCTCTGTGCCCTCATCCCCAGGAAAGGCCCACATGGTTTAATTCTAGGGTTGGCGATTCCCTGGCTAGCAGTGCACTCTAATTTTGTTTGAAGAGGCAACAGAGGAGAATAACTGGACTTTTCTAGTTTGCAGGTGTGGGGGATTGGTGGGATTTGCCACTGCTAATGAAGGGATTTGGGATGGGTCCTCATTAGAGCCCCAACTTCCACCCTAATCTCTTTGGGATTTGTTCTTGATGTTAAAAAATGCAAACTGGCTTATTTGCGCGTTCAGACTAGGCCAGGTCATCGGCAGTGGTCAAGGGGTGGAAACCAGTGAATTGTTCTGCAGAGTTCCCCTTCAATAGCAAGGATTTACAAATGGCAAGTGCGGGACAGGAGGATGGTGGGACACCTTTCCTCATTTGCTCCTGGGGCCTCTTTTGACAAAAGCATAGGCCACACTTGGAAACCAAAAGATGACTTGGATTTTGGAGTCAGGATCAGCCCCATATGTGAACAAAGACAGCAGTTTTATGTTATGTTGCTGAGCCCCACCATCAGCACGGGAAGTGACCCAGAGGGCAATGGGCCCAGGAGTTTCCAAATTGTTTTTAAACAGCAGAGTCTTTTATTTAAGAGATCAGTGTGGAGGTGTCAGGATGGCAGTGGTGATGAGACTAGAACACTGCCCACTGCACCCCTTCCTCCCACTCATACCTCCTTTGAACCCTGGGGCTTCAGTAGGTCCAACATGAAACCCCTACTCAAGTATGAAGCCCTCATTCTGCAGAGGAGGAAACTGAGGCCTGGCAAGGGGAAGACTCAGTGGCCGAGTTGAGTTGGGACCTGGGTCTCCTCTCAGTCTGTGCCCCTATTTGGATCCAGCTGCCGTATCTTGGTTTCTTAGGTCAGCAAGGAGCTTTGGGCAAGAATCAGGGCCCTGGGGGATGGGGTAGGCACCAAGGTTTTAAAGGTGGTGAGAACGATGCCTACCTGTGGCACGAAGGGCTGCATGGGGAAGAGTGCCCTGGGCAGGGAATTGTGATGAGCATGTGCATCCTGTGGGCATGCTTGTGATTCTATGATGTCTGTTTCTTTCTCTCTCTGTGTGTGTGTGTGTGTGTGTGTTGGTGTGAATTTATGGTGCATTTTGCTTCTCTCTCTCTCTCCACTGAGTTCATTCTCTTCCACTTTACTTGAGGGTCTTTTGTGACTTGATGGAGAGGAACAGGAGCTTCCCTGAGGTTTGGCGGGTCACAGGTTTGAACTGGTCCTCCCTCCAGTGAGCTGGCAAGGGGAGAAGGAGGTGCTGAGTGGCTAGGAAGTCAGGTCTCAGCAAAGGGGAGAAGGTGAGATCAATGAGAGAAGGGTTCTCGGACAAGCATGGTTCAGAGGGAATTGGAGGTCAGATTAGAAGAGGAAAAGGCAAAGGTCATTTTAAAAGGGGCTGGCCTTTGCAGAGGCTCATTTTCCAGCCTTGGTTTGTGCTGTCAGGATTGGCGTCATCAAAGGTAGTCTTTGCTGCCAAAGGTAAGTAGAGGTAAATGTTACAAAAGTAAGTGACATTTCATGTCACACAGAACTTCTTCCAAATATTATGCCCCTAACAGCCTTAAGAAGAAGCCCTCGTTATTCTTAAATTTTACTGGTGAGGATCTGAGCTTCCTAGGTGGTGGGGGTGGTGTCTCACGTGAGCTGAGGGAAGAGGGCCTTGGGAATCCTGGATTCATTTTTGTTGCACAAGTTTGGAAGAGGAAAAGCTGATGGTTTTTCTGGCCTGGCCCAAGTGGTCCATTCCCTCTACCCTGCCCAGGCTGGCCTCAGCCCCTCTCTCTGCTCACCCTCTCCTAGGGCACTTGGCAGTGACTTTGACTTCTTCTCCAGCCATGCTCATTCCTGTCCTTGTCAGACTGACTCCTCTCTCCTGCCCTGCAGCTCTCCCTCCAAGGCCCCTTAGACCCCAGTTCTAGGTGCTCCTGTGGCTGAGAACTTGCTCTTTGTGCATTCATATGCGCACCTCCTCCCTGAAGGGTGAGGTCCTAGAGGCAGCTGCTGTGCGTTCTTGAACTTCTGTTGCACCTTCCTTCTCCTTGTCAGCCACGACATCACCTTCACAGCCCTCCTCCTTCCTCTCCCTTCTTCCTTGGAGTCCTTGCCTGGGGTCCTGTCCCCACTGGGGCTCTGCACCCATCCTGGGAACCTCCTGAGGCTGGCTGGTCTGGCTGAGTGGCCCAGGGGCAGAGAAGTGCTGACCTGTCACTCTCAGCATGGGGTCATAGATCTCTTGGGGATTAGGGGTTGTGTCCAGCCCTACAGGATGGTCCCTCTCCCAATTTAAGGTTATTTCAGGGGAGTAACCCTGGGAAAACAAAGTAATTTGGAAATTTGGAGGGATTATCAAGGTGTGTTGTGTGTTTTGAACTTGATCTCTTGCTGCCAGGCAAACCAAAACTGCTAATATCTCAGTTAGGTGGCTGGCACCATCAGCCAGCCAAGCTCCCAGGCTCTACATAAGGGCCATCCCCATCCCAGAACTTCAGAAGGCTTCTGAGTTTCCTCCAGCCTTCTGAGCCCACCCTTCCTTTGGAAGACCTTGCTGTCTGCCATGAGTTGCCAGATAAGCTACAGCCAGCAGCCCTCTGGTGGGGTCTACTGCCAGGCCTTCAGCAGCCACTCAGCAGTGGTGTCAGGCCACAGCTGGATCAGCTCCATCATGTCGTCCATTGCCTCCAGCTCAGGAAAGGCTGGTGGTGGGTGGGTCTGCTGTCTGTGCCACGATGGGGGAAGGTTTCTGCAGCCAGAGTCTCCATGGCCTTGCGGGGAAGAAGACGATCCCTATCAGTGTGGCTGGAGGTGGCACCTGGGCTGGTGGGTTCAGGGGGGCTGGTGGGTTCAGCGGGGCTCGTGGGTTTGGGGGGCCTGGTGGGGGATGTTTTGGAGGCAGTGGTTTTGGAGGTGGTGGAAGAGGGATGGGTGAAAGCTTTGGTGGAAGAGCTGGGGGCTTTGGTGGAGGAATTGGAGGCTTCAGAGGAGGAGCCAGGGGTTTCTGCAGAGGAGCTGGTGGCTTTGGTGGCTCTAGTGGCTTTGGTGGCTCTGGAAGCTTTGGTGGTCCTGATGGCTTTGGTGGCCTCAGTGACCTCAGTGATCTAGGTGGCTTCCTGGGTGGAATCCAGGAAGTGACTGTCAACCAGAGCCTTCTGCAGCCCCTCCAGATGGAGACTGACCTTAAGTTTGGGCAAGTAAAGGCCCAGAAGCGGGAGAAGATCAAGACCCTCAACAACGTTTGCCTCCTTCATCGACAGGTGAGCCCATCTCAAGCCAGCTAGACAGTGAGGAAATCTGGCTCAGTTGTGTTGGTCTTTTTTTTCCCTCTTCTCCTTATGAGTCTGAGGAAGGAGCTGTGGGTTCACCCAATATGTCAAGCCCTCTGTGGTATCTCAGCAGTAGTGGGCCTGCTTACAGCAGCAACAGGTGAGGAAAACGCTGCAGCCCCTCCCTGGATGGAGGTGCCATCCCTCTGTGTGCCCCATCCCGTGGCTCCTCAGAGGGGCTGCTGAGGCTGCTGCTCCGGGGACTGCTGGCTGCCATCACTGATGTCTCCTAACCATTGCCTTCTGAAACCCAAATGCAGAACTCCCCCTCCATCTCGGAGGACTTGCAAGCTGCTCATCTTTGAAAGAGAGGCCGACTCTGCCCAAGCTGAATTTGTATTTGAGGGATGAGTCAACCTGCCATCAGCTTTGTGACATGAGATGAGGGTGAAGGGGCACCTCCTCCTAGATGCTTCTCATAGGAAGATTTTAGTGTGAGGAGCTGCAAATGTTGAAGGCATATAAGGCTTGTTTGCACGTATATGTGCAAGGGCCTGGCTGAATGAATGATCTATGGGGGTGTCTGCGTTCTGGATATTCCATGCAACGGAAACCATGGCAATGACAGTGGTGACTGTGTGGTGTCTGGGCTTGGTTAGCTGCTGAGAGTGTCATCAGTACTCTTGGGGTGTGATGTGTGGAGATCTCTTTGTGACCCTGGGGTAATAGTAGGCCTCACAGAAAGGGCTTGTAGTGATTCTTTGCGGGGTCCCATTTCCATATGTGTCCCGGGCAAAGATGAAGAAGTTAGTCTTAACATTGGAACATCACACCTTTTTAGAGGTGAAGCTCTTGAAAGTTAAGTGACCTTCTAGAGGTACCTAGCTGGTTCCTGGCAGACATCTGGGTGTCTGGATAAATTTATTTACAGAGGCCGGGTGCGTTGTTTCACTCAGACTCCTAGGGAGTCTGAGGCAGGTGGACTGCTTGAGTCCAGGAGTCTGAGACCAGCCTGGGCAACATAGTGAGACCCTGTCTCTACAAAAAATACAAAAATTAGCCAGGCATGGTGGTGCACACCTGTAGTCTTAGCTACCTGGGGGGCTGAGGAGGGAGAATCGCCTGAGCCTAAGAGGCAGAGGTTGCAGTGAGCCAAGACTGCGCCACTGCACTCCAGCCTGGGCAACAGAGTGAGAGCCTGTCTCAAAAAAAATTTGTTTACAGAAAAACAGAAAGTGATGCTGAAAATGCAGCTGCTCCACAGCAAGTGGGTTTGGCTGCCCAAGGTCTCAGCAGTAACCCTTATCATCCTCAAAGGGGCCTTCCGAGATCTTGGAATCCTGAGTGTCTAGCATAAGGCCTGACACATGCTCGGTGCTCTGCAAACGTTTGTTGAATGACCAGTTGACTGATAGTTACTCCCTTGCTTATATGGCTAGCGTTGAATTTTGTGCAGAAATGTCTCATAGCAAATAAAAGTTTGAGACATCTTTAGCCGGTGGTTAAGTTTAAATGCAGGGCTCAGGTGCATCTAGGATCCTTCTTGGGAAAAGGTCTGCTTGAGAGACATTTCTCTGTGGTTTTCTCTAATTCCCACCTGAGTGCAGTGTACCCAGGACTGTAAACATCTTCCTGGAGACTGCATCTGCTGTAGAATACTCACTAAGTACCTATGGAGAGCCCATGGTTCTACCGTACTTGCTGTACATAGAGTTGGCACCAGAAAATTCCCCTGAAAGCTCTTGGCAGCTCAGCCATCTCCCTCTGATCCCATAAACAGTTGAAAAAAATCAAAATTTCTCCAGAAAGCCTTCTAGGATCAATCAGAATAGTATAAGGAAGGGGTATCTACTTCACTGTCCAATTATCATCATCATTATTAAGTGGTGCCTGGCACATATTAAGTGCTAGTAAATGTCTGTAGAATGAACTCGGTGTTACCTGAACCCAGAAGGCCATACATTGGAAAGATGCAGGCCTTGGGCTAAACTGGTGGGACAAGAAGCCCTGAGTCCATGTGATTCATGGGATGTGCTCTGGGGCCATGGGGATGACTGAGAGAAGGCAGACCACAGGTAACCTTTCTCTCACAGGTATGAAGATGAGGTCAACAAGTGCACAGCTGCAGAGAATGACTTTGTGGTCCTGAAGAAGGTGAGGGGCCTCTTCCCAGCTTCCCACCCCAAAGCCCTGCTAACCTAAGTGGTTTGAGAGTGGAGGGGAGGCAGAAGCTTAGTGCTGTTGATCTGAGGACTTCTTGTAGACCTTGCAAGTGAGGGCCAGGAAGAGGGAGGAGGCCAGACAGGGTTCAGGCCCCAGCAGCTCCCTGCCCACCTTTGCTGAAGGGTGTGAAGATCCCAGCAGCCTTTTGCCAAGTCCTTTCCTGATGGGCATGCAGGGTTTATGAACCTGATTAGGCCTTAAGTTGTGATTAGAAAATGGACCAAAGGAAGAAATCATTTCTTTCTTTTTTCTATTAGGAGTGCATTCCCAGGAGCTATTTAAAGAGAGAGACTTTGAGTGTGGCAAATTTAAATTCTCCCTCAGACCCCCTTCCTCACATATTCTTCTCCCCTGGCCTCAGTGTAAGGGCCCCAGCCCCAGACTTCATTCTTCCTCTCACCTTATAGTTTCTTTGTGCCCTTCCCTGGCATGCATTCACCAGCCCAGCCTGCAGAGTACTTGGTTTAGCAATGTTAGGGTGCAGCTGCCTGTGCCTGGATGGGGTCTCCTTTCCCCTGAGTGGGAGCTCCCAGGGGCAGGGCCCTGTAGCCCCTTCTTCCTGCCCCTTTCCATAGTATGCAGGACTGGACAGAGCCACAGGTTGTGGAGACAGTGACTGAATTATCTCCCAGGATGTCGATGCTGCCCACATGACCAAAGTGGAGCTGGAGGCCAGTGTGGAGAGGATGACAGGCGAGATGAACTTCCTGAAAGCCCTCTACGATGCTGGAAGTCTCTCCTCATTGCCATTCCTCGGGACTCACCTGCCCTGCCTCCTAGAGGAGAGGGCATTTAGAAGTCCAGCAGGACGGTGGGTCTGTCTGTCCTGACCAGAGAGACACTGGCCCACCTTTGTGGGTAGTTCTGTTCTCTACCTGGACCATTCGAACCTCTGCCTCCTCACCTTGTTTCTTCTGTTGTAGAAGTGGCCATTGTCTTCCAGAAAAGCCTCTAGTGGGGGTCCCTTAGTCCTGAGCACCCCTCTCCTGAGCTGGTGGCTTCCCGTCCTCTGTTGGGCAGCCTGGTGTGGGTCTGCTCAGGAGGGGGCATGTTTGCTTGGCCCAGTGGGAGCTGTCCCAGATGCAGTCAGACACCAGCGACACTTCTGTGGTTCTTTCCATGGACAACAACCGCTGCTTTCCATGGACCTGGACAGCATCATTGCCAAGGTCTGCACCCAGTACGAGGAGATTGCCCAGAGGAGCTAGGCCGAGGCCGAGGCCCTGTACCAGACCAAGATGGGTGACAGCATCATGTAGCTTTGAAGAATCTTGCTCCCCCATCAATCTGCCTAGACAATCCACACAGGAGGGCAGACCCCGCCTCCAAGCCATTCTTCCCACACCTCCATATGGCAGTTACCTCATCTTCCCACTGGTCTGGTCTTATTAATAGAGAGCTTTCTTCCCAGTCAGAAAGCTCTGACTTTGCTCTAACCCAGTGCGTCTCAACAGAGGGTGGGAAAGGTACGATTTTCCCCCATGGGACATTTGGAAATATCTTCAGGCATTTTTGATTGTCATACCTAAAAGTGGGGTGGGGGTACTAACTGACCTCTAGTGGGTAGAGGCCAGGGATGCTGTAAACATCGTATAATGCACAGGATGCCAGCCTCTGCAAAAAGAACTATCATGCCCAAAATGTCAACAGTGCCAAGGCTGAAAAATTCTTAACCTAAATCTTTCTTGCTGCATCCCCTTTATTGTTATTTCGTGTTAGAAACTCTTCCATTTCTCCTCCACAAAGGCTCTGCATCTGCATGTGCTTCTGATCACACTGAGGTGTTGAAGCCGGTATCTGGAACAGCCAAGGGAGGGGGATGGGCAAAGTCTAACTCCACAGGCACAGGGAATTCTGTACATTTCCTTCCCATTCCCCAAATCTGAATGAGACAGAGTTGGTCCATCTACATTTGACTCTTCCCCTGGATTTTCTGGTGATTAAGAAAGAAGCTGACTCCAGCATCCGGGATGTTTGCATTCAAGTGCCCACACTGTCACTCCATAGCTGGATGACTTTGATCATGGAACTCAGGCAATCTGAGTCTCAATTTTCCTTTTGTATAAGATGGGGATAATAATGCCTTTCTCATCAAGTTGTTGTGAGGACGAATGAGATAAAACAGAGGGTCTGGTGCACAGCGACAGCTCAACAGACAGTAACTACTGTTCTGGAAGACAGGGCCTCTGATGCGGGGAGAGAGCACTGGGTCTGTATATGCCTGTGCTCTGGTTTTTCCATTTGTGGTATGAAGGTGTTGAAGCAGGTGAACTAAAAGACCCCTTTTCTGAAAATGTGACTTTTCTGGACACAGTTGGGGGAGCAGCAGACCATGGCCAGCAGGCATGGGGATGACCTGAGGAACACCAACAGTGAGATCATGGAGCTCAACAGGATGACCCAGAGGCTGTGGGTGGAGATCGAGAGCATCAAGAAGCAGGTGTGGTTGAGGAGGAAAAGAACATGACCAGGGCTGTGGGCTTATGCTTCCATCATGACACTCAGGCCTAGCACCTATGCAAAGCGAAATGCCCCACACTCACGTACACTAAGATTTCCTGGGTGATGTGCTGGGCTAGCGCTGAACTAAGATTGTTACGTGGATTTAGTGTCTGCTTCCCTGGAGCTTGAAGGTTGATATGGGATAGAAACTGAGTAAAGACATGATTAGGTGGTTGGAGAAAGAAGTTGACTGTTGAAGACTGAATTGGGGGAGTAGCCAAGGAAGCCCACATCTAGATGGGCTAAGGCAGAGGGAAGGTTTCTCTGATAATTCATGAAGACTTCCCGGAGGAGGGAAGTTTTCAGAAGATGCTCAGTTATTTCCCATAAAAAAGGAGAGAGGCACAGGAAGGGTCTGGCTCCTCCTGAGTTGGTATGGCCCCTTGAAGCCAGGTGTTTCTAATCCCACTCCCTGGTGTGCTAGGACCTAGATCCAAGCAAGCCCAGGCTTCTCTGCTGACCAGCTGCATAGCCTTTAACTCCTGTGCCTGGGGTTTCCTCATTTACCCAACATCAGGTAACACACGTGCAAACACCAAGCACACAGGACGGGCTGTCAGTGAATGACACTCGAATCTAAATTGACTCCTGGCTCCCCACACTAAGAACGCCAAGCTGCAGACGACCATCGCTGATGCAGAGCAGCGCTAGGAGGTGGCCCTCAAGGACACCAATGCCAAGCTTCAGGACATCAAGTCTGGACTGCGGCAGGCCAAAGAGGACCTGGCCCTGCTGCTTTGTGCTTACCAGGCGCTGATGAATGTCAAGCTGGCCCTGGACGTGGAGATCGCCACCTACCGGACCCTCCTGGAGGGCGAGGAGTGCAGGTGAGAGTCCGTCTGGTTCCCGGGAGGCCAGAGGCCTGGGGCTTTCCTGCCTGAGTGTGCTGCCAGGTGGGGGAGCTGTGCGTTCTGTGGGAGGTGGCGGTGGCCATTGGCAGGCACAGCCTCTTGTTCAGGGTTGGGAGATGCTGTCACACCAAGAAAGCTGTGCTTCCTATGCCATATGAACACGTTAGCGCCTTACCTGGGGTAACGTCCTATGTTTTAGCTATACAGTGTATGTCTGCAAAGATGAGGGGTCATAGACACAAATGTTATTTCTAGACCATTTCTTTATTACTGCCTTAATTGCAAGTTTTTGAAGAGTGTGTTCCCGTATACTGGCACATGGGTATAGGGCTCTGTCCCATGGGGGTTCAAATAGCATTTGCTAAATGAAGAGTATCTTGAGGAGGTGGAGAGGATGGGTGGGTCCAGAAATGTTCTGTATCCTCTGGTCTGTATCTCTTTGAGAGATGTCAGTGGAAAGAGTAACACTTTAACCTTACCCAATAGAAAGAAGAATGTGTTTTATGATTTTCTGAGCACCCGTCCAGCTTATTTCTCACTCTCTATATCAATTAGGAGGGAATAGGAGTGGGGTGACCAAGGCTCTGCCTGCTGTTGACCTAAGGAAAACCATTTAGGGAGAGGGAGGAACTGAGCGAACTGTCTGGTCTTCCGCACAGGGTGTCTGGGAGGTGCCAGAGTTCCGTGAGCCTCGGTGAGTATTGGGTTCTTTCTCCGGGAAGGGGCTGGAGGCCTCGGAATGCAGTTTCTCAAGCTATGTGCCAGCGCTGGTGCAAGGGCAACCGGCCTGCAGGCTGGAAGAGCTGTTGGTGGCTGTTTTGGAGGAACCAACCTCCCCTCCCGTCTTTGAAGCCTGTCCTCCCCACGCGGGGCGTCACCCCGGGGAAGACCTGCGGCCCGGGACTGTGGGAGGGGCTGGCGTGCGGGGCGGACACTGCCAGGCTCCCTGACCCCGACCCTGTTTGCAGACATGGGCCACAGCAGCACTGGCAGCGGCTGCGCCCTGGGAGGAGGAGCCGGAGCCGGAGCCGGGGCCCGTGGCGGTAGCGGGGGCCGCAGCGGCTGGGGCTTGGGCGGGAGCTCCGCGGTGCTTGGGGGCTTCTGTGGCTCCGGGACTCCTGCGCCGTTAGCCGGGGTGGCGGCGGCGGCACCAGCAGCGCGGCAAGAGTCTCACAAAGCTCCTCCCAGAGCCGGCGGTCCCACCACAAATTCTGAACCCCGCGCCAGGGGCGTCCTCGGACCCCAGTCCCCTTCGCCCTCCGGCATGTCCCGCTCTGAGCTCCCCCGCACCCCCGCGGGGCCCCTTCCCTCCGCTGCTTCTGACCTGTGTCCCGGAGCCCCACCTTCCCAGACTGCTGGCATCGCAGCAGCCCGAAAGTTGCCGGGAAGGATGAGCAGGCGGTAAACCCTCCACCGCGGACTCGGCGGCTCATGCCTGTAATCCCGGCACTTTGGGAGGCCGAGGCGGGAGGATCACGTGAGCCCAAGAGTTCGAGGCTGCATTGAGCTAGCATGGCACCACTGCACTCCAGCCTGGGCAACTGAGGGAGACCCTGTCTCTAAACAAACAAACAAAATCTGAGAAAACATCCACCCACACAAGGCAGTGCCCAGGAGCTGTGCCATGTCACCACTTGTGCCCTGAAGGTGCCCTCACCCCAGCCAATGTCCCACTGCCTTATGGGACAGTTGCAATCGGCCCATTCCCTTTCCTGTAGGCAGGACCTCCCCGGTCACCACTTCCTGCTGGTACTTTGATTTCCCGTCTTGGCTTCAAGAAAGGAATTCTTTGTTCTGTACAATCTTCAATAAAGTGTGTTGTGTTTCAGACATCATGGTAGAATTTTTATTCTGGATTCCAGGTCATTGAGACTTTCTCTGTGGCCAGTGGGTCATTCACAGTCCCTTTCACACACACAGCTCTGGTCTAAGCTGGGAGGGGGACCCTGGGGAGGAAGTACTGAGAGTTCCCAGGCTGGGGGGCCTTTTCACCCAAGAGATACTATGGATGACATACATCAACCTTCCTAATTGTACAGATTTGAATTCATAAACATTTCATTTTATTTGAAAAAAATTGTAGGTTAGATTTCCTTGTTTTTCTAGTAATTCGAAATATGTCTGAAATTATCCAGGAATCACAGCTAATTATAATCAAAGGAGTTGCTGGTAGTCAAACATTTTCAAAAGCAATTATAAAAATTCAAATGTTTTATGGCAAAAGTTATATATGCCAAGGATGTATGTTAACATGTTTGATATGATGTAGGGCGGAGCCTTCAAATATTGACAGTTATGAGAACAAAGAACTTCAAATGGTCTGGTAACAGGTCACCTCCACCCTCATCCCTACCCCTACCCCAGATGGGAGCACAGAATACAGGCAGATCCAGGAATACTTGGATAGAACAGAAGTTTGGTGCCGGGTGTGGGGGCCCCTTGCAAATTAGGGCATGTGAGTGGAAGAAGTAAAAGATAAGCAAACATGCAAAGGCATACATGCATGACAGCCTTCCTCGTAAAATGCTCACTAATGTGGGGGACTGAGAAAGGTTGTCAGAGAAAGCAAGAAAGAGACAATACTCCTTGATAACAGATCAGAGAAACTCTTAGCTAAGTACACAAAAAGCCAAGAGGGATAGCCAAAGGCTCACCACACTAGAAAAACAACACATAACTACAGCTTCAACAGAGAATGTTCCAGCTGTAAGGTGAAGCACTTATCTGGGATAGTCTAAATCAGAGAGCAGGAAGCCTGGGGACTATCCACTGCAGCTTGCACTGGGAGGGGCTAAGGCTTCACCTCTCAAAAACAAGCCTACTGTCCAAGGATTCTCTTTTCTCCGTGCCCTCATTCTTTTTTTCTTTTTTATTATTATTATACTTTAAATTCTAGGGTACATATGTACAACGTGCAGGTTTGTTACATATGTATACATGTGCCATGTTGGTGTGCTGCACCCGTTAGCTCGTCATTTACATTAGGTATATCTCCTAATGCTATTCCTCCTCCCTCCCCCTCCTCCCTCCCCCTACCACATGACAGGCCCTGGTGTGTGACCCTGGTGTGTGACAGAACCCTGCGTCCAAGTGTTCTCATTGTTCAATTCCCACCTATGAGTGAGAACATGTGATGTTTGGTTTTCTGTCCTTGCAATAGTTTGCTGAGAATGATGGTTTCTAGCTTCATCCATGTCCTTACAAAGGACATGAACTCATCCTTTTTTATGGCTGCATAGTATTCCATGGTGTATATGTGTCACATTTTCTTAATCCAGTCTATTGTTGATGGACATTTGGGTTGGTTCCAAGTGTTTGCTAGTATCTCCACGCCCTCACTCTTATCCTTTATCTTTTTGATATAGCCATCCTAACAGTTGTGAAGTAGTCTCATCGCGGTTTTGATCTGCATTTCTCTGACGGTTAGTGATGTTGAACACTTGTACACTGTGGGTGGGAAGGTAAGTTGGTACAGTATGGCCATGATGGAAAACAGTATGGAGGTTCCTCAAAACATTAAAAATGGAACTACCATATGACCCAGCAACTCCATGTCTGAGTATATATCCAAGGGAAATTAAAGCACTATCTTGAAGAGATATCTGCGCCTCCATGTTCACTGCAGCTTTATCCACAATAGCCAAGATATGAAATCAACCTAAGTGTCCGTTGATGGATAAACGGACAAAGAAAATGTAGAATATATACACAATGGGATATTATTTAGCCACACAAAGGAGGAAATCTTGTCATTTGCAACAACATAGAAAAATGGAGGACATGATGCTAAGTGAAATAAGCCAGACATTGAAAGACAAATATTTTAGCCGGGAGTGGTGGCACATGCCTGTGATCCCAGCTACTTGGGAGGTTGAGGCATGAGAATCGCTTGAACCCGGGAGGTGGAGGTTGCAGTGAATACTTCAGCCTGGGCAACAGAGCAAAACCCTGCCCTGTCTCAAAAAAAAAAAAAAAAAAAGAAGAAGACAAATACCTTAGAATCTCACTATATGTGTAATCTAAGACAGTCAAACTCATAGAAATGGAGTTGAAGGGTGGTTGCCAGGGGTTGGAAGTAGGGGTGGGAGAAATGGGGAGATGTTGGTTAAAGGGTACAAAATTTCAGTTATAATGAAATTTTCTCTACGGTGAACAAGTTCTCTAAATGAACAAGAAAAAGTGAGCCCCCATGTGCCTCCTAAGCAATGAATGCAGCTTGGAGAGATTGCCCTTTAGCTTAATGACAGAGGAGATACTTTTGGCTTGTTTCAAACTCATCAATAAATTGCCATCTTCCTTTAAATAGATGATTAAAGAAAAGCTTGTCTGCATCTTTTATATGATTTACAATATATTACAGGGCCACAGTTTCCTGCTTATGGTGACTTTCTAATTTAAGGGAAGCTGGATGAAAAATGCAGTTTGGTTAATGGAAATTTACTTTTGTAATAATATAATAATCGCTAAAGTTGATGATCTCTTGTTATTTGCCTGACATGTGCTGAGCTTTTTCTGAATTAGCCCATCTAATCTTCACAGCCCTGTGAGGTAGGCAGTGTTATGGCCTCTGCTTCACAAAAGAGGAAATGAAAGCACAGAGAGATGAATGAACTCATCCAAGGTCATGTAACTAGAAGGGATGGCACCAGGATTCAAACTCCAGCAGGCCTAACCTCAAAGCCCTCCTAAATTGCCCCATAAAGCAGAAGATAAGATAGTACAGCAAGAAACTCTCAGGCTTTGGAACCCAGCTGCTAGGTGTAATCTGGGCCCACTCCTTACCAGGAGTGTGTGACCTTGAGCAGGCTGCTTGGCCACCCTCCCGACCCCTCACCCAAAAGTCATCAGTAAAATGCAGTTGTGTGGATGGAATCATGTCATCTGTTTAATTCTTGGCACATTGTAAGAGCTCAATAAAGTGTCATTACTAATTATGGCCAACGTTTCAGGAACCTGTCTATTCTTTAAATGAAGAGAATAATACACTGCAAATTCCTTATGGTTATAAAGCACTGTAATCTCTCCCATCATGGTCAAGTGAGACACGAACCTGGAATTGATGGCAGGACTCATATTACCCTCAGGGACTTGGAATGCTGGTCCCACCCCACCACTAACTACCCCTGTAACCTTGAGACTGGCCCGTCCTCTTTGATCCAACATATAGAAGCATTCTCTGCCCAGACAGCACCATTCCTCTGCCGGGACCTCACTGTTTCTTTTGGAATTCAATCCAAGTCTAACCTGTAGCCTTATTTTCCTTTGGGGCCACACCTGCCTAGCTGCTCCCTTTGCTTCAGAGACAAAAGAGTTGCCAGGCTGAGGCACAAGAATCACTTGAACCCGGGAGGTGGAGGTTGCAGTGAGCATTTCAGCCTGGGTGAATTATAAACAAATAAATGGTTGTATAAATAAATAAATAAATGATTGTATAAATAGTCATGACTTCCAGCATGTTGGATGGAAGAGCTTTGACACGCTTGGCACAATATTGTCTCTGGACCTTTGCCGTGGGAATTTGCAAGCTGCCCTTAGTGAGGCCTCTAGACAATATCCAGGCCCAAAAGCACCTATTGGGTTTGCCGAGAAGGAAGGAACTGCCTGGTTCTTATGCCCTAGGCAGACACTGAGATTCTAGGTTAAAGGGATGTCAAAGTGGCATCCAGGCTAGTTTTGGGCCTCAGGAGGAGCTTAAGGTCCTAGTTGTTGCCCCAAGCACACACCCCAACCCAGAAATCAGAGGATTCACCAGGGATGTTCCTGTGTGCCTGGCACCACCTTCCCACCCCTGCATGCAGGCTTGTTAGAGATTGAAGGTGGAACGCCCCATATAGTCATCTCTCCCAGGCTGCAGGAGCACAGATGCACCTGGGAATTTCACATAGGCCTCCTTATTCTTTCTGAATTCGGCGGGGAGGGTAGCCAAGTTCTCATTCTATCTGCACCACCAACTTTTCTGGGTAACTTTGGCCAAGTCCCTGTCTTTGTACCCATTTCTTCCTTGTAAAATGAAGGACTGGGCTGATACCGTCCATCATATGTTTGGCTGTGATGCTCTTATGCAGGAAGAAGATTGGGCCAAGGGTGGGGAAGCCAAGGCTAGCAGCTTCTATTCAGTCCCAAGAGGTTTCTCTCCCTGATATGTGTCACATCACTGCCTCTCCTGTGCTGACGACAGGTCAAAAGGCTCTCATTTCAAGGAGGTTAAAGGCCCCCATTCCTAGACCGGGGCTGCAGCTCTCCACTCTCTCCTTGGTGGGGACTGGTGAGTGAGAGTCTCCCTCCCTTCCTTTTTCCAGCCCCACGCCCCTGACACACCTCTGTGATATCCACCTCCAGACCCTGGGAAATGTAGGGTGAGGTGGGGAATAGAGCTTTGGGAGCTGCTCCTGCTGGTCACGCCAGCAGCTCTTCTGAAACCTGCTTCCCGCTGCTGTCTGGAACTGTGATCCAGGTGGCTGATAGTTGCTCTGGGCCTCACCTTCTTGGCAGCCCTGGGTCTCAGTAACTGGGAGATGGGCTGGGTGAGCTGGAGCCTTCAACTAACTTCCCACTTTCCTTTTAAGGTGGCAGGTGGGGAGAGGAGGAAGTGGGCACATCTCTCTCCAAGGACCCCATCTCTTCTGCAATACATGTAGGTTCCGAAGTGGGAATGCCTGGGTTCAAATCTCCATTCCACTATTTTCATTAGTGTATTCTTGGACAAGATTCTCTTTCTAAGTCTCACTTTCTCCATTTGCAAAATGAACATAGTAAGAGTATCTTCCTTATGATGTTGGTATTTAGATTTCACAAGACCTTCCATATTATAGACAGCACAGTGCATGGTCCATGGAAATCACCTGGTGAAGTTCACTATTATGATAATGATCGTTACTCCTATCTGTGTCCTTAGACTGAATGGAATTCAAGAGGCCGTTTCATTTGTCCTGTTTCCTCCAGGCCAGTGGTCTCCAAACTTGCTGCACATTAAAACCACCTTTTAAAAATTCTGAAGTCCAGCTCATAGCCCCAGACCAATTAAACTCTACTCCTTAGGTGTGGGCCCAGGCACCAGCGATTTTGAAGCTTTCTAGGTGATTCCAATGTGAGCCAGTTTAGAAACCGCTGCTCTCTGCAGTCTAACCAGCTGAGGAGTTTCTTTTAGGGGTAGTGATTCATCCTAGGAATATTATTTACCCACTAATATTGATCTGAGTTGAAACATTTCCTTTGAGACAAGCAAAATCTCTCGTGCTTCACTTTAAGTCATTTTTTTTTTCTTCTGAGGAAGTAGAGAATAACTATCACCCTCCACCAAAAGCTCAGTTAGTGGGTGTGTCCCTCCTCCCCTCCCAAGCCCTTCAAGGGAAGACAGCAGCCCAGCAGGGGCCATCAGCTGACGGGAGGTAGACGACGATGTTGGCATTGGATGCTGAAAGCTGATCATAGACAGAGATCAAAGAAGCTTCCTAAACTCTGCTGTCTGGGACTTCCTTTTTTATGTTATCACAGTGGAATATTTTCACATTCAGCATGAGAGTATATAGAAACCTGGGTGAGTGCTGAACAAATTCCACTCAAAGACATTGCTGGAGCCCTCTGTGACCCAAGCCAAACTCAGGCCTCAGGGTTTCCCAGTTGCTCCCTCGAGGCAAGGGGGCCTCTTCATGGCTCCCCCATCCCACCGCCTCACGTGCCCATTCCTTCCTCTAGGCCTTGGCACGAGCAGTTTCTCTGGTCCTTCCCAGTCCCAGTCCCTACCACAGAGCACCCTCCCACTGGCCTACAGTACATCCTTTGAGGTTAGCTTGAGCTTGCCTTTGCTTCTGTGAAGCCTTTTCCAGCTGCCTCTCTTTCCAAAAACTCTCATCGCATTCATAGGTCTCAATGCTGTAGCCATAACCACACAATAACACCTCTCGTAAGAGTAAGCCTTTTAAAATATTTGTTGTCTTCAAGTGCTCTATTTAAGGGTGAATAATTCATCTATTTAAGATGAATAGGGTTCAGGGAACTCAGTGATTAGTTCAATCATAAAACTGGTACATGGGGGGAGCTGGGCTTTAACTCCAGGGGCACTTAATTGTGGGGCCCAAGCTCTTGGTTCTCCAAGCTGTCCATGTGTCTTTACTTTAGCTCAGTCATGAAGGCCTTTGTTATTGGCACAGTCTGCCCAGCAGTTGTGGGAGGAAAGGGGCTCCTGGTCCATGAAGTTTTGTCCCAACAGCAAGGAGCTTCCTATCTGTTTAGGTGGCAGTAGAGATGGATGCAAAGGGGTTAATTATGTGCATTCTTCATGAGGGGGAGGTGGAGTTGAAAGTGAGTGGTGCAGCCGGAGAGAGAGGTGGGTTCACAGGGAGGGGTTGGGGAACAGAACCCCACTTGTGTGACTCCTTGGGGCTTACAAAGTGCCCTTCCATATTTGATCATAGCCATTCATTACTATCAGTCTACAAAGCTGTTATTTTATATATATATATATATATATATATAGAGAGAGAGAGAGAGAGAGAGAGAGAGAGAGAGAGAGAGAGAGATTTTGAGACAGAGTCTCCCTCTGTTGCCCAGGCTGGAGCACAGTGGCACCATCTTGGCTCACTGCAACCTCTACCTCCCAGATTCAAGCGATTCTCCTGCCTCAGCCTCCCAAGTAGCTGGGATTATAAATTTTTGTGTTTTTAGTAGAGACGAGGTTTCACTATGTTGGCCAGGTTGGTCTCAAAACTCCTGACCTCAGGTGAGCCACCCACCTCTGCCTCCAAAAGTGCTGGGATTACAGGTGCGAGCCACTGTGCCCACCTGGCTACTATTTTCTTTATTTTAGAGGTCAGGAAACTGAGGTTCAAGGAGTCAAGTGTCCCAGCCATGAGGCTAGGAGGGGGCGGAGCCAGGAGTCAGAGCTGGGTTTCAAGATGCACAACTCAAGGATCTGTTTGCCTTACCACTGCTGTTTCCTGTCTGGTACTTACTGTCCCTTCTCCTATCAGCCCCCATTTTCTCAGCCAGACCCCTGCTTCTTCCCCCTGCTCTGTTCTCTCTGCCTCTCCTCTGATACCTGACTCAGAATCCTGGTCTTCAGGCAGCTTTCTCACACGAACCCACCCCTTTCCCTAGCTTCACCTCTCTTTCCTTCCTCTGCTTCTACTGGTTCTCTCCTTGTCACTCTGTGCTGGAGGCTAGGCCCTGGCTTCCCTCTCTTACCTTAGGGTTAGGAGTACGGCTATGTGGACCATAGGTGCCTAGAACTAGGGTGCCCAACTGTTCTGATTTGCCCAGGTATATCTTCGTTTAAGTACTGAAAATCCCAGGCAAAGCAGGGCAGCTGTCATCCCACCCGGATCTGTGAGCAGCTATTTCTGCTTGTTTAGTGATTCCAGTGCTCTGCTTTTTTATCCCCACATGACTTATAGCTTTGAATCCTTGAGAAATAGACACTGTGGTTCCTTAAGTGTCTGAGGCTCTAGAGTAGGCAGCTTGCCTAAGATGACACAGCCAGCAAGCAGCAGGGCTTCTGCCTATAAATTTCAGGCTCATTGTCTCCTCTATCCCACAGTGTCTCCTGGATGACCCACTGAACAGATACCATGCACGGAATGCAGAGGTTCATGAGAAGAGGGCGTGGAAGCTTGGAATTGCCCTTGGAGCCTTTCCCTGTCCCAGGATGACTTTTCACTGTGGCGCCCCCACACTGCTCTTGTTTCTACCACCTGTTCTTCCCCACCTCTATTGGGATTTCTGCCACAACTTTCTTTTTCTTTTCTTTTCTTTTCTTTTTTTTTTTGAGGTGGAGTTTCACTCTTGTTGCCCAGGCTAGAGTGCAATGGTGCGATCTCGGCTCACTGCAACCTCTGCCTCTTGGGTTCAAGTGATTCTCCTGCCTCAGCCTCCCGAGTAGCTGGGATTACAGACATATGCCACCACGCCTGGCTAATTTTTTGTATTTTTAGTAGAGACGGCATTATCCGTGCTGGCCAGGCTGGTCTCGAACTGCTAACCTCAGGTGATCCAACTGCCTTGGCCTCCAAAAGTGCTGGGATTAAAGGCGTGAGCCAAAAATATTTATTGCAATGAACATAAAGAAAAAGGACATTTAAAACACCAGGAAAATTCAGCAGGGCACAGTAGCTCATGCCTGTAATCCCAGCACTTTGGGAGGCTGAGGCGGGTGGATCACCTGAGGTCAGGAGTTCTAGACCAGCCTGGCCAATATGGTGAAACCCTGTCTTTATTAAAAATACAAAAAATTAGCCAGGCATGGTGGTAGGCACCTGTAATCCCAGTTACTCAGGAGGCTGAGACAGGAGAATCACTTGAACCCAGGAGGCAGAGGTTGCAGGGAGCCAAGATTGTGCCACTGCACTCCAGCCTGGGCAACAGTGCAAGACTCTGTCTCAAAAAATAAATAAACAAACAAAAAAACCTAGGAAAACTCCTCCCACAGTCTCTAAATAAATCAACTCACTTTCTAGTTACTTACAAAGTCTGTCTTATCTGCATTTTTTTTTTTTTTTTGAGAGAGGGTCTCATTGTCTTGCCCAGGCTGGAGTGCAGTGGCACGATAAGGGCTCACTGCAGCCTTGACCTCCCAGGCTCAAGTGATCCTCCTACCTCAGCCTCCCTGACCCCTGGGAGCTGGGACTACAGGAGTGTGCTACCACACCTGGTTAATTTTTTGTATTTTTAGTAGAGATGGGGTTTCGCCATATTGGCCAGGCTGGTTTTGAACTCCTGGGCTCAAGTGATCTGCTCGCCTTGGCCTCCCACAGTGCTGGGATTATAGGAGTGAGCTATTGCGCCCGGCCTTCTGCATTCTTAATTCTTATGAGTTCACAGCACAGACTCCATCATGTAGTCTGCCCTTTCCCTTTAATATGGTACATAGTATCACAAGTGGTTTCCAGTTCTGCTGCAGAGCTCCAACAAGATGATTTAAAATAATTGTATCCATTTGGGCAAGCCATCACTTAGCCATTTTTCTAAGGCTGGAGATTTTTTCCCCAAGTTAAAAAAATTATTATTACGTTTTGGATGAAAGCCACAGCTATTTGAGTCCAGAGGGAAAACACACATTTTTTTGTTGGCGGACACTGATGCTCACTGAATGAGCTTCTCCTCAAGATGCTGTCTGGGACATGCTTCTCAGAGGGTGAGCACAGATCAGTGCTGGTCTACGGCACTTTGTTATTGCCTTGTGGTAAGCACAGAATTTGAGAGTAACCATTTAGAAAATTATTATTATTGTTGCTATTTTTAGCAGTTAAACAATGTTTTGTTTGCTGAATCTAAAAATCAAAAAAATTTGGGCTTGCATTTTGTATATCTTTTTAAAAAAATTATCTTTAGGAGGTAATTCCTTTAATTCTATTTTACAAAAGTATTGTCTATAAAGAACTGGAAATGATAAAACAGAAAGAGAGATAGTTAGGGATGGTTTGTCTTCTGGTCTAGAAGACAATACTAGGTACTGGTAGATGCTCAACAAATCTATAACCACAGACTTTTGGTGCTGAAGTACCTTGTGTGGTTTTGTGTTTGAGAAGTCTGAGGCTTATCAAGCAACACACAATGTGAATGACCTTGGGCAGAATCTGTGGGCCTCCACTTGTACTCAGTGACCACAATATTGCACTTCCATGTGATAAAATTTTGGGTGCTCATGGTGATGATAACTGCAGGGAGCAGAAGCAGTGTGTCGGGAGATTGGAACAAAAGTTTTGCCCCACCAGGACAATGCTATGACAGAAAGTGTTTCCACCTCTGTCCCAGCTGTGGTCCTGAGGTCTCTAGACACCATCTAACTTTGCCCCAGATCTCCCAGGCACATCCCAGAAACAAACAACTCAATGGTGGAGTTTCTTAGGAAGAGATGAACTGATGATTTGGGGGGAATCTGTATAGAAGTTTCCAGCAATGAGATCCTGAGAGATTCTTGCACTCTGATCTCTAAATGGCAAGAGATGAATGATAAATGATCGAGTTGGGGAAGTTTGTCTGCAATCTGATTTCTGCAACTCATAGGTGTGAGGTTTTAAACAGATGTTGCTGGCAGGCAAACTAAACATTAATACTCCCCTTTCAGGATTGTAAAGGTGCCCAGCCCAGTAATGTGTGTGTGTGTGTATATATAGAGACGGAGCCAGATCCTTTCCAAAGGAGTCAGAACTCCTTTCCTCTCTGGTCTCTGCCTCCTTCCTGCCAGGCTCTTTCTCTTGCCTGCTTCTCTGGATGCTCCAGCAACTATGAGCCGCCAATTTAGTTCTCAGTCCGCGTTTAGTTCAATGAGCAGGCGGGTTTATAGTACCAGCTCTTCTGCAGGCTCTGGTGGTGGGAGTCGGGCAGTGGGTTCTGTGTGTTATGCTCGAGGGAGGTGTGGTGGTGGTGGATATGGGATCCATGGAAGGGGGTTTGGCTCTAAGAGCCTCTACAATCTGGGTGGCAGTAGAAGCATCTCCATTAGTCTAATGGGGAGGAGCACCAGTGGTTTCTGCCAGGGTGGGGGAGTAGGGGGATTTGGCGGGGGCAGAGGCTTTGGGGTTGGCAGCATTGGGGCTGGTGGCTTTGGAGGTGGTGGCTTTGGAGGGGGTGGTTTTGGGGGTGCTGGATTTGGGACTAGCAATTTTGGGCTTGGGGGCTTTGGGCCTTCTTGTCCTCCTGGGGGCATCCAAGAGGTGACCATTAACCAGAGCCTCCTAGAGCCACTTCACCTGGAGGTGGACCCTGAAATTCAGAGGATCAAGACCCAGGAACGGGAGCAGATTATGGTTCTCAACAACAAGTTTGCCTCCTTCATTGACAAGGTGAGCACCTCAGGGGCAGGGAGGGTCATTGGTCACTGACCAAATGACTGAGAGAGATTACACTCTACCACCTCTCACCACATCGTGCTGTTTCAGCTTGACCTGGGACCTTAGGAAATCATTTACCCATTTGGGCTTCAATTTGTCTTCTTGCGGGGATTTAATTCTATCTTTTCCTTTTGGCAGGAAAGGAGATAAGCAGTGTGAATATACTCAACAGATACATGGTGTAGTACCCTCATTCTCATTCACAATTATTCACTTTCCATCCACCCATCCACCCATGCACCCATCCATCCATCCCCATCCACACAATCCATTTATACACACACACACACACACACACATCCATCCATTCATTCATTCATCAATCCACCCAACTATCCACCCATCTGTCCATCCATCCATCCACCCACCCATCCACACAATCCATTTATACACACACACACACACACACACACACACACACGTTCATCCGTTCATTCACTCATCCATCAATCCATTCAACTATCCACTCACGCACCCATCCACCCATCTAGCCCACAAATATTTTCTAAGAATCTATGATAGGCCAGACATCGTGCCAGGTGCTACAGGTGACTAGAACACAGGTCCTGCCGTCAAGGAGCCCACGTCTAAAGGGGAGAGAATTACGACAGTGCATGTGAAGTATGTCAATAGGGGTAGTACTCTCTGGGCCATGGTAGCTCAAAGGAGGGTGTCATGAGCTCTGCTTGCTGAGTCTGGAAGGTGGATGAAAAGTTAAATGGGTTCTAATTTTAGTATATGTGCTGCCGAAGTGAGCACGAGTTAAATGGGTTCTTTGGGCAGAGGGGATTTTCAGGCGGGATTTTCAGGCACAAGGACCAGGAGGCACGAAAGTGTGACGCCTTTAGGGAATTTCAAACGGTGATAATTCCTGGAGAAAATGGGATACCAGGGAGTGGAGGAGAGAAGTGGAGATGAAGCCACAGAGCCAGGGCAGGAGAAGCAGGCAGGGCATGGTGAATGCCCTGGTGGTGGGTATCTCTTGGGGCTAAAGTCAGTAGCATACAATGTAGGGTTCTGTCTGAGTTTCCCCTTTTGGCTCATCAAGGGCCAAGGATGGGCCAGATGGAGACACAGAAGCCCCTGTCCCTAGTTCCCTGTTGAAACTTCAGATTAGGTCCAAAGCAGCAGCAGAGGCTGGAGAACTCGCCATGGTGAAGACCTCCCTCCAGCATCTCCTTTTGTCTGGAGGTCGAGGCACAGCGGCCACTAGCACCTCCCCAGGAAGAACTTTGCCTTCAGGGGTGCAGTGGGAAGCTCCACAGAGCACCAAGGCCGCTTGCACACTCAGTGACTTTCCCTCAGTCCCCACAGGAGTTTAGTGCTGAGGCCAGAGCTTGACCTGTGGCCTGACTGCAGGGTAGCTGTGGCCAGAGGCCATGCTGGGTGGCAGGGCAGGCCTCTGATATCTGAGCAGTTGCTGGGGATGGGACAGTGTGTGAGTGGGCGGAGGAGGGTGAGAGTGCTGAGGCCCAGAGGCTGCTGAAGAGGAGCGCAACACAGCAGCGTGCTCCCATGGCTTCTCATCACGCTGCGTGGGAAATTTGGCTGAGTATCACCACGCTTTAGGCACAGGCAGGGGTTAGAGGGTTTCACTGGAGCAAGGAGTCAGTACTCGGAGATCATGGCTGGGCCAAGAGAGGAGCAGGGAGGAGAAAGGGCTGGGAAATGACCACAGGCTGCTGGCAACTGACCTCCTGAGGCTCATCTGATTATGGCCCCTGTCATGAACAGGGTCTGTCCAGTTGCATGGCATAGGGCAGTGGGCAGAGGCTAAGGTGCAAGAGACCTGGGCCTCCTGTCCTTTGAAGGGCATGGCCTATGATGACTATGAGGAGAGGCTTCTCAGCCAGGTGGGCTCTGGCCTGGCTGGAAGGGAGAAGGCTTCTATGACAGGTGACTTCTGACTCTGCTTTCCAAACTGGTCTTCCTGCTTTCACCCTTGACCCTGTATGCCTATTCTTGACACCACAGCAGAGCCACCCTTTAAAAGCATGCCACACCACTCCTCCATTTGAATCCTCCAATGGCTTCTTGTCTCAACTGAAAGAAAAGCCCAAGTCCTAAAAGGCACTATGTTATCTGCTCTTCAACCTGCAGCTGCTGCTAAGCCCACACTTGCATTTGTGGAATCAGGCCACGTTGCCCTCACTGGGTGGAACAGCTTTCAGGATACAATGGCTAGTAAGCAGAGTGAGGCCTGGAAAACAGCCCGCAGGCTTCCAACTCATTGTTGTCTGCAGCGTCCTGTGCCCCTCTGCCTCTTCTCCTGCTCTCCTCTTGCTCACCAGCATGGAAGGCTCAGTTCTGTCTCAAGGTCTTTGCACCTGCCATTCCCTCTGCTTGGAACTCTTACCCCCAAAGAGAGGCCCACCTTCCTCCCTCACCTTCTGTGGGTCTTTTCTCAGATGCCACAGTTTCAGTGGGGCCTTCCCTGACCACCACTTCAGTGTTCCTGTGCCCCGGCCCTGTGTGACTCCATAGTCCCTGCAGCCATCTGAGGCACTGTATTTTTTACATGATTATTTCTTTATAGTAATCTCTCTAAATAGAATGCAAACTCCTAGAAAGCAGGGATTTTGCCTGTTTTGTTTATTACCAAATCCCTAGCACCCAGAATAGTGCCTGACATATGAGAATTGCTCAATAAATAGAAACTGGATGACAAATTGGGTCAGCCCCTCAGGGGTCAGTACTGGATGCTCAGAGAGTGGAAATGGAGCCAAAGGCTTTCTAGAACCAATGACAAGGGGACAGGGCCTCAGAAAGGAAAGGAGGGGTTCAGCTCTTCCCCCTGGGACACTGGCCTGGCCTTGATCAGCTGACCCTTAGACCTCTATGCTAAGAGTGGTGAGTGGCCTGGATAGCCCACACCAGCGGGCAATTCTAAAACCTTTTGCACTTCATGAGTGCATGACACTTTTTGTCTTCTCCGTGTTGGGCATTGTGTGTCCATGGGTCCACTGTGTCCCCTGGAGAACAAAGTAGACATAGGCCTGTCCTCATGGGGCCCAGTGAAGCCTAGGAGAGAGATGCTCACACACTGCCACATGACTGCAAGTCTCAACAGATCTAGACAGGCAAGGAACAAGGGGCTGCAAAGGGGACATACTGGTGGGATGCCACCTCAGCTGAGATCTAAAGGATGAGCAGGAGTTTGCTGGGCAAAGAGTTGAGGAGACCTGGGCTGCTGAGGGCACTGGGAGTCCCTGTGCAGGGGAGGAGCACTGAAGCAGAGGGTGGGTGAGAAGGTTGCTCAGCAGCATGCCTCATTCCATCGGTGCTAGCTGAGCTGCCCTTGAGTTTTGCTGGTGGGACACAGACCAGGAGTGTTTTGGGGAACCTGGGGAAAAACACAGTGGCTTTTACTGATTGTTCTAGTGGTTAAGGCACTCCCTGCAGCCAGACTCTGCCTTTGCAGTTTGGGTGGCCTGATGAGAACCACAGTGTCTTCTATGAGCTCCTGGATATTGCGGGTGGGTACCTGGGCTAAAGCCAGAGCACCCAGAGTTGTGTCACTGCTCCCTCATTGTTTTATGTGGAGACTGTCCATGGGACCACAGGATTCTTTCTTTTGGTCCCCACAATGCCACTGCCACTGAGTGCAGTGAATGAGTGCTGAATTGATTTCTTCACTCCCTGGGAGTGCCACCACAGAGTAAAAATAGAGAGTGGCAGGAATTTCTCATGGTGTTGTGAGCTGTGCTGACAAGCCTGGGAGAGCTGCTTGCCTAATCTCTTGCTTTGATAAGGTGAGCAAAAATGAGCCATGGGAGGTGGTGTTGTCTGCAAACATTTTCCAGCCTAGAGTCAGAATCCAAAGGGAGCTAACCAGGGTTGGTCCCTGAGACGGGCAGAGTGTCAAGGGCCGTGGGATTTGGAGGACCCTCACTAGTGTCACGTGGTAGGGGAGTGTCTTCAGGGTTCTGTTCTGCCCACACAAAGCAGTGGGTTTGCCCCTTTACGTGGTGCCCGGAGGAGGAAGCTGGATTCTGGAGGGTGTGTGTTTTTGTGCGTCTGCGCCTGCATGTGGCCGAGAAAAGTCTGGAGGCAGCACCACTGCTTCGATCAGGGCACTGGAGCGGAGGCTCCACAGTGTGTAGCTGGCTGAGGAAAGGTGGAGGCTGGTCATTACCATGGCAAGGACAAGCCACACACTTTGCACAGCCAGCCGCCTCCCTGGGACCCATATCTTACCTCCATATCCACAGTTTTGGGAGAAGAGGTGGTGAAAATATTGGGTGATGTCCACTCTCCATTTCCCAGGAAATAGCAAGTGGGTAGTTCTCAAACACCTGACAACCCAAAGTCCTCACTTTGGGGCACTTGAATGCATCAGACTTTTAAAAAATGAGAACATTTGCCTTAAAAATTCTGTCTGCATTATAAAAGCGTTTAAATGAGTTACTTTCCTGAAAAACATCCCGGCAGACAGCAGAGGTGGTGGTGGCTACAGGGCAGGGGCACCCAAGCAAGTTTGCTCAGGAATTAGTTTAATGTTCTAAGCCAAACTGATCCTTCTCTCTTTTTCTTTCTTCCTCTCCTCTATCACATAATGCATTTTGACCACAAAGAGAAAGGAGCCTTGGGGTCATCAGTGTCTCAGATGCTCCGAAACACCATTTCCTTACGTTGGCATGGATAAATTGAGTGTGGAGTGTGAGTGCTCTATGATGTAAATGAAGGAAGTGATTTACCTTCAAAACCAGAGTGAGCTTAGTGTCAATTTTAGGCAAGTTGACCTTACAGCCATTGGCAGTCAGAAACCACATTGCCCTCTGTGTGTCTGAATCCCAGAGAAAAGGAAGCTCTCCGACCCTTGGAGGAGCCATCCTGATTCTCTGAGGTCTGGATGTGTTGAGGGGGTATGGATGCTCCTACTTATGGGGGAGCTGCTCTGATCCGTGGACTGGGGTCTCTTGCTCTTAGGTGCGATTCCTGGAGCAGCAGAACCAGGTGCTACAAACAAAATGGGAGTTGCTGCAGCAGGTGAACACCTCAAGTGGAACCAACAACCTGGAGCCCCTCTTGGAGAACTATATCGGTGGCCTGCGGAGGCAGGTGGATTTGCTCAATGCAGAGCAGATGCGCCAGAACACGGAGGTCAGGAGCATGCAGGATGTCGTGGAGGACTACAAGAGCAAGTGAGACTCCAGGCAGGGCAAAACAGGGGAGAAGCATGGCCGGAAACTGGT
Organism: Pongo pygmaeus; assembly: GCF_028885625.2. NCBI lineage: Eukaryota > Metazoa > Chordata > Mammalia > Primates > Hominidae > Pongo > Pongo pygmaeus. The sequence goes on along the minus strand of NC_072383.2, from coordinate 50,334,044 downwards.
CACAGGGGCAAGACATTCTGCTTCAGTGTTTATGTGTAAGAGTGGGGGGTGGCGCATGCAGGCTCTGCACTGCACAACTGCAGGAGGCGCTGTTTTGTATGTGGCAACCCAGATAGACTGACATTGGCAGCCAGCTGTCAATTGCATTGGGTGGGGAGGGGCAGGATAGCTTCATGGATGTTGAAACCAAGTAAGCCTGATTTCCAGTGTGGGCTCTGCCATTTACTAGCTGCCTACAAATTCATCTTTTAAAGTCTCTAGTGTTCACATTAGTAATGTGGGAATAGCAAGAACCTCCCTTGTTGGATTGTTGTGGGTAGATCTGTGGTTCTCAGACTTGAGCATGCATCTGTTTGCTGGAATCAGATTGCCGGGTTCTGTCCCCTGAGTTTTTGATTCAGCAGATATGGGATGCGGCGAGAGTGTTTGTACTTCTAACATGTTTCCAGGTGATGCTGATGCTTGTGGATTAGGGACCACACTTTGAGAACTGCCGGTTTGAATGAAATGATGCTTAGTAAGTTCTTAGTATTGTGGTTGTACACCCCTAGCAGTCAATAAACCCTTGCTATTATGACTATAAACAGTAGGGGTGACAGGAGTTGTCGAATTCCAGATCAGCTGCTCCTGAGCTGTGCAGGCAGCCGAGCCTCTCCCTCCCTCTTCTTCCCCATGTGGGGTGCAGGGTGCTTCTCTCCCATCACCTTGGCATGCTTACTGTGTCATGCCAGTAGAGATCCAAGTGTGTGTGAATCAACGAGGGAAAAATGAAATCCACACTGGAGGTGCTGGTGGGGGGTGGGGTACAGAATTGTAGGTTAAATTTTTTCTCTTCAAAAATATTTAGTAAAAGTGGTTTTCATTTCATGTTCTCAATTTTAAGGAATGAATGAGTTTGACACATTTACAAAGGTAAAACATCAAAATAAAAATAGACATTCCAGGGACCTTCTCTGTGGCTCTGGGTTTTCCATGTTGGCCTGGGGTCCCCTCTGTTGGCCCACAGACCCAGGAGTTCGCTCTGCCCTCATCCATGAGAGTGCCAGCCTCTGGGAATGGACAGCCAGCACCTTAAGCAGGGTTCTCTGAGCCCAGGAAAGCAAATGTTGGGGGAATTCCAAGCTTTCTGCTGTAAGGAGGGACCTCAGGGAGCCAAGGTCAGCCTGCAGCCTTTCTGTGCTCCTTTGCCTCACCTGACAGGTATGAGGACGAAATCAACAAGAGGACCGGCAGCGAGAATGACTTTGTTGTCCTGAAGAAGGTGAGGGAAGGGGGAGTCCCGAGGGTGGCTGTGGATCCAGGAGGCTGAGAGGTGTGAGGAATCCCTATGGGATGCTCTGTGACAATGGCAGGGTGGCCTTTATGGCCGGCTTGCTGTGTGTGTTGCCTGAATGCGGGGCCCTTACATTGGAACTGATACTGATAATGACTCTTTAGGAAGCCTTGAGTTCGTATCTCTCTGGGGTCCTGAAAGTGAAATGAAGTGAAACGACAGCTTTTGAGTGTCAGTTACTTGTAGCCTTGGGACCTGGGGAAGGACCTGGGGTGTTGGGTGTGACTGACTGAGATGTGGAGGTTGGTGTCACATCTCCTTCTGGCCAGGAAAGCCAGGACTTATGGGTCCCTTGTTCGAGTGAGGTGATGAATTTTTTAAGTAAGGAAATAAACCCAGAGTGGCTCTGCCACTTGCCTGAGCCACCCAGTGAGCTGGTGGCAGGCAATGCCTGGGCAATAAAGTCATACTGTTTCTGCCTGCTATTCAGGATGTGGACGCTGCTTATGTGAGCAAAGTGGACCTGGAGTCCAGGGTGGACACTCTGACTGGGGAGGTCAATTTCTTGAAATATTTGTTTTTGACGGTGAGTTAAGCCTTTATGAGAACTCCCCTTTCTTTTCTCACATCTCACAAGGAGTATGGGCTGTAAGAGGGGAGGCCTGAAACCCAACACTACCCACTAGGGACTCATCTCCCCAGGTACCTCAACTCTGTGGGCCTGGAGTCAGCCATCCTCTCCACCCCAATCCTCAGAATCCCCAGGTCGGGGTAATGAAGATGGAAGGCTGGGAAAATCCTGAGTTAGGTGGAGGCAAACATGTCCCTGGTTCATGGCTTCCAATCTGTCTGGGAAATCACCCAGACATATAAGGGGCAAGACCGACCAGAAATCTTCATTAATTCTGGGGAGTTGATGGAGCTGTTAGGAAACTCTGTGGGAGGTGACAGTGTGAGTCTCAAAGGGAGTGAAAACTGACCTTAGTGGTGGGGGATCAAACACTCCGCCACCGGCCCTCTTTTGCCTGTGTCTAACTTGGGGGTACGTGCTCTGGGCCAGATGCTGTGTTAGAAGTTTATGTTATGGGTATCTCCATTCTACAGATGGGAAAACTGAGGCACTGAGGGGTTAAATTACTTGCTTCATTACCTAGCTAGTCAATGGTAGAGCCAAGACTCAAAATTGAGTCCAAGTGGCTCCTTAACTAGAGTCCATTCTACTGCCTCAGAGAACTCATGTGGTTTCAAGGAACAGGCATGCCTGCCAAGGAGCCCAGCTCATTATGGTGGCCAAGTCAGAGCAAGGCAGAGTGGCAGCTGCAGGAGAAGTGTGATGGGGAGATGGTATCTGAACGCTCCAGGTTTAGGCTCCTTTCTTCTCCCTGGAGGCAGTTAAGACTCTCCCTATTATCTCTCATTGCACACAACAATTCCAAGAGCTTTTCCCAAGACTACCTGGCCCAGGCTTCTGGCTTCCCCTGAGAGCCTTGAGGGAGCAGCAGAGGAAAACTGAGGCCCCCAGAGGAGAATGGAAGGAGTCAGCCTGTGCGCCATGCCTCGCAGGAGCTGTCTCAGATGCAGACTCACATTAGTGACACCAACGTCATCCTGTCCATGGACAATAACCGCTCCCTGGACCTGGACAGCATCATCGATGCAGTGCGGACCCAGTACGAACTGACTGCACAGAGGAGCAAGGACGAGGCCGAAGCCCTGTACCAGACCAAGGTGGGCGTGGCCCCCAGATTTGGTGCCCAGAAAAACAGATTCTTCCCAGAATTGTCTTTCTCTTATTGCATTGTCTTTCTCTTATTTCTGAAGTAAAATGTGTTTGTTATACAAATTCTAGAAATTATATTTAAAGATTACCCATCTCTCACTACCGCTATTAATATGTTAATATCTCTTCTACCAGTTCTTTGTTGCTATTAGGCTAGTGCAAAAGTAACTGCGGTTCTTGCCATTAAAAGTAATAACAAGAACCGCAATTACTTTTGCACAAACCCAATAATGTTTATTGAGAACTCATATGTGTTAGGCACTGCACAAAGTGCTTTACATATATATTATTATTTCATTCAGTCCTTACAACAACCAATGAGGTAAGTATTTCATTATCACCATTTTATAATAGATAGTAGCATGTGAGATTACTTAATTTCCCTAATGCCTTGTAGCTAGTAAATGGCAGAGCCAGAGCTTAATTAAACTTGGGGTTGTGTCTACAAACCCATTCCCCTCACCACTAGAATGATTTTTATTCTTTTTTTCATAATGGTATCTATTAAAATATACTTTTTTTACTTTTTTTTTTTTGTGTGTGATGGAAACTCACTCTATCTCCCAGGCTGGAGTGCAGTGGCCTGATATCAGTTCACTACAAACTCCGCCTCTTGGGTCCAAGTGATTCTCCTGCCTCAGCCTCCTGAGTAGCTGGGATTACAGGCGCGTGCCACCACACCAAGCTAATTTTTGTATTTTTAGTAGTGGCAGGGTTTTGCCATGTTAGCCAGGCTGTACTTTCTCTTTTACTTATCGCATATGGATACTTTTCTGTGACACTAAATAATCTGCCGCATTTTTAACAGCCTGGTATTATATTGTAAGACTACACCCTCCCTTATTAGATCAACCTTTTTGTGGCTAAGTTGTTGGGCACATCTTTGGTTACTTGTTTTCCATAAACTGACCTGGATCTTTTTGGATGGTGAAGCCTCTGGTTGAAAGGCCGTGGCTGACAGTCCAGTCACTAAATTCTGAACAACTAGCATTGATGACTGGCTTTGAGGATGATCTGTGGCCAACTCCAATCCTGGCTGACCTCTGTCCCACTGTCCTGCAGACAGTGTTCTGCGGTGGAATGGATTTCCACATCAGACTAGGAGGCAGATGGCCAACAGTGAAAAATAGCAGAGTGCAGATTCCCTTGAGTCGATGCTTCTACCCACTTCAGAGCCCTGTCCTGGGGGTGGAGTTCTGACTGATGGGGCAATACAGAGACAGAAACAGAGATGGAGGGGAAATGAGACTGAACGTGGAGCAGGTGGAGGGCCTCTGAGGACACGAGGTCCTGCCTGACTGCTAGGGAGATCATCCTGGAAAAGGGTGAGAAGCTATAGGGTGGGTGGAAAGAGTGAGGGGATCTCAGTGCGGGTAACGACCAACGTGAAGGCTTAGATGTGTGAAAAGGTGATAGAAAGGGCATCACAAAGCAGGTTTGTCTGGCTGGGATGAGAGTCTGCCCAGAGACTGGTGGGAATGCAGGAGGCTTGGTATAGTGTGAGCGTGTGCATGTATACATGTGTTTGCAGCCCAGGTGAGGGAGGTTTGGTATAGCTGTGAGTGTGTATGTAGGGGTGACCACAGTGCAAGGTGGGTGGGAATCTCCCAGGGGAGAGCAGCCCAGACCTACTCCCTCCTGGAGGGGCTTGTGGTGGGCAGCACATGCTGACCATGATGCTGCCTTTGGCCCCTAGTACCAGGAGCTCCAGATCACAGCAGGGAGACATGGAGATGACCTGAAGAACAGCAAGATGGAGATTGCAGAGCTCAACCGCACCGTTCAGAGGCTGCAGGCAGAGATCAGCAATGTGAAGAAGCAGGTGGGATGGGTGCTCAGGGAGGGGTGACCAAGCCCTGCACCTCCCACAATGCCCTGCCAGATCGAACTCTGGAAACTCAATCATTAAATGGTCTCCAACTGTCTCTGGAGCAGATTGAACAGATGCAGTCACTCATTTCGGATGCTGAGGAGAGAGGCGAGCAGGCCCTCCAGGATGCGCGGCAGAAGCTGCAGGACCTGGAGGAGGCCCTGCAGCAGTCCAAGGAGGAGCTGGCCCGGCTGCTGCGTGACTACCAGGCCATGCTGGGGGTCAAACTGTCCCTGGATGTGGAGATCGCCACCTACCGCCAGCTGCTGGAGGGTGAGGAGAGCAGGTGGGTCTGGCAGCTGTGTTTCTGGGGCTAAGGCTCGAGATGCACCCATGAAGCTGTGGGACTGGCTATTTGGAGAAAAGATAAGCCCCACCTTTTTGGGAAGATTGGTAGCCCAGAGTGAGCAGAAACATTCCAATTAGAGGTAGAGGCTGTGTGAATGGGCAAGGTAGGGAGAAGTCATTGTTATCATTCCTCCACCTCCAAGTAGAATGTCTTTATACACCAACCCAAGTCTCTGCAGCTGGGTATTCACCCCCAATGCTGAAAGGCTTCATGAAAACGCTGAAATTTCTCTCCACCCACTGGCTTCCTGACCTCTGCTCATGCACACACATTTCCCTAAGGCTTGGGGACACCTCTGATCCAGATGTCTGTGGGCCACTGCCTTCTCTCCTCAGGCCCTGTGGGTCTGGCTGACCGTGTGCTTTGGTTTTACAGGATGTCAGGAGAGCTGCAGAGCCATGTGAGCATCTGTAAGTAGCAGAGCCCAGGGCCAGAGAGAGGCTGGCGGTGCTGGGTGGAGGAAGGGCCGGGAGGTGGCCATCAGAGAAAGGACAGTCTGGCATTTTAGCTTCCAGTCCTGTACAATAGACACCAAAGTAAGCAAGCGTAATTGCAAAGCCTGGAAGAGTTCATTTGAAATAAATGGTTATGATTTCAGGTCTGCTTATCTTAATTGTTATGATGCCTTTTTATTAAATGATGCGTAGGAGGAATCAGCAGCGGCTAGAACTCTTTAGGGTACATATTCAATAAACAATGAAATTGTGTTGCTGAGAGGTACCCTGGCATCCCTTTGTAGTATGAAGAATACTTTTCAAGTGGGAACACTTTCAATTTTCAATGTATGGGGTTTGCAAGTCGATGCCACGGGTGATCGAGGATGGAGGAGGCTACAGGTGCAGGGGCGGGTGCGGTGGGGGCCTTGCCCGGTCCCTCTGACCCCGTGTGCGTTGTCCCCTCTCCACAGCCGTGCAGAACAGCCAGGTGAGCATCAGCGGCGGCGCGGGAGGCGGCGGCAGCTATGGCTTAGGAGGCTACGGCAGCGGCAGCGGTGGGGGCTATGGCGGCGGAAAAAGCTACCGCGGAGGCGGGGCACGAGGCGGGAGTGGAGGCGGTTATGGCAGCGGCGGCGGCGGCGGCGTGAGCTACGGAGGGAGCAGCAGAAGCGGCCGCGGATCCTCGCGCGTGCAGATCATCCAGACCTCCACCAACACCTCCCACAGGCGGATCCTGGAGTAGAGGCTTCGTTTCTGCCACACCTCACGCCTGCACCCGCGCCGCCCTCTCCTCAAACTCCTCCCCTCCACGCCCTTCGTGACCCCCCTCTCATTCACTTTTCTTGATGGGTCTCAGCAATTTTGCCAATAAATTCGACTCTAATGGGGGAAGCAGGGTGGATAAGTCCAAACAGCAGATCTCTCTTTGGAGGGCACTGGCTTGCAGTCAGAGTCACAGCTAGGCACATTCTCACTCAGACCCCGCTCTGCTGGCCCTGCTGCTGTTCCTGCTCCCACCTTTTTGGAAGATCGGTAGCCCAGGGTGAGCAGAAACATTCCAGTTAGAGGCAGAGGCTGTGCGAGTTGGCAAGGTAGGGAGAAGTCATTGTTAGCATTCCTCTGCCTCCAAGTAGAATGCCCTTATGCCCCAATTCAAGCCACTGCAGCTAAGTATTGATCCCCAATGCTAAAAGACACCAGGCAACTAGTTTAGTAACGGAGGGAAACAGCCTGTAGAGCATCGACAAGGCGCATAATGGAGAGTTGGTATCTCAACCCCAGGCTCCCTTTGCTATACCTGGGCTGCTCTCTGAACAAGAATCCACACCCCCCTGCCCTGCTGGAAGCCACAAAATGATCCCTTTGGGGGAAGTTGCTGATTGCAGGGCAAGCTAGCTTGGTAAGGAAAACTTCTGCACCAGCGGCCTATTCCTGCCTCTTGGTCCATAGCCTCACACACTCATGTTGATGGAGAGTATAGATTTGCTGCCCACATCAGATATCTGTAAGGCATCACTGTCCTGATTCTGAACCTCTGTCTCAGGAAGCATTCTCCCCTGTGTAAACAACTCAAGGTGGAAGTATTTCAGAGGGCATGGGGTCATGAATCCTTACCCAAAGGAGGCCTGTTTTAGCAGTGGATGCAGGAGTTGATGAACAGACAAGCAAGTTCTGCTTCCGTCCTGTTTCCTCCTGACAGCTCCATTCTTTTGAAGCCTGACCCTTCCTAAGCTCTGCTTCATAACCACTCTGAGAATTGTCCCATTGGGTGGGAATGTGAAGCCCAGTTCTGTTCCATCCAGGTGCCTCGGGCCTGAGGAGTCTGTGGATCTGACTTGGTTCTTGGAAGGGTTCCAACCCCAAGTCAGTCAGGAAGCTGCCCGTTTTTTTTGCAAGGCATGTTAATGCCCTTTCCCAGACCTCTCTAGTCCCTCCTGCCTTCTGTTCTCTGTGGCTGTGAGCCCTTTATGAGAATACGACTCTTAATTTTGAGTCTTATGTAAGAGGCTTCAGATGTCCTGGAGAGTGCAGGAAGAGGAAAGTATCAGGCCTTGAGAGAGGGAATGTAGCTTTGCTTCTATGATCTGGAGTCACCTTCACTTGCTAGCTGAGTCCTAACACAACTTCCAAGTCCATGATTCTCTTGGGGCATTGGATGGGCTCAGTGTGGGTCTCTTAGGCTGTGCTTGTGACTTCATCATTTCCTGGTTCAAAGTTGTACTGTCAAGGGGCAGCATTTCTGGTATTTCTATAATAAATTTTTCTGTGATTTCAAACTGCTGTTTGGTCAGGAGATGCATTATTTCTTCTACTCCTTCTCCTTCTTCTCCTTTGCCTTCCTCCTCTTCTCCCTCCTCTTCTTCTCCTTCCTCCTCCTACTCCCTCCTCCTCCTCCTACTCCCTCCTCCTTCTTCTTCTTCCTCTTCCTCTTCCTCCTCCTCCTCTCCTCCTCCTCCTCCCTCCTCCTCCTTCTTGTTCTTCCTCTTCCTCTTCCTCCTCCTCCTCTCCTCCTCCTCCTCCTCCTCTCCTCCTCCTCCTCTTCCTCCTCCTCCTCTTCCTTCTTCTCCTCTTCTTCCTCCTCCTCTTCCTCCTCCTCCTCTCCTCCTCCTCCTCCTCCTCCTCCTCCTTCTTCTTCTTCTTCTTCTTCTTCCTCCCTCCTTCTCCTCCTCTTCCTCCTCCTCTCCTCCTCCTTCTCCTTCTCTTCTCATTCTTCCTTCTTCATCTTCATCTTCTCCTCTTTTTCTTCTCTCTTCTAAATAAAGATGGGGTCTCACCATTTTGCCAAGGCTGGACTTGAACTCCTGGGCTCAGGTGATCCTCCCCCCTTGGCCTCCCACAGTGCTGGAATTACAGGTGTGAGCCACGGTACCTGGGCCATTTCTTTTAAAATTTCTGCAGACCTCTGAAATTATTTATATTTGGGAAGTTAAAATTTCTTCTTCTTATTTTTTATTGTACAAGTAATACACAGTCTTGAAGAATCTTACAGACATAATCTTATTAATCCTTAAAGTGGCTGATCATTCAAAAGTCAATTATACATTTGTTCAATGAGCACTTATTAAGCTCCTATTGTGTGGCAGGCAGTGGCTTAGGCACTGGGAATGCAATGTTGAATGAACATGTGTCTGACTCTTAAGTTGCTCACAACTAAATGACATATTATGGGGGAGGGAAGATTCGGAGAGAAGAGAAATCTGAGTGTGCATCTAAGGATCTCCTAGCTTGAGATGGAAGCAAGGCCTATCCTGAGGACACAGGCAGACCCCCCAAAACAGGAACAGTGGGACTTACGACAGGTGCCAGTGCTGAGGAAAGGACGTTTGGTTCCAACAGACTCCTGGAGGACTGGGATATGGAACAGGGTTGAGGAAGAGAGGAGTGGGTGGGGAGGTGAGGGAAGGGCCCTCCAAACAGGGGAATAGTCCGCTCAGAGACTCAAAATAAGAGAGAGAGTGGGAATGAGAAGGAGCAGCTGGACAGGAGAAACTGAACTAGGGAGGGGAGGGGCTGAGGCCCGTAAACTGAGTGGGGTCATGGGCAGAGACATCTTCAATCGATGCCTTGAGGGAAGCAAAGATGCAGAAATTCCATAATGGAGCAAGTTAAGCCATCAACTCATCCTATGTGGTAGTTCTGAGTCCATGTAAAATAATCACATAAAAGATGTGATCTACTTTCTAATTCCCTGGAGGGACTTTGATGAAATTTGGATATGGGATTCATTCGAATATGACAGGAGCCCATATTGATAAGACACTGTGTTCCCAGGCACACCCCTCCATTCTCTCTGAGAAGTTTCTCCCCATCTCACCTGTCCTGGCAGCAGGCCTGCCAGGAGATGGGTAGGAAAGGGAGAAATGGGCAGAGAGGCTGTCTGAAGGGAAGCAGAGAGGGAGCAGACAGATGCAGTGTCCCACACTTGCAGCCAAGAGCCAAGAGCACACGGACTAGGAAGGGAAGACATGGATGGAGAGCAGCTGGCAGGTGAGGAGACGTGAGTCAGAAGGTGTGGCAGCTGCTGTAGGCAGCCGTGGGAATCAGGAAGAGAGTCACATCTAGAGCTTGTTTAGGCTCTTCTGGAGTCAGGTCACTCTGGGGACTCTGAACTCCAAGGACTGTAATAAATAGGAGCCTACTCAGAGGAGGGTGACCAGGACAGTGGTGGTGGGGAATCGGAAGCCTGGTCACAGGAGTACCAGTGAAAGGCCAGGAGAGCAGTCTCTGGGGGAGATGTGGCAGCTAACTGCAAAGATTTGAAAGGCTTCCGTGGGACCACAGGAAGCGTGGCTGACTCTAGCCGATGACCCAGATAGGCAGTGTCTTTGCAGTTAGCTGCCACATGTCCCCTGAAAGGTGGGCTTCTCCTCCACATGTGGGCAGGCTCTCTGCCCGCCTTTCCCTTTTCTGCCTGTCCCCTGACAGGCCTGCTGCCAGGATAGGTGAGATGGGGAGAAGTTTCTCAGAGAGAATAGAGGGGTGTGCATGGGAACACAGTGTCTTATCATTATGGGTTGATATGATGTTTGCAGTTAGCTGCAACATCCCCTCCAAAGACTTCTGGAGGGGCATGCCTGGGAACACAATGTTTTATTCATATGGTTGCTGTCCTATTCCAATGAATCCCATATCCAAATTCCATCAATATTGCTTCAGGAAGCTACAACAAATTTGGCTTAATATAAGAAGCACCTTTCTATTGATCCTGACATGGGAGAGGCTACCTGGGGAGTGATCAAGTTTCAAGCAGAGATTGGCTAACTGTTTGGCAGGAGGTTAAGGGAGTGGAGATGGGTGGGGATATATGTATGGAGGTGTCTCGCATCTTTGCTGTACTACGAGTTCACGTGGCAGAGCCTGAGAAAAAAAATTCTACTCTCTGTGTTATATGGGAAGAATAAGGTCAGGTGCCAGTGAAAGCTAAAGTCACAAAGAGGCCAAAGGCCCTAGCCAGAACTGTTAAATGAGGCTAAGTTTTCTGGCAGCACAGGGTCTATTGCAGGGTGTGAGTTTGATTATCCCTGGGATCATGCATGTGTGATACTCTAAGGGGATCCATGTTGGCTCTGAGATAAAGCGCAAGGGTAAGGCCAACCACAGCTCACCTTTCCCATCCTCTCCTGGGAACAAGTTGGGATTGTCCCAGAAAATGTGGCCCTGACTTTTCTCTTCAGAATTCTTGATATTGTCCTGTCATGGAGGCCTGGGGGACAGATGGAGGGAATCATGTGCCTGAATCTGAAGAATATTGGAATAGAGATTCCACAAGGCGGGGCAGGAGAAATAAAGGACAGAAAGGAGAGGAGTTAGTCAAAGAAGGCATCTCAACGTCTAAATGAGAAGTCTTAATTCGATGTTCAGGGCAAGAGGGAGTAACTTTAGGGACCTAAACAAGGAGGACTAGCACTGAGACACTGAAGAGATTTCCTGAAATGGACAATATTTCCATCAGAGACAAAGAGAAATCCCATCAGGAGAAAACGTCTCTCACTTTCAGTTCACCCCAGTGAAAACACCAAGCAATTCTATAAACCATGTAGGAAATGCCCACACATGCATTATCTCACCTGAGTCCCACTGTACCTGGGAGTGGGGAGACCAGGTGTGGGGGTCTGCAGCCCTTCTAGGGACCATGGAGTGCTCCATCCCTGCCCCTGGTCAATACTATTCCCACAAGGCAGTTACTCAGAGGGAGAGCCAAGCAGGCCCATTCATCAATCAAACCAAGAGGCTGGCAGGAGGGAGCAAACACCTGGGTTGGTGAGAGTCCCAGGGAAAGTCTGCCAGCTGCTCTTTGCTCCGAGAGGCAGGGTGTCAGGGTGGGGCACTCTGGAAATATAAATTTAATTCCACCAACTTCTCATCCACGGAGATTTTGATCTGAGGACATGGCGAACTGGAGGAGCAATCATTGACTCAGTAAAATTCTAACCGCATCTGACCTTAGACAAGGTGTGCGTTTCTGGGCTGGGAAAGTTCCTGATCTAAGGAAAAGTCTCTTGAGAATGTCATCTCTTTTCAGTTACCCAGCCTTTTGGCCCAGAATGCATCTTCAAATTAATGAGCCATTTGCTTGTTAATTTTGTCCCAGGGAAAGAAGTCCAGCAAATTACTGGGCATTACACTGAGCTTGAAGGTCCCTCTTCAAGGTTGTCCTGGTTTTATCAGCTTTCTGGTCAGTCCGGGAAATGGGATGTCTTCAGGTTGATCAATGCTCTGTTGCAGGGCTGGCTGGGAATTTGGGGTATTGGGAGGTTTTCTAGCATGGAGGACCGGCTGCGAGTGGCCCAATCCCAAGCTTGGAAGGGCTTCCAGGGGGCTCTAAGTGTGCATTCTGACCTCCACACCTGCCCCTGTGTGCTCAGCCCTCAGTGTTTGTGCTCCCCCTGCAGAGCAGGCACTCTGCAGTGAGGGCAAAGGCTCCTCACATCTGGCCCTAGCTCCCTCCAGCCTCAGGTGTGCCCAGTGATGCACCTGTGATCCCTTCTTCCACGTGATGCCCCCTAGCTTTCCCAGGGCAGGTCCGTGGACTCCTTAAGGCTTTCTCTCACAAGATGAGAAATGGGCCCCTGTCAAGGGCTTAAATGTCCTATTGCAGCCTTTTCACTGTTTCCAGTAAATCATGGGCTTGTTCTAAAGTTTTTTTTTTTCTGATTATTATATCAGCTTCTGGGTTCTCTCAAATGCAAGAATGAGGGAAAAATCTTTCCTTTTTTCCTTTTTTGAGATGGAGTCTCACTCTGTAGCCCAGGCTGGAGTGCAGTGGCGAGATCTCGGCTCACTGCAAGCTCCGTCTCCTGGGTTCAGGCCATTCTCCTGCCTCAGCCTCCCGAGTAGCTGGGACTACAGGCGCCTGCCACCACGCCGGGCTAATTTTTTTTTTTTGTATTTTTAGTAGAGACGGGGTTTCACTGTGTTAGCCAGGATGGTCTCGATCTCCTGGCCTCGTGATCCGCCCACCTCGACCTCCCAAGGTGCTGGGATTACAGGCGTGAGCCACCGCGCCCGGCTCCTTTTTTCTTTATCTATCCTCTACTATGCTTCAGTTTCCCTGGAAGGTACATAGAGCCTCCTTTTTACAGAGGAAGGAAACTTAGGCTCAGAGAGGTTCAGTGACCTGCCTAGAGCAGTGCAGAATCAGGAGCAGAGCCCAGGCCTGGCAACCTCCATGGCACAGAGTAAGATGGGCCCCACCGCCTCTCTCCTCCGTGCTCATCTTTGGTTTCCTCCTTCCTGGACTCTGCTGTGCTCCAGCCTTGCTCGTGAGTGACTCCTGGGGACCTCCTTCTTTGCTGTCCGTCCCAAATAGGGCTACCCCTCTGTCTGCAGCTCTCCCTCCTGCATAAGAAGCCTTGGCCCCTCCTTTGCTGCCTGGCTGCTTTCAACATCTCACCCCGCCTCCCCATTGTCTGTGATTTCTCTTCACTCCGCCCAGGCCTCAATTTTCCCCACTCCCCTGGGATTTCCCTGTCCCACGTCCCTGGTGGAGTCCCTCAGGGCTGGGTGGCTTGTCACTGCATGTCTCTCTTCACTCTTTTCTCGGTCCCATCCCACAAAAAGCTCTCAAAACATCACCACACCTGCTCCTGCCCATGCCCCACAGCGAGCCCCTGGCAGCCTCATCTCAATGATCAGTTCTGGGTTGTGTGTGTGAGTCCTTGGGTGGGGGTGTTTTGGTGCTCTGTAATCCAGCACCGCTGGGGTAACTCTCAAGTATAAGGGGCCATGTGGGATGCTGGAAGGGCATCAAAAGACACAGGGGACTTAGTCTTACTTTCCAAAGGCTTACAGAGCGATTGAGGGGCCAGGAAACACACAAGCACATGCATGAAAATGAGCCAACCAATGCATCAATATGTACTGAGTCTGGCAGCAGCCGAGCTTGGAAAAAGAGACCAATAGAGCACTTGCCTGGTGTGGACTGAGGAAAACTTCCTGGAGGAGATGAGATCTGGACCTGTCCGCTGCCTGCTTGAGCAAGAGATGAAGGCATTTGCCCGCCAGGCCTGATGGACCGAAAACAGATTCAGGACCAAATGCTCAGGAATTGAGATCTTTGGTGGCCCAGAGCTTGACTATGGGTAGGGATTTGTGGCAAGTTGCCGAGGCAACCAGAAGACCTTTCAGAGAAGAGAAGAGTAGAAGTGGGCTTGGAAGACAGAGAGGAACAGGGATGGAAAGGGAAGAAGAGGGTTGAACAGTCTGGGCAAAGCATGAGAGTGAAGGGGTCAAGGCGTGAGGCCAGGGGAGTGTGTGAGCAGGGTAAGATGTAGGAGGTGCTGGTGGTGAGAGCAGGCCGATGACAGAAGGAGCCCATGCGATGTGGTGGACTTGGACTCTGGAGTGAGGCAAGCGTGGCTTGTCAGTTACCTGCTGGATGACTTTGGGCACATATTTCAACCTCTATAAACCTAAGATGCCTTTCCTTTAAAACGGGGCTAAGAGCTCCCACCACGCATACTTTGTGTGGTATTTAAATGCGATGTGGCTCCTAACAACATAGTTGCTGCCTGTAAATGTTAGGGTCTCTTTCTCTCTCATTTTGTCTTTATTTCATAAATGCACAGTACATAAGTAAGCCAGGAGAGAGTGTGTGGCTCACACCTTTCCTGCATGTGGTTCTTCATGTCCCACACACCCATGCTGATCCTGGGGACATCACAGGAGATGACGGGCCTGGTCTGGCAGCACTGCAGCTCCAGCTCTGTTGGGCTGCCTCGTAAGTGGGCAGTGGAAAAAGAATAGGAGTTTGATTCAGCAATTGGAAGAGTCTCAGGAATTGACTTATGACTTGGACACTTTTTTTTTTTTTTTTTTTTTTTACTTTTTTGGGCCTGTTCTCTCACTTCTCTGTGAGGCAGGTTAGATGATGTGACCTTTGAGGCCCCATGAATGGGAACATTCTGTAATTCTCTGTGTACTCGTTTATAGGGCCCAGTTCCACTTGCCTGTCTTTGAGCCTCTTCCCAGTTCAGGAGGAATGTCACTTGAATTGAAATCAGAAAACCCAGGTTCTGGTCCCAGATGTGTCTTTTCCTAGCCGGAGTGTCTAGAGGAAGCCACTTAATCTCTGAGAATCAGTTTTCTGTTTCATGAAATGGGTTGAGAACAGCTTGATTGCCCAGTTCTCAGGGCTCTTGTGGGATGCTCTTTGCGTATGTGTTTGGTGGGGTAAGCTGTGCAAATGTAAGCTGTGCAAATGTAAGGTTTATGGTGCTTATTCCTTCTAGTCCTGCATTTCTCCCTTCTCACAGGAGCACGTGGAGTACGTTTTGCCGCTAAGTTGTCTACCAATTCCCTAGCCATCCAAACCTTTGATTTTTCTGTATGTCAGTTTCTTAGTTCAAAGATGGGAGTGTGCATCACTGCCAAGATCTGTTTTTGGCTGGCACACACATGCACACAAACATGTGTGCACACACATACTCACACCCCTCCAAAATGCTAGAAGGAATCGATTGTGCAGAACAATATGTCTCATGAGGGAGTATGCTGAACTAAAATAATTTTGATTGCCTGTCAGAAAATGATTAGGCAACAGTCATTACCATGCCAAGACTGTCCCAGTCTCCATTGTTCCTAACAAGACCTGAATTACTCATTCCCTAAAGAGATGGTTGGTTTAGCAGCCGAAGGATTTTAGTGCTAGGACAGAGTCCTAGACAGCAGTGCCACAGTGATGGCGAGGGAGAGGGGTAGCAGGGGAGTGGTGAGGGGCACTTTCTGGAGGAGGGTATAGGGCAAAAACTGGGAGGAGAAGAGGGACAAGGCTCAATAGCGAAGAGTGCAATGGAAAGGACAGACACAGCCAGCCCGATTCAGAGCCACAGAGCAATGGGACCAGATGATCTTCACAGACTCCCTTTCTCCCACAGATCTTGCACACCATAGTGGAGACTTCCCATGTACATCTATGGTTGCTTGGAGCCAGCTGAAGTTAGAGCTGGCTTCTCCCCTTTGAGTCTTCAATTCTGTGTTTATATGCAGGCCTGGGGACCACGCCAGGCTTCTAAGAAGTCTTTGAATGAAAGTCTGCATGGGCTTCTGGTCTGTCCAGATCTCAGTGCCACTATTATCCATTGATATTGATCAAGTGCTGCTCTCCAGGAAGGCCCCTGAGGTCTCCTGGTCCATTGCAATGCATGCCAGGTGCTCTTGCACTTGGATGGAAGTAAAATCTCCTCACTAAACTCTGTGCCACCAAAATCCCCTTCTCAGAGTGAATTGAAGAAACATTTTCCAAGGCTTGCATGTGCCAGGAGCCAAGGACTCAGAGTGATAAAACAGGCCTTCTGCCCTCAGAGCTGTCTGTGGTGGGGCACTTTCTGTGCTGTCTGGCTTTACACACAGGAGGCAGAATGACTTGAATTCGGCTGCTGTGCTGTCATACAAGATGCTGTTTAGGATCTTGCACAAGATAGCTAGGTATTCTTGCTTCAAATCGCAGCCACCCCACTTAACAACTGTGTAGACTTGATCACGTTATTCAACCCCTGTGTCTCAGCTTCCTCATTTTATAAATGGGGAGAAAAATAGCATCTATCTCAAAGTTGTGAAAATTAAGCAAGTTAATACATATGTGCTACGCAGAACAGTGCCTGGTACAGGGTCAGTTTTTGATACATGTTAGATATTATCATTATTATTACCTCCAGAAACAATTTAAACTTCTCAGATCAGGCTCTCCAGACACCTCTCATTGTCCTCCCTTCCAAATCTGCATTTATCTCTCTCTCTTTGCAGTCCAGTGTGAGGCTTGAATCACCTGTCAAACCTCACCTCCACCCCGTGCTTTACAAAATGTCCTAGAGCTTCTATCTACTCGTCTCACTGCTCTGTGGGCTTTTTCACTCAAGGGCGTTTGCATGCTATCCATTGCTACCTGTTTTCTGTTGCTGGTGTCTGTCTCCTGCTCTATCTTTGAAGAAAAGAAACAAGAAAAGGAGTAACTGAGAAACAGAGAAAAAAATGTCTCTCCCTTCTGGTTCTTCCAGACCACCCACTCATCCATCTTGTTCAATGACAGCTTCTCTTCCTTTAATTAATCACTGTGGTATATTTATAAAGCTTATATTTATGAAAGACCTTTTAATTTTTTAGTTATTAAAGCCCTTTCTCTTTGTCAGGGTGTAACTGAGTGAGCTCTGGAGTTTGGAAGGAAGATCTTAGAAATGGGCCAGAGAGCTCCTTCTGAGATCCAAGCAGGGGAATTGCACCTGCTGTGCATGGTAAGAGAGTGTGCTTGGTAGCTCACAAGGGCAAGGTGAGAATAGAAACTTTCATGCCTTTGTGATGGGGGTTATGAAATCCTACCAAGAAACACCAGGTATCAGATGTGGGGTCCTGTTTTCCCAAAGCCACAAACGCTTGAAGGAAGATCTTGTGTGATAAAATAATTACCACATGAACCGATCTTGCATGCACAGCAATTTTGAGAGCCCATCCTGGGAGCTAGGTGTGTAGTGTTTATCATATTGTTGAGGCTCGTAAAAATCTTGTATGGCTGCAGGCAAGCCAAACCCTTGACAGGCACTGCATCTCCGCTGACTCTAGAGGACCAAGCCCAATTTCTTCCCTGTATATAAGGGGAAGTCTCTATGCTTGGGGTAGAGGAGTGTTTAGCTCCTTCCCTTACTCTACCTTGCTCCTACTTTTCTCTAAGTCAACATGAGTCGACAGTTTAGTTCCAGGTCTGGGTACCGAAGTGGAGGGGGCTTCAGCTCTGGCTCTGCTGGGATCATCAACTACCAGCGCAGGACCACCAGCAGCTCCACACGCCGCAGTGGAGGAGGTGGTGGGAGATTTTCAAGCTGTGGTGGTGGTGGTGGTAGCTTTGGTGCTGGTGGTGGATTTGGAAGTCGGAGTCTTGTTAACCTTGGTGGCAGTAAAAGCATCTCCATAAGTGTGGCTAGAGGAGGTGGACGTGGTAGTGGCTTTGGTGGTGGTTATGGTGGTGGTGGCTTTGGTGGTGGTGGTTTTGGTGGTGGTGGCTTTGGTGGCGGTGGCATTGGGGGTGGTGGCTTTGGTGGTTTTGGCAGTGGTGGTGGTGGTTTTGGTGGAGGTGGCTTTGGGGGTGGTGGATATGGGGGTGGTTATGGGCCTGTCTGCCCTCCTGGTGGCATACAAGAAGTCACTATCAACCAGAGCCTTCTTCAGCCCCTCAATGTGGAGATTGACCCTGAGATTCAAAAAGTGAAGTCTCGAGAAAGGGAGCAAATCAAGTCACTCAACAACCAATTTGCCTCCTTCATTGACAAGGTGAGTTTCTCTCTCATTGCACTGGTAGGGCTGCTGCTGGTCCACTTGGGATTGGTGCAGTCAAAACACATGTAGGTTTGAACCTCAAGTTTCCATGTTTGCGTGATTAAAAGGATGTTTTGTGGAATGGTCTCCTAAGAGATATGTTAGAAGTATGCTTGTGAATGGTGCTAATGACTCTCTCTTGGACAAAGGGTTCCTGGTCTACCTAAAGATGGATCAGTGTGACATTAACATTTAAGTGCTTTTTATTCAGCTCTTGAGCTGACTTGGGACTCATATCTGTTGAATGAAGATAATAGAAATGGGGCTAATTGAACTTTCCAGGGTGCAAGTGAGAATCCTGGAAAGGTCTTCCTAACCATAGAAAGGGAGCTGAGTGTGAACATAGTATAGGGTGTTATTGTAGCAGAAAACATGTAGTAAGTCAGTGCCAAACATCTTTTGCTGTCAGAGGGGAGCTCTGCCTTCTAATAATTTTACATTGGTACTGGATGAGGCTAGAGTTTTTTTATACTAATATCTCCAAAAATCAGCTCTAAAAAACTCAGATAAACCATTTTTTTTTTACTTTTTGCTTAATCATTAATAGTGCCAATCCAAGGTTATCCACAACAAATTTCAAATCCAATTTTGAATTTTCCTGATATACTTTTGAAATGTGTGTGTGCCCTGGGGATGCAAACCAGTTTTTATGGTAATATGCCTAACAAAATTTTGGAAGGCAAATCTCTTAAATACCATGCACCGATTTCAAAACATAATTGCAATAATTCTGTATGCACTTTGCTATTGGTATTTGTTTAGTTACTCCCTTCCAAGCCCTCTCTGAATTAGCGAGTTGGGTTTTGTTATGCAGATGATGTTAACTTGATCATCTTCTTCCTATTTCTCTGTCATGGTCAGAAGATAGGAATTGAAGTTCTTTTCCAAATGAGGCACAGGCCTTCATGGCCATGGGACCCCATTTCTGCATCAGGAGTAATGGGGTCTTGTGTTTTTAGGTGAGGTTCCTGGAGCAGCAGAACCAGGTACTGCAAACAAAATGGGAGCTGCTGCAGCAGGTAGATACCTCCACTAGAACCCATAATTTAGAGCCCTACTTTGAGTCATTCATCAACAATCTCAGAAGGAGAGTGGACCAACTGAAGAATGATCAGTCTCGGTTGGATTCGGAACTGAAGAACATGCAGGACTTGGTGGAGGATTACCGGAACAAGTAAGGGACCCTGTCTGGGCAGTTCTTAACTTTTGCTCTAAAAGAGTTCCAGAAAGTGATAAGCTAAGATCATGAAGCAGCATGTAGCTATGTCTTTTCTTAGGTTAGAGGCACATCAGTTTGACATTTTCAGAAATCTTCATTTTCTCAGGAGATGGAAATAGTCTAGTGGTTTTATTGCTCAGTAGAAAGGAGTGGCCAATATGTCCTAGGTTCATAAAGAAAGGCAGTGATAGGCAATGCCACCTTTAGTCTAGAATGCTGGACTTCAGGTCTTACCACCTCTGAATCTCCTAATTGTTTCTGCTTTTCTGCAGGTATGAGGATGAAATCAACAAGCGAACAAATGCAGAGAATGAATTTGTGACCATCAAGAAGGTGAGCAAATTCTGTAAGACGGAACTCACATTTGAAATAAATAAGGGAAGAGGGTCTCCAATTACTAAGCAGAAAGCAGCCATGATATGGAGAGCCAGGTAGTAGACCTGAGGAGTATATGGAGTGGGGCTATATTTTCACATAATCACGGACCTGGACTGATCCAGGCACTTGGCTTCTCCGTATTTCCCAGCACCTTACATAGTAAGTGGAGAGGCAGGTTCTCAGCCAGCCAGGCACACTCCATTGATGGTGCTATCTGGGGGTGGGGCAATCAGGGAACTGTGATTTACCTGGGGTAAAAAGGAGTGGAGTAGACCCAAAGCTCCTTTTTTGCTTGGAGAATCCCCTCACAGGTAATGAGAGGGACCTGCCCTGGAGAGAATGTGCCTTCATGATGTCCCTTGTTCCTCTAGGATGTGGATGGTGCTTATATGACCAAGGTGGACCTTCAGGCCAAACTTGACAACTTGCAGCAGGAAATTGATTTCCTTACAGCACTCTACCAAGCAGTAAGTCTTCCAGTTTCAACCAAGTTTATCTAAATGGAGAGTTTTTAAGCCTGAAGCCACAACGATTCAGAAGAATACATATTTATCTTTTATTTCCTGACTGCTTTCTCTAAGTTGTTTTTTGTTTTAGTGCTGTAAGAGTCACTAACCTATTATGTCTTGCAGGAGTTGTCTCAGATGCAGACTCAAATCAGTGAAACTAATGTCATCCTCTCTATGGACAACAACCGCAGTCTCGACCTGGACAGCATCATTGCTGAGGTCAAGGCCCAGTACGAGGATATAGCCCAGAAGAGCAAAGCTGAGGCCGAGTCCTTGTACCAGAGCAAGGTTAGTGGGCTGAAAGCCTAGCCAGTTTCCCTGAAATGGCTTGTCTTGCTATCCTGTGTTATCTCATGTATGTGTGCCTGTGCCATGCTGAGTTCTGCCTACATTTAACAAATGCTATCTACCATCTTTAGTATGAAGAGCTGCAGATCACTGCTGGCAGACATGGGGATAGTGTGAGAAATTCAAAGATAGAAATTTCTGAGCTGAATCGTGTGATCCAGAGACTTAGATCTGAAATCGACAATGTCAAGAAGCAGGTATGCGCTTCCTCCTTCTACCACTCAGCTGTATGGAATGGGGGTAACCCTCAGGTAAAGGGCTAGTGCTTTCCTAGTTTTGAATCTTGCAATTCATCCCAAGGCTACATTATTATCCCTGTTTCCTTTTGTGAGTATGCTAGTTTCCAGAATGAAGTCATCATGCTGGGTTCTCTTTAGAGAAATCTGTGAGGATGGCCTAGTAGAGAAAGATGGGATGGTCAATGCGAGTGATCTAGCCTATGACCCAAAGTGGACTTAAGAGTTGGGGAGTGAGAGGAAGGGCAGCCAGGAGGTTTTAGAGTAGGTGTTTAGAAGAATGTCAAGTCTGTAAGGGTTGTAGGAGCCTTGACTCAGGGCCAAGAGAGGCTGTTGAGTTATCCCTAAGGTCTTTTAAGGAAGTCAACATGGTGATGCATTATCCGGAGGTGGGTGTGAGATGACTTAAGGCCAAGTGGTTCTGTTGGACTCATTATTGGCCTCACTGGAGTGGAGAGACCAATTGGGATGAGGAGGCCTAGGATGGAATGCATATTATGAGAGGGTGTCATATTCTTTTTCAGATCTCCAACTTGCAGCAGTCCATCAGTGATGCAGAGCAGCGTGGCGAGAATGCCCTCAAGGATGCCAAGAACAAGCTGAATGACCTGGAGGATGCCCTGCAGCAGGCCAAGGAAGACCTGGCCCGCCTGCTGCGTGACTACCAGGAGCTGATGAACACCAAGCTGGCCCTGGATCTGGAGATTGCCACCTACAGGACCCTCCTGGAAGGAGAGGAAAGCAGGTGAGGAAGGGACGCTGGGAGTCGAACCTCTTCTCATGGTCTTCTTCCTTGCAAGCTGATTGTTGTTGAAGATGCAGCCATCTGATTGCAGCTTGTGCTGGGTATGGGGAAATGAAAAGTACACGGAGCAGGAGGAAAGACCTAGTTTTACTTTGGGAGCTGGACTCCCAAGCTGTTTATTTTTTTCTTCTAGGGCTGTAACATATCTAGAAAGAGCTAGGGCTGTAGCATATCTAGAAAGAGCAAATTATTCTTTATCTGGACTGCCTCAGATGGCAGCTGGCCTAAAGTCGGCACCTTTAGAGGGGGCCTTCATTGGCTGCAAGGCTCTTGTCTCATTTATATGGGAATTTCTCCATGATTGTACTCTTGCTGAGAAAAAATGACAGGTCTGGGAGGCCAGAGGGGACTGGATTAAGTTTCAGATCAAGTGCATTGGAGAAGCCCCAGATGGGGAAAGTCTTCAAGGTGGTGGAGGGGGAATGGGGAAGGGGTTTGGGAAGCTGGAGTGTCCTGAGGAATTTTCTTCTTTTCTCCTACAGGATGTCTGGAGAATGTGCCCCGAACGTGAGTGTGTGTAAGTACAAGCCGATTTCTCAGGGGCATGTGCAGGATTTGTTGGGTTGGAAAGGGAGTTGAGGTTGAAAATAACTGAGCTTCCTCTTGCAGCTGTGAGCACAAGCCACACCACCATCAGTGGAGGTGGCGGCCGAGGAGGTGGCGGCGGTGGCTACAGCTCTGGAGGTAGCAGCTATGGCTCCGGAGGTGGTAGCTATGGTTCTGGAGGTGGCGGCGGTGGCGGCCGTGGCAGCTATGGCTCCGGAGGTGGCAGCTACGGCTCTGGAGGTGGCGGCGGCGGCCATGGCAGCTACGGCTCCGGAAGCAGCAGTGGAGGCTACAGAGGTGGCTCTGGAGGAGGCGGCGGCGGCGGCAGCTCTGGCGGCCGGGGCTCTGGCGGCGGGAGCTCTGGAGGCTCCATAGGAGGCCGGGGATCCAGCTCTGGGGGTGTCAAGTCCTCTGGTGGCAGTTCCAGCGTGAAGTTTGTTTCTACCACTTATTCCGGAGTAACCAGATAAAGAGATGCCCTCTGTTTCATTAGCTCTAGTTCTCCCCCAGCATCACTAACAAATATGCTTGGCAAGACCGAGGTCGACTTGTCCCAGCCTTACTGGAGAAAAGAGCTATGGTTAGTTACACTAGCTCATCCTATTCCCCCAGCTCTTTCTTTTCTGCTGTTTCCCAATGAAGTTTTCGGATCAGTGGCAATCTCAGTCCCCTGGCTGTGATCCTGCTTTGTTCTTTCCCTTAGAAACAGTTCAGCAGTGACCACCACCCACATGACATTTCAAAGCACCTCCTTAAGCCAGCCAGAGTAGGACCAGTTAGACCCAGGGTGTGGACAGCTCCTTAGCATCTTATCTCTGTGCTGTTTTGGTTTTGTACATAAGGTGTAAGCAAGTTGTTTTTCTTTTGTGGAGAGGTCTTAAACTCCCCATTTCCTTGTTTTGCTGCAATAAACTGCATTTGAAATTCTCCATGTCTTTATCACTCTTATTTACAGCACTGTCTAACCTGGATGGGTGTTTTGTGAGGTAAAAGAAGACACTAGAGCCACAAGGCATATGGGAAAGTCATGCACGCAAACATGAGAAAAATGCAGAGGCCAGCCAGGCAAAATTTCACCAGATTGGAATCACAGAGAGAGAGCAAGCACTTTCCCAGACGGTGGGGATGTCATGGAGAAATGGAGAGACCGGGTGGCAGGTTTTATTCATTTGAGAAGGTTTTCTTGTAAAGGGCAGTGAGCAAGGAGTTTGGGAGGGAGAGGAGTGGCATTGAGAAGAAGGGAAAGTATTGCATGAAAAAGTAATTCTTCACGTGGAACAGCCAGTAAGGAGGGGCGTGAGTAATATAGGGTCAGCAGTTACTGCAGCCAGAATACAGACTTTGGCCTGGGGAGTTCAAGAACTAAGAGTGGTAATAGAGAGTTGGATATTCCATTTCCCTTCTTTTTTTGTGCCACCACCCAAAGCTCTGCCTAGTCTAAGAAGTTCCCTTGTTGACACATAGCTCATACTTGTGAAGTAGTACAACAGGATAGCATAGTGGCCAGAAGCATGGACAGTTGAACTCAGATATGCTTGGGTTCAAATCTTACCATCACCATTTACTAGTTCTGTAATACAGTGCAAGTTACAGACATCTCTACACCTCAGTTTTAGTATCTCTAAATTGGGGATGATAATGCCTTCCTTGTGGGAATAGTGTGAGGATTGAATAAGATGAATACACATGGCTGAGCACACAGTAAGCACTAAATAAGTGCCAGTTTTAATGATAATGGTGATGATGATGATGATGTAACATTACTTGTGGGAATCCATACAGCTCAGTAGATGCTTGCTCAAAGAAACAAGTTACTATCAATTTTGTAATGGTTCTATGACCATGAAAAAAGCAGTCAACTTCTCTGAGGATCAATTTCCTTAGCTTCCAATTAGGAAAAGCCTTCTCAGCTCCAGAGTCCCACAGGGCTAATGGAATAAGGAGAGTATTGATCACACATGTATTATGCAAACACAACTCAGGTGAGCTCTATTCTTCCTTCTCAGTTATCCCTTCTGTAGGGACCCCAGTGTCCCCTGTTGTCTTTCTGTGTCCTGACCGGGAAACACAGAGTGCCTTGGCTGCTCCATCACTTCGCCAGCTGCATGCTTTCCTTTGCAGGCTTGAAGCAAAGCTGGGTCTCGGACATTCTCAGGCACTGACAAAGCTGTTTAGTTGTTGCTGGGAAACACTGGGAAATAGCCCTTTTGTTAAACACATAGAAACTAGCCTTCGCTCTGAGCCAAATTCCTTAAACTCGTCTATGAAATTCCATAACCTGACTCCTTAACTGCAGACATACCCAGCTAGAACATCCCTCGTGTCCCTGTCCACCGTGAGAATGCTGCACTTCACTCTGAACATTTAGTCCTCCTTTTAAATACTGCACACTGATCACCCTGGTGTTTAGTGCTTTGTTTTTTGGAATCCCACCTGGCTCCATTTTGGGATGGTTTGGGGCACTTCCTCATGGAAATTCCCCTGCTGTGACTGTCAGAGTGAGTCCAGCAGTGGGTTTAGCTGGATGGAACACCTTCACCATGTCCATTTCCATTCAGACTAATGTCAGAATTTGAAAAGCACTATGGTAGAATAGAAAGAACAAGGAACTGTACTATTTAAAGGGCAGGCAAAGAAAAGGCATCTATAGCTTATAGGATGTGTGGATCTTTGGATGTGACTTGGCCTTCCTGAGCCTAAGTTGTCTTGTAGGGGAAATGGGAATGAGAATATTTGCCTCTAGACATCAAGAGGAAAAGAAATATAATGTGAAAACCTTTGTGAATTGTGAATGTGTTATACAGAGTAGCTAAAAGAATTAAAAGGGAGTGACAGAAAAGTAAAAGGCAGCTGGCTGCTCAGGGCCTCCATGGAGGGAAGTACCTTGATATGGTCACTGTGGTTCAGTGACAGCGCTGCAGGGACAGGAAATTGATTTGTTAGTGCACCCAAAGTTGAATATGCTCCTGAGTACTGATTTATGGGAACCAAACACACAAGAGATGATGGGTGTGTCAACCAGAATGTCCAGCATTAGCTTGTGGGGAAACACATACTTTCAGTGACTGAAATACCAACCTGTTATCAAGAGATCTGGGAAACTAAAGTAGTGACAAGAGCTGGCTTGATCTGTGGATTTAGAACAATGAGAGTTAGGTGGCCTTGAGGGAGATGATTCACTCTCCTTCACAGAACAGCTGACCTCTGGGGTCAACAGATATAGCACCTCTCTCCCAGGGATGCTACTGAATGAACAGTGATGTGTTCTTATACTCTGACCCACATTTTCTAGATTCTTTCTTAGGTTACAACTTTATTTAGTCACATTTCAATACTGGGGATACTCCTGTTTATCTTGCTTGGACTTGAGTTTTTATGGGAAGGTCATGAAACAGAGAAAAATACAATTTGCAGGGAAACTTACCAAGGCTTGTAAGGTTACAAGGATTAAATGAAAACGCTGTGTAAGTCAGTATACAGTGAAGAAGTAAATTGAGTTAGACCAAACGCCAAAATGCATCCATATTAGAAAGACAATAAAGGAAGACTCTGGATTCGGTTCTGTTCAAAAAACATTTTCTGCACAAATACTATGTATGAGGAACTGGGCGTTGGGGAGATGATGATGAGTGAGACATGGTTCTTGCTTTCAGAGAGCCTAGAGACCTGGGTGGTAGCAATGGTAGAGATACATACAAGACACAGAAATAGATATACAGGAGCATAGATGATTGAAAGTGATGCTTGGCAGGGCTTTAAAGAATGAATCACAGTTTTTCAGGCAGACGAGGATCTTCAAGGCAGAGGGAATCATACAGATAAGGACATAGAAGAATAAAATTTCGTGAAGTAGTTAAACATCTGAAGAAGCGTGGAATTAGTGACAAGAAATGATGTGGAAAAGATATCCAGATCCAATCAAGAAGGGCCTTGTAGGCATTCTATGGAGTATGGACTTTGGCTTCTGGGTCAGAGGTTCTCAGACGGGGTTTTCATACCTATTATTAGACCTACTATTTACTGGTCCAGTGGAAGGGAAAGAGGTTGTCTTACTGCTAGTGGAGTAGGAATTGGGTATGGACCACAGCTTGTCTTGTTTCCAAGTATCCCCTAAGAAATCTGGTCTGCTGATGGTAGATCTATTTATGGAAATGTCTTTTTCCCTCAGGAATTTTATGTCTGAAACGGCTGTCATAGGTGAGGAGGAACTGGTAAAAGGACTTAATAGGAGAGTGTCATGGTCAGATTGGTGTTTTGGAAAAGTCAGCAAGGGCAGATTGGAGAGGTCCATATTGGAGGCAGGAAGACTTAGGAGACTATTGCAAAGGCGAAGAAAAAAGATGATAGGGACTTGCACTTTAATTCCAGCCCTTAGAAGTAGTAGAAGGTAAGAAATGAGAATATGCATTACAGAGATAGTTAGTTGCCATATCATTAGGACATGGTGATAGATTGGATGACGACACGGTGGGGTGAGGCAAAGAGGACAGTCCACATTCCTGGTCTGGGTAGTAACAAAGAATCTAGCAAGAGGGCTTGTGGGGAAAGATGCTGAGTTGCGTAGCAAGTGCATCTACTTTATCCATGTAATGAATGGGGCTAAAGGTGTAAACCAAAGAGTCAACAGCATTTGGAGGGTAGAATCAATCATCAGATAACTCAGGAAGAAGGAGCAGAAGGAGAATTACTGATGCTCCTAGAAGGAAAACCAGAAGTAAATGGGAGAAACTTGCTCAAGTGGACAAAGTTTAACAGACATGAAGCCTATCAGAATTCCTCAGAGGCCATCCACCAAAGCTACTGAGATCCCCAGATCTAGTGGTGACCTCCCCGAACCTTAGATTTTACTCTTCCATCCCTAGGTGGTCTAGTGTGTGTTTGATGCTTGGTGCTTATCCTGGTAACAATACTCAGAAGGAGGGCAATCTACAAGGGTGAACGTGGGGTTAAAGTTCTCCTGTCCCCTGCCATGAGTTCCCTGTCTCTGTGGCAACCACTCCCCTCAGTTTCTTGGGTGTCCTTCAAAAGGTATCTATGAACATTCAGGCAAAGAGGTGCATATATATTAATTCTCTTTTCCAGATGTCTTGCTACTCTGGCCTTCCCACCACAGTCGACTTGATCATCTTCACCCAGATGGGATTTGAATTGCATATTCTTCAGCAGATAGGCCTTTTGGAATCTGACTGTGGCTTCTGTCCATACATTACAACCAATAACCCAATTCCTGGATTTTTCTTTTTTTTTTTTTGAGACGAAGTCTCACTCTTGTCACCCAGGCTGGAGTGCAATGGCATGATCTCAGCTCACTGCAACCTCCGTCTTCTGGGTTCAAGTGATTCTCCTGCCTGAGCCTCCCAAGTCGCTGGGACTACAGGTACCCGCCACCATGCCCGGCTAATTTTTGTATTTTTAGTAGAGGCAGGGTTTCACCATGTTGGCTAGGCTAGTCATGAACTCCTGACCTCAGGTGATCCACCCACCTCGGCCTCTCAAAGTGCTAGGATTATAGGGGTGAGCCACCACACCCTACCAATTCCCGCATTTTGTCCTTACTTTAAGATACCTGCAGGCACCTCTTCTCCCTGGGTCTAGACTCATGTGCCTCCCTCATAGCAGCACAGTTAGAAGGACAGAATCTCACCTTCAGCTGGTTGGTCAATGGGGCTCCCTCTGCGCCATGCTTCTTTGTTGAATGGGCACAACATTGCAGCCATCAATTCAGTGGCCAGGCTTCCTTCCACAACTGATCAAAATTTTTTTTCTTTTCTCAATAACTGTGTGACTCTTACACAGTCACGTCTCTAACACAGCTTGGGGATTCATCTAATTCTAGAGAAGAACAGACTTCCCACCTTTTCCCATTCCCACACACTAACTGCCTTCTCTCCAACAACTCCAGGCCTAAGACAACCACTGAGGGTCTGTAGAGGACAGCGGAATCCAGCAATTCTCCCTGGACCCCTTGCCTCTCAGATCCTAATCCTAGCTCAGCTCAACTCTGCTATCCCAACTCCTCCCCATGGGAAGTCTTCACTGGCCTCAGGGGCTGTTCTCTAGCACTATGGGAGAGAGAATTCCAAATGATGGTCTTGAGCTGGAGCCTGTAGTATTCTTAGAATTTTAGAAAGCCCAGGAAATACTTCATTGGAATGGGGACCTTCTGTTTGTCCCTTGGAGGGACCATGAGGAAGTCTCACACAACTGCCCAGTTCTGTCAAAAACTGGTGTGAAAATTTTAACAGGGACTTTATGGATATTGATAAAACTTTCTTTTGAAAAGAATATTCTTTATTTGGATTAGCAGTTCTAAAGGTATCAGTCTCATTGTCTCTTGTCTTATAGCAAAAATTAAAGTAACACCCTTTACTGTTAGGAAGAGAAAGAAAGGCATAGTTATATTGTGATAACACAGAATTTTAAAAAATCCCCACTGTAGTATAAAGGAGACAGAAAAGGAAAAAAAAGGTATAATATCATATTATATTTCAACCTGTAAGATCTTAGGTGGAACTGCAATGGAAGACATAATGAAGCAGTCAGATATTTGTGCCTATAGGTAAAATCACCATGCATTAAACCAGCTACAAATGCAAGTGGATGTAGGATGTCTATGGACAACTTAAAAACTCTGGTAGTTTTGCTAATGATGACACAATTTCCCAAAAAGGTAAAAAACAAAACAAAACAAAAAAACAAAAAACAAACAAAAACTCTTATGAGCTTCTGATGAAAAGAAATATGATCTTCTCTCTATTTATACAGTAGTTGTATTTCTCAACCACTCAGTGTATCTGAAAACTGTGCTGAAACTCTGCATCTCTATGTGATACAGAGTTGGGGTCTGGGTTCATCCATTTTACATTATGGGGCACTCGAAAGCTGGGCAGGAGGCCTAGCATAATTTGGATTCTGGTAATTACATGCCAGTCACAGCTCCCCATGTCACAGTGACAAGCAAAAAAAAATGCATCCACAGATTTCTAAAAGATCTCTAGACAATATTGCTGCTTTAGGACATTTTTGTGGCTGGGGACATTTTTAGAGCACCCAGGGAGAATAGGCACCTATTTTCAACTGTACTTGTTTGTATATGTGTTTGTGTGTGTGTGTGCATGTGTGTGTGTGTTGTGGGGAAGCGTTGTGGAAAGCGTATATTTCCACCTGAGAGTAGATTATGTGGACCCCTGAAATGTGTAACTAATTCTCCATTAATTTCAGTTTTATTTTCCATTAAGGTAACTTATTCTCTCTCTTGCTCTCTCTCTTTTTTTTTTTTTTTTTAAAGAGAGGAGGGCATCAATAACAGAACCCAGGGACCATTATGCCTAAGGATTAGACAATGAAAGGGCAATCAGTTGAGTCCAAAGGAGCCATCATTGAGGATGAGAGAAGTGAGGGAGCATGTTGTCTTGGAAACCAAGAGGCCGGCCCATTTCCATCAGCAGCCAGGAGGAGAAGTCAATGTGAGTCGTGGAGGAGCTGCAAGTTGAGACGAGTCTAGAAATAGGGTCCAGATTTGGGTAGGTGGCAGGGAGGAAGTGGCACTATAGGCCCCTTCCCTGGTGAAGGGGGCATGGATAATAGTCTGACTACAGTTAGAGGCCAGAAACGTGGTCTCTAAAGTTGCCTCCTGGAGCCGCAGTGGGCTGGAGCCTTGTGCTGGGTGAAAGGGAGAGTAAAGATGCCCACGAGGTGTCTGGGTGGTGCCAGCAAATTTATTTGTTTGTTGAAAGGTTGGATCCTCAGAATGCCCTGGGATGCTCTGTGTCACCGTGTTTGCCCCTCCCATATCTGCTGGAGGGAACCTGACACTCCCTGCCAATCCATTATCAGAAAAATGGCGCAGTCTTAGTCAACTTGCCACCTTCCCAAGTTCATGCGGGTTTATCCCCACCCCTCCCAGGGGCCCACGCCCGGTTTCCAATCTGTCAATAGGCCCTGCGTATTCTCTCTAGGCAGTATGGAGTGTCCTCTGCTGGTACAAAGGCTTCTCTACATGCAGTGATGGTACCTGTGATGGTCACCACAACGCAGCAGCTCCCAGGGAGGGTGAGGATGAAGATTACAACATTTGGATATTTCAGAAAGCTTACTGGGGATAATAGAAACAAAAAGACTTCTCTTGATTCTGTTCACAAGTTGTAAAGACATAAGGAAGCAGCTAAATCCTTCCTGATGCAGAGAATCTTTGATCGTGGGAGAAAGCTCTTTTCCCTGGGTGTTGAGCTCAGTCCTGAGCATCTTGGAGGTTCAAGTGACCCATTGAAAAGCTAATGTGAGCACAGAGGCAAGAACTAGAGCAGAGAAAGGACTGGAAAGAAGATCAAGGAAGACGGCTGAGGGTGGGGTACGATTGCTTTCTTTCTCTTCTTTCTTTCTTTCTTTTCTTTCTTTCCTTCCTTCCTTTCTTTCTTTTTTTTTTTTTTTTTTTTTTTGAGACAGAGTGTTGTTCTGTTGCTGAGGCTGGAGTGCAGTGGCACGATCTCAGCTCACTGCAGCCTCAACCTCCCTGGGTGTAGGCGATCCTCCCACCTCAGCATTCCAAGTAGCTGAGACTGCAGGCACACGCCACCACACCTAGCCAATTTTTGTTCTTTTTGCAGAGATGGGGTTTTCCACGTTGTCCAGGCTTATCATGAACTTCCGAGCTCAAGTGATCTACCAGCCTCGGCCTCCCAAAGTGCCAGGATTACAGGCGTGAACTACTGTACCTGGCCAATAGTCACTTTCAATGAAGATAAACCACACCATAGTTTGTAGGGAAGAGGGTCAGCCTCCTCTTGCTTGGAAGTTACAGGAGTCACTCTAAAGAAGAACTTTCACCCCGGCCTAGTTGCCCCATAGTGCAGGAGCTGTCTTGCGAGATGAGTTAAGCTGCCTTGGAGAAACAAGTAGAAGGGCCTTTCCCAAGGCAAGGGCACTTGAGCAGACAGTCCAGCCCTGGTTCGGAAATTGGACCACTTCCAACCTGGAGATCCCAAGGCTGCCTTCTTTCCCCATTCTCCTTACAAGTCCTCCAGATTCTTCTTTCTCTTTTTTTTTTTTTCCTTCCCAAGATTCCCAGACTCAACTCCCAGAATATTTTGAGCAGTTATTTTAAAAAGCATAAAGGTTTGGTTCTGGTTTGAGCTGATCTTATAGGTGTTTTGGTGAATATTTTTGTTTGTTCAGTTAAAAAATGTCAGAGTTCAGTTCTTGAGCAGGGGTTGTTTTTGGTGGATTTGGTTCAATCCTGCTCAAGTTCCTTTTGTGTACACCCCATGGGGGTGTTGACAGGTAGGGGTCTGTCATGAAGGAGAGGCCAGCCTGAGGCTGCACATGCAGCCCGCCTGCCTCAGCCTCCCGAGTAGCTGGGACCACAGGCATGTGCCACCATGCCCAGTTGCCATGCAGTTCCTTATAGCTTTAGAAATTTTCCAGCTTTGAAGGAGCTACGTCTTCCAGCCACCTCATAAGGATGTTTAAAGGGGGAAATCGTCCAAATGAAATTACTAGGAAGTATTTTTTATCCTTACTGAAAAATTACACAAACGGCATAGTAACCATATGAAAGAAAATTAAAATGAACAGAAAATTCACCTCAACTAAGAACTATTAAGTTTTCCTTTCCATTCTAGACCCTCTTCCTATGTAAAGATGAATGAATGCAGCTGTAACCAGAAAGTAAGTATAATTATTAGCATGTATTTTAATATTGATCATTAACATTTTCTTCAAGGTCCAGCTAAATGCCAGAACATTTGTGACTCTTCCTCTCTCTCGTGGGGAAAAAAACATTCTTTTGTGTTCCCATCCCATTTTGCCTGCCTGTGTCTTGGCATTAATAACATAATATAGGTAGCTGCAAGTATGTCTGTTCCAATGATTTGTGTTGTCCTAAATGGGTGAGTGGGTGGGGGGCATGCCTTATTTATTTCTGATTATTGCGGACAAAATATGTTAAGAATCCCTCAACAAAACAACACATGGGGTCCTTCATTTTGGGCCCCTCAGGTGAGGAATCTTGTCCTAGAAAAGCACATTCAAAGATCTGAAATGTGCATTTATTGGCTCTACTGGGTGTCTTTTCACCTGCCTAGACCATATTTCCTTTGGTAAAGGGGTTATAATGGAGCTGTCTCTGGCAGGCTGAGTTCAACTGGCCATCAGGAGTAGCTATGTCTGACAAATCCTGGGCCAGGGAGGGCCCTTAGTGACCATCCCTACCTAGGGAGACAAGTAACTAGCAAGGTGAGCGGGTAGGGACTGGGAGGATTTAGGGCCCAATCTCTTAGGAAAGACCTCAGGGGGTAACAATTCTCCTAAGTGGGGTCACTGGGTGGGGTGGGATGGTCTATTACCTGCTTCACCAGTGGAGAATTTCTGATGGGGCGAAAGTGGATGTCACAACAGTAGGTTCTAGGAGAACTGGACAGGGAAAGCTAAGTCAGGATGGCCTCGCCTCTGAGGTCTTTCTAGGGATGCCTGGGACTCTTGACTTCAGCAAGTGCCTTACTTTTTACTAGGGAGATGAGCAAAGGGCCGTTGGAGTTCAGCCACAGCCATAGGCAGGTGCTGCCAGCTATGCCCTTGGGATGAGTGGCCTTTGGGATAGAAGACTGGGTGTCATCTCTTTTCTTTAAGACCTGTCCTTAAGGTCACCAAATATAGAACAGGATGATTAAACATGCATAAGGACATCTGATCCTAGTTTAAAACCTTGCTTGGTATGATTTCTCCTCAAGATAGCTGTCCTTTGCCCAGACACCTACAGACATAGAGAATATTCTCCTGAGATTACATGGGACAGAGGCTGGGCCCTGTTGGGGTGAGCTGGATGGAGGCAGGCTGGAGGCAGGTGGCAGGGCCATCAGAGTCCCGGCTGAGAATGTGCACAGGACACCTGTCATGGGCATCTGTTGGAGGCTGAGTGTCAACCAGTTTCTCATCTGGGTCAGGCTTAGGGGAGAGGGTACTGTCATTTTCCAAATACACCAAACTTTTACACATGTTTATGCTGTTAGGTCTTTGCAAATGTCTCTCCATTTTTCTGGAGTTCCTTTCTCCCTTTTCTGTGTGTAGACTAATTCATCCTTTAAAAGCCAGTTCACAGTTCCTCCTTCCTTGATGCCTGCCTCACTTTTCAACTTATGTTTCCTTGCTTCTGTCATATGATGTCCAGTGGTGTCCTGGAACCTGCCCGCACCAGCTCATGAAAGCCAATTGCCTGCTTTTTTTCCTAACTCCGTGTTCATTAACACCATGTTGATTGCTTGAGATCAACCATGGTAGGTATATTTACTCCACAGAAATGAGTGCCTGCCTATGGAATAATGAGTTTCTTGAGGACAAGGACTGTGTCTTCTTTACCTTTTCATCCTGAGAATGCAGCAGAATGTGTATTCTACTGCAGTGATTAGTGAGTTTTTGTTGGTCAATGAACTGGACAGAGTAAGCACTGGAGGAATACAGGAAGGAGGGGGACACATCACACCAGGGTCATCAGTCAAGAGGAGAGAACATCTGAGTTGAGTTGGGTCTTGAAGGGTGGGTTGATGGTAATTTGGGGGAAGTAGTTGGGATCCCTGGGGATGTTACCAGTTCCAATGCAAGGGAACTCTTGTTTGGGAAGAAGATCCTGTGAGGCAAGCTCCATCTTGGCTTGTAGTCACCTGTCTGCATGCAGAGGTGTGCATAAGACAAGGTCTGAGGTGAGGCCATCTTGCCCCTCCCCTAGCTCTAGGTCCTTAATTAACCTCAATTATATGGACAGTGGGAAAGTGTGTGGCAGGGCAGGTTCTTAGCTTAGCTTTCCAGACCCAACAACCCAGACATTCCTACCCTCCACATTCCTACTCTGTATGCAATGGAGTAGTTGGTTAGTCCTTCTTGTTATCAGTCTTAAGTTTTTGCTGATGCCAGCACAGTTGATTTCCTTTTGTTCTACACCTGGTGGAGCTGGAAGAGCATTTTAGGCAAATGGAGAACATGATATCTGCCTCCATGTCCCTGAGGGAAGAACAAGCTGATCCTGTAGTAGCAACCATTCATTATTAGCATTCACAGATGAACATTTAGGTGTCTTCATTCACACTGTGCTAACTACTAAGGTGTGCTTGGGATTGGAGAAACCCCTCTGGGTTCCAAAGGGAGTGCCCTGTTTTTGGCTGCCTTCTTCTCAGTAATCCTCTCTCTTGGCTTGGTAATGGATAAACAAGGTTTCCATGATGAAGACATAAGGCTTTGAGGCAAGGTGGTGTGGCAGGAGCCTCATGCCACCTCATTGGCACTTCTGACCTGCCATATGGCACCATGGAGGGGTGCACAGCTGGCAGGACCAGGGCAAATGCAGTCTGTCCTATAGCAGGACAGTCATCAAGCTGTGGTTACTAGGGGTCTGATAAAACAAGGATTGGACCATCTTGCCCCTGTACCCACCCTATTAGCTCCTTTCCTGGCCATCTGCAGGGATGTGAATAGGAGGAGCATTTGGTCTGATGCCTTAACAGCCCTGGGGGAAGTGTGGCAATGACAGATTTAGAAGTTGTAAAGGACACAACTCCTATTTGCTTCCTGTTTTCCATTATTATGGGTAATTGAGCGTTGACTGCAGTATTTATTAAGCCCCTGACTTTGGTCTACCTGAGGCCTTTTCTGGCTCTGAAATTCAGTGCTGTCAGGCTGGTGTGGCGAGGTGGAGGAGCTGCAGGGCCGGGCTCCTGCTCTGTTACCCTTTATTCATGAGGCCTTGACAAGCACTGAACTCAGTGTCTTCATCTTAGAAATGAAGATGTCAGCCACAGTGGTTTCTACTATGTCTTTGAGCTGTTAGCACAGACGCCAGAGCAGGGTGGAGAACCTGTAGGAGGGCAAAGCACTCTCACTCAATCTTTGTGTTGGGAACAGGGAATTAGGTGAATGAGGGTGGAGAGGGCAGAAGTGGGACTCCCAGAAGGATGTGGTTTCTGAGTACGTTGGGCCAAGCCTTATCACCACTCATCTTGTGATCTCAGGCAGGTCTCTTCACTCTCTCAGAGGCTCAGTTTGGTCATGTGTGAAATGAGATAAAATTTGCCCTAATTACTTCAGAGGAAGATTGTCAAAGTGAAATGACACATGCAACAGGGACCTGAAGTAATACATGAAGGGAGCGATCATCAGCACTGCTGCTCTTCCTTGAGAAGGCGCCCAAGGGTGGGAGTGGGATGGGGCCAACGAGCAGCGGTGCAGCCTGGGTACGCAGGAAGGACTGCTTCCTTGGGGACGAAAGTGGGGTCCTATGCTTCATCCTTTTAAAAGAAATACCCATTCATGAAGGGAGGGCTTATATCCTAGATCCACGACCACTGGCCTTGTAATGAATGGCCAGTTAGTGCCTGAGCAGGGAGCAGCGGACCACCAGTTGGGAGCAGGACCGGCGACAGGGCGGGAGCTCCAGGGCATAGGGTTAGGATGGGCTTGTAAGCTAAGGAAAGAGGTGCATGATCAGGTGGCAAGATGCAGGCTAGGAGATTGTGGCAATAACATAAAATCGACGTAATGTTGGAAGTTCTAGACACTTACTATAATTTTATAGATAATGCGAAAGGAGAAACATTTGCTTTGTGCTAGAAATTGTGCTGTGTCACATAAATCACTTATTTCACAGCAACTCTGAAGTACTACAGTTGACCTGTGAACAACACAGATTTGAACTGCACCAGTCCACTTATATGTGAATTATTTTTCAGTAAGTATATTGGAAAAATTTTTGGAGATTTGTGACAATTTGAAAAAACTTGAAGATGAACTTGTATCCTAGAAACACAAAAAAATTTAAAAAAAGTTAGGCATGTCATAAATACATAAAATATATGTAGATACTAGTCTATTTTATCACTTACTCCCATAAAATATACACAAATCTATTATGAAAAGTTAAAATTTATCAAAATGTGTGTACACACGGACTCTACATAGTGCCAAAGTCAAGAGAAATGTAAGCAACTGTAAAGGTGCATTATTAAATCATAACTGCTTAAAATTAACTGTGATACATATGTGCTACTGTAATCATTTTGTAGCCACCTCCTGTTGCTAATTCAGTGATCTCAAGTATTGCCATTAAAACACTGTGTGATGCTAGTCATCTGCACAAGAGCAATTAGCTCCTCCAGTAAATTGCTTATAGCAGTAAACAGTGATCTCTGGAGGTTCTCGCATATTTTTCATCATGTTTAGTGCTTTACAGTAAACCTTGAATGACACCATGGGACCCATGCAGAGTGGTACTAGTGATGCTGGAAGTGCTCCCAAGAAGCAGAGAAAAACAATGACATTACAAAAAAAAAGCTGAATTGCTTGATATGTACCATAGATTGAGGTCTGCAGCTGCAGTTGCCTGCCATTTCTGACATGATAGATAATTCACCTTGCAAACACATGATGTAAGCTTATGGTATTGATAAATACAGTACAGTACTGTAAACGTGTTTTCTCTTCCTTATGATTTTCTTAACAACATCTTCTTTTCTCTAGCTTACTTTGTTGTGAGAATACAGCAATAATATATATATAAAACATACAAAATATGTGTTGACTGCTTATGTTATCAATAAGGCTTCTGGTGAGCAGTAGGCTAGTAGTAGTAAAGTTTTTAGGTAGTCAAAAGTTATATTGAATTTTCAACTGCAAGAGGGGTCATGCCCCCTAACCATTCAGTTGGTAAAGGGTCAACTCTACTGTTACCCCCACTTTACAGATGAGGAAGTGGAGGTCACAAAAGGGTAGGTAACCAAGGCCAAGAGGCCAATAAGTGGTGGGGCTGGGATTCAACCCAGATGTGTTGGACAAATCCATTTCCTTAACCAGTACACAGGCGGCCTTTGCTTGTTGCAAGGCACCATGCAAGGATAATTAATTGTGATATTAGGTTGGTGCAAAAATTATTGCGGTTTTGGCTATTACTTTTAATTACATTACTTAGCTTTTCTTCCTAGACAGAAGATCCCTCTCAATGTTTTCTCTTGGGATACTGTAGTCACTTTTTGTATGAGGACAGAAGGCAAAGAAAAGACTCAGGGGACAGGCAGAGGGCCCAACAGCCCAGTGTTGGAAAGCCCGGGTTTTTCCACCAGGGTAGAGCAGGGCAGGTCTGCCTTGAACCCGGCCTCAGAAGCTTCCTTCTCAGTCCTCTTTCCCTCCATCAGCCTGGGGAGAGTGATGAGGAGCTGTGCCCCCTGGTCCTTTGAAGGGACCCTGGTCTTCTCTGGCAGGGGCAGCTGCTCCCCATCAATGCCAGGCAAAGAGCTGAGTGCCATGAGCTGTTGCTGAAACACCAGTGAGGAAACATAAACTGGCGTCTCCGAACCTTATCATCAGGTCTCACCCCAGTCCTGCCCCTCCCTTGCCTGGCAGTGCTCTTTCCTCTAGCTCTCAGAGGAACCAGGGGGAGCCTGCTCACCCCTTGACAGACGATAGTTTGGGATTTAGGACAAAGGCAAAGTCTGCTTTCCCAAGATAATGTAAACAGCCAACCTGCTCTAGTATGATGCTCCTTGTTTTGCTGTTTGGAAAGCAGGTGTCCCCAAGAAGGGCCAGGATGCCAGGCAACAAGGCTGTTAGGTGGGTGAGGGAGTGTAGAAAGCTCCTGCAAGAGCAAGGGTTTGGAAGATGCGGAGGGCTCCTGGGACCCGGCTGAGCTCGATCTCCTGGCTGCTGGTCTAGGGAAGAAGAGAAGCAGAGGTGGAAACTAGAGGAGGGTGGCTGGTGAATAAGAGATCAAATCCCAAGGGTGTGGAGCTGTAAAACGCTGTGCAGGCGCCCTGCCATGCCTTCCAGCAGCATTAGAGACTGGCAGCAGGACGGGCGCTTGCATTTTGTGCTTCCTCACTGGCTCCCCTCCTTCCTTCCAGGCAGATTCACTCTCTTGGTGGCTCCCGCCAGGTGTCTTCCCTTGAACAGCCCCCAGGAGACCAAGCTGTCTGTCCCCCAGCCTTCCCACACTGCCAAGATCTCGTCCCCAGGGAGGCTGGGGACTCCTGTACTATGCGGATGGCAACTCCCCAGCCCACCTCCTCCATTTACCCCTCACTGCCCACTGCCCAAGTGCAGGGATCCTGGGTATAGGCACGGCAAAGGCCCCCTGCCCAAGCTTCCTGCTCCAGCTGTATCTGGGCTCAGTACCACACATGGCAGTCTGTGTCCATGCATCTGTCCCCAGAGAGAGCAGGATGAGGGCCTCTGAAACTGGGTATTAACAAGGCCCTAGACAGTTCTCTGCTGTCTTGGCAATGCCACACCGAAGAGGCTGCCCATTGTATTCACACTCCAGTGCTGGGGAAGGATCCCCACATTCCCTGGCCTTTCTAGTGGGTGACATGAACTCCCTGGGACATGGGAGGAGGGAGGAGCCCCTCTTCCTCACATTCAGTACGATAGTCTACTATACTGCCCCTGCCAACTCCTCCTTGGCCCACCGCCACCCCCACAGCAGCCCTCCCCTCCTTTGTGCTTGCCCACTCACGTCTCTATCCCTTTGGGCCTGAGCAGAAACCCAGAACATCAGACACTGCAAAGGCCTCCGCCTGTGCCTTGATGATTAGTGCCTGCACAGGACCAGGCAGTGGAAAATGTTGGCAGTAATCTGGTTTCATGGATTTGCCCAGACAAGCCTGCCATCATGTCCCCATTCTTAAATCCTGTCACTATCATCTCTCTTTTCCTTACCAGAAAAACATTACTTCTGCCTAATAGTGTGAATGGCATGGAGTTAATCCCTGTACAGAGAGAAGTGCAGGCAACGTCCGGTCTTGCAATGTATGGACAGCGAGTTGAGTTCATGGATATATTAATGGGCCTCCAGAGGAGTCCTGACCAGAAGGAGTGGGTGTCTGGGGCCTCTCCTGAAAGAGGGGTCCTGGGAAGCCCCCAGCACATAGGCTGTAGTGTGTAAGTGCCAGCTGAGTGCCCACGTGGAGGCCTGGTGGGGAAGGCGGGTCCATGCAGAACCACAGACTTCCAAAGGGTCTTATTGGACAGCCAATGAGATTGGCATCTTTGGTCTTGATCTTAGTGGGAGAGACACAGCCTGAAGCACGCAAACCCAAACGAGGCAGGGTGTCTAGGCATGAGCCAGGAGCAGCAAAGCAATGTCCACCCAAGGGAGGGGAGACAGCCTGGAGATTTTACACACCCAGAGCCCCCTCCAAACCCAGGCAAACTTTCCACAAAACTTTCCCCAGTGCTCGACATGGAGCTCCAGAAGAGGAGGTAAAGTTCTCTGTCTCCCCCGGGTATGCTGAGGCCAATGGAAGAGAAAGAATTAAAGGAGAAGCAATGGACCAGGATCTGAGAGACTTTGTTTAGCTTTTGGAAATGGTGAGAGCTTATTTCAAAGAGACAACTATTATGGATCTACTCTACTTCTTGGTATCCTTGAGAAAAACAAGAGATATAAGCCCCTAAGGAACTTACAGTTGGGGAATCAAGATATAATGAACTCGTGCTTCTTGGGCCCTGACTGATGGCAGCTCCTGCCTGATGGCAAACCCTCCTATTCAGCTGCAGCGTACCTGTTTGCCCTTCTCTCTCCTCTCTGGCTTCCGTTTGTCTACTTTACTGCTGCCATTTCTTCCTTCATCTCTTGGTGAGAAAATAACCGAAAGCAGGGTCTGTGTCTGCACATTTTGTCTCTACACTTTCCTAGAGTTTGCATCTGTTCTCAGGGCTTTAGCTATTGTGTCCATTTAAAGCACAAACTGATGTCTGAAATGGAAGGAATCAGTGTAGCCCAGCACCTCCACTTTATAGATGAGAAAATCAAGGCTCAGAAAAGCTGAGGTTCCTTAGGTTCTGGAGGCAATTGGCCACAGGGCTGCAAATGGAATGCACGTCCTCTACCTCCTTATCTAGGAATCACCCTGCTCCTGTTGGTTTCCAAATCCCTCAGTCCACAGGGGAGGAAAGGGGGACCCAGCAAGGGAGGTGACATGCCAAGGCGACAGGGCTGGCTTCTGGCAGAGGAACCCAACCTTCACTCCTAAACACATTCTTCCCAGTTTATCACACGGCTTCCCTTATAAATGTAGTTCTAAATAGAGACTAATATACTCCTTTGAATACCCAATGGGCTATGAAGTGTGCCTATGGCTCATAAAAATATAATTCGGGTCGTAAATTTAATAATCTCACATGAATGACTATACTAGCTCTGTTAAACATTAATTGCTTAATTAGCAATGATTTCACCTGCTTTTTTAGAATTGAAAGTCTTTTAAAGAAGAGTCTGTGGTGGAAAAAAAAAAAAAGCTGTCCAGAGAATTTTGAGCAGTTTTATCTTCCTTTTTTTCTTTGCTTCATAAAAATCCCTGGAGCAATCAGGTCATTCAGAATCAAGCCTTTGGCCTTTGCTTCCAACACGAGGCATCCCAGCACCCACAGGTCTGACGGTGTGTCTAAAAACTTTGTTGCTAGAAAGAGGAGCAGGAGTCTCTTGAATTTGGTCTTATAAAATTCAATTAATTTTCATGCCTACTGTCTCTCTGATTTTTTTGGTGGGGGGATGTTTTCCCACCTGCCTTCTTCTGCAATGATCTCTATCCGAACAAATGCAGGGAGCCTTGAAAGAGCTCACAAGGGGGTGGGGGCAGCTCTCAGTGATGGGGCAGAGAGGTGGGGCTGGTGTGGGAGAGCAGGTGAGGGCTGGGATGTCTCTTAGAGCTTCTTGTGGTGCATGGCACAGGCTGCTGCTGAAGAACTGGCGGATGCCCAGGTGGAGGCATCCAAAGTGAGTTCCATCTGTCAGTGGCAGCAGCACAATATAGCATTAGTTCGAAGGCTCCTCTAGATGGAGAAGTTGGGTAAGAAGGGGGCAGCATTAAATCTGGTGAAACCTAGAGACGTCTCTGCACTGTGAGGGTGGCGTGAGTGGTATGATTATGGTGACTCCATTTTTCTGAAATCACAACCAGGATGGGATGGAGTATTTGACAGCTGTCTTGTCCTTCCACATTTGCGTGGCCACACAGATTATGGACAAAATACGAATATCAGTGCTAGAGCAGAAGGAGAACGTGGTCCAGGGAAACAGTTCGGCTGGAGTGAGGACTGCAGCTGGGAAGGGCAAGAACTTTTCACGGACGACCCTTTTGAGGATTCCTCTGTGTGAATGAAGACTTGCTGTAGTTGGGAACACACAGCCACACGTCACACTAGTATCATTAACTAGACCACAGTTTAGCAAACAAGACCCAGGCCCCCAGGAGTTGCAGTAGCCTATGGCATACAGCAGAGCTAATTCAACTG
This sequence comes from Pongo pygmaeus, assembly GCF_028885625.2. Taxonomy (NCBI): domain Eukaryota; kingdom Metazoa; phylum Chordata; class Mammalia; order Primates; family Hominidae; genus Pongo; species Pongo pygmaeus. The sequence continues at coordinate 50,292,725 of NC_072383.2, read as the reverse complement.
GAGACTGATCCCACTGAGAATAAAGCTGAACTGTGTCACTTGCCATTTTCTGGGTCAGATATTCTGGGGTCCATTTGGAAAATTAGACCTACACATGACATGGCCTTGGCTATGGGAAAGGAGATGACTCGCTCTGTGCTAGGCGCTGTGCCAGAGCCGTCCTCCACCAATGGCTCATATCCTCTTGCTAGACAGCTGTCTTGTTCAACCAACATTTGTGGGGTCCCTGCCATGCACTGGGCAGTGTCCCTGCCCTCTCTCCTCCTCTGTTTCTGGGGCCAGCATTGTTTCTGAGCAGAGGACACACCCTGCTTTCCTGATAAGCCTGCCGTGTGTGTCCTGGAATCTCCTCGTTCCAGAATGGGCTCTGTACATTGGGAATGTTTGGTGCTTTATGCGAAGGGTGGACGTGGCTGCCTGCCAGCCTGGCTTCTCAGTCATAACCAGTTTGGCCAGGATACCTGAAAATCAAACAGCTACCCATCTCGCTGTAAGAAAAGGGGCCAATCGAAAAAAAAAAAAACTGAAAAGGAGATGTTAGGTAAGAAAGGAGGGGAGCCTGGGCCAAGATGGAGAACTGGGTCAGGGGCTGGGAAGAGAGACTGAGTAGGCAGTCTTAAAATGATCATTTATAAAGGAATGCCCTGGAGGGAGGTGTTGAGCAAGTCTCTCCTGCTGGGCGTCTGTCAGCCTCCTGTCCCTTCTTTTCTGGGAACCATGGGAGCTGCAGAGCTCCTTGGAGCAGCACCTGGGCGCTCTGATGAAAGGCACCCGGAGCCAGCAGCCCATGCAGAGGCCAGGCAGCCGCTGCCCATGGAAGCTTCTGCTTCCAGCTGACCTGCTGCTCAGTTTGTTCCAGCCTCCTGCTGACTCGCCTCTCTGTCTTCCTAACTTCTTTAATGACGTTATTAGACTCTCTAAGGATTCTGGTCCCCTTGAGCAGCCTGAGCCCAGCAGTAGGGGCTGGAAGAGGAGGGGTTTTTTTTTTTTGATTTGGTTTTCTTAAACCCAAACTCTTGGTTTCCATTCCAAGGTGGTAGGAGCCAGATGCCCCGAGGGCTCAGCAGCGGTCTCTAGCTGCATTGAGTCTTTGGGAAGGAGAGACTAAGCTCACTGGCTGGAGGAGAGAACCCTGATCAGGGCTGAGACAGAAACCTGAGACAACTCCAAGTGGGACCTTTAGGCAACAGGTCCATGAAAGGCTGCGAAGACTTCGAGCATTGCCAGCATCACATGCACACATCTGGAAACACCTGCAATTCCAAACCAAAAACCATAGAAATGATTTTTTTGGAATATAGGCTTATTCCTCAAGTGATTCTCTGTGCTGAGGGGATAAAGGTTTGGGTTAAAGATAAATATGACCTTGCCTCTACCCTACAGAAGTCCTGGGACATGGTTCATTGTCATACAGGGAGGACTGTGATGATGAGGCTGTAAGGGAGGTAGATACGCTGCCACTAAAGGAGAACAGAAGAGAGGGAAATGAATTCTTATCTGGAGACTCTGGTGTTAGCATCCACACCTGGTTGAAAATTTATTTCCTGTTGGCTAGACAGTTAACCACTTCTCTGCTTAATGCTGGGGGCTCATTTTTTCTGCCCCACTGGCCAATAGACGAGCTTTTGAAAACCTATGAGGAGAAGCATTTAGGATCTCGGACTTGCTGGCAGTTTGTTGAAAGAAAAAGTGGAGAGCAGGAAGAAGGATTTTGTTCTATAGGATTCCTGTTCTCTTCTCAGAGATAGTGAAGCTTAACACTCTTTGCAGCAATAGGTCAATGTCCTTGTGGGACAGTGGGGATTCAGGATAAATGTTCTTATTTTATAGATGAAGAAATTGAGGATACGAGTTTGGGTAGAGGCAAAATCACAACCAGACAGGGATTCTTAACTTCCATTTCGCTCTCTTAAAGAATGCAAAGCATATTCTAGGAAAGCACATTGAGATTATGTAAAAGTTGAAAATTTTAAAATATAGAAATGAAATGTTAAATAATATTCAAATTGCATTAATTCTACTCTCCACATTTCAAAAGAATAGGAGGACTCTTTCAACTTGACTTTCAAAAATTGGTGAATGGGTCTAGAAGGAGAAGATGTTCAGTGGAGAGAGTGGGGAGGGAGACCAGCGTGTGAGGGCAGAATTAAAATGCAGTAAAACATGCAGATTGAGTGCCTAGCACAAATCTGGCTCAATTTCCTTCATAGAGGCATTAAGACCCCCCTGAAGCTGCCACAGTGTGAGCACAGTCATGGTGGAGTAAGGGACAACTAGGGCATTGCTCAGGTATCTGTAAATAATGACACATTTTGCTTTGGATTGAGACTCTCTCCAAAGCTGTTAGCTTCATGACTTGTTTGCATGATAATTATACAAACCAGATTGGAAAAAAAAATTGAGGAAACATGTAGATTTGTTTCCTTCAGCATTCTTTTACTGCAAATCAAATACCTTGAATAGTAGTTAAGACATAGGATTGGAAACTTGGCAGGGAAGATGCAGGAGGGTGAAAAGCATTTATTGAGTTTCTGCTATGAACTAGGAACTGTGTTTAGCACATGTGTGTATTGTTCTGTTTTCACAATAGCCATATTCTTATTATTCTTGTTCACTTTTTATAGATGAGGAAACTGAGGCTTGAAGAGGATTATGAATTATCTGAGGTCATTTAACTAAGATACAAGAAAATTGGGATTTGACCTCAAAGCTTATGTTTTTTACATTGTTTTGTGATAACTTGGTACTAGGATGTGAACCACCTGGATCTGTAATTTATGATGCCTGTGGAGAGTGCATGTTCATAGTAGCCAGAAGACAGTAACATGGCAAGGGGGAAAGGAAAAGGAATTATCTTTGTCTCACCCCAAACAATAATGATACTGACATTTTATTGTGCACCGTGGTTTTCAAAACACTTCATACGAATTTCCCATTTTATAGCTAGGACCGCAGAGCCTCAGGGTTTCATTCAAGGCCTCACAGCCAATAAATAGCAAAACTGGGACTCAAACCCAGAACTTCTGGCTAAATTCAGTTTTATTACTCCAAGCACCTCTCCCACATAGTTGGCCACATGGACAGAGGAAGTGGTTGAGTTTAAGTGTGAGTGCTCTGTGCAGGCTGGATGGTCTTCTTATACTCATGCATCTGTGGATGTCATTGAAGAGCCTGACTTCCTAATCACTTCCCAGGATCACCAGGCAATACGTGATTACTGACTGACTGAATCAATATACACTTGGATCTTGGTTTGCAAACTTTCACTTGGTGTCCCGCATCACACAGGTCCAGAAACAGCGAAACTTTTCTCATACTCCTCATCCTCTGGGTGTTCAGGTAGACAAGGGACAGTTGATGGTTATAAAAACCATCATGGCTATAAAAAATCTCTATTCAGTGCCTAGTTATTGTGTATTTTTGGTGTGGCATGGGCAGAAAAAAGACAAGATATTTTGAAAATCGACAACTCTTTTGCAGTATCCCAGGCCAATTAGTTTCTGTAAGAGGAGGTCGATTTCCAATTAGCATTTAAGGTCATTTAAGACCTTTGCAGTCTCCCCTGCACTAGTTGGAACTCTTTCTGGGAAAGAGGGAAACTACAAGGAGAACTACAAGGCTGGCATTGAGGGGCTCTTGCAGTCTCTAAACCCATTATCCCTTTCATTGTTGAACTGGGGTGGTGAGCCTGCACAAGCATGGATGGTAGCCGACCTCCCTTGGGCAGGTCCAGAACAGGGAGCAGCATTCTGCAGAAGGTCCTTTTCCAGATTGAGAAACCCAAATCCTGATCTCCTCTTTTGATGATTTTACAAAAATCAAATTGCATGACAGATGCCCAGATAAACAGAAGTTTGCAATCAAAGCAAGTTCTGGGATGGAGCTGATTAGTAGATTTTTAATGGCTATTAGTTGGATAATCACGCACCAGGAATAGCTCCCAGGCAGACCAAACCCACGTATAAGTGGGTCCACACCCATGTACACAACACCTAGTTGGCAGGTATATAAGGGGACCCTGAAAGCCTCCCAGCAGCAGAGTTGAGTCTCCAGCCTTGACTCTTCTCAAGAGCCTGTGACTTTTCTCCCTGGACAAAGGCATCATGAGTTGTCAGATCTCTTGCAAATCTCGAGGAAGAGGAGGAGGTGGAGGAGGATTCCGGGGCTTCAGCAGCGGCTCAGCTGTGGTGTCTGGTGGAAGCCGGAGATCAACTTCCAGCTTCTCCTGCTTGAGCCGCCATGGTGGTGGCGGCGGGGGCTTCGGTGGAGGCGGCTTTGGCAGTCGGAGTCTTGTTGGCCTTGGAGGGACCAAGAGCATCTCCATTAGTGTGGCTGGAGGAGGTGGTGGCTTTGGCACCGCTGGTGGATTTGGTGGCAGAGGAGGTGGTTTTGGAGGCGGCAGCGGCTTTGGAGGTGGCAGCAGCTTTGGAGGCGGCAGCGGCTTTGGAGGTGGCAGTGGCTTCGGAGGTGGTGGTTTCGGTGGAGGCGGCTTTGGTGGAGGCCGCTTTGGAGGTTTTGGGGGCCCTGGTGGTATTGGAGGTTTTGGGGGTCCTGGGGGCTTCGGGCCTGGAGGATACCCTGGTGGCATCCATGAAGTCTCTGTCAACCAGAGCCTCCTGCAGCCTCTCAACGTGAAAGTTGACCCAGAGATCCAGAATGTGAAGGCCCAAGAGCGTGAGCAGATCAAAACTCTCAACAACAAATTTGCCTCCTTTATTGACAAGGTGAGTCTGGAGAAGACGGCTCCCACTGATGCTCAGGCCACCTCACTTCCAGAGCCAACTAAAAGGAAAACGGCACAGATTTGTATTTCTTAGGAGCCAGTGGTGTACCGCAGTAGCCTGGGTCATTTGCAGTTTCCAGATGGGGAAGACGTCAGCTTTGTGGGTTACATTTCCCGTAACAGCCTGCACTTAGGAAGAATTTGTCCCTTTGACCTTATTGTTAAAGTCCATATAAATAATATTTATGGAAAATTCTGAAAACCATAAAAAATGGATATAGGCAAGTATTGAACTGATCCTTGGGACAGGCCATGGAGCAGCAGGTTTTGGAAGCCATCGTCTTCTGAGATGGTGTTTCCTTCCTTAGCAGTGATTATTAAATTCTGGGAAGCTGAACCTGAAATATCTGCTTGGGAATGCAGGAAATTCCTGCCTTCAAGAGAAGCGTTCTCAGTTTTGTGATCCATAAAGTCTTTATTGGTGCCACTTTGGAGTGTTACTGGCTTTTCTCCTGTTTCAAGGCAGACAAACCTGTCTTGGTTTATCTGCCTTGAAATAGGCAGGGATTTACAAGGCTCTTAAAAATCAGGCTGAGGAGCCCTGCCCTCCAGGACTCTCATACTCAACACCCTTGCGAGCAGTGCCAGCAGATGCCTGCTTTCGGTTTTCCCCAGAATTTATGGGATCTTGGCTGGAAATTCAACCAGGATTGGGGGAGGGAAATGGTCTAGAGTATTGGGAGCAGCTGCAAACAAACCAGTGAGCAGTGAAGCAGCAAAGAGTCTCCTCTGCGTGGAGAGAGCCGGATGTAGCATTAGGAGTCTGTGGGACTTTCCAGGGGCGAAAGCAGGGAGCTCAGAAGCTCTGCCAGTCATGACTCGGCAGCCAGCCTCAGACACTTCTCGAGGTCCTGAAGCAGCACCTGAGCTGCCCCTGGCCAGCGTGGCTTGCTGGTGTGAAGGATGATCCAGAACTCATGTGCTCTCCTTCTGGTCATGGCAGGTGCGGTTCTTGGAGCAGCAGAACCAGGTGTTACAGACCAAATGGGAGCTGCTACAACAAATGAATGTTGGCACCCGCCCCATCAACCTGGAGCCCATCTTCCAGGGGTATATCGACAACCTCAAGAGATATCTGGATGGGCTCACTGCAGAAAGAACATCACAGAATTCAGAGCTGAACAACATGCAGGATCTTGTGGAGGATTATAAGAAGAAGTAGGTGGCAGAGTAAAACGCTGAGCGGAGATAAACATTGCACTGAGCCATTTGATCATTCCCCGGAAAGCCATTCATCTCCCAGTTGCATTTGTGGTGGTAATGGGGAGAGGCATATGTATCTTTGTTGATTATTTGTGAGGAAGACAGTGAGACTTTAGAGATCATTTTTGTCTTTTGTATGTTTGAGAGTTAGTTTATAAAAATATATCTTCAGTTTGGAAATCTTAGTTTCAATTTAGACATTTAAAAAGTGTGTAATATTCCCAGGGAATGGGGCATTTGGGGTGAATCCAGTATAAAAAGGAAAAGAAAAAAATAAAGGGGAACTAGTCTAACTGCTGTATCATCTGGGTCCCAATAGGTATGAAGATGAAATCAATAAGCGCACAGCTGCTGAGAATGATTTTGTGACACTTAAAAAGGTGAGCGAGAGAATGTCTTGGCTGGGGGTGGGGATAGGAGTGCTTCACAGCCCCATTGTGTCTAAGCAGACAGTTTGGAAATGAACTGTGAGTGCAAAAGCAGCAGCCAGAGAAAGGAGTGAGACCCATGGCCCATTCTCTTGCAAACAAAAGTGTCTCTGTAGGTCGAGCTTCTGGATACAGTTTTCAAAGCTGTTCTGCATTTTTGGTGGAGCGCTTCCCAGTAGTAACCCACCTAAAGCCTCTATTGAATCATGATAAATGCAAACACAAAAATCTCTTTATATTCTCCTTCTAAAGAGCTGAAGAAGGAATGAGACTTCCCTTAGAACGCCTGCTTAAAGTTGCTGTTGGTTGTGCTGACAAAGGTTTGAGGTTGTAGGCCAAAAGCATGGGTTCTTCTCCTGGGTCCTGCAGGGCCTTTGGTGTATATTCTGGGGAAATTTCAGAGAGGTGAGATGGACAGACAGGATGAGAGAGCTGAGGACTGTGGAAACCCACAAAGAACATCATATCCCATTGTAGAAACACACTGTGTCTCAAGCAGGAGAGAGGGGCTGGTTGGCAAAGCTTGGTCACCTTGAGGCTCTGATGGTCCTGAGGGCTGTGAGCCATGGACGTGGGCATGAAGTCCCTGGCAGAGGTGTATGGTAAACTGCACGACAAAAGAAGTCTCATGGGGACAGGGCTCAGGTTGGGGAGCCTGGGATGTTAGAGAGGAGCCAGCAGGGACTGAATAGAGGGGAGTGGCAGAGAGAGGAAGAGGCCTGTACAGGGAACCATACACCAGAGGCCCCAACCTTTCTTGCAGGACGTGGACAATGCCTACATGATAAAGGTGGAGCTGCAGTCCAAGGTGGACCTGCTGAACCAGGATCTTGAGTTCCTGAAAGTTCTCTATGATGCGGTAAGGAGGCTGCTCTGGGACAGACCCTTACTTCCCACCCTTTTCACCAAATGAAAGTCCTTTCTGCTTGGTGAAAAAGTGGCAGAAGTGGGGTTTATGGACCAGCTGACTTCAACCTGCCATCATTCCAGGCCACTGGGGGGGGGGGGGCTTTCATAGCATAGGTCTTGTGGGTGAGGAATTTTCTCCTCCGATGTTACGGGAATAAGGTTCAGGAAACACCAGGACAGCTTCCCCTCCCTCCATTCCCCAAATGTCCAGTTCCCCTGGGGAAGAGACAAGCCCTGTGCCCATTCCTGTGCCTACCGTACTTCAGAGGTCAAAATGCATTTGTCTCCTATACCCCTCCCCAACTCAAGGGTGCACGGATGATTTCTGAAACAGGAAGTACCTTTGAAGGTATTTGCCATGGACCAGCTTCTGTCTGGGGGCACTTATCATAACTGGCTTAAGTGCTGAATGTTGTTAACTAGGAGGCTCAGAAATACAGGTGCCTCTCCCTACAATTCTCAGGACAACCTTGGGAGAGGCCCAGGAATAGACGGTTACATGATTTTCATCCCATCTAGTGTATGCTTAGTCTGAGGGTCTGCGTTTCCCTTATGCTGGGAGACAGAGGCCTCCTGTCTGCTTGTAGCTGTGGCAGGATGTCATGACCAGACCTTCCTGTGTGTTGTAGGAGATATCCCAGATTCATCAGAGTGTCACTGACACCAACGTCATCCTCTCCATGGACAACAGCCGCAACCTGGACCTGGATAGCATCATCGCCGAGGTCAAGGCCCAGTATGAGGAGATCGCCCAGAGGAGCAAGGAAGAAGCGGAGGCCCTGTACCACAGCAAGGCAAGTAGAGGGAATGTAGGAAGAGCCACAGCTCCCTGCCACGAGCTGGGTTGCACCCCCAGCTGGAAAGTGTACAGTAAGGTTATTGGTTTTTTGTTTAATGGAAGTTGGGCACCATTCCCAAGAAAGAATGTTGAGAATGGCACCAAGTCCTTTTGGGCATGTGAGACAGTCCCTACCTCTCATGAATGCAGCCATGACATTTAGCTGGGTTGACCCTCCCTGGACCAGTAACCAGCTCTCCTTCACTCCAGTCACTCTGGAATGTGAGCCAGGCTGGAACTTCCTTGCAAACTGTCCTCTTCTCCCCATATCAGTATGAGGAGCTCCAGGTGACTGTCGGGAGACATGGAGACAGCCTGAAAGAGATCAAGATAGAGATCAGCGAGCTGAACCGCGTGATCCAGAGGCTGCAGGGGGAGATCGCACATGTGAAGAAGCAGGTGAGGCCCAGCCCTGTCCAGCGAGGGGCGGGAGGTTGTCTCTGGGTGTGTGTGAAAGTGTGGTTGTGTGTGAGTGTGCATGTGAGAGATGAGAGACACTGAGATATTGCACTCTAGCATGTATCGATCCCAAATTCCCCAGCTTAACATAATTTAAGGCTTATTATAACAATTCTTAGAGTGCTCTAAGAGACATTCGAAAGTAAGGATTAGCGAAGGGAAAGAATTGTGCTCACTTGTTTATATGAGGAAAAGGGAATCATAACAAATAGAGCAAACGTTAGTTTGACTGATTTGTCACGGATTACAGATGGAGCTTCCCATTTGTGCTCAGCACAGGCCCTGAGCACCAGCCGACTGTCTTCATAGAGGGGCAGTGAGTGTTGATGGCAGCTGGCCTGGTGCTGGACGTTAGCTTTGGAATAGAAAAGGTAGAGGCAGAGAGTGGATTCCATCAGCAGGAGAAGCTTTGCCAAGCAGACCATTTCAAATGTTTTCATTTCCATCTGTAAAATGGGATCATGATTCTGGCCCTGTGGTGTGAGGATCAAAGGGCATTATGGGGAAAGCCAAAGGGTGTCATCAAAGGTGACATGGGAAGAAGATGCGCCAGAGACAGCGGCAAGTCTTAGCACAGTTGTTTGCGACTTGCATAAACTCCAGAGGGGACCTAACACTCCTGGGGCCAGTGGTTCTGGCTTCCTGCACTTCGAACACCTCTGCTGTCTGTCCCCCTCCGTCAAGCAGAATCCACTCTCTGTCCTTCTCTCATAGTGTAAGAATGTGCAAGATGCCATCGCAGATGCTGAGCAGCGTGGGGAGCATGCCCTCAAGGATGCCAAGAACAAGCTGAATGACCTGGAGGAGGCCCTGCAGCAGGCCAAGGAGGACTTGGCACGGCTGCTGCGTGACTACCAGGAGCTGATGAACGTGAAGCTGGCCCTGGATGTGGAGATCGCCACCTACCGCAAGCTGCTGGAGGGCGAGGAGTGCAGGTGAGGGCACTGGGAAGGGAGAAGGGGACCCTGGCCCATCCTCTCCTTTCTCCCAGAGCCAGGGCTGGAGGCAGAGACAGGAAAAGCAGAGAATGGGGCAGGGCTTCCTGACGACTGAGAACTGACATTCTCTGTGTTCCCCAAGCAGAAATTCAGGACACAAAGCATGATTGGAGAGTTATACATTTATCAATATGAAATGATGCATAAGGCACATTAAATTAAACTAAGCAGTAAGTTAAACATCCTGGTCTTTTCTGAAAGTGAAAACAAAATCATGGGAAAACAGGTTAGTCCTAGACAGTCTGAAACTTTGGTCTCTAGGTCCATAGGGTGAGTGGCTTCTGTGCCCTCCACCGGGTGACCTAGAATGGGGGAGATGATGTCTTGGAATGTGCTGACTGGTGGGGACGTGCTGAGCGGAGCAGGTGCCAGCCCCAGTTCTTTGCAGGTTTCTAGAGTGACAAACGGAACCATTCGCTAACCTTCAAAGAGGCACTCTTTGCTTCCTCTGTAGTCTGAGACCTTTGCCCGTATTATCAGCATCTTGGGTGACTTAATCTGGCTGAAGCAATTGGAAGGGGAAAAGCTACCCCAGGCCATCAGCAAGTCAGCATGACAAAGAGGGAGTGGCTTTCTTCAGGAGGTTGCTCTGTCCCTGTCTAGAGGCGATGCCTCCTATGCCCAGCTTGTAAGAGGAAGTGGGCAAGTTTTCAGTTGAAGCTGAAGAGGGTGGGAAGAAGAGAGGAATGGGGAGGCTCTACAGAGTCACAGTTCTTTCTGAACTGAATGTTCACAGGCAGCCTCATTGTAAAATTTCTGATGTGGCATGGATTCTGAATAACAGACTCTCCAAGATGGATTTAAATACACACATGGGTTGCAAAGTCGGAACTGAATTTGCTTTTCAGTGACCTTGGATCAACCATGCAACTGTTCATTTTGTATCAGAGCAAAAATTGAGAGGGATTGACATGCAAGGTTGTGCATAAATGGAAGGGTGTCTGTCGTCATTGTGTGACCTGGCAGCATAGAAGAAAGTGGGGTGCGTAAGCCCTGGTGGCTGCTTAGAGAGGCTAAACTGCACATTTGCGGGTGGAAGTGGTAAAACAACATGCATGCAGAACCTAAGTGTTCCACCACAACTTGTTTTTTCTCTCTCCCTGACAGGATGTCTGGAGACCTCAGCAGCAATGTGACTGTGTGTAAGTAGTGGGGTGTGGTCCTGGTCCATGGGGTGTTGTGTCAGGTGGAGGCAGGGAGAGGCAGTCATAATCTCTGTGGTAACACCACCTCTCTCTGCAGCTGTGACAAGCAGCACCATTTCATCAAATGTGGCATCCAAGGCTGGCTTTGGAGGTTCTGGAGGTAGAGGGTCCAGTTCAGGAGGAGGATACAGCTCTGGAAGCAGCAGTTATGGCTCTGGAGGCCGACGGTCTGGCTCCAGAGGCGGTGGTGGAGGAGGAGGTTCTATCTCTGGAGGAGGAGATTCTATCTCTGGAGGAGGATATGGCTCTGGCGGTGGTTCTGGAGGAAGATACGGATCTGGTGGTGGCTCTAGGGGAGGGTCCAGCTCTGGAGGAGGATATGGCTCTGGAGGTGGAAAACACAGCTCTGGAGGTGGCTCTAGAGGAGGCTCCAGCTCTGGAGGAGGATATGGCTCTGGAGGGGGGGGTTCTAGCTCTGTAAAGGGTAGCTCAGGTGAAGCTTTTGGTTCCAGCGTGACCTTCTCTTTTAGATAAAGATGAGCCCCCACCACCACCAACTCTCCCACCCCAGACTCTCCCACTCCAGAATGTAGAAGCCTGTCTCTGTACCTCTAACTGATAGCAAGTTAAATTTTGCCATTTATCTCTGATGGCATTTTGAGGGAAAAGAATGTCCACATACAGTTTTTGAAAGATCTTCTCTCCAAACCAGTTAGTTAGAGCCAGTGACGCCTCTGTGTTCTGGGGCGGAATCTGTGCTGTCTAGGTTTGTGCTTCTAGCCATGCCCATTCCCGCCCCCACCATGCCTCTTTGCATTGCCCATTTTCCAGATGGGTATTCTGTTGAGGACCCAGGCCCACCCAGGGATTTCATCTCTAAGCCTGGCAGTGCCGGGGGGAAATGTGTTTCTGTGTATATAGCTCCTCTTGTCCACTCTGCTTTCGGAAGTGCTGTGGTCTGGGGGTCTTCATAATAAACTTCATTTGCAATTCATATCATGTGCTGTCTGCGTGATGTCAAACCTTGGTGGAAGTGGGCAGCCACGGACAAGGGAGGTTTGGGCATTAAGGAGGGGCTCCTGGGTGAGAAGCGTGCCTCCCTGAGGGAAGCCCAGGCGCCAGCCTCTGGATGGATGGGAGCCTGGGGATGGGTGTGTGGTTCTCAGAAAGTATTTACCAGACTTGGGGGCCATGGCATTGCCGGGAGGTGGACAGGTGGATTTGTGGAAGAGTCTCTTTTCTAGAAAAACCCATTCTTCCTGAGCATTGCCCACAGACTGCCCTCCCCATTTTCCACAAGGGCTTTGGCCCGGGATCACTTCTCCTCAGGGCAAAATGGCCGAGCCCCTGGCCCCACCGCGGTGAGTTTCCAAGCTCCGAGCTTCCAAGGCGGACCTTCCTCAGCCTGATGTAGGTCCTGGCCTCTGTCTCTGAGGGGGCTCTGAGCAAGCCTGGAGGAGGATACCTGGGAAGAGTCTGGAGGACTCTAAAGTGGCCTCCATAACAGCCACTTCTATTTTCACAGAACATCCCCTCCTGTCAGAGGAGTCCCACCACACTTAGCAAACAAGCCCTTCTCTCCTCCCTCACTGCAGTCCCCAGGGCCTGTCGCATGGTTGTTGCCATCAGGGTGGCCTTCTCCTGTAGGTGTGAAGATACCTTCAGCCCCTTCCTCAGGAAGGCCGTGTCACCTAACCAGGGCTTCCAGGGAGCTCAGGAATGGTTGGGCAGGTGGGATTGGGCTTGCTTGGGGTTGGTGTTAGACAGGCCAGAGTTGCCCAAATGGGAGTTGGTGGCTCAGGCTAGGTCAGCTTAGCTTTCTGTATGTGGTGTTTGGTTACAGCAGCTATGGCTTAAAGCCACTCAGAACCACTTCCGGAGGGTTCTTTTTTCTCCCACTCCACCCCAGCTTTAAAACCTTGGAGAGTCCTTAGTTGAGTCTGTGACCATCTTCCTGTTCCCAGAGGTTGCAGGGACGGCTCTAATAGAGAACAGATGCATTCACCTGCCTCCAGACCAGCCAGGATCCAGGTACGAGGGCACTGCAGGAACAGCTCTGAAGGCTGCAGGTGGCAAGGTGGCAAGACTCCAGGCTGAGCATTCTAGAGTGATCCGCTGATCAGAGAAGGTCCCTGAGAACCACCCAGGCCTCAGTCGCGGGGAGAGGTCTGTGGGGAAAGGGTGCAGGCTGGGAAGAAGTGGTGTGGGGAGCTGGCTATTTTCGGGTATGTACATAGTGTAGACATGAACACAACCTTTAACAGGGACTTGGTCCCAGACATTTGAGGCTGGACAGGAGCTTCAGCAATCAGTGTATTTGAACTTTTCACTTAGGTGAGGAAAAAGGTAAGGCCCAGGGTGGACGCAGAAACCAGGTCTCCCCCTCCCAATTCACTCATTTTTTAAAAGGCTTTGGGAACAGCAATCCATTCTAATAACTTTCTGAGGGGAAAAGAGGTGAGGCAGGTAAGGTGGTAGCTTTTATTCCCAGGGGAGCCTTAATTCCTTTTTTTTTTTTTTGAGACGGAGTCTCACTCTGTTGCCCAGGCTGGAGTGCAGTGGCATGATCTCAGCTCACTGCAACCTCCGCCTCCTGGCTCAAGTGATTCTCATGCCTCAGCCTCTCGAGTAGCTGGGATTACAGACATGCACCACCATGCCTATCTAATTTTTGTATTTTTGGTAGAGACGGGGTTTCACCATGTTGCCCAGGCTGGTCTCGAATTCCTGACCTCAAGTGATCTGCCTGCCTCAGCCTCCCAAAGTGCTAGGATCACAGGCATGAGCCGCCGTACCCGGCATTAATTCTTGAGACTTTCAGTGGTCTGAACCTCTGGCTCCTTCTATCGTTTCCAGTTCCCCATCCCTTCCCCGCCTGAGACACAGCCCTTCTGGTTTCCAGATCATATATATGCTACTTTCTTGCTGGACTCCAGTAGTAAAATTAGCCTTGTACATTAACTCAGAGGGATCCAGGCCTGAGGCATGACAGAAATCAAGCTCTAAGCAGGTATTGGAGAGAGGGGCTACCTCTGGAGAGGGACCCTCCTTTCCCTCCGAAGTGTAGAGTAGCCCAGAATCTGGGCCACACCCTCCCACCAGGGCCCTCTGCTGCTCCCCCACCAAATTTGGTAATTGACTTGTCAGGTCCTGGGCTTCAAAAAGGAGACAGGCACAGGCAGAAGGGTTTTAGGAGCTCGATTTCCACAGGGAACTGGGCTAAACATTTCCGTTCTGATGATGTTGCAGAATATTTGGGACATCCTCCCTCTTGTGGTTCCCTCCCTTTCTCTGCCTGTGAGTTTTAGTATGAATTCAAATAAACCCTTTTTCTCTCCCTCACCAAACTCTTTCTTTCCTGTCATTCCAAAGGAAATTCCTTTGGACATTTCACCTCCTTCAGGACAGCTCACCTCCTCCAGGAAGCCCACCTAAATGGAACACTCCTGCCTCCTTTTCTTGCTGTGAAGTGGGGAAGGAGTGCCCTGGGAGGGAGGAGACTTCAATGCTGATCCTCATCTTTGTGGGAACTGTTGTGTGACACTGGGCAAGTCCTTTCTCCTCTCTCGGCTCAATTTCTGCCTCACTTTAAGGACTTTCAGTGGCCAAGATTGTTTCTACGGATCCTTCCAGCTCTGACGAAAAGAACCCTGTCTGTGCTACTGGGTCAGCCAGTGCTTACTCCTAAAGCCTTTCAGCCTAACACGGGATTTGGGACACTGTTAGGATATCCAAAGAGACCCTTTGTGAATAGGTGTGAGCATGTGAAGCTCAAAGTGGTTTTCATTCTAGTTCAGTAAATGCCCATTGGACAATGACTGTGGGCAAGGTTGTGCATGCGGCTATGTGGGTGTATCAAGACATAAGACAGTGCGTCCTGTCAGGGATTTATGGTCCAGTAGGGGATGAATGAGAAATTTGCAAACAGCTATTAACATAAGGCAGAATGTAGTGGTGTGCATTAATTTCATTAAGCGGCCCTTACTAAAAATACATATTCTTTGTTCCAGCATCCCCTCCCCCTCCCTGAGTTTCCACTACAGAGGAGTCTAGAAATCTGCATTTTTAACAACCTCCTAGGTGATTCTGATGCTGATGAGGCAAGGGCCATGTTCTGGAAAGCACTGATGGACATGCTAAGGGAGCGGGCTCTGGGGTGGGCTCAGTTGCTGCCACCTTGGAATTTAGTAGGCACTAAATGAAAAGTTGATGATCAGATTAAAGAATGTGTGACCCTGGGCAAGTTATTTAACAACTCTGAGGCTTTCTTTACTCATTTGTAAAGAGGTAGCAACAACAGCTTCCTCACAGGGTTGCTGGAGGGTTACACACTGAAATAAATGATAAATGTTTATTCTGTAGGACCTGTGCCATCATAAGAACACAGTACTGTAGGTTACATTATTATTATTATTGTAAGTTACAGGCAGTATTTTGGGACCAGAGAAGACCTCATGGATGAGATAACTTTATATCCAGGCACTGGCAGATAGGTGGGATTAATTAAAGAGTAATAACAATTCTGCACGAACTCTTTCAGAAGATGGAAGAAGAAACGCCTTCCATCTTGTTTTAACACCTTCCATCTTGTTTTATAAAGCCAGCATTAATGGAAGAAACTAAAGACCAAAATCCCTCATGGATATATATATATATATTCAAAAATTATCAGCAAGATATCAGCAAATTCAATCTAGAAAGATATAAAAAGGATAATACACCATGACCATGTGTTTAAAAATATTGTTTAAAAATACTGAGGTATATGCTTAAAATGTATCCCAGAAATAAAAAGCTTGCTCAACATTCAAAGAATTAATGTATTCACCATATTGACATAGAAGAAAAAAACATATGACTGTATCAATAGATACAAAACATTTGACAAAATTTAACACCCTTCATGGTAAAAACAAACAAACAAAAACAACAACAACAACAGATTCTTAACAAACTAGGAGTAGAAGGGAACTTCGTTAGCCTGATAAAGGGCATCTGTGAAAACCCATGGCTAACATACTTAATGGTGAAAGTCAATGCTTTTCCCACAAGCATTTCTTGGGAACAAGCAAGGGTATTTGCTGTCACTACTCCTATTCAGCATTGTACTGGGATTCCTAAACAGTGCAATCATGCAAGAAAAATAAATAAAATCATACAGATAGGAAGAAAGAAATAAAACTGATTTATTAATATATGATGTGATTGCATATGTAGAAAATCCAAAGGTATCTTATTAGTCAACATATTTCTGTATTGAGAAAATCTTGATTTATACAGATAGATGGGTATAAATGGTAATAATACTTGTAACTAATTAGACTTGAGATTTCTGATTACTTTCCATTGAAAGATAGATGGCAGGGGAAGCTGTAGTTCAAAGTGCAGAACACTGAGTTAATTTAATGCATTGTTGAACTCCAGTAAATTAAAATTTACTACAGATCACATTCGAATGTGCATGCTGTTTATTTTGAAGTCAACTTTAATGAGGATTCACTTATGAATAAGAAAATGCATTGTATTACATTTTAAGCATATACCTCAATAGTTTTAAACAAATGTATACATCCTTATAACCTCCACCACAATACTTATATAGATTTCCACTACTCCAATGAGTTACCCTATGCCCCCAGGCATTTTGATCTCCTTGTTGATACCACTGACTGTTTTTGCCTATTCTAGGATTTCTTAGGGTTGCTGTACCTCCTCTCCAACACTGGGCATTGCCAGTCTTTTTCATTCTACAGGGCGTGCATGTTGTATCATTGTAATTTTAATAGCATTTTCCTGATGACTTGTGATGTGCAGCATCTTTTTTTGGTTCTTATTGGGCATTCGTACATGTTTTAGGAAAGGTCTGTTCAAATCTTGTGAAAGTTTTTATTGGGCAGTTTGACATACATAGTTGCAGGAGTTCTTTACATACTCTGGATAACAGTCATTTGTCAGGTATATGTATTGTCAATATTTTCACTCAGTGTGTGGATTTTCTTGTCATTTTCTTAATGGCATCTTATAAGCAGCAGAATTTTCTAATATGGATTAATTCTAATTTATCAGATTTTCTTTATAGTTTGGACTTTTGGTGTCTTAAGAAATCTTTGCTTACCTAATGGTCACAAACATTTTCTCCTACAATACAAACTTTTATCCTAGAAGCTTTATAATTCTAGTGTTTACATTGCCTATACCCCATTTTAAGTGGCCATTGGGGTATGGTCTAAGGTAAGGGGCCAAGTTCATTTTATTCCCCCAAGTAAATATCCAGTTGTTTGGGCACCAATTGTTCAAAAGACTATTGTTTACTTGTTGAACTACTTTGGCAACTTTGCCAAATATCAATGGAGATATATGTGTGGGTCTGTTTTTGGATTCTTTATTCTGTTGATTAATGTATCTGTGAAACACTTCTAACATACAGTATTGATATGGTGGCTTGAATCAGTCTTGAAATAAGCTAGTATAATACCTCTGATTTTCTTCTTCTTTTAAAAAATTATTTGGGATTGAATTTTTGAATTTGAGTATAAGCTTTAGTATCAGCTTGTAAGTTTCTATCAGGAAATACTGCTGGGTTTTAATTGAAATGATGTTGAATCAATAGGTCAGTTTGGGGAGAATTGACATTTTAAGTATCTTGAGTCTTTCAATCTATGAACATAGTACCTCTCTCCATTGCTTTAGGTCTTCTTTAATTTTTCTCATCAGTGTGTTACAGTTTTCAGCATACAGGTCTTATATATGTTTTGTTAAATTTATCTCTAAGTATTTCATGTTTTCATGCTTTATAAGAGGTATTTAAAATTTTTAATTTGTTATTTGCTTCTCGCTGATATATGGAAGCACAGTTTTAAAAACTGGCCTGGTTTCTTGTGAGCATGCTAAATTCATTTGTCACTTCTACTAGTTATTTTGTAGATTCCTTAGGATTCTGTATGTACATAATTATGTTGTCTATGAATAAAGATGATTTTGACTTCTCCTCTCCAAACTGTTTGCTATTGTTTATTTCCCCTCATTGGTCTGGCTAGGATCTTCAGAGCAATGTTGAATGGGGGCAGCAAGAGTTGCCATCCTTCCCTTTTCCCTAATCTTGGAGGGAAAAATTTATTTTTCTTCACCATTGTCTATAATATTAAATGTAAGCATTTTAAAAATTTGTTTGTTTGGTTAGATGGGCAAGTTCAGGAAGTTTCCTTATACTCCCAGTGTACTGGGTGTTTTTATCTTGAGTGAACATTGATTTTTTTCCAACACTTTTCAACATTCAGATGATCATATAACTTTTCTCCCTCATTCTGTTAATATAGTGAATTTCATTGATTAATTTTCAAATGTTAAGTTAATCTTGTATTCCTGGAATAAACTCCATTTGGTCATGCTATATTATTATTATTATTATTATTATTTTATTTATTTATTTTTTGAGATGAAGTCTTGCTCTGTCATCAGGCTGGAGTACAGTGGCGCAATCTCGGCTCACTGCAACCTCCGCCTCCCAGGTTCAAGTGATTCTCTTGCCTCAGCTTCTTGAGTAACTGGAACTACAGGCATGTGCCACCATGCCCAGCTAATTTTTGTATTTTTATTAGAGAAGAGGTTTCACTATATTGGCCAGGATGGTCTCGATCTCTTGATCTCGTGATCTGTCTGCCTCGGCCTCCCAAATATTAACCTTTTTATACATTGCTGGATTCAACTTGCCATTTCATTAAATATTTTTGTATCTGTCTGGAGGAAGGAACATCTTTGTCTAATAGTAATGAATGCACTCTATAGGCTAGCAGTAGCCCTGAGACAAGACAGAGCAACAAGGTGTGAAGAGAATGAACTTTTACACTGTGCTCTTATACTGTATTCTATTGTTTGAGTTTTTGCACAAAGCATGTATTTCTTTTATAATAACTAAAAAGATTTATTTTTTTCAAGTAGCCATCGTGGCAGAGCATTAGAAGCTACCGCAGGTTTCTGTTCAGGGTCTTAAGGAAAATGAAGCCAGCAGCCTGCTGAAACAGCTGGGGCAGGAGTGTGCACAGGAGAGTGTTCCAGGATGCACAGGGAGGCTGGGAGCAGAGAGAGGGCTTGGGGACTCCTTATAGCAGGCTTTTGCTTTGCCTATTTAGACTGGAAATTTCCTAAGAGATAGAAGAACACTTTCTCAAGTTCATGACCTTGACAGAAGTTTATCTGGGGTCAAATATGCAGAGTAAAATTATCAGAAATTTTACTAATTATTAGAAATCAGGAAAAATTGTTAGAAATTTTTAAGAAGGTGATGACTTTCACTAGAATCCCAGAATTGCCTAAAAAGGAGGAGAAAAGAAATAGTGGAGATTGTACAATTATATTCTGTCTCGGCCTGGGCACCCACCCTCCTCCTGTCACTTTTGTCATAGTTAATCTCTTTAGCCTTGGCCTGTCCTGTCACCCTGGTCTCACTCTCCCCCTTCTGGTTTTCTGTGACCCCCGCTAAGACCTCTTTCTCAACTCTCTTTAGTGGGGCTAGTGATGCTCCCACCTCATCTCTGTTAAGACTGCCCTTTCCCTGCTTCCTCTCTTCCCCTGAAACCTGCTCAAAGTGCACTATCTCCAAGCAGGGGTCCCAATTCATGTCTCCTCAGCATTTATGGACCCAACTCAATATTTCTGTACTGAGCTCTTGAATCAGTTGGCCTTGGTTCAAATCCTGTTTCTACTTCTTAACTAGTTGTGTCATTTGGGCAAAGTGCTTAATCTTTTAAACCTTAGTTTTCACTACAAAAAAAAATGAAGATAATAACAGTGGCTGCCTCATAGTGCTGTTGTGGGGATTAAAGGAGATTATCTTTGTAAAGCACTTACAGTTGTGAAACATAATAATCAGGCAATACATAATATGCATTGCTGTTGCTGTTGCTGTTGCTGCAGGGAAAAGATGTGGACTTAAACATTTATCTTTGTAAAATTTCAGTGGTAAAAACTAACATTTATTTCCACTGCCCCCCATCCCCCCAACCCCGAGCAGTTTGTATAACACCTTGATTATGTAGCAAGGACAGGTGTCATTATCACCCCATTTGACAGATAACAAAGCTGAGGCTGAAAAGTCCACAGTCACAAAACTAGGAAGTGGTAGAGCTGATATCGGAAACCATGGCTATGGCTCTTGCATTTCACACCATTTCCACCACATACCCTACCATGTGTTCTTCCTTTGCCTGACTCTCTCCCCAGTGGCTGGGTTAGGGGCACTCAGACTGTGGGTGGGACCGCATGGTAGGGCCTGGCTAAGCAGGGAGGGTACAAGATCACAGCATGGGGAAGACACCTCTGCTTCTCTCCTGGATCCAGAGAAGGAGACTAGCTGAGAGGGGTTGTTGGGCCCTGCCAGGCACATGTGTCATCTCACAGGTGACTTTACTGGTATGCAGACTCAGGGGAAAGAAGAGAAGTAACGGCCCAAGACAAGAGTAAGTCTGCACTTCTTTGGCCTGGATAAAACGTATACAAAGAGAATTCTGAGCCCAGAGTATTCTCTCAGGCAGTTGGCCAAATAGTTATGGAGTGACCGAAAGAAGGACCCAGTGTTCTTGGCCTGCTTGAATGTTAAAATTTTTTTTTTTTATTTCCATAGGTTTTTGAGGAACAGGTGGTATTTGCTTACACGAATAAGTTCTTTAGTGGTGATTTGTGAGATATTGGTGCACCCATCACCCAAGAAGTATACACTGAACCCGATTTGTAGTCCTTTGTCCCTCACCCCCTTCACACCCTTTCCCCCGGGTCCTCAAAGTCTGTTGTGTCATTCTTATGCCTTTGCATCATCGCAGCTTAGCTCCCACTTCTGAGTGAGAACATACGATGTTTGGTTTTCCATTCCTGAGTTACTTCACTTAGAATAATAGTCTCCAGTCCCATCTTGCAAATATTGTTAATTCATTCCTTTTTATGGGTGAGTAGTATTCCATCATATATATATGTGTATATATATATATATACATATGTGTATATATATATACATATGTGTGTATATATATACATATGTGTGTGTATATACATACATATGTGCATATATATGTATATATACACATACATATGTGCATACATATGTATATATACATACATATGTGCATACATATGTATATATACATACATATGTGCATACATATGTATATATACACATACATATGTGCGTACATATGTATATATACATACATATGTGCGTACATATGTATATATACATACATATGTGCGTACATATGTATATATACACATACATATGTGCGTACATATGTATATATATACATACATATGTGCGTATATATGTATATATACATACATATGTGCGTATATATGTATATATACATATATGTGCGTATATACACGTGTATATATGTATATATACATATATGTGTGTATATATGTATATATACATATATGTGTGTATATATGTATATATACATATATGTGCGTATATACACGTGTATATATGTATATATACATATATGTGTGTATATATGTATATATACATATATGTGTGTATATATGTATATATACATATATGTGTGTATATATGTATATATACATATATGTGTGTATATACATGTGTATATATGTGTATATATACGTATATGTGTGTATAGATATGTGTATATATATACACATATATGTGTGTATATATGTGTATATATATACATATATGTGTGTATATATATGTGTGTATATATATATATATCACATTTTCTAAAAGAAGACCTGCTTCACCTTCCCACAGAGGATTTTGAAGCCTCATGGGGCTTGATTGCTTCTGTTGTAAAAATTATACCTGCTTATTATTTTAATCTTGGAAAAATAGAAATATAGAAAATTTAAAAAATTCACCACTACATAAAACGACTACTGTTAACACTTTGGTGTGTTTTCTTTTTGAACATGCTTTTCTAAAGTATTTAGCTTTAGTCAGTTAAAATATTTCTCTGCTCATCCTATACTGCCAGTCTTATCCTAGGCCTTCTTTTCTGTGCCTAGGATTTAGTGGTCATACTGATTATTCAATTTTGATTTTTCCTTTTCCCACTTAACATTAATACAGAATTTTTTGGTTTGCATAAGCCCAGTAATTTTTATTAGCTATGTAATATTTCATTGGTGGACACAGTTAACTCCTAATCCCTTTTTTGGCCACTTGTTTTGGGAAAATATATACAGTATACTGTGTGTATTTTTGGTAGGGAGGTAGAAGTAACTCTCACCAACTGTAGAAAATTCCATTGAGTATGTCTCTCTAAATCACTTTCCTTTCCAGATATCAGTTTCTAATTCGTCAGTGTCTCTGTCCTAAATCTTTAGGAAGATGTATCTCTGGTTTTAATATCACTCTGGTAGAAACTGAAAGTGCTGAAACAGCAACAATCTCAGAAAATACCCGATCTTAGAGCTTTCTGGGCATAATCATACATACCTCATATTGCCTCGGTCAGCAGATAGTTGATAGGTAGATCATAATAAGAAAACCCTGCTAACTAAGCAATAGTTACTAGACAGACTGTTCCCAAGTAGAAGGCTGTATTTATTTTTTTGTCACTTTTAGTGTTAGGGGAGCCAAACCCATGAATTTGTCTTTGGCCCACTGCCAGCTCCAGGAGAGGTATAAGGTGACACCTCGGCATTCTGGCAGGGAAACATGGAGACACTTTCTTCCCACCTCTCTGTGTCA
Organism: Pongo pygmaeus; assembly: GCF_028885625.2. Lineage (NCBI taxonomy): Eukaryota > Metazoa > Chordata > Mammalia > Primates > Hominidae > Pongo > Pongo pygmaeus. The sequence goes on along the minus strand of NC_072383.2, from coordinate 50,270,261 downwards.
CTCACTGCCTTGGAGTCACTGTGAGCAGGCAGGTGTATGCTTGAGGTGCCAGAGCACAGGCTTTGGTAGCGGCTGGGCCATGCTGCTGGGAGGGTGCCAGAGAAGGAGCAGCACAGCCTTGGCAGAGGCCGCCACTCTTGTGGACCAGCACAGAGGGGCACAAAGCCAAGGCTATGCTGAGCCAGGCGGTTATAGCAGCTGGAGTTTCATTAGCCCTGGGGTGAGAAAGAGCATCTCCGCCATCATGGCTGGAGGCCAGGACCATGGAGGCAGACAAAGGAGCTATGGAGGTGGATAGTTTGGGGTGGGAAGCCTAGCAGGGAGGGCTTTGGTCTTGACAGTGGTTTTGGGGAGCATGAGTCTGTAGGTTCTCTGGTCTGCCCTGGAGTCATCCAGGAAGTTGTAATAAACCAAAGCTTTTTGGAGTCTCTGGATGTGGTGATTGACACTGAGGTCCAGGAGGTAAAGTAGTAGGAGGAGGAGCAGCTCAAGAAACTCAACAACTTTTCCTCCTTCATTGACAAAGTGAGTGCCCATGCTTGGAGGTCAGAAAGCTGGAGCTGGATAACTCGAGGGACGTTCGGAAAAGGCCTGTCTGCCATGATGGAAATGTAGCCTGTGGCTACGGTATTGGACAGTACAGGTCCAGATTATCTGAGGCCAACCACTTTAGTCCCTATCTCTAGAAACTGGCCCTGGTGAAAGGCGCACACTTTGTTTTTCATGTTCTCCAAGCCTCCCCCAGGAGACTGTGTCTGAGCCTCAGCAAATAATAGGGTTAAACTACTTCTGTCACAGCCTGTGGGAATTAATGCCACACTGGAACCACTTGTCACTCTTGCCAGGCCAGCAGGGACTTCTGAAGTCCTCTATGGCTGTCCTCTGGGGCTGAGCCTTTCAAGTTCCTATTTCCAGGTACAGTTCCTGGAGCAGCAGAACCAGGTGCTGCAAACCAACTGGGAGCTGCTGTGGCAGCTGGATGGCAGCTCCTGCTGCACCACTAGCCCAGAGCTCATCTTCGAGGGCTACATCAGCAACCTCAGGAAGCAGGTGACCCAGGTCATGGCAGAGAAAACCAGGCAGGAAGTAGAGCTCAAGAACACTCAGGACTCGATGGAGAAATACAAGAGGAAGTGAGTAAGCTTGGGGATGGTAGGACAGCTCGTATTAGGTCCCAGATCTCGGTCTGAAAGAAGTGCAATGGCAGAGAATTAGCCTCTCCAGCCAGGAATCCTTGGGATCTCTTTCTGTTTGTTTTCTTTTTGTGAATCTATTTCTTATGGATGTGCATTCAGAGGTGTAAGAAATACAGAGAAAAGGGACTATCTGCAGACATAACAATCTTCTTCTTTTTTTTTCTTTTTTTGAGACAGAGACTCGCTCTATCCCCCAGGCTAGAATGCAGTGGCACGATTTTGGCTCACTGCAACCCCTGCCTCCCCAATTCAAGCGATTCTCATGCCTCAGCCTCCTGAGTAGCTGGGATTACAGGCACCCGCCACTATGCCCGGCTAATTTTTGTATTTTTAGTACAGAAAGGTTTCATCATGTTGGCCAAGCTGGTCTCGATCTCCTGACCTCAGGTGATCTGCCGCCTTGGCCTCCCAAAGTGTTGGGATTACAGGCGTGAGACACCGTGCCCAGCCAACAGTCTTCTTGTCTACTAAATCCGACAAGATGTGAAGCAGAAATCAACAACCAGACAAATGCTGAGAATGACTGTGGTGCTGAGAGGCAGCTGAATTTACCACACTCCTGGTCTTAATCCTAGCCTCTTAATTCAGTCTGCTCTGCACTGGGCTTGGTTTCCTCAGCTGTAAATAATCCCTGAGCCTAGTTAACCTCCAAGTCAGCAGCGGCTAAGTGCAAGCCTGTGAGAAACAATGAGAATGAAGGCCTCTCCTTTTATTCTGGCTTAAAGTCCTGTTTTCTTAAGGCTATCACTGTTCAGGCTGCAAACCCACTCTGCTGGTTTTCAGACGGGGAACTGACCTTCCCTCTGTGCTTGCCCTGTCCATGCTACTCTCCCTCTGGCATCCTGACAGCGCAGGTAGAAGTCTCCCAGACCAACCTGAAGGGGCCCATTGCCTCCTTTCTTTCAGGATGTCGACAGCACCTGCTTGGTCCACGTTGACCCCAGTGCTAAGGCGGATGTCCTGCAGCAGGAGGTTTAATTCTTCCAAGCCTTCTATGCTGCGGTAAGTCTGGGGTCCAAGCTCCCTGGGGGCCTGGGATTCTTGGAGAACTGAAGAAGGAGAAGGCTTGATGTGGCTCTGAGAGCCCCAAAAGGTGGGAGACTGTTTCCTGAGGAGTAACCCTTGCCCTGCTGCATAGGAGCTGGCCCAGGTGCAGCAGACCATCAGTGACACTAGCGTGGGGCCCTCCATGGACAGCAACAAGCACCTGGACCTGGCCTCATCCTCTCTGAGGTCAAGGTGCAGTGAAAGGAGATTACTTGAAGGTGCAAGGTTGAGGCTGAGGCCGAGGCCCTGTACCAGACCAAGATGAGGACCCATAGAAGTGTTCTGCACTGGGTTATGCCCAGGGAGGTTGAAGGATCCCCTCCCTCCACCAACAGGGGTTTGTGAAGCAGGCTTACTGTCCAGAGGTTGCTAACTTGTCTGAGTCCAGCGAGGCAGACCACACTCACATGCAACAAGTTACAGGAAGAATATTTATTGCTTCCAGACAGCAAAGAACAACAGAAGCCCAGGATTCATGTTGAGTGGGTCCCTAAGGCTTAGAAAAGCTGCCCAGAGTGGATGGAGTCATGTACCCCACTTACACTACGGCTAAGGAACCCTGAAAAGCAGCCTGCCCAGAGTCTTATAACCCAAGGGAATGTGATGTGCTGGGCTAAAGCATTGAAGGACACTGTGTGTCTAGGGGAAACCAAAACAGCACCCCAGCTGCTCTGACCCCTTTATCTCAGCATGCTGCATTCCCAGAACAACCTGCAGTTATTCTTGAGAACTACAAGTGAGAGAGCAGGGAGGACTGGGTCGGGCCAAGGTCATCCAGAGAAGTATCTTGCATGCAGGGTTGACCTGCTCCATTTGCCCTGTGGCTGGAAGGGTTGCCTAACCTCATACATCTGGTGAAAGGCTTCGGCTAGGCCACTGGAAGTTACTGGGACTCTGGCTTCCTGGGGTCTTGCTGGTCCTGGGTCAGGGGAGCCATCTCAACTCTGCAGACTCAGGTGCATTGAGAAACACCAAGCAGCCTTCACACCAGTGCAGTCAGCTCCTCATTCCACACATTGTGCTGGCCAATATTTCAACTCAGGCTGGCTTCCTTCTACCTCCACTGGCTCCCCACTGCCTTCCCACCTCCACAGTGCATGGAAGCCCATCTCTGGGAAGCCTGACGTTCCTAATACTCACCTGGGTGGAAAATGATTTAAGGTGGTTCTTTGGTAGAAATAACACTTCTAGGTCCACACATAAAATAGTGGATATCTTTCTCCCACTATGGATTGTTTATGTTACTATCTCTTTCATCAAGATCTGACTGGGACAGAGCATTCCATATTATTGTCTAGGAACTGGCTGGGTGATCTTTGATAATTACGTAAGTATGTTACACAGGAATGTTTTGTTTTCTCAGCTAGACTATACATTCCTAGCAGACAGTAATATGTCTCCTCTGTATGTTGGTTTTGGCCACAGTGACCAGCCTGGGCAGGATATACAAGTCCTGGTTGACTGAGGCTTAGAGATCTGGGGTTAGGAGCCCTGCTTTCACTCTCTCTGTGCTATCTTTTCACTCTTGCCTTCCCCCACTTCCTGTACCAGAAGCTCCAGGTCACTGCCAGGAGGAAGGGTGAGGACCTCAAAGCCATTTAGATGGAGGCTGATGAGCTGAACTGAGCCACTCAGAGACTTCAGGCAGAAATCACCAACCTCAGGAAATAGATGGGACCCCAACTCAGCAGTGGTAGCCTTTGGAGGGGGGAGAGTGGGGTTAAGATAGATTTTTTCCAACTTTTCTATATTCTCACATTTCCTACAATAAGGGTGGGAAAGAGGGTGGAGAAGAGACAAGCATAGGTGGGTGCAGGAAGGTACCTGGTCTCCCGTGATCCACTCACTGCCTACTGTTGGCCCTCAGCACAGTGCTGCCCTGCAAGACACCATCCTGGAGGCAGAGCAGAAGGGCAAGGTAGCCATCAGAGATGCCCAGGACAAGCTGGCTGAGGTGGAGGCTGGACCAGCTGCTCTGTGAGTACCAGGAGCTGATGAGCATCAAGGTGGCCCTGGAGGGCCAGGCGTGCAGGTGGGTGACCCAGAGGAGACAGGATAGGCAAGGGTCCTCACTGCACTCCGTCATGGCAGGCACTCTGTCAACCTTCCCATCTGTATGATAGGCAATTGATTAACTCATCCATTCCTGAAATGTCCCTCAGGCTTCGTTCAGCAGTGCTGTCCAGTCAGGGCCTTTGACCAGGGTGCACGTGATGAGCACTGATCCTGGCCCTGTACACTGCGCTCCTTAACTCTCTAGACTTTCCCTCACTTGAACAAGAGGGAAAAGGGTGGGGATTTCCCTGCTGTTGCGAAAGGCTGGGAGACAAGTTATAGTTTTCCTTGGTTTCGCCTGGTCCAGGCACGGCTGTATTGATCCCGGGCTTGGAAAGGGCGGAGGGCATACAGGTTGAGGGGCCTGGGAGAGTGTGAGTGTTTGTGCAAGTCTAGGAACAGTGGCCATGAGGCGACTGTGGGTTGGGAAAGTGAGCAAGGCAAACAGATTGAGAAGGGCTGTTCTTGTTACTCTATCCAGGAGTTAATGCGATTCCCAGCATGAGATTGAATTATGAATTATGAAGCAGACTTGAGTTATCCTTTCCTCTGACGTTGTTCTTCTCTGAGCCCCGTGAGAGGATCTACTGATTATTCTGTTTTCATGCGAGCAGGCAATCTAGAGAAGTCACCAACAACATGACCTGCTCTACGTAGGTAGGGGTGGATTTGCTGTGCGATCAGGATCTAACCTTCCCTTTTCCTGAGAGTAAAAGGAAGGAGCCTTTGGCCAGGCAGCTGGGGCCCTGGGGCCCTGAGCTTGCTCTGTAGGCATTGGCTGTGTGGCCTTGGGCAAGTCACTGTTTGTCTGTGGCCCTGTGAAGTTTCCCCCTCCACAGTACAGGAGCTGCAGGGTTCCTCTTCCATGTAGAAGCTCATGCTGCCTCCACATAGAGAAGGGGAGACCCCACCTTCAGGGCCCTCTCTGCCTGTGGTGGACACATGGCCCAGACAGTGGGTGGTGTGGGAGCCCTGGCCACTGTTCCTTTATGGGACACTTCAAGAAGGTGCCCCTCAATGCTGTGTGAGATGGATATTCAGGGATGTAGAAGGGGTGTGGGGGTGCACAGAGCTCTCTCCCCACAGCTGTGGTGTCAAGCACTGTTTCAGCTCTCAGGCCACAGTGTCTGGCTTCTGCTCAGGGAACAGAGCCTTCCTGAGAGGGGGCACCATCCCCTGAGGATCTGGTGCAGCATCCACGTTCATGTCCAGGGCTGCCACGTCCTTGGGGGCCAGCTGGAGGGTCCAGACCTCAAGCTAGGAATCCTGGACATGCTGGTCCTGACTTGGGAGATGAGGAGTCAAGTTCAGTGAGAGTCCAGGTCTCCAGCTCAGGGCACAGAAACCCTCCCAGAGGCAAAGGCCAATCTTCTGGTCCTGCTCTCTCCTGGTATCTGTCTGCCTGAGCACACATACCTGCTCTGGCTCTACCCCCACCTTTTTGTCTTCTGTGGCAATGTGGAGATGGGCTTTCGGGTCAAAACAAATTCTTTTTCTTTTCTCCCTCATGCATCCAAATGCCAGGCCCCAGAGGAAAGCCCCTCTCAGTGGGCCTTTCGTGTTTGTCACCTTCTCCCTTGTCTCTTCCTGCAGCCTCGTAGTGCTCTTAGCCCACACTGTCTCCTTCTGTGATGCAGAAGCAAGAGCTCTTCTCTTATCTCTGGTACTGAAGTAAGGGCATGCATAAACACCTTTTGAAACATGATTACTATCAATTCTCAGTTATCCACCTTAGTGGATGTCAGCCATGGTACTGATCATCTGCAACCATGTTTAGCAAGAAGTTGTTTTTGTTTCATTTTACAAGGCCTCCTATGACTTATTCTGAGGCAGAGGGACTCTCTGCCTTCCATGGATTCATAGACCCTGGGTGGCCACCAAAGGGAGGAGGAGAGAGGAAGATCTATGGGGACTGGGAGGATGAAAGTGTGCCAGCCTGGCCCTACCCCATTGCCCGAGAAAGCCAGGTGGATTATCCACCTGGAGAGCAACCTGAGGGTGGGCTGGGTTCAGGTGTCTCCCCTTCTGCCGGAATGAGGATAAAAACATATCAGAAGCAAATCCATCACAAGGGCCATACTTCAGGCAGAGTCTAGTTTGAAATAATGTCCAGTGTGACCTGCTGGGTTATGAGGGGTGTGACTAGAGCCCTGGAGCCCTCCAGTTTATGAAGGAGATCTTGCATCCTGTGTTTTGTTTTAAAGGGTTGCCCATTCCCAGCTTACCCTCTCTCCCACACCTCTCCAATAAACTTCATGGGGAATTGATTCTGTTTGGAAACTTTAAAAATATTCACTAATAAGATCTTCCCTGAGTATTGTTCACTACCCCCAGGTTGCCATCCTGCAAGGCACACATGTGCACGTGTGCACACACACACACACATGTTCACTCTCTGTTCTATCCTTGCTTGGCTGTCTGTGCTGACAGGGGGGAACACTGGAAGGGGTGCTATTCCTGTTTGGCTTTGGAAGGTGGGCACAAAGGACCCTTGTTTCCTCTCCCTATTAGGAAAACTCAGCTTCCATTTTTACAGCAATAACTTCAGGCCTTGAGCCTTGTTTGGCAGCCAAGCTGGTGTTATTATTGGCTAATTGCGGGGCAATAGTGTTGCTATCATTATTGCTAGGAGGATTATTATCAGGTAACTAAATGGCCAGAGGGTGTGGAGTGGGAAAAGCAGCCTGGGGGCTTGGGTCACAAGGGCAGCTCTCCTGTTTTGTCTCCTGCTTTACTCAGAAGGCAGTTTGTAGTCCAGCACTGCACTCGGAGTCCAGATGTGTTGTACTGGAAGGCAGGTCTTGTCAAAAGTTCCCTGCTGTGAGCTCTGTTTTGAGCAGCAAGGGGAGGAAGATAGCCAGGGATAATGGGGCACAGGTCCTGCCTTTGAGCCACTCCTACACTTCTGAAGAGGCAGCATGCATTCATTCAACAACCATTTATGTGCCAGATTCTGTTCTCAACACTAATACAAAAGGGTGATCAAGACTTCTGGCTACTGGGAAGCAGGTAAGTGAAGGTGCGGAGTATAGTGAGACAGATGCTATCTTGGGAAGATCATCTCAGGAACAAGGGACCCAGATTAGGAGGATAAGGGAGACTTCCTTGATGAAGATTTCTCAAAGCTGAAACCTGAAACCTGAAAGATGAAGAGTTAGCCAAGGGGAAGGGAGTGTTTAAGTAGAGGTGCTGTATCTACTGTGAACAGAGCAGTGCTGGGCACATTAAGTAGGTGCACCATAAATGGTTGAAATGGTCAAATGAAAGAAAAGGAGATTGACAAGAGCATAAGAAACTGAAGTCTGGTGGGGCTTGCAGAGAGATGTGGCAGAACAGGTGGGCAGGGCAAGATCAGGACGAGAGAGCCCTTCTGGGTAGAGTGGCCACCTTGTTCCTGTTTGCCTGGAACTTTCCTGGTTTTAAAACTGAAAGTCTCATATCCTGAGAACCCAATAAGCCCAGGCAAATGGAAAAGGTTGGTCAACCTATGGCTGCGTTGCCTTCCCAGATTTGGACTCCATGCTGCAGCTTTGAGCAGTGGACTATTAGACACAATGGCAAGAATGCTTGCTTACCTAGCAGGCAGAGCATAGCTGAGCCTGCTGGGTGCCACCCCACCCCGCCCCGTATCCTTTCTCCTTTTCTTTCACAGAAGTAGAAACTTAGATGAGCACATGGCCCGCCACCCAAAGATGACATTTCCCAGCCTCCCTTGAAAATAACTGTGGCCATGAAACTAAGCTCTGGTCAGAGGGATACGAGTTGTGGTATCTTGCTCCTGATTGTGTGGTTAAAAGGCAGAACTCCTGAGAGTGGGTTCAGGCTCTGATGAAAACAATATGAGGAAGTTTAAGAAACTCTCCAAGCTCAAGACCGGACCCAGACCTTTTAAATAAGAATCTCAGGGTCAGGGAAAGTAGTGATTTTAGAAAGATTTCAGGCAGTAGTGGTTAAAAGGATGGACTCTGCAGTGGGCTGCCTGGCTTCCAGTCCTGGTTCTAGCTATGTGACCTTGTGCAAGTAACTTAACCTTCTGTGCTTCAGTTTTCTTATCTATAAAATGTGTGTTAATTGAACCTTCTTGATGGGGTTATTTTGATGATTAGTGTGCTCAGAACAGTACCTGGTCATATACCTGCTTAATTCATTAACGTGCTCAGTAAACGTATCAAGATGTACTGTCACATATCACAACCAGGATATTGACATTTATACAATTAAGATATAGAACATTACCATCATCACAAATTTCCCTCATGTTGTCCTCATTTGGACACATCCACTTCTCTCCTGTGACACTCTGTTTAACCCCCAAGCAATTACTAATCTGTTCTCCATTTCTGTATTTCAAGAATGTTATATAAATGGAATCTTTTTGAGAGTATTACATAAATGGAATCATATGATATACAAATCACACAATCCTTGAGGATTTTTTTTTTTACTCAGTATAATTCTTTAGAGATTCACGTGGGTCATTGCATGTACTGATAGTTTATTTCTTTTCATTGCTGAGTAGTACTCCATGACACGAATGTACCACGGTTTGCCACCCATTGAAGGGCACCTGGATTGTTTGCATTTTTTGGCTATTACAAATAAAGCTTCTATAAATGTTTGCATACAGGTTTTTGTGTGAAAATAAGATTTCATTTCTCTGGGATAAATGATCAGGTTTGTAATTGCTGGGATGTATGAGAGTTGCTTGTTTGGTTCTTTAAAAACTGCCAAACTGTTTTCCAGAGTGGCTGTGCCATTTTACATTCCCATTAGCAATACATGAGTGCTCTAGTTTCTCTGGGTCCTTGCCAGCATGTAGTGTTGCCACTAAGTTTTATTTAAGCCATTCTGATAGGTGTTGAGTAATATCTCATTGTGGCTTAAATTTGTATTTCCCTAATGTTGAATTTCATTTTGTGTGCTTATTCGCCATTGGTATGAACTATTCAGTGAAAGTCTTGTCATGTTTTTGCCCATTTTCTAATGCAATTGCTTGTTCTTTTGTTGTTGAGTTCTGAGAGTTCATTATGTATTCTAGAGCCTAGTCCTATGCTGAATATGTGGTCTGCAAATAATTTTTCCCAGTCCGTTGCTTGTCTTCTCATCCTCCTTAACAAGGTCTTTTGCAGTACAAAGTTTTTAATTTTGATGAAGTCCAGTAGATTTTTCCTTATATGGATTATGCTTTTGATGTCAAATCTAAGACCTCTTTACCCACCCTTTATCTTGAAGATTTCCCCTATTGTTTTTCTAAAAGTTTTATAGTTTTACATTTTATAGTCAATTAAGTCTGTGATCTATTTTGAATTAATTTTTCTGCAAAATATGAAACTTAAATCAAGATTTTTTGTTTTATTTTTGTTTTGCCTATGTATATATAATCACTTCAGCACCATTTGTTGAAAAGGCTAACTTTCTTCTACTGAATTATTTTTGACTCTGTCAGAAACTATGAGGTCCAATTTATCTATTTTTTTTTGTTTTGCTGTTGCTTGTGCTTTTTGTTTCTGTTATGGGTTGAATTGCATTCAACCCATAAAGTCCTAACTCCCAGTACCTCCAAATGTGAATGTATTTGCAAATAATGTGCTTTAAAAATTTTCTTTTGAGACTTCCTCTTCAACCCATGAATTATTTAGATGTATATTGTTTAGTTAATAAGTGTTTGGATAGATCCTGTTATCTTTCCTTTGTTTGTGTTCAGTTTATTTATTTTGGCTAGAGAACATACTCTGTATGGTTTAAGTTATTTACAAGTTGTTGAGGTTTATTTTATATCCCAGAATATGGCCTATCTTGGTATATGTCCTGTGGGCACTTGAATAGAATATTTATTCTGCTTTTGTTAGGTAGAATGTCTTATAAATATCAATTAGATCCTGTTGGTTGATGGTACTGTTAAGTTCTTTTATATCCTTGATAATATTCTTGCTAATTGTTCTATTGACTGTGAGAAAGGAATTTTGGAGTCCTTAACTAGAATTGTGGATTTGTCTATCTAATATTTTAGTTCCGTCAGTCTTTCATTCACATATTTTGCAACTCTTTTGTTTGGTGTATAAACATTAGGAATGTCTTCTCACTAAATCACTATTTCTTCTTAGTGAATTGGTCTTTTTAGATTATACACTGTCTCTCTCTGTCTCATAATTTTTTTTTGCTTTGAAGTATACTTTATCTGATGTTAATCTAGACACTTATATTTGAGATAAGGTTTTGGAGATAGTATATAGTTTGTTCATGTTTTAAAATATACTCTGTCAATGTCTGTCTTTTAATTGGTATATTTAGACCATTTATATTTAACATAATTATTGATATATTAGGGCTTAGGCTGCCATTTAAATTTTTGTTTTCTAATTGTTCTCTTTTTTCTATTTATGTTTTTCTCCTACTATCCTGTTGGTTACTTGAACATTTTTAAGAATTCATTTTGATTTATGTATTGTGTCTTTTAGTAAACGTTTTTGTATAGCATTATTAGTGCTGCTGAGTATTTTATTATATATACATAACTTATCACAGTCTATTGCTATCATTATTTTATCAGTTGAAGAATCCTTACCTCCTTATATTCCTTTACCATCTCTCATTTATAATATAATTTCTTAAATATTTCATCTAAATACATTTAGAATCACATCAGACAGTGTTAGAATTTTTGCCTCAACCATTGAACATAATTTATAGGAAATTCAAGAGAAGGAAAGTCTATTGTATTAACTTATTTTTTAAAAATTATCATGTTTTTTCCTCCTTCCTAATGTTTCAAGTTGTCTTCTTTTATCATTTTCTTTCTGTTTAGAGAACTTACTTTAGCCATTCTTTTAGGGTAGGCCTGCTGGAAACACATTCTTAGTTTTTCTTCATCTGAGAATGCTTTCATTTTGTCTTCATTCCTGAAGGATATTTTTACTGGGCATTGAATTCTGCATCAACAGTTCTTTGCTTTCAGCACTTGAAAACTATGCCATTCCCTGCTAGCCTCCATAGTTTCTGATGAGAAATCTTCTGTCCTTCAAATTGTTTTTTCCCTAAAGGTAAAGCATTGTTTCTCTTTAGCTGCTTTCTGGTTTTTCCTTGTAGTTTTCAGAATTCTGACTATAATATGTCTGGGTATGAATTTCTTTGGGTTTATTCTGTTTAGGGTTTGCTCAGCTTCCTGAATCTGTGGGTTTACGTCTTTTGCCAAATTTGGGGAATTTTTATTCCTTATTTCTTTGAGTTATTTTTCAGAAATCCTTCTTTTCCTTTCCTTCTGAACCCCAGTGACTTGACTGTTAGATCTTTTGTTAGAGTCTCCCTGATCCTGAGACTTGGTTCATTTTATTCTTCTTCAGTCTATTGTTCAGTTCTTTTTATTATTCGGATTGGGTAATTTTTATTGTCCTTTCTTCCAGTTCACTGATTCTTTCCTCTGACCTTTTAGTCTCCTGTTACGTGTATCCACTGAGTTTTTTATTTTGATTATTATATTTCTTAGTTCTAAAACTTCCATTTAAAGATCCAGAAGCTGACGGATGTGGGTCTGATCGCAATTCAGTGATGACTTGTTCATCCTCCACTTCCCTTCGCTCTCATGTGGAAAGAGGAGCTGGGAATGTGGCAGGCAGCACGGAGCGGAAGGGAGAGAAATGGGATAGAAGACCTCATTTCTACATATTTATACACAACCCCAGGGAAGACACAGAGACTTGTACTTGTGCTGTTCATGCTGTCACTGCCTCTGGGCCTTCCCAGCACATGCGTGGTCTCTTCACCACTGCCCTCGAGTTCCGTGTCTCCTTCCCCTGCCCCCAGTTGCTGTCTCAGCTGCTCTCCCAGAGTTGGTTATTTTTAGTTTGGGGCAGTAGGCATGTATGGGGAGGAGAGGGGGTTCTTCCCAGACTCATGTCCCAGATGTTTATTCCATGTCCTCTTCTCCAATAAAACAAGCAAGTTGGGCATGTTTATTAAAAAAAATAAAAAATAAATAAAACTTCCATTTAGTTCCTCTGGTTTTTTAATTTCTTTGTTGAAACTGTCTAATTTTTCATCTACTTAGCATGTTCTTAGTTGTTCATTTGAGCATGTTTATTGTGGCTGCTTTGAAATCTTTGTCAGATAATTTTAACAACTTTGTCATCTAGGTATTTACATCTATCAATTGTCTTTTTTTTTCGTTCAATTTGAGGACTTCCTTGTTCTTGGCACAATGAGTGCTTTTTTAAATAAAAATTTGGACATTTTGGTACTATTATGAGATTCTGGATATTGTTTAAATCTTCTGTTTTGGCTGCCTTCTTCTGACATTGCCCTTGCAAGGGAAAGGGTGTGGATGCTACCTTGTTATTGCCAGGTGAGGGTAGAAGTCTGGGCTCCCCACATGGTCTCCACTGGCACCAAGTGGGTCAGGCACTTGTTACCTCCTGGTGGGGATGAAATCCAGCTTCTTTCTTGGACTTCCCTGATTCCATCTAACTGCTGGGGGAGGGGGTAGTTGGGGCACCTCATTATAGCCTGGTGAGTGTGAAGGTCTAGGCCTCACACTCAGCTTTTGCTGATGTGGGTGTGGGTGAAACCATAGTTTTTTCTGTATGTTGAGATGGAATAGAGTGATTATTCTCTGTAAGTTTTCCATCTTGCTAGGCTGCCCCTTTCCTGATGATGTGGCTACAGAGATCAGGCTTTTGTTCAGTCTTTAAAAATCTGAGCCTTTCCAAATTCCTGCCTTCTTCTGCCCCAAGTCTGGAATATAGGAGACGAATAGAAAACCTAGAGAAATAATCATCATGACTTTCATTGGGTCCTGAGGTCCCTGTTGGTGTGCCTTCTTCTCTACGCTTCAGAGTCTTCTCATGTTTGTGAAGAAGGGAAAAGTATGTCTACTTCATCTTTCTAGATGTGGAATATCCACATATGGAATACTGATTTCACAATATTTATTTGATTGCCCCTGGGGGTGACAGAAAGTTGATTTCCTGCCTCTCTCTCTCTCTTTCTCCCTCTCTCTCTTTCTTTGTTTCTTTTCTGAAACCATCAGAAACTCTTGCCCTAGTGTCTGGGCAGAGGCTAATGGCAGGACAGCCCCATGTGGGAAGTGGGGCTGACTTGGTAATTCGATTCATCTGGGATTGAGTTTCCCATGGTGAGGGCAATAGCAGGATGTGAAATATAAGGAGCTCACTATGTGAAAACCCACTTAGAGGAGTTTCAATGACAGGTGCTAGGGATACTGTTCTTGGGGAGAATGATTTCAAAGGGCACCTAAGAGTTTTTTAGCCTAGTCCATGACTGCCTGAGAGTCCTTTGCCACTGGAGTTCTGGGAAGTGAGTAGAGAGGACCAAAGGGAGGATAGGACCTGGATCTTGTCCTCAGGAAAATTTCTGGCCATTAGGAAAGATTGACATACCTCCTGAACACAGGTAGAGACATCAAATTAGAAGAGACAATTGACATAATAGATGCTGTTGTTTGGACAACAAACAACATGTGGGAGGCTGGGAAGAGAGGTGTGATTGGATTAGGAAAGCGATCAGAGAAGGTTTCCGGGGGTGCCTCTGTGGCAGGTTCACAAGATGAGAAGGCCAGAGAGAGGAGGGGAAGTGAAAACCATAAGGAGAGGGGCTGTTTGCTCATAAGCACACCCATGCCATACTGCAGAGTTGGCATTCACAGCATAAATGCCATTAGGGGTGATCTCAGGGCCTGTGACATGCAGCAATTTGTAGTTTTGCTGAGATGCAGGACTGAATCACCTCCACCCCAGTGCTGGTGTGCTGAAATGAACCAATTAGGGAGTGATTTTGGCTGGAATACTCAGCATTCTCATCACAATGCAGTTTTGTTGGTCGTCTTTGTGCCTTACAAAGGAATAGAAACTTTGGGTTAGGCACGGTGGCTCAGCACTTTGAGAGGCTGAGGCAGGCAGATCATCTGAGGTCGAGAGATCGAGACCAGCCTGACCAATATGGAGAAACCCCATTTCTACTAGAAATACAAAATTAGCCGGGCGTGGTGCTGCATCCCAGCTACTCAGGAGGCTGAGGCAGTAGAATCCCTTGAACCTGGGAGGTGGAGGTTGCGATGAGCCGAGATCATGCTATTGCACTCCAGCCTGGCCAAGAAGAGTGAAACTCCATCTCAAAAAAAAAAAAAAAAAGGAATAGAAACTTTGTGTTAGCTAAAAAAGATTAAAGGATTGCCAAGTGGCATTGCCGTTAGTGAAATTGAAGACATTGAATAAAGTGATTATTCTTAACTAGAAAACAACTGTATTGTATAAAAAAGAGGGGAGGTTGAATTTGGCAATTGCTTAGTACAACAATTTTAGGGGCATATCATAACCTCTGTACAGAAATAGAAAAGAAGGATGGGCCAACTGTTCATTCAAGTACTCCGGCTAGTGAAATACTTATGTTTTTATGGAGGAAATTCTATACTATGGATATATTTGGGATTTGGGATTTGGGAAACTCTTGGGTCACATACTTTGGCAATGTCAATCCATGAAATTCAAATGTCTGCCCCTACCTCCCCATCTCCAAAATTGTGAGCTAGGTTTGGTCTTCATAATTCGGGACCCAAGAGCCTAGCACAGTACCTGGGAGAGTGTCAGCCCTCAGCAGAAGTCTGTTAAACGAATGGATAAATGAGTGAACAAGTAGATGGCTGGCTGGCTGGTTGGATGGATGGATGGACAAATGAATAAGGCTGGCATAACTCTGAATGTGGAGTCAGAAGACCAGCCAAGGGAGTCCTCAAGGCTGGGGCCTGTGCTTTTTTGGGGCATTTTCATTCTCCGGGATTCACACAAAGAAAGGACTCACTAAATGTTTGCTAAAGGAATGACATCCTCAATTATCTGAACCTTGGTTTCCCCATTTGTGTAATGTGGATCATCACCATTCCCCTCCAGGCAGACTAAGTGGATTAAATGAGCTTCTTGTGTGAGGAGCTCTTTTACACTGTAAAGTGCTGCACCAGTGTCAGCCATCGTGAATGGTGCAATGACCATTATTTCAAGGTCAAGAGTCAGGGTAGTGGGATGGTAAAGGGACAAAGAAGTCAGTGTGTGCAAAGGAAGGTGAGCAGGGCAGCCCGGCTGGCACAGAGGAGCAGGAGAGCTGCCTGGGAGGGCACAGCAGGGGGCTGGCAGCCAGAGGCTGGTCCTGGATTCCCAGTGTGCTCCTCTCCTATGGCCCTGGCCAGCCATGAAACCTGTCTCCAGGAACCCTGGGAAGCCGGGCAGCAGGAGCCTCTTCTTAACCACATAAAAGCAGCTCAGCCAGGGTCCCTGAAGCAGCCCATCTGATGCTGGCATGGTTGTGAGATTTCTGACAGACGACACTGTCAATTAAAGGTTTCCCCTCTGTACCCCTACAATCCCAGGCCCCACCACTCCCTGGGGAACAGCAATTGAGACTGCGACAAACCTCCCACCTAAGATCTTTCTATGGATAATGTGCCCATGCTAATTACCCACGTTCATTAGATAAAACTCAAATTACATGAGCAAGACTTGCAAGACTAGCACTTTGGGAGTTTTCAAGTCATTTACCTGGTGTCTGATTTTGCTGGCAGAAAATGATTTTTTGCTCCCAGGCAAACTGAACCCACAAATTAGGCCAGTGGCTCCCTCCTGAGTCCTATAAAGTGGGAGCCCAGGATCACAGGCTGGTGAACTGCATCTCAGCTAAGGGTCGGCATCTTATCCCCACTTTCTGGCCTCCCCACCATGAGCCGCCAATTCACCTACAAGTCGGGAGCTGCTGCCAAGGGGGGCTTCAGCGGCTGCTCGGCTGTGCTCTCAGGGGGCAGCTCATCCTCCTATCGAGCAGGGGGCAAAGGGCTCAGTGGGGGCTTCAGCAGTCAGAGCCTTTACAGCCTGGGGGGTGCCCGGAGCATCTCTTTCAGTGTGGCCAGTGGCAGTGGGTGGGCAGGAGGCTATGGATTTGGCCGGGGCCGGGCCAGTGGCTTTGCTGGCAGCGTGTTTGGCAGTGTGGCCTTGGGGTCCGTGTGTCCGTCCTTGTGCCCGCCCGGGGGTATCCATCACGTCACCATCAACAAGAGCCTTCTGGCACCCCTGAACGTGGAGCTGGATCCTGAAATCCAGAAAGTGCGTGCCCAGGAGCGGGAGCAGATCAAGGTGCTGAACAACAAGTTCGCCTCCTTCATCGACAAGGTGGGTCTTTCTGGAGAAAGCTGATCTTGGGCACCCCTTTTAAGGACTCAGGAGGGAGCCACTGCCCTAATTTTTGGTTCAATTTGCCTGAGAGCAAGAAATCATTTTCTCCTAGCAAAATCAGACACCAGGTAAACAACTTGAAAGCTCCCCAGGTGCTGGGCCCATAAGGCTTGCTCATGCCATAGAGCCCCTTCCTTCCCCCACCTTCACTGTCCTTGGGGCACTCCCTGTCTGAAGCAGAGGAAGGCAGGACACCTCCCCAGGATGCAGACATAGCCCAGGGAGGAACTGGACAAAGCCTGCACATCAGAGCCAAGGGACCAGGGTTGGAGGGGTGAGAGGAGCCAGCAGCCTAGCCCAGGAAGGTGTCCAGGAAGCAATGGGAGTGGTCTCTGAGTTGAGAAGTAGGAGAGTGACAGCCTGTGAGACTTAGAAGCTAGGCAAAGGAGATGCCCTTGACAGCCTGGGGTATCTAGACTGCCATGCGACCCAGCTCTTCCTCCTGTGTCCCCTGACAGCTCAAACTCAGTCTGTAACACATGCAGCCTATGAGGCAAGGCAGCTGGAGGTCATGGTGCCCTAGAGCAGTGGTTCTCAAAGGTGGCCCTGGAACCAGCAGGAGCAACGTCACCTGGACGCTTGTTAGAATGCACATTCTCAGGCTCCACCCCAGAGCAACTGAATCAGAGACTCTGCACTAGGGTCCAGCACCCTGCATTTTAACAAGCTTTCCAGGTGATGCTGATGTACACTCAGGTTTGAGAATCACTGAGGAACAAAGTGGTAGAAAGGTATTGGGAAGCAGAGACTTCCTAAGCTTAGAGGAGCAGGGGAAGCTCACCCAGAGTGACAGTGAGGTAGGGTGGTGAGGCATGAGTAGGAGTTTTCAGATGGAGGTGGGGAAAAGGCAATCTAGGGAGACAGCACATGCAGCATGGTAGAACTTGTCTGGGGAATGGGAGACCTTGGGTTTATGATATCATTGTATGAGTAAAGAAGGAAGCCAGGAGGGCTGGGCACATTATGAAGAGTATGATAAGGAATATGGACTTGACCCTGAGGGTGATGTGGAACCACCTGAGGGTTTTAAGCAAGGGAATGATATATTTGTAGGTTGCAACTTGAGAATGCTTGTTCTGCTGCTGGGGCAATGCTGTGATTGAGATAGCAGAGATTCAGACATGAAAGCAACTTAGGAGGGCCGGAGACCCCAGATAAGCTGAGCATCTGCCTCTGGCTGGGCTGGGCGAGCCCACGCACAAGGAGGGAGAGAACAGGCAGAGCATGGGCCACCAGACTCCAAGCAGAGGGCCTGACAGTGTGAAGGCTAGCACAGGCCAGCTTGTGTCTAAGGAGCTGCCTTGGAGAGGTGGTCTGGGCTGAACATGGACATCGGTCCAGGCAGGTTTGGATAAGTGCAGAGGAGACAGATCTAGATCTTGATAGTTTGAGAGGGAAATGAAGATGTTGGTGCCCTTCCCAACCTTAGGGGCTGTCTCAGAGTGAGAACTTCAGTCAGATAAAGGACCCTAGGTAAGGAGTGGGGGTGTGAGTGGCATGGGTGGTAGTTTTTAAGGGCTGAGGCTTATTTTTAAAGCTAATGTAGCATAACAAAACACAGTTCCTGTCCAGGAAGGGAAATCTCACATCCTCTCTCCACATTGCTTAAGTATGTGTGGCATGGGTTCCAGGTGCGGTTCCTGGAGCAGCAGAACCAGGTGCTGGAGACCAAGTGGGAGCTGCTGCAGCAGCTGGACCTGAACAACTGCAAGAATAACCTGGAGCCCATCCTCGAGGGCTACATCAGCAACCTGCGGAAGCAGCTGGAGACGCTGTCCGGGGACAGGGTGAGGCTGGACTCGGAGCTGAGGAGCGTGCGCGAAGTGGTGGAGGACTACAAGAAGAGGTGAGCAGGACACCACTCCAGACTGGCCTGCCTCCCAGGGTGAGGCTTTCCTAGCAGGCACTGGGATGTTTGCCTCTGGCCTCAGAGGTACTGGGTTCATCTGTCTTGGCAAGATGAGAGCCTTCTATGGCAACGAGGCAGACTGGACAGTGGACAACCGGCCTCTTGGGCAGCGTCAGGGCTGTCCTGGCAGGTGATCCCCTCCTTGGCATGCTCCTTCCTGCTTCCCACTCAAGAGAGCCTGTATTGTGTGTGCCACAGCCTCTTGGCTCCTAAGCTCACCACTGTGCCCCTGAGTTCCAAAGAACCACCCCCCACCCACCCGCTGCTCTCTGCCACGGGGAAGGAGGTGGAGTTCCTGTTGGGCTTCCTCTCTCATTGCCTTTAGGTCCTGGA
Organism: Pongo pygmaeus; assembly: GCF_028885625.2. Taxonomy (NCBI): domain Eukaryota; kingdom Metazoa; phylum Chordata; class Mammalia; order Primates; family Hominidae; genus Pongo; species Pongo pygmaeus. Next base: position 50,251,494 of record NC_072383.2, on the reverse strand, counting down.
CACAGGCCATGTGCCTTCTTTTTCCCCTGGGGGATAGTTCTGGCTTCCTTGGGACCCCTGCCTAGGGATGGAGGGGAGTTGTTGGTAGGGTGTCAGGCAGCAGGATTGACACAAGAATCATGGCTGAAAGGGGTAGCTGGCATGCTTCTGTGATTCAGATACTGAGTGGGAAGAGGAAGAACCTACTCACTCCCCAGGCGTCAGAGGAAATCAGACCTCAAACCACCCAGGCTTAGGAGGAGGTTACTTCATACCCGGCCTCCAACTCTGGCCAAATAGTCCTGGTGTGTTGAGATGGACTTGCAAAGGTATAGAATAATACCTCTTAAAGGGCATATAGTATGGGTATCTCTTTTCTCATTTCACTATGAGAACGTATACACGCACACACACAGACACACACTCTGCTCACTGTGATGCTTTCCCTGCAGGTATGAAGAAGAAATAAACAAGCGCACAACTGCTGAGAATGAATTTGTGGTGCTTAAGAAGGTGAGGAGGGTGCATGGGTTCCCTTCAGTCCCCCAGCAGTGGGTGTTGGGCTAAGAGAGAGGAGCAGCTGAGGTCTGAGACCCCCGCAGAAAGGCCTGGAGCCGAAGTGCTGAAGGAGGAGATGAAGGGCTTGCTGCTCGGAACATTTTGGGACACCTGGGTGTTGGTTTAGCACACAGTACTTTGTCTGTGGACAGGAACCTTGATGTGGATAGTCAGTCCCAAGTCATGTCCACTTTGGCTGGGCAACAGGACAGGCTTTGGGAGGGGCTGCAGGTTTGCCTTCCAACTCTGCTAGTTTCTGGCAAATCACCGTGGCTGTCCTTGGCTCCCTCTGTTGGCTGAATGACTGGCTGAGTGGAGTACAGAGTCTCACACCCTTCTCTGAGAAATAGAGGCAGAAGGAGTTCCAGAGGCATGAGAAACTTGCCCCAGGTTTCGCAGTGAGTCTGACAGTGAAGTTGTGGCTGGAAGGCAGGTTCCTGCCCCTTGGATCTGAAGTCCTGGGCAGCTAGCTAGGGCAGGGCCTGCGGGTGTCAGTTCGCTGGAGAGGCCTGTCTGGGCTTGAAGAAAGGTGAGGTCAGGGGTATCTGGATTCTCCATAGGACGTGGATGCAGCTTACATGAGCAAAGCGGAGCTGCAGGCCAAGGTGGATGCCCTGGATGGAGAAATCAAGTTCTTCAAGTGTCTGTACGAGGGGGTAAGGCTCCCCCTGCCGCACTTCTGGCTCTGTCTTCTGGAAGGACAGATATGTAATGAACAGTTTTTTACTTATCGGTAACTTAAGCAGTCCAGGGCACCTCCAGCATTGGGGTGCTGAGAAATTTGTAGCTCAAAGTTGGGAGTCGCCATCTATCCTGGTGCCCCATCCATCCCTGACTGCCCTGAGGATGTCCTGCTTTCACTTTCTCCAGGAAAACAGAGTCCTTAAGGGGTTCCCACTGAACTTCAGCCAAGCATATTCTCATTCCTGCTTCTCTTCTCTCTGTGGCTGGGGATGTTTCCTGGGGTCTTGGGCAGGAATCCCCAGGGATAAAGGCAGGAAGTCCTCATACCCCTTCTACCTTCTCTATGCACATCTGGTTTCAAGCCTTGACCTATTGGCCAAGCATTCCTGGGCTCCTGTGCCCCTTAGTGTCCTGTGTGTGGCAGCCAGGCTGTTGTCTTCCACCTTTCCCTCTCCTGTCCTGTCTCAGGGGACAGACGTATGGGCTGTTTTCTTCCTGGGCTGCTTCAAACCCATTTAGCAGTTTTCAGATGTGGTATTGGAACCTCTGGGCTGTGAGCGCTGTTCTTACAAGCTTTGGGAAGTGCAGCTTCCATCTGTGTGGGATGGTCTAGGGCCATCCCTCTGGGACAGGGCCATCACCTTGGCACCTTTCTCTGGTCACAGAAGGCATTTCATGCTTCCTTGTTTCCCCTGCAGGAGATTGCTCAGATCCAGTCCCACATCAGTGACACGTCCATCATCCTGTCCATGGACAACAACCGGAACCTGGACCTGGACAGCATCATTGCTGAGGTCCGCGCCCAGTATGAGGAGATCGCCCGGAAGAGCAAGGCCGAGGCCAAGGCCCTGTACCAGACCAAGGTGAGGCCGCAAAACTCCCCACAGTGAAGTATGCAGGGCCCTCTGCTCCAGACTCTGTCTTGTCTGCCCCATGACTCACTGTGGTGGCCCATAGCTTGCTGGGAGCACAGCACTGTCCTGGGCACTGGGGGAAGCCAGAGTGGAGGAGAAGACACAGCTCTGTCCTTGGCATCCACTTAGATCAACAGCACCCCTGGAGGATGCACTCAGCTGAGTGCAGGTGAATGTGGTGCAAACAGAGTCCAGATTGAGGAACTATGACCAGGTGGGGCAGGTCAGAAACAACTCCCCGGAGGCAGAGAGTTCTGTTTGGAGGGGAGAAGCAACATGAGTAGTTGGCATCTCAACTCCCCCGCTAATTATCATAAATGAGGGGGTCTCTTCAGTGTGATCCGGAACCAAGTAATTTCTACCTTTTCATTCAAGTCTAACTCCAAAGATAAGGCAGAAGTTTGAGGCCTCAGATCTTAACTCCCCTAATGGTAGTGAGTGGGAAGTGATTCTTTAGATAATTTGGTTTCTCAAATCAAGATGGCAACTTCCTAATTGTTCCTTGCTGTTTATCAGGCTCTTTCTCAAGGGAATCCACACTCTTGGAAGATCTTATCTCATCCCTCTCCCTGCCTCCTTGCCAGCCTGCAGTGGTGGAGGAGGGAGGCTTTCAAGGTCTAGGAGACAGGCTAGGGCTTCTTGGTAAAGGTTCAAACTCAACTCCTCAGTCCCCAAAGCCTTCCACATTAGTGTTGCAAGCTAGGGTCAGGAATGCCCAGAATCATAACAGTATTATGATTGCTTATTTTGATGATTCCCTTTTAAAGAGAAAGAAGGTAGGGCCCAGGGAGTTCAAGCTACTTACCAAAGGCAATAACTGACAAGTGACGCAGCTGGATCAGAATCTAGGTGACTGACTTCAAGTTCCACTGCATTTAGGCAGAAAATCAGAAGGTGACTCTGGGAAAGAAGCATTTACTCTAAGGGCTTTGTGTGGCTTTACAGAGGAGTGGCAGGAAGATGTTCATCTGTTTGTCTCAGAATGAAGCTGCTTGCAGAACCAGTGTACGGGGAGGCATCCTGCTCACACAGCCTTGCAGAGAAGTGGGAGAAGGCCCCTCGTTTAGGGTTGGCACCAAAGATAAAACACAAGGAGTGAAGAGAGAAGCCCCTCTGCCTTCTCTGCCTTCTGGATAACTTGGCATCTTTAGGAACAATCCTAAATCTTGGGCCATGCTGGGATGGAGCACCCAGTGACAGAGACAGAGCAGTATACCACCTCCAGAGTGCTGAAAGCTCCCTGTTTTGTGTTCCCCTTGAGCCACATTCTGAGTAGAACTGATGTACTGTCTGTGACTGTTTAATAGATGACATCAAAGACAGAAATAATCCCAAATTAGTAGTTGACCTAAAATTCATGGCTAGTGGTTTTGGGGTATAGCTGAATCCACCCCCATCATGCACACAAAATGTTCCTCCATGCTAATCCCTCCCTCCATCCCAGCCCAGCAAAGCTGCCTGTGGGCTGGGGCCTAGCTAAGGTATCAAGGGGAGGGAGTCACAGAAAATACAGATGGACAGCTCATTGGCTCACTCATTCATTCATCAGACTTTTTTTGAGCACCAACCAGGCACTATGCTAGGTACTGGGAATTCAAAGTTAAAAGAAAAAGTCTCTGCCATCCATTCATTCTGGGTCTGATGGAGAACACACGGAAACAGGTTCACAATACAGTACAGTGTGGGGAGACCTATGGACTGGTGTGCCAGTGGCAACGGAATAGAATTGCACCCAACCAGGGCATCACGGAAGGCCTCATGGAGGAAGGGACTCTGCACTGGCTAAGTTGGAGCTAGCTAGGGAAAAAGGAGGATGGAGGGGAGGGTTTTTCAGATCAGAAGAGAGGCTCAGGCAAAGACTCAGAGACACAAGAGCACGTGGGACATCTGGGGGAACTGTGGGACTGTTTGGCCCAGCTTGGGAGTCAGATAGGTGTTAGGCAAGGGCAGAAGGAAATGAGCCCCTGGATGCCATGTAAGAGTTTGAATTTGACCTTGACTTTGAAGGACGATAGGCAGAGGAACATCTTAATTGGAGTTGTGTGTTATAAAGTTGCCATGTGAAGAGTCTGGGACATTCAACCATCCTTATGGCCAATTCTAACCATCTGTGAGATCAGCCATGCTTAAGGCAAGCAAATGCAATGGCCCAGTGCTTTAATGGGAGGCTGCTGATAGACATGGTGAGGCGGGGGACCTGGACCCACCTCTGCCATACTCTGCAAGTGCAGGCACAGTCTCTGTACCAGGCTGATCCCAGCCAAGCCCTGAGTCAGTGTCCTTGCTTTGGTTCCTTTTCCTCTAGTTCCAGGAGCTGCAGCTAGCAGCCGGCCGGCATGGGGATGACCTGAAACACACCAAAAATGAGATCTCAGAGCTGACCCGTCTCATCCAAAGGCTGCGCTCAGAGATTGAGAGTGTGAAGAAGCAGGTGAAGGGGACTGGAGCGTTCCTTACTCACTCCTAAGGGAGGGGTGAACTGCTTAGCACCCCCTACCCCCTCCTTCTCCTGAGCATCCATTTCAGAATCCCCTTCCTCAAATGGAGGTCCTGCTCTCATCCCTCACCCTTAGCTCCCATCTGAAGTTTGGAACAATTGCAGATTATTTTCATAAAGCTGTGGGGCCCAGTATAACAAGCCTCTCAGTCCCAGGTTGACAGGACTCCACCTGGATGTGGCTGGGTCTCTGCTCCAGGACATGGGGCAGGACAGAGGAGGGCTCAACCACTGAGAGCATGGGAGAGGTGAAGTGAGGCCCAGGGAGGAACTCAGGGAGAAATGCTACCTCCTGACCCCAGTGTGCCAACCTGGAGACGGCCATCACTGACACTGAGCAGCGGGGGGACTGCGCCCTCAAGGATGCCAGGGCCAAGCTGGATGAGCTGGAGGGCGCCCTGCAGCAGGCCAAGGAGGAGCTGGCACGGATGCTGCGCGAGTACCAAGAGCTTTTGAGCGTGAAGCTGTCCCTGGATATTGAGATCGCTACCTACCGCAAGCTGCTGGAGGGCGAGGAGTGCAGGTGGGCGGGACCGAGGGACTGGAAGAAACTGCAAGTCTCCACCTTAAAGTTTCCCAGAGTGTGGTTGGGGGCGGTGGGCGGGCGGTGGGGGTGGCGCTGGAGATGTGTTTACTTCACCCACAGGCATAGTTTCAAACAGCATCCTGCCAGATAATGTGACAGCAATTTCCTTTACAGTTCTCTTTTGACTCTTTGGAGAAAGTCTTAGCTGGGTGCTGTTGTGTCTTTAACACCTCTCAGATGGCCAGGTGCAGTGGTTCATGCCTATAATCCCAGCACTTTGGGAGGCTGAGGTGGGTGGATCACCTGAGGTCAGGAGTTTGAGACCAGCCTGGCCAACACTGGAGAAACCTCGTCTCTACTAAAAATACAAAAATTAGCTGGATGTGGTGGTGCACGCCTGTAATCCTAGCTACTCGGGAGGCTGAGGCAGGAGAATCGCTTGAACCCAGGAGGCTGAGGTTGCAGTGAGCTGAGATCTCACTACTGTCCTTCAGCTTGGGTGACAGAATGAGACTCCATCTCAAAAACAAACAAACAAACAAACAAACAAACAAACAAAACACAAAAACACCTCTCAGACACCTGCAAATATCCCCTATTGATAAAGAGACAGTAGATCTCAGGTGCAGAATCTCTGGGAAGATAATAGCATTATCTAGCCCAAAAGTTTTAAATTGTTTTCTTTTCATTATATTTATTTTTACTGCTACTTTTTTTCTTATTTGATTAGGTAATAATACTGGTTTCTATTTACCCTGGTGATATAAAACTTCTTTTTAAAAGAAATGCACTTTTGTCGTAAAAGGCAGAGTCAATTAAAAATACTAAATATCTAACAGTACAAGTCAAACATGGTCCTAGCAACAGTCGGAAGGGTGGCACACGAAGCATGAACATTTGAAAAACCTTGTTTTAACCTAGCACCATTTTATAACTGAGACCTGGAGAGAAGTCACTTGTCCCAAAATCATACAGTTCATTCATTAGTAGCAACTCCTGATCCTGATCTTGCCACATATGTATTTATTCAGGCAGCTGCTAACAGTAGTAAAGAAATGGGTTCAAGAGAAACCCTGCAGGAGGGACCTTGGGGGTGGTAATGTTGTTGGGGGTTCCAAAGTTGCAGGTTCCACATCTCTGCAGCGGGAAGAGTAGATTGAGGAGCAAGAGGGAGGGCTTAGAGACACACAAGGACAGCCAGTGCCATCCGGCAGGTGTGGGGTACGTGGAGGCTGAGCCGTTCTGGCTGGGGATCCCCAGCCTGTGTTTAGGCAGTGAGGGCCACTATGGGAGTCCACGTGATTCAGACTCTCCTGTGCTTTTCTCTCTTGCAGGATGTCGGGAGAATATACCAATTCTGTGAGCATTTGTGAGTATTTCATGAGTCTGAGGGAATACTTTTAGTCCATCAACAAACACAGAGTGGGTGGGTGTCCACCGCCCAGCCCCCTGGGGAACAGCTTGGCTCTGCCTGTTGACCACTTTGTCACATACTCACCTTCCTTGCTGAGACCTGCGGCCTCCCCGTTCAGAGCTGCTTCTTCCAGGTGGAGTCAGCGCCCAGCACATTCTGATACTGCACACTAGCCTCTTTCATAGCAATCTCCCCCCTGCTGCGGTGAACCTCTCAGCCCCTCCCCTCTTCTGTCACCCCCACACCGGCTCTCCTGCATGAAGGAAACTGAGCACAGAGTGGTGCCTCCTCACTGGGAGTGGAGACCGGTGTGTGGACCGCTGTGCAAGCCAGTTTAATACTGGCCCCACAGGGTTTGGCAGCCTCCTTCTTATAGCGGGACCAGCAGAAACTCCCTAATTTTAACAATCAGGAAATTCTTTTGAAAAATACTCAGAAGGTATTGTAAAGCTAAATGCAAGAACCTGCTGGCTTATCTGATGCTCAAGCATCATCTGTCCCTTGGGGGAGGCCCTTGCTACTCCTGTTTGTTCATAGAATGACAAGGTGCCTGACTTGGGAGTCTTGCAGGATTGGGGCTATTCTTCCCGCGCTTGAGTTGCTCAAATGAACCCAAGTTCATGGTTGATGGGAAGTGTTTGCTTAAGAAGGAGGCATTTAAGCTACTGGGGCTGGGAGGTTGGAGGGGGACTTAAGGCCACCTCTGTCCTGGGACATATACACTGATCACTCGTCCCTCCCTCCTCTGCAGCGGTCATCAACAGCTCCATGGCTGGGACGGCAGGCACAGGGGCTGGCTTTGGATTCAGCAATGCTGGCACCTATGGCTACTGGCCCAGCTCTGTCAGCGGGGGCTACAGCATGCTGCCTGGGGGCTGTGTCACTGGCAGTGGGAACTGCAACCCCCGTGGGGAAGCCAGGACCAGGCTGGGGAGTGCAAGTGAATTCAAGGACTCCCAGGGAAAGACCTTAGCTCTAAGCTCACCCACCAAAAAAACCATGAGATAAAAGTGCAAGGCAGCTCACTTCCCAGTAGTCTGCCTTGCCCTGGCAGACTGCTCTGGACTCCTCTAGGAAATTCCTCTGTCTCATTTGTCCTCATCTCCTTCTTGCTTTGCTTTGCTGTGGACCTCTCCTCCTTCTCCTTGACCTCTCTGCCTCAGTCTTTGTTAATGTTGAATCAGGATCTGAGAGCTGGAGCCCATCTTTCTGCCTCCATCCAAAGAGGCCTTTTAACTCAGCCTCCCCTTCTGAATGAAGACTTGGCCCTTTCTCTGCCTGCATGTCCCTGTGCAGAGGAAGTCTGTCTCTCAAGGGTAACCCCAATCTGCCTGCGCTGCTCTTTCATACCCTGTCTCAGTAACTATTTGGCCATGTGCTCCCTGGATACACAAGGTTTCAGATCTACTGATAGACCGGCAAGAACCCTCTCATGTTAGAGCAATACTGGCTCAGGCAAAACGCCTGGTAGGAAGTTGTATCTTGCATAGCCACTGTGTATTACATAGCCGGGAGTACCCCTTGAGGCTAATTCTACCAACCAAGGGATCTGTGCTCTTCATCTGTGGGTACTTGTCCTTGTTTAGGCCTCACCTCCCTGCTCCTGTGTCTTACCAATAAACTTATAAAGCCCACATGGGGTCAGGCTGCTTCTTTCTCCTAAGGGAGTCCTCATCTCAGTCCATGTGTCTTCTGCCTGTGGAGTGGTCAATGAATGGGAGCCTGGGGCACTTGAAGTCTGGAAGGATCTTTTGATCTGAGTGAAAGAGACCCTACTCAGCCTGGGTGATCTCACCATCACCTTCTAAGTCATGCTTTTCTCAGGCCAATTCTCCAGTGAATGGGGGATCTCTAAGAACATTCGGGTTATCGGCAGGGAGAAGGAGCCCACACTTGCCTGGTGTCAAGATTTAAAACTAGTCAAGAGGCAGCAGAAGGCCAGTTCTAGGTAGCCTAGGTTGAATTATGATGGCTCCATGTCCCCTAAGAAAAGGCCCAAAGGTAGAGACTCCTCTTTGAAGTAATGACACATGTTCTCTTGGCCCTTAGTAAAGTTCCCACTGAGTTGAGCATGGGTGTTTCATGTATATGTATATATGTATGAGTTTCTTTATGTATGTATGAATATGTGTGTGCATATGTGTATGTGTTTAAGAACGGGGCTCTCTGTTACACACATAATTGCAGATTCTTTTCATAAAGCTGTGGGGCCCAGCGTAACAAGCCTCTCAGTCCCAGGTTGACAGGACTCCACCTGGATGTGGCTGGGTCTCTGCTCTAGGAGGAGATGGAGCAGGACAGAGGAGGGCTCAACCACTGTGAGCATGGGAGAGGTGAAGTGAGGCCAAGGGAGGAACTCAGGGGGGAAATGTTTGTTTTGAAAATGCTCAGAGATTTCTCATAGATCCCCAGGCCATGATGATGCCATCAGGATGCAACAGGATGCAAAAGCGAGTGAGAGGCTAGCACACATTTAGGTTGGGGCCACCACGTTGCATCTGAACAGGTTCCTGTGGTTCCTGGGAGGGTCCTAGACTTCAAGTCAATAGCTTTGAATTCAGGTTTAGACTCTGCAACTAAGTGGCAATAATGAACAAAGCTCTCAATCTTCCTGAACCTCATTTCGTTAGCTATAAAACAGGAAGACTAATGCCCCTAAATTGTTGTTAAGCTAAAATGAAACAACACGAAGATGTCTTGTGCAATTACTGGCACAAAATTGATGCTTAATAAATGTTAGTGGAAACAAAAGCGTGTCCTCCATATTTTTGGTTTGACTTAATTAGCTCACCAAAAGAGGTGTACAGCTGCTGGTAAAGCAATTCAAAAATTCTGACTTTAAAGAGACCATCTCATAAATTACAGCACAAACTTATTTCCCAAAGGAGAACTGGCAGGCAGAATAATTAGTCTCAGGGCTACACTCTTAGAGCCAGTGAAGAAAGTCAGTTCAACAAATATTCATTAAGCATATATCATATGCCTGGCATGTGCTAGTGCTGGGGATACAATGATGAAGAAATCTTGTCCATGCCCCTTATGGAGGCATAACCATAAAGCACCTAACTGTAACATGGTGTCTCACATGGTGAGGTATCAGCAACAATAGAAGACACAGAGGCAGCACAGAGGAGAGAGAGGAACTTCAGGGAGGTCAGGGAAAGCTCTCAGAGGAGGCAATATGTGTAGAGGTTTTAGAGGATGGATAGGAATTCACTAGGTGGACAAGAGGAGGAAGTGGGCTTTGTAGCCAGAGGCACCAACATGGTACAAATAGGTGACTGTTGCTGGAGTGTGAAGTGTAAGGATGGAGGAGGCTCAGTAGGTGGAGTAGGTGGAGAAGGAGGGTGCAGTGGCATCCAGAGTTGGTGAGGCAGACAGCAGATGTGTAAGAGAGGCCCCTTCATGTATGCTAAGAGCTGGGATTTTATCCTATAGAGCTTGAGAGAGAAGTTAACACCTTGGGTGTCAGATGGACTCTGAGTCAGAAGGACTTTGCCACTTACTAATTGTGTAACTTAGGCAAGATACTTCTGCTCCATAAGCCTCAGTTTTCTCATCCGTACAAAGGGGTTAATAATTGGAGTTACCTCATAGAGGTGTCATGAGAATTAAATTTAATGAAATAATGTACGAGAATTATTTAGTTCTTCTAGCACATAGTAAGTGCTCCATAAATGGCTGCCCCTATTGTTTTTAGGTATAGACTATTCTTTCAGGAAACTGAAGTGAGAAGGGAAGTAGAGAATGTCTGATAGTGATCAGAAGATTGTTTGAGAACATGAATTTAGGATACAGAGCATTGGCTATTATGTAAGATTTCTGCCATCTAACTTCTAAGCTTGGGTTCATATAATGAATGCTGACGGCCTCAAGAGACAAACCCTGACATCTGAGCAGCTTAACTTAACACAGCAAAGATTTATTTCTCACTCACTGTCCAAGGCAGGTTCTCCCTTTGGCTGTTTCAGGGACCCAGGCTCTTCTGCCTTGTAGCCCTGCCACATGGGACACATGAACTCCAAAGTCACCAGACAGGGGAAAAGAGATGGAGGAGGCACATGACCTGCTTACTGCCCCATCCCAGAAATGACACACTTCAATGCCACTCATGTTTCACTGGCCAGCGCTAGTCACATGACCCCAAGCCCCACCAGAACTGCAAAGGAGGCTGGGAAGTGAGAGGAGAGCAAGGTTATTTGGTGAGCTCTGGCAGTCTGTGGCTCACCTTGCTCAGTCTAGATACTCAAGGCTGATCACCAGCCTGAGAATTCTCTCTCCCTTGGCCAGTGCAGGGATGATGCTGGCCATGCTCTCAGGAGTCCATGCAAACTACCTCCCTTTGGTTTGGACAATACAACCCTGGCCATATTGCCATAAGCTAGATAAGCCTGCATATTATATTTAGGCCTTCTCCATGTTTTTAGGGAGATATTGTAAGTCTCTTCAGATTTGGGAAATTTAAGTCAATTTAATGGTGAAGTGGAGATATCTTGTTCAGTGTTTCTTAAAGTATATTCCTTGAAACTCTGGCCCCATAAAGTATTTGGCCAAAGAGAGGGCTCAATGGCCTAAAAAATGGTTTGGAAAACACTGAGTTTTGTGGGGTTTTTTTGTGTGTGACAAGAACAGTACTTTATTTCTGATTCTAGAATCAACTTCCCTCTCCTTTCATCTTTAGTTTTTTTTTGAAAAATATAACTTATTTATAAAAGCATTATATGCTCATATTAGAAAATTCAGAAATATTAAAAAATAGAAAAAAACCCACTGACACTGCCCCATTCACAAGTTCACCTCTCAGCCATCAGGTGTGAAAAACATTAAGTTTTGTATTACCCTTTGGTGCAACAGAAAGTATCATGCATTTTTCTGTTATTATGGTTTAATACCATCCATCTGCCCATCCATTCATCCATCTACCCACCCACCCATCTATACATCCATTTATTTGTTTACTAGACTATTCATTAGAGCAGTTTTAGGTTTACAGCAAAATAGAGTGGAAGGTACTTGGGTTTCCCATTTACACCTTACCCCCACACATGCATAGCCTCCTTCCTTATCAACATCTCCCACCATAGGGGTGCATTTGTTACAACTGATGAACTTACACTTATGCAGCATTATCACCTCAAGTCCCTGGTTTACACTGGTGTTCACTGGGAAGTCTGTGGGTTTGGACAAATGTATAATGACATGTAGCCATCATTACAGTACTGTACAGAATAGTTCACTGCCCTAAAATTGCTCTAGCACTAAGCATGTTAATGGGCCTAGAAAGTCCTGCAATAAGATGCCTGCTTCATTTTTTTTTTTTAAACCAAGCACAGAATCGATTCTCATATCTTTTTTTCCCATGATACCTATTAACTTCCCAAGAACTAGTGTTACAGGGCAAAGGAGACCCAGTATAACCAGCAATGCATTTTCAATTCTCAGCCTAGAGTGGTTTCATCCATCTTTTGTAGTAAAGATCTGATTTCTAAGGGCAATGTTCCTTGTCTGGTTTACTAATCCAGGGGTTGCTTTAACCCAAGAACTAATGACAGAGGTGGTCACCAAGGCCTGAGGTGACATCGTAAGCTGCTGTCAGAGGCAGAGGCAATGAGAACTCCTCCTCGAGGCCTCAACCCCCTTTGATCTGCTGACATCCCCACACATCTGAGGCCTTTGAAATCTGCATGTGTCACTTCTGTCTCCTCATGATCTGTAATAAAGGTGATTCAGGGGTTGAGGAATTCCTTATTCATCCAGCCAGTCAACCCCTCACAGGAAGATAAGAAAAGGTCACCTTACTCTTCCCTAACCCTGGGCAGAAGAGCCCTGGTCCCAGGATATCTCAACTCCTTAGAAAATCTCTAGGAAGAAGAGGAGCCAAGATGGCCGAATAGGAACAGCTCCAGTCTACAGCTCCCATCGTGAGCGACACAGAAGACGGGTGATTTCTGCATTTCCATCTGAGGTACCAGGTTCATCTCACTAGGGAGTACCAGACAGTGGGCGCAGGTCAGTCGGTGCGCACACCGTGCACGAGCCGAAGAAGGGCGAGGCATTCTCTCACTCGGAAAGCACAAGGGGTCAGGGAGTTCCCTTTCCTAGTCAAAGAAAGGGGTGACAGATCGCACCTGGAAAATCGGGTCACTCCCACCCGAATACCGCACTTTTCCGACGGGCTTAAAAAACAGTGCACCAGGAGATTGTATCCCGCACCTGGCTCAGAGGGTCCTGTGCCCACAGAGTCTCGCTGATTGCTAGCACAGCAGTCTGAGATCAAACTGCAAGGCGGCAGCGAGGCTGGGGGAGGGGCGCCTGCCATTGCCCAGGCTCGCTTAGGTAAACAAAGCAGCTGGGAAGCTCGAACTGGGTGGAGCCCACCACAGCTCAAGGAGGCCTGCCTGCCTCTGTAGGCTCCACCTCTGGGGGCAGGGCACAGACAAACAAAAAGACAGCAGTAACCTCTGCAGACTTAAATGTCCCTGTCTGACAGCTTTGAAGAGAGCAGTGGTTCTCCCAGCACGCAGCTGGAGATCTGAGAACGGGCTGACTGCCTCCTCAAGTGGGTCCCTGACCCCTGATCCCCGAGCAGCCTAACTGGGAGGCACCCCCCAGCAGGGGCAGACTGACACCTCACACGGCTGGCCGGGTACTCCAACAGACCTGCAGCTGAGGGTCCTGTCTGTTAGAAGGAAAACTAACAAACAGAAAGGACATCCACACCAAAAACCCATCTGTACATCACCATCATCAAAGACCAAACGTAGATAAAACCACAAAGATGGGGAAAAAACAGAGCAGAAAAACTGGAAACTCTAAAAAGCAGAGTACCTCTCCTCCTCCAAAGGAACGCAGATCCTCACCAGCAAAGATCAAAGCTGGACAGAGAATGACTTTGACGAGCTGAGAGAAGAAGGCTTCAGACGATCAAATTACTCCGAGCTATGGGAGGATATTGAAACCAAAGGCAAAGAAGTTGAAAACTTTGAAAAAAATTTAGAAGAATGTATAACTAGAATAACCAATACAGAGAAGTGCTTAAAGGAGCTGATGGAGCTGAAAACCAAGGCTCGAGAACTACGTGAAGAATGCAGAAGCCTCAGGAGCCGATGCGATCAAATGGAAGAAAGGGTATCAGCCCTGGAAGATGAAATGAATGAAATGAAGCGAGAAGGGAAGTTTAGAGAAAAAAGAATAAAAAGAAACGAGCAAAGCCTCCAAGAAATATGGGACTATGTGAAAAGACCAAATCTGTGTCTGATTGGTGTACCTGAAAGTGACGGGGAGAATGGAACCAAGTTGGAAAACACTCTGCAGGATATTATCCAGGAGAACTTCCCCAATCTAGCAAGGCAGGCCAACATTCAGATTCAGGAAATACAGAGAACACCACAAAGATACTCCTCGAGAAGAGCAACTCCAAGACACATAATTGAGAGATTCACCAAAGTTGAAATGAAGGAAAAAATGTTAAGGGCAGCCAGAGAGAAAGGTCGGGTTACCCTCAAAGGGAAGCCCACCAGACTAACAGCGGATCTCTCAGCAGAAACTCTACAAGCCAGAAGAGAGTGGGGGCCAATATTCAACATTCTTAAAGAAAAGAATTTTCAACCCAGAATTTCATATCCAGCCAAACTAAGCTTCATAAGTGAAGGAGAAATAAAATACTTTACAGACAAGCAAATGCTGAGAGATTTTGTCACCACCAGGCCTGCCCTAAAAGAGCTCCTGAAGGAAGCGCTAAACATGGAAAGGCACAACTGGTACCAGCCACTGCAAAATCATGCCAAAATATAAAGACCATCGAGACTAGGAAGAGACTGCATCAACTAACGAGCAAAATAATCAGCTAACATCATAATGACAGGATCAAATTCACACATAACAATATTAACTTTAAATGTAAATGGACTAAATGCTCCAATTAAAAGACACAGACTGGCAAATTGGATAAAGACTCAAGACCCATCAGTGTGCTGTATTCAGGAAACCCATCTCACGTGCAGAGACACACACAGGCTCAAAATAAAAGGATAGAGGACGATCTACCAAGCAAATGGAAAACAAAAAAAGGCAGGGGTTGCAATCCTAGTCTCTGATAAAACAGACTTTAAACCAACAAAGATCAAAAGAGACAAAGAAGGCCATTACATAATGGTAAAGGGATCAATTCAACAAGAAGAGCTAACTATCCTAAATATATATGCACCCAATACAGGAGCACCCAGATTCATAAAGCAAGTCCTGAGTGACCTACAAAGAGACTTAGACTCCCACACAATAATAATGGGAGATTTTAACACCCCAATGTCAACATTAGACAGATCAACGAGACAGAAAGTCAACAAGGATACCCAGGAATTGAACTCAGCTCTGCACCAAGTGGACCTAATAGACATCTACAGAACTCTCCACCCCAAATCAACAGAATATACATTCTTTTCAGCACCACACCACACCTATTCCAAAATTGACTGCATAGTTGGAAGTAAAGCTCTCCTCAGTAAATGTAAAAGAACAGAAATTATAACAAACTATCTCTCAGATCACCGTGCAATCAAGCTAGAACTCAGGATTAAGAATCTCACTCAAAACCGCTCAACTACATGGAAACTGAACAACCTGCTCCTGAATGACTACTGGGTACATAACGAAATGAAGGCAGAAATAAAGATGTTCTTTGAAACCAACGAGAACCAAGACACAACATACCAGAATCTCTGGGACGCATTCAAAGCAGTGTGTACAGGGAAATTTATAGCACTAAATGCCCACAAGAGAAAGCAGGAAAGATCCAAAATTGACACCCTAACATCACAATTAAAAGAACTAGAAAAGCAAGAGCAAACACATTCAAAAGCTAGCAGAAGGCAAGAAATAACTAAAATCAGAGCAGAACTGAAGGAAATAGAGACACAAAAAACCCTTCAAAAAATTAATGAATCCAGGAGCTGGTTTTTTGAAAGGATCAACAAAATTGATAGACTGCTAGCAAGATTAATAAAGAAAAAAAGAGAGAAGAATCAAATAGATGCAATAAAAAATGATAAAGGGGATATCACCACCGATCCCACAGAAACACAAACTACCATCAGAGAATACTACAAACACCTCTATGCAAATAAACTAGAAAATCAAGAAGAAATGGATAAATTCCTCGACACATACACTCTGCCAAGACTAAACCAGGAAGAAGTTGAATCTCTGAATAGACCAATAACAGGATCTGAAATTGTGGCAATAATCAATAGCTTATCAACCAAAAAGAGTCCAGGACCAGATGGATTCACAGCTGAATTCTACCAGAGGTACAAGGAGGAACTGGTACCATTCCTTCTGAAACTATTCCAATCAGTAGAAAAAGAGGGAATCCTCCCTAACTCATGTTATGAGGCCAGCATCATCCTGATACCAAAGCCGGGCAGAGACACAACCAAAAAAGAGAATTTTAGAACAATATCCTTGATGAACATTGAAGAAAAAATCCTCAATAAAATACTGGCAAACCGAATCCAGCAGCACATCAAAAAGCTTATCCACCATGATCAAGTGGGCTTCATCCCAGGGATGCAAGGCTGGTTCAATATACACAAATCAATAAATGTAATCCAGCATATAAACAGAACCAAAGACAAAAACCACATGATTATCTCAATAGATGCAGAAAAGGCCTTTGACAAAATTCAACAACCTGCATGCTAAAAACTCTCAATAAATTAGGTATTGATGGGACGTATCTCAAAATAATAAGAGCTATCTATGACAAACCCACAACCAATATCATACTGAATGGGCAAAAACTGGAAGCATTCCCTTTGAAAACTGGCACAAGACAGGGATGCCCTCTCTCACCACCCCTATTCAACATAGTGTTGGAAGTTCTGGCCAGGGCAATTAGGTAGGAGAAGGAAATAAAGAGTATTCAATTAGGAAAAGAGGAAGTCAAATTGTCCCTGTTTGCAGATGACATGATTGTATATCTAGAAAATCCCATTGTCTCAGCCCAAAATCTCCTTAAGGTGATAAGCAACTTCAGCAAAGTCTCAGGATACAAAATCAATGTACAAAAATCACAAGCATTCTTATACACCAACAACAGACAAACAGAGAGCCAAATCATGAGTGAACTTGCATTCACAATTGCTTCAAAGAGAATAAAATACCTAGGAATCCAACTTACAAGGGATGTGAAGGACCTCTTCAAGGAGAACTACAAACCACTGCTCAAGGAAATAAAAGAGGATACAAACAAATGGAAGAACATTCCGTGCTCATGGGTAGGAAGAATCAATATCGTGAAAATGGCCATACTGCCCAAGGTAATTTACAGATTCAATGCCATCCCCATCAAGCTACCAATGACTTTCATCACAGAATTGGAAAAAACTACTTCAAAGTTCATATGGAACCAAAAAAGAGCCTGCATCGCCAAGTCAATCCTAAGCCAAAAGAACAAAGCTGGAGACATCACACTACCTGACTTCAAACTACACTACAAGGCTACAGGAACCAAAACAGCATGGTACTGGTACCAAAACAGAGATATAGAACAATGGAACAGAACAGAGCCCTCAGAAATAACGCCGCATATCTACAACTATCTGATCTTTGACAAACCTGAGAAAAACAAGCAATGGGGAAAGGATTCCCTATTTAATAAATGGTGCTGGGAAAACTGGCTAGCCATATGTAGAAAGCTGAAACTGGATCCCTTCCTTACACCTTATACGAAAATCAATTCAAGATGGATTAAAGACTTAAACGTTAGACCTAAAACCATAAAAACCCTAGAAGAAAACCTAGGCATTACCATTCAGGACATAGGCATGGGCAAGGACTTCATGTCTAAAACACCGAAAGCAATGGCAACAAAAGCCAAAATTGACAAATGGGATCTAATTAAACTAAAGAGCTTCTGCATAGCAAAAGAAACTACCATCAGAGTGAACAGGCAACCTACAAAATGGGAGAAAATTTTTGCAACCTACTCATCTGACAAAGGGCTAATATCCAGAATCTACAATGAACTCAAACAAATTTACAAGAAAAAAACAAACAACCCCATCAAAAAGTGGGCGAGGGACATGAACAGACACTTCTCAAAAGAAGACATTTATGCAGCCAAAAAACACATGAAAAAATGCTCATCATCACTGGCCATCAGAGAAATGCAAATCAAAACCACAATGAGATACCATCTCACACCAGTTAGAATGGCAATCATTAAAAAGTCAGGAAACAACAGGTGCTGGAGGGGATGTGGAGAAATAGGAACACTTTTACACTGTTGGTGGGACTGTAAACTAGTTCAACCATCGTGGAAGTCAGTGTGGTGATTCCTCAGGGATCTAGAACTAGAAATACCATTTGACCCAGCCATCCCATTACTGGGTATATACCCAAGGGACTATAAATCATGCTGCTATAAAGACACATGCACGCGTATGTTTATTGCGGCATTATTCACAATAGCAAAGACTTGGAACCAACCCAAATGTCCAACAATGATAGAATGGATTAAGAAAATGTGGCACATATATACCATGGAATACTATGCAGCCATAAAAAATGATGAGTTCATGTCCTTTGTAGGGACATGGATGAAATTGGAAATCATCATTCTCAGTAAACTATCGCAAGAACAAAAAACCAAACACCGCATATTCTCACTCATAGATGGGAATTGAACAATGAGAACACATGGACACAGGAAGGGGATCATCACACTCTGGGGACTGTTGTGGGGTGGGGAGAGGGGGGAGGGATAGCACTGGGAGATATACCTAATGCTAGATGACGAGTTAGTGGGTGCAGTACACCAGCATGGCACATGTATACATATGTAACTAACCTGCACATTGCACACATGTACCCTAAAACCTAAAGTATAATAATAATAAATAAATAAATAAATAAAAAATAAAACTTTAGGCTTGAACTTAAAAAAAAAAAAGAAAAGAAAATTTCTAGGAAGAAAAAAAAATGATTTCAAAGACACTCTTTGTCAGTCAATCCTACGTAAAAATTCTCCTCTTTCAATGTAATCCATTCCTTACTTTTCTATTCTCAATGGCTGGAATAAATAAATTCATTTTCGTGCTTGTGGAAAAAAAACTGGCTAAAATTATTAGGTAGAGGGAAAATCTCATGTAATAATGAAAAACATAACCTTGATCTTCTTGAAGGGTCTGCTGTCACCCAGCCACACTGACACTGCTCTTCTCCTCTTCAGAGGGAAGGGACTACAGCCCTTCTCCTCTTCAGAGGGAAGGGACTACAGCCCTTCCTCTGAGGCAGCACTGACAGCCCACCCTCTCTCCCACCTAGGACACCCAGATGCCGTTATCTGTTCATCTGTGATCGGTGCCATCTCCACCTCTTAACAATGCCCTCACAACTTTGTTCCCCATGGAGTAAACGCTTCGGCTGTTAATTATGTCCTGTCATTGGCCCAGTGGAGGCTATGTCAGCCAATTACCCCCAGGTACCATTTAGCCATCCCATGAGTTCCCCAAGGGGAGCCCAGCCTTCAGAGTATCACTGAAGGTGCAGTAACAAGCCTTGTCCTAAGCACTCTGCTGTTTCACAATCATCCTGAATGTCCCTTTGGCCAAGGCCTGGGCTGAGCACTGGGGAAGCAGGGGAGGGAAGGGTGAATCCAGGGGGCCCTGTCAATCTGATAGAGGAAATGGAACACACACCCAGAACTCAGGCAGCTTGAGAAATAAGAGCAATGAAATAATCCCACCCGCATGCCAGAGGAACAGGAGAGCTGTTGCTGAGAGAGGAGGAGACTTGAAGGCAGCTTAAGTTTGAGAAAAGGAAATTGGGTTAGGTGGAAGAAGGAGCCTCTGTAGCTTGAAGGGAATGAAGTTCTAGAATCCAGTTCTTGGTTTTAGATCTGAAGAGTCTTGACCTGTTCCTAATAACTGATCACATTTTGATGCTGAATTAGAAATGACAGGGTTGCAAATGACCTGAGCAGAGGTTTCCTGGATGAAATAAATAAGCCTCTTCTGCTATTAAAAGAAAACAAAAATGAAAACCACCAAAACCTTAGGAAATATCATCTGCTAAACCACGCCTGAGCCTTCCTGTGCCACCTCCCCAGGCCTTCTTCCCTCCCTCCCAGATAGCATGGTCCCCATTCTTAATCCAGAAATGCTTAGTGGAGAAATCTTTTCGCTCTGGTCCAAAGTCAACGCCCAACACTTGTGACCAGAGCTCTCTGTGTCCTGCCTTCCCCAATAGACTGAGAGGTCTCTGCAGACGGGGCCAAAATCTGAACTTCCTTCTTGCACATGGGACAGAGCTGTCCTCATCCAGAAGCCTGGGAGGCAGGAGGAGGACAGGCTAAGGATGATTTTTTGGGATAGTCTTGACTCTATTCATGGCCTTCTGAAGCAGAAGCAGCCTGGACTTCTGCTTCACACACCTTGGTCTCCCCAGACACACACCCAGAGGGTCAGCCCCACTGGAAGTTTCCAGGGGCGATCTTGGGAGTGATAACCCCAGTAATTGGAGGCCAGCAGGTGGAGATAAGTCGCTAAGCCCTGATAATGCAGGAGGTGAGCCAAGTAAATGCTGGGTTCTGGGTCACTTTATAGGGATTCATGGGGAGTTCACGGTGGAACAGACAAAAATCTCGGTGAGTGCATGGTAATTTCCTACATGAAGAACCCAAGAAGCCTCAAGGGATCTAAAAGGTGTTGTCGACATACAAATTAGGCTGACTCCAGCCAGCCAGGCTATTTAAGGGGCGAGCTGGGCTGAGAACGCAGCTGCTGTTTGCGCCCCTCCTGCCTCCCGCGCGGCCAGCACCGGTCCTTGCCAGCCATGAGCCGCCAACTGACCCATTTCTCCCGCGGGGAGCGCCTAGGCTTCAGCGGTTGCTCCGCGGTCCTCTCGGGCGGGATCGGCAGCAGCTCCGCCTCATTCCGGGCCGGGGTCAAGGGCTCGGCCTCCTTTGGCAGCAAGAGCCTCTTCTGCCTTGGGGGCAGCCGGCGCCTGGCGCTCAGCGCTGCGGCGGGGCGGGGCGGCGGCCGCCTGGGCGGCTTCGTGGGCACCGTCTTCGGCAGCTCCGGGCTGGGGCCCGCGTGTCCCTCCGTGTGCCCGCCCGGGGTCATCCCTCAGGTCACCGTCAACAAGAGCCTCCTGGCTCCGCTCAACGTGGAGCTGGACCCCGAGATCCAGAGAGTGCGCGCCCAGGAGCGGGAGCAGATCAAGGCGCTGAACAACAAATTCGCCTCCTTCATCGACAAGGTGAGTCCTCGGGCATCGGCCTGTCCCTGCGTTGGGCGCAGTGTGCACAGTGGTGCTGGCTCTGCCACTGGCGAGCTTCGTGGGAGCGTGGGCGGGTCATAACCTCTCCGAGCCTCCCTTTTCCATTTGTAAAATGGGCACAATAATGGGTCTTACTCCAGTGGGTTGAGATGAGGCTTAATTGGGATGTTTACAAAGTGCTCAGAACAGTGCCTGGCACATACTTCCAAAAAACAGGATGTATTAGCCCGTCTTCATGCTGCTGATAAAGACATACCCGAGACGGAAAAAAAAAAAAGAGGTTTCATTGGACTTACAGTTCCCCACGGCTGGGGAGGCCTCAGAATCATGACCTGAGGCCAAAGTCACATCTTGTATGGCGGCAGCCAGAGAAAAATGAGGAAGAAGCAAAAACGGAAACCCCTGATAAACGCATCAGATCTCGTGATACTTATTCACTACCAGGAGAATAGCAGGAGAAAGACCGGCCCCCATGATTCATTTACCTCCCCCTGGGTCCCTCCCACGACACGTGGGAATTCTGGGAAACGTAATTCAAGTTGAGATTTGGGGGGGGACACAGCCAAAACATATCAAGGACCTTCATTTCTTTCTTGCATGAGACAAGACTGCGGGAAGGGAGGGGGCAGGATCTCCAAGGAATGGGCACTTTGAGAGCTCCCAATATCAGAAGAGGAGATGGGACCCACATTCAGGGCAGGGCATTAGGAACAGAGGCCAAGAGACGTTGCAGGACATGGTGCTTGGTGCTTGAGGAGTGGGGTGAGTGTGTAGCCAGGAAGGTGATAGAGGAGGTGAGAGAAAAGGGCCAGAAAACTGAAGGGTGAGGCTGAGGAGGCACTTGGAAAGAGTGCATGTAAAGTTACAGGTTTGTGCTGAGTTTGGGGCATCCAGAAATTGGGGTAATAGGGAAGTTGTCTCCAGAGATTCCAAGGCAATGACCCCAGTGAGTGGAGAGGAGACAGGGAATGGGCTTCTCTTGTCTCCACCTGGGTGGAAGGTCTAGATGGTGAGTGATAAGGGGACAGCCTGATAACAATAGCTGACATTTATGGTGCCGTCCCAAGTGATTCTCATTTATTAATGCACAACCCATGATTCTGTTGTTGTTCTGCCTTGCAGATGAAGATATTAAGACATGGGAGGCTAAGAAATGAGCTCACCTTGGACAGGACAGTTGGTGGTGGACCGAGTGTCACCACTATGCTAGAGAAGAGGAAGTGAGGTGGCGGGAGGGCACAGGTCTGCGTGGAAGAAACACAGCAGCTATTCCAGAGGCCGGGGCATTCTCTTGCTCTTTTATGTCTGTTGTTCCCTAGCATGTTTCCTTCTGCCCCTCAAGCTAAAAGATAGGTGAGAAGAGGAATGCTGGTGTGTGGCAGAGGGCTTGGAGTTATTGAGTCAAAAAATGTGCACCCTGGTCCAGTATGAAGGAACCTTGTGAAGATGTGGTAACCTGCTGTGAACAACAAAGAAATGAACAAACCAAGTGCAATTTAGTCTACACAACAGGAGGAATGCTCTAAATGCCAGTGTGCTTTCCAATGTCACTCCCCAGTCCGTTTCTCCCCTGCTCCCCAATTCTCTTTACTCAGAAAACACCAGCATTTATAGCAAGAGAAGCTACCTCTGTCTCATGAAAACTCACTGAGGCAGAGGCAGATGGTACCATTGCTTAAGCCCTCTTCCTGATTTCTTATAGACCGGGTCCTATTTCTTGTCTTGGAGATCCAGGAGAGCATGTCCCTTGGCTGAAGCCACCCCGGGATGAACCTTGTTCTCTCCTACCCCCAGTCCCCCAGGATGGCTGCCTCTGGTTTTTGGGACCCTCTCCTCACTCTTGAGAGGCAACAACTTGGGGACTCTGGGCGATGACTACCTTTGGGTTCCAGGTGCGGTTCCTGGAGCAGCAGAATCAGGTGCTGGAGACCAAGTGGAACCTCCTACAGCAGCTGGACTTGAACAACTGCAGGAAGAACCTGGAGCCCATTTATGAGGGCTACATCAGCAACATGCGGAAGCAGCTGGAGATGCTGTCTGGGGACAGGGTGAGGCTGGACTTGGAGCTGAGGAACATGCAGGATTTGGTGGAGGACTACAAGAAGAGGTGAGTGAGTGCAGGGAATATGGCCCTGGAGGATCTGATTTCAAATGAGGTTTTCGTTTGGAGACAGCATTTTTGCTTCTTAGATCCTTTGCTGATACTGGGGGAGGGAGGAACATCCAGACAGAATGGAAGTAGGAAAAGAATAGATCTACCTACACCGGTTCTCCAAACTGTCTACGAAATGTGTGCTCAATTTCTAGCACTGAAAATGAAGGAATGGGGGAAAGAGAGTTGTATCAAAACCAGATGGACAACCCAAATGCCTTTGTAGTTCCTCCTGAGTGAAGGTTTCCACGGCAGTTCCCAGAACGTAAGACACCCCACCAATTCCAGAGCAAATTTTAAATCTAAAAAAAAGAATTTAAAAAACTTATTCCATGTTGAATCATGGCTGTGCTGCTGAATCCTGGCTTTAAAGAGAATAATTGAGAATGTTTGAGGATGATTGGGAATGAGATGGAACCAGAGGTTGTGTCTTCCTCCAAGTTGAGCTGAATATGAGACAGTAATAAATCAAGGCTCAGTGTGACCTGATATTTTGGAAGTTTGCTTCCAGATGCCAGGATTTCTAGGGACACGTGGCTTCTTCCACAATTCAAGTGGCTGGAGATCGTCAGAGCTGAGTTCTTTCTCTTGCTCCATATTCAATCTACCTGCCCATCCCTATTCTGAAATTCCCTCAAAGCAGAACCCTGGCCCAAGCCCTGCATGGAGAACCTGAGGAAGGAGGAGACACGGTCCCTGACCTCAGAGAGCACACAGATTGTGAGGACAGGTTTAAAGAACAGTTTCAGATAGCCACCAACAAGAAGAAACAAATATGGTGTGAACTGAGATCGGTGGAATTAGGATGGGAACTGGAGCCCAATTAGAGATGCAAGCAGGGTCTGGAAAGAACAGGGGGCTGCCAGACACAGTCCAGAAGTCCCACATGGAGGCGTCCAGGGGCAGTGCTATCTCTGGGCCTTTCAGATTGGAGTGGCTTTGTGCTCCTGAATCACCATGAACTAGTTGAGCAACCACAGATGAGTCTCTGTGTCCTCTGTGAACTTTAGTTTTAGTATTTATGAAAACCAAATACTGATACTTGCCTTGCTACCTAAAAGAGCTATTGAGAGGATAATGCCAGCCAGATGGTAGTGTATTAGCAGCTTTGAAAAGAATCCAAGTGCTACACAAATGTAAGGCATTGTTTTCCCTATGTCAGAAGGCTTGGATTTGAATCCTAGCTTCACTAGTAACTAGCATTATGACCTTGGCCAAGTATTTTCATGTCTTTTGCCTCATCTATAAAATTGGGATAATAAATAGAATCTACTTCATAGGGCTGTTATGGGGATTAAATGAAATAGTGTGTGCTAAGAATTTAGCACAGTGTTTAGCATGTAGTAAGGGGTACAATAAATATTAGCTGCATTTATTAGGAGTATTTTAAAACTGATTTTATGACCCATCTCTTCCACCTGTGGGTCCTCATGCCAGGTTTTTGCATCTCTCTTATGATATATCATAAGAAATGCTAATCATGTATCATCACTGAATTAGAATTTTCAGTGCATTTGCCTTCCTGTTAAACTGTGAGTTTCTAGAAGATGCACAATATATATGTCTGAAGCATCATTGTATACGCTGAAACTTTTCTCATAGACTCTCTAAAATAATTTTTAAAAACTTCACAGTTAAAAAATTTCACAGGTAAAAAATTGAAACTACAACCTTTTAATCATAAGTGTAAGTAGTTTCAAAGGGTGTAATTTCAAACGTATTATGTGTGTTCCCATTTAAATTGCAATAGCCACATCACTCATTTAGATGTATCCAATTGCATCCAGGTGCTGCAGCAGGTTAGTGCCTATCACCCCTCATCTAAAAAGCCAATGAACGGGCTCTGCTTTAAAAATCATAACTTTTACCTTGATCCTTTTCCCATTTGGATTCCAATTTTCATGCCACTTTCCCCACATAATTTTGCTATAATATAATATATTTTTATGCCTCTAAGTCTTTTATTGATCACCCTATCACAAAATATGCATGTATCTTGAAACCTTAGAAAGTTGACTTCCTCTGGCCTGTACTCCCAGCACTTTGGGAGGCTGAAGCAGGTGGATCATTTGAGCTCGAGAGTTCGAGGCCAGCTGGCCAACATGGCGAAACCCTGGCTCTACAAAAAATATAAAAAATTAGCCGGGCATGGTGGTGCGCATCTGTGTTCCCAGCTACTCAGAGGCTGAGGCATTAGAATGTCTTGAACCTGGGAGGCAGAGGTTGCAGCGAGCTGAGATCAAGCCACTGCACTCCAGTCTGGGTGACAGAGCAAGATTCTGTCTAAAAAAAAAAAAAGAAAAAAAGAAAGTTTACCTTTTGTGATCATAAGTTTTTAAATGTCAGAAGACTTATTTTGGGTTGAGTTATCCAAACAACGAAATGTATTGCTAATTTTGTTAAATAAGTATTAAACATAAAAAATGAAAAAAATTGAAACTACTTTTCCTAATGAGTTGAATGGGGCAGATTTTTTTCTAAGTGTCTTAGTTATCCATGTATGAATATTGATTCTTATTGAGCTGAGATAGGATTCTAGTCCTGTGTGTTTTCCATTCTTAGGTGAGTGCTGGGAAACTTTAATTATATAAGTAGATTTTAATGGAAGGAGTTTTGCAAGCCCAGTGTTATTTAGTTCTCAGAATGCCTTTCCAGTTTTTCTGCTTTTTCTTTCTTCCATAGTGCTTACTGTGTCTAACATGCTGCATAATTGACACAACTTATTTGTTATGTTTGTTGTTTGTCTCTCTCTGCTTCGTAAGGGCAGGGATATTTGTTTTGTTTTGTGCCTACAAAGTACCCCACACTCAACACATACTTTCTTAGGTGAATGATTACATGTCAAAATCACATAATGACTCATCATCAAAGATCATGTTTAACCATCTGTCAGCTGACAATTCAAATCCTTCTTTTTTTTGAAAGCAAAAATTAAAAACCATCTGACTTGCAAAAAGAACTTGTTTCCTAGTCAGTAAAGTCATTATCTTCCAAATTTCTGGAAAATTTTTCAATAAGGCTTTACCAAGACTGATCAAATGACCATGCTTATACAACTTATTCTGTCCTTTAGGAGCACCACGTTTAATCCAATGGATCAGAAAGAACTGGAAACATAAAACATTGTTAGTACTCAATACACCTATGCCAATTCTTTATCCTTAAAAAATAATGTGATTCTGCCTCATGTTTTTGTACACGAATACACAAACTGGCACATTTTTGAAACTTTGGAGCTGCAGATTTACCTCATTCAATTTATATAGAAAATATCTGCCCTCTAACTTCATTGGAAAAGCCAATTTTCAGTTCAAATCAGAGACATGAGTTGCTTTTTATCAGAAAAAGCCTGACTTCATTTCTAAATTCAAGTAAAAATAAGAATTTGTACTTTAGGGACTGTTATAAAATCCACTCAGCAATAAACTAAGAAATATGTCTTGTATAATAGGTTATTGAAAGCATTCAAGATTAAAATGATTTAGATTTAATATAACTAATACAACTATTTATGTTATAAACAAGAGAAATCAATATGTGCTTTTTCATGATTTAACTTTTAATTATTCATTGTAATATACTTTTAAATAATAAGTTATTTTTAAGTTAATATGCTATAAAACTTATTTTTCTTTTTAATGTGTGTATTGAACTCTAGTGTTTGGCTTCTAGAAGTAAATAATGTAAAATTATTTACAACTAATGTCATTGATTTTGACAGCCCACTTGGTCAAACGTTTTCTATGTATTTTAGGAAATAGATATAAACTACTAAAAATTAATTGATCTGGCAACTACCATATGTTTTATTTTTATTAAGGGGGTAGACATTATTAATCATTTTGTAAGATAATATAAAATAAAGATTGACTGTAATAGAAATAGCTGTTTCATGACATAATTTGATTAAAAGCTTTCAGTTATCTTTTGAATAAGACACAGAATTTGGGATAAATCATATAAACTGCTTTCTGTGTGTTTTATGTAGCATAACTAGAAAGATCTGTAGCCTCAGAAAACATCCCAGTCACATTTGAAATAGCTCCCTTCACTACCCTGCACTGCTCAGCCATTCAACAGTGCTTTTTTTTTATTATTATACTTTAAGTTCTAGGGTACATTTGCACAACATGCAGGTTTGTTACATATGTACACATGTGCTGTGTTGGTTTGCTGCACCCATCAACTCATCATTTACACAGGGTATTTCTCCTAATGCTATCCCTCCCCCCTCCCCCCACCCCACGACAGGCCCTGCTGTGTGGTGTTCCCCTTCCTGTGTCCAAGTGTTCTCATTGTTCATTTCCTACCTATGAGTGAGAACATGCGAGGTGTTTGTTCTTCTGTCCTTGCAATAGTTGCTCAGAATGATGGTTTCCAGCTTCATCCATGTCCCTATAAAGGATATGAACTCATTCTTTTTTATGGCTGCATAGTATTCCATGGTGTAGATGTGCCACATTTTCTTAATCCAGTCTATCACTGATGGACATTTGGGTTGGTTCCAAGTCTTTGCTATTGTGAATAGTGCCGCAAAAAACATACGTGTGCATGTGTCTTTATAGTAGCATGATTTATAATCCTTTGAGTATATACCCGGTAATGGGATGGCTGGGTCAAGTGGTATTTCTAGTTCTAGATCCTTGAGGAATCGCCACACTCAACAGTGCTTTTTGAGGAGGGGGCTTCCAGGGACATGCCTTAGGAATCAGTGAAGAGCTGAAAAGGATTGTTTATGTTAAGTACATGAATACAAAAGCTATTATCTAGCCTTAATTCTTTTTTTCAATGTTTTACTATGGTAAAATACACATAACAAAATTTACCATCCTAACCATTTTTCAGTGGACGGTTCAGTGGTATCAAATACATTCATAATGTTGTGCAACCATCACCACGGTCCACCTCCAGAACACGCTTTCCATCTAGTGAAATGGGAACTCTATACCCACTTAACACTAATTCCTCATTTCTTCTCTCCTCTCGTCCCAGCCCCTGGCTCCCACCATTCTACTTTCTGTCTCTGACTTAGACTACTCTAAGTACCTCACATGAATGAGATCATTTGTCTTTTGGAATATTTGTCTTTTTGTGATTGGCTTCTTTCACTTAGCAGAATGTCCTCAAGGTTCATCCATGTCGTAGCATATTGTAGAATTTTTTTTTCTTTCTAAGTCTGAATGATATCCCATTGTATGTATACACCACATTTTGCTTATCCATTTAGCATTAATTATTTCTTACCAATGCTCTATTTCATTACCATACTCTCACAAATGTCCTGTAACGCATTCTTTGAGAATAATAAGGGATGGAAGAGGTAAGCTCCTTAAATAAAATGGTTAGTACCCTTACCTCCCCAATCAACAATATGTCTGTATTAAGAACATCGCAGTCCTAACCACATTTCTGTGTCTTAGACCTTGCTTCTGTTTCTGCTTCACCTGGAACAGAAATATGTATAAGAAATAGGTATAATATACAGTTTGAAAGTGAAAATGGTGCTTTTGTTTGGTGCCTAGGAGGTTTTTGCAGCCTGGGCCACTGCATGGTATTAAGATGCCATGTGCCAGAAGGGGGTGTCTTTTCACCTCTGCTATAATGTGGGAGGGGCTAATTGTGACAGGGAGAGGGACAGTAGAATCTGCATGACATCTCAACCACAGGTGCTCTCTGAGGCAGGTAGTTTTAAGACAGACTGAATAGGCACAGAGGAGCTGGAAATTGATTCCTTTAAATATGTCCTTGCCTGCATCCCCTTAAGCAAGGTTATGTGTGCCCCAGGGGTACATGAATCCCAGTTTGAAGACCACCACCCTGCAGCTCTCATCACAGAGGTGGTCACTAACTGTTCAGTGAGTGTTTGCAGAACTGAATTACCTCATTGTCTTGCCCCATGCAGGTATGAGGTGGAGATTAACAGACGCACGGCTGCTGAGAATGAGTTTGTGGTGCTCAAGAAGGTAAGAAGGGTGCAAGGTGGGCTGGAAGAAGCTTAGACCTGACCACCTGGTACAATGATGCTTGTAGGGTGAGGAAAGGGGCCCTGTAGGTCACTCAGTCCCTTGGGCAGGGGTGACTGGCACTCTAACTTCCCAGCCCCTCCCTCCAAGTCCCTTGCCTGGGATGCATGCTGTTTCTAGAATTTGCCAGTCTAAAATCTGGGCATTTTACTGCACTTTAGTTGGTTTGCACTGCACATTAGTTGGTTTACTCTCAGGGACTGAGCCCCCCATGAAGCACAGGGTGAAGGGAGTGGAGAGAGCAAGTCTTCTGGCGGCAGGGAGGGAGGGATGGGCAGGGAAGGCCCTCTCAGGGCGGCTTGACTGTCATGTGCTCCCAGGACGTGGATGCTGCTTACATGAATAAGGTTGAGCTCCAGGCCAAGGTGGACTCCTTGACAGATGAGATTAAATTCTTCAAGTGCGTTTATGAAGGGGTAAGGACTTGGCTGACCTCCCTTGTGAGGTCTTCTCCTTTAACAAGTGGCTTCTGGCCCCTGGCTGGAGGGTGGTGTGGACCAAGAATTGGGAGGGAGAAAGCTTTCAACCTGGTGCCCCTGACATTCACCAAGGCCCTACTGAGTGCTGAACAATGAACTAGGTTTTGAGGAGTCCATGAAAGAGAAGAAATGATTCTCGCCCTCCAGGAGTTCACAGCCTGGCAGGAAAACACCATGTAGCTGAGCTTTCAGAGAGCAGAGGAAGGAATGGTGGGTTCTGCCTGGGCCATCAGTGAAGGTTCTTGGAGAGAGAGGAGAAAGAGGATGATTTCACTGGGTGCTGAGTGGGGCAGAAAAATAGAAGGTCCAGGAACCAGTCCTGTGCTAAAGCATGAGGAATGAGGAAGGGCGCAGAGGCCTGGGGAAGGGACTGGTGCTGGTGACTCCTTGGGGGCCTTCAGGTGCTAGGTAAAGAGTTCAGACTTGGTCCTATGGGCAGAGGGTGGCAGTGGCTGGTTTCTGAGGATGAGAATGTAGAAGAGGGCAGGAGTGCTCCTGAGTGTGCAATGGAGAGAGGAGTCCCAACGTTTGGGGCTGAAAGCCTAAGGTGCTCCTTCACGTGCCTGCCAGGCACCGGTGCTGAAGCAGAGTTCAAACGCTGAGGAAAGGCAGAGGGACAGTGAGGAATTTGCCCAGGGAGGACCAAGAGAACTGGTTCCTCATGAGTACCCCTTAACTAGCTCCCCTCCCCCAACCGTCCCCAGGAGATCACTCAGATCCAGTCCCACATCAGTGACACATCCGTTATCCTGTCAATGGACAACAACCGGGACCTAGACCTGGACAGCATCATTGCCGAGGTCCGTGCCCAGTATGAGGAGATTGCCCTGAAGAGTAAGGCTGAGGCTGAGACCCTGTACCAGACCAAGGTGAGCTGGGTGCCAGGTGTGCTGAGTCCCACTGGCCACAGCTAGCACCCTCTCAGTATGTGTGCATGTGTGTGTGTGTGTGCGTGTGTGTGCAAGTGTGTGTGTGTGTGTGTGTGTGTATTTGGGCTCAGTCAAGACCTCCTTTGTCTTGGAGTTGGGTCTTGTGGAAATGCCACCCCATGGGTAAGGGAGATTAACTACAGTCTTGGCTTGTTTTGCGGACATGTATGGGGCTTAGCCCTTCTTCTGTGATGGCCCTTGGCTGAGGCCACATCAGCTACAACCCTGATAGGATTCTGACACAGTTTCTGTGGGTAATTCACATATATTGTCTTATCTTCATGTTTTCTTCATGTTTCCACTTTGGCAAAATGAGGATAGGAAATTCACACTCCACCAAGGCTCTCATGTTTGAGAACCTGAGGATCTTATTGAACTAGGGCAGGATCCTTTCTGTCCAGAAGAAAAGGGACCTGCCCTAGTTCAGTAGGATCCTTGTGTTCCTCTTCTCTTGTCACCCAACCTCAGATCCAGGAGCTGCAGGTCACAGCAGGCCAGCATGGGGATGACCTCAAGCTCACCAAGGCTGAAATCTCTGAGCTCAACCGCCTGATCCAGAGGATCCGCTCAGAGATAGGGAATGTGAAGAAGCAGGTGGGTTCTATGAAATGAATCCACTAACAGTATTTATTGAGTCGCAATCTGGGCCAGACAGAATATGAAGAAAGGGTAAAACACAGTGCCCTCCTTAGGGCCTCCTCTAATTTACCAGGAGAGGATGATCTGAACAGATATGGAGGGATAAAGCAGCCTACACACTGTAGGTAAGTGTTACAGGAGCCCAGAGGGGTGAGAGGTGAATGAGGACCCCAGGGAAGCTTTGCAGGAGGTGGGATTACACTGGGAGAGGGGAAGGAGCAGGTGAAGGAGCCCGCAGGAGCAATGGGCCTAGGTAGGGATGTGCACGGCACGCATGCAGGTGGGCTTGCCTATCTGGGGCAGGCGGCTCACTGCTCAGCAGGGGTGGCAGGGAGCAGGGGACACCACTGGGTAGGAATAGGTAGGCCTTGGGGTTTAGACCTAACTCAGGAGGTAAAAGGGAGCCATTTGAAGGTTTCCCATGATGATACCTTCTGGGAGGAGAGAGAATCCAGCAGGAGATTTTAGAACAAAATGGAGGAGGCACAGCTCCCACAACCCAGATCGGGCTCAGGGCCCTGCACTCGTGTGGGGCCTGCACTAGTGCTGTGCTGTGGGGAGGACATTGCACCGAGGTCCCCCTCTTTGGGAGGTAGTACCTGTGCAACCACATCTGTGGCTCTAAAGCAAGCAAACCCATGAGTCCTCAAGTTTGTGAAGGCAGTGCAAGGGTTTAAGGCTCTCAGCTCCCAGGCAAGTCAAGTTGTCCCATCTCCTTACCCTCCCCTGCACCCCATCTCTCACCCTGCATGGTGCATGCTTACACATGTACACACACACACACAGACACACACACACTACTCCTCTGTGCTCATGGTAGTGGGAAGAAGAAAGACCAGCATTAAATAACTTACGGTGTTTTTGTTTAATCAAGAGCTATATAAGTGCAGAAAAAACACTGATGTTTGAAGCTACCCTCAGTATTCTACTACAGTGTTTAACTAATGAAATGCTATGTGTTTATGGTTGGATGAGGTTATTACTAGAAAGTGACTTGCTTTGGTGGTCAGGGAAGATACCCTCTGTGGGGAACAAATGGGGATCCCTCGCAATGCTGAGTCCCCATTGCAGCTCCTTTTGAGGGCCCTCAGCTAAGGTGCTTCCTGCCCTTCTGGCCTCCTCCATCAAAGGAGCCCACCATGTCACATGCAGAGTTTCTTGGCATTTGGTGTCCTCAGCATTCATGTGACATTTGTTTCAAAGGATGCTAAAATTTCAGGTCCTCTCAACTCGGGCCACGTTCACAAGACCCAAGCTTTTGGTGTCCCTCTGCCCAGGTTCACTCTGTGGGATCTTGGTCAGTAAAAAAGAACAGAAGACAGTTTGAAGAGTTCAAGTGACAGTGTGTGTGGCCACTCCATGAATGATTAAAACCTCTACAGTCCCAAGGGTGGGGCAGGGTTTTCTGTGGTTAGAAGGCTGGGTCCTAGGCATCTCCTTGAGGCTGTGAGCCACTCATCCAAAATGTGAGGGCATTGGCACTGCTGAGGGCCTGCCCAGCAGAGGAGGATGGTGGCAGCTGGACCATATTCTAGCGCCCATTTGGCCTTGGATCAGCTGCTTTCCTTGGTGTGAAGCAAATATGGCTTCACAGATGGGCACACCCCAGAAAGAAAACCTCAGCTCCCACCAAAACCTTAGCTGAGGGAACACATACCAGACTGAAGGGCTCAGGAAGCCCCCTAGGGGCTTTCACATAAGTGCAAGCACACAGCCCCAGCTGCAGTTATGCAAAACTATCTTCTTTAATTAATTAATTAATATGTATATATTTTTGAGACAGATTCTCCCTCTGTCACCCAGACTGGAGTTCAGTGGTGCAATCTGGGCTCACTGAAACCTCCGTCTCCTGGGTTCAAGTGATTCTCCTGCCTCAGCCTCTCGAGTAGCTGGGACCACAGGCAGCTGCACGCCATCACTCCTGGCTAATTTTTGTATTTTTAGTAGAGACGAGGTTTCATCATGTTGGCCAGGCTGGTCTTGAACTCCTGACCTCAGGTGATCCACCTGCCTTGGCCTTCCAAAGTGCTGGAATTACAGGCATGAGCCACTGTGCCCAGTCTATTTTATTTATTTATTTATTTTTAATTTTTAATTTTGGTTTTAAGTTCTAGGGTACACGTACAGGATGTGCAGGTTTGTTACATAGGTAAATGTGTGCCATGGTGGTTTGCTGCACCTATCAACCCATCACCTAGGTATTGAGCACAGCATGCATTAGCTATTTTTTTAGCTATTTTTCCTAAAGCTCTATCTCCCTCCACCTGCCAACAGGCTCCAGTGTGCGTTGTTCCCCTGCCTGTGTCCATGTGTTCTCATTGTTCAGCTCCCACTTATAAGTGAGAACATGCGGTGTTTGGTTTTCTGTTCCCAGTTAAGTAAAGGTATCTTCTAAGCCTGTTGCCATTTAGCATAGTTCTCTGTGGGATTTGGGGACCAAACTCTAAGTGTGGCAAGTTTATAGGACATTTTATTAATAGGAACTTTATTAGCCCTCATGTTTTCCCCATGATTTATGGGATCTCCTAAAACAACCTGTACACCGCAGAGCTGAATGAAGTCTAGCTGCTCAGAGACTTTTTTTCAGAGTTGACATAAAAATCTTACAGCTGATATTTCAGGCCAGGAGGGAGAGGGCAGGGGCCACGTGCCCAGGCCGCCCACTTTCTCGGTGCCTTCCCCTCCTCCCTCCCAGGTGAAGGTTTTCTACTTTCTTTCTTTCTTTTTTTTTTTTTTTGCATAGTAAGTACAACTTATTTTCTAAACTTTTCTTTATTATTATTACTATTATTATTATTATTATTATACTTTAAGTTTTAGGGTACATGTACTCAATGTGCAGGTTAGTTACATATGTATACATGTGCCATGCTGGTGTGCTGCACCCATTAACTCGCCATTTAGCATTAGGTATATCTCCTAATGCTATCCCTCCCACCTCCCCCCACCCCACAACAGTCCCCAGAGTATGATGTTCCACTTCCTGTGTCCATGTGTTCTCATTGTTCAATTCCTATCTATGAGTGAGAACATGCGGTGTTTGGTTTTTTGTCCTTGCGATAGTTTACTGAGAATGATGATTTCCAATTTCATCCATGTCCCTACAAAGGACATGAACTCATCATTTTTTATGGCTGCATAGTATTCCATGGTGTATATGTGCCACATTTTCTTAATCCAGTCTATCATTGTTGGACATTTAGGTTGGTTCCAAGTCTTTGCTATTGTGAATAGTGCCGCAATAAACATACGCGTGCATGTGTCTTTATAGCAGCATGATTTATAGTCCTTTGGGTATATACCCAGTAATGGGATGGCTGGGTCAAATGGTATTTCTAGTTCTAGATCCCTGAGGAATCGCCACACTGACTTCCACAATGGTTGAACTAGTTTACAGTCCCACCAACAGTGTAAAAGTGTTCCTATTTCTCCACATCCTCTCCAGCACCTGTTGTTTCCTGACTTTTTAATGACTGCCATTCTAAGTGGTGCTACTTTCAGATGCAGAGGCGTGAGCCAGGGTGAACCATGCCTGGAGTTAGGGGAAGGACAGACTCACCTCTAGGGATGGCCAAAGTTGGATAAACCAGGTGGCTCTCCAAGCACTTACCATCAGTCAGGACAAAATGAGGGGAGGTTGTCCAAGCAAGATCTCAGAACTGGGCTCTGACTCTTAAGTGCTGGATCTGTTTGCCCCTCAGTGTGCCAACCTGGAGACAGCCATCGCCGACGCTGAGCAGCGGGGGGACTGCGCCCTGAAAGACGCCCGGGCCAAGCTGGATGAGCTGGAGGGCGCTCTGCACCAGGCCAAGGAGGAGCTGGCACGGATGCTGCGTGAGTACCAGGAGCTCTTGAGCCTGAAGCTGGCCCTGGATGTGGAGATCGCCACCTACCGCAAGCTGCTAGAGAGCGAGGAGTGCAGGTGAGGGGCCGGATACCCTGGGTCGGGACCAGTTTTCTCTCTGCTTTGGTAGGAAGCTCCAAGGCAAACAGTTTGGTCCTGTTTAGGTCCTACTGAAGTAAAACCATACAGCAAATGGTCTTGTCACATGATTAGGAAGGCCAAAATTAGACAACAAGAAAGACCAAGTTGTAAAAAATCCCAAAGGCTGTGGGAAAGGAGGTATTAATGCTGGCAGTGTTTGAGAAACAGCATCCCCTGACCCTTCATGGTGCATTTTTGTGGGTGGGGGGAAGAGCAAGATGGCCTCTAAGGGCTGTCCAAGTTCAAGGTCACTCCAGCAAAGCCTGGGGCTCCAATGGGGAGGTAAACTCATTCTTCTTAATCGTCTAAGAACAGTGGCATGACTAGAGGGAAGTGGAGGCCTAATGATCCCACACAGCAAGCAGTTCTAAAGCATCTTGATGGAGGGATGACTCCTTGCAGCAGATTTTCATCTCAGTTTTCTATTTCTTGGGGGGGTCGCACTAGGATGTGTGGGAAGAAAGGAGGCTGGGATGGGGTTGGGAAGGCACGTTCTGCGTGGAGAGGCTTATTCACAGAGGTGACTTCCAGGTGGTTGGGGTGATTATTTATGGGGGATTTACCTGTTTTTCTTCTCCTTCTTCAGGATGTCTGGCGAATATCCAAATTCTGTGAGTATCTGTAAGTATCTGCAGATCTCAGTTCTGCCCTTGGTCACCTTACCAGAAGTCTGAGTCCCTTTAATTCATGACACAAAAGAGAAATCAGAATGACAGAGGGGGCTCAGGGGAGACTTAAGGGCAAAAGGAAGGAGCTGGCTGTAGTAACTAAGGGGAAGCAGTGGATGGAGGAGACTATCATGAGAGATGAAAGTACAACCTATAGAAAGATCAAATGATACTCATGAGTGTATCATCCAACGAATAATGCTTAATGGTGACATTATTTTTCTGTTGACCAAAGCAAAGGCCTCAGATTGTAGTTAAGGGGAATTGAGGGGCCTGAAGGTTTGGGTGGTGGAATGAATGAATGAGATGGAATGGTTGAATGAATGAATGAGAGCATGTCCTCAGCTGTAAAAGCTGGAGAGCTTGTGTGGAGAAGCTGTGGTGCTGAAACACAGGGCTCTCAGTGGCCCCTTTCCTCATCAGCAGACCAGCAGCACCAGATGGGCCCTGGGAAGTGCCTCTCTTCATTTGGTCCTGCCCATGGGGGAAATTCACACACTAATAGGAAAAGGTAAAATGTATGAGGCTAAGTGCATGAAAAATGAAGCCGTATGATCAGTGCTGATAAAAATCTCTTAGTAGACTGAAACACACAACAGAGAGAATCCATCTCAGCAGGAAGCCACTGTGGGCAAGAGTAAAGGGGGTGGCCCGGGATGCCCCAGAAGGGGCTCTGACGTGGGGCTACAGCTGACTGGGGCTGAGGTCTTCTCTCATCCATTCCAGCCGTCATCAGCAGCACCAATGCTGGGGCAGGAGGGGCTGGCTTCGGCATGGGCTTTGGCGCCTCAAGCAGTTATAGCTACAAAACTGCAGCTGCAGACATCAAGACCAAAGGCAGCTGTGGCAGTGAGCTCAAGGATCCCCTTGCCAAAACCTCAGTGAGCAGCTGTGCCACCAAAAAGGCCTCCAGATGATGGACAAGTGGTTGGCTCTGTAAGCCGAAGGCTTCCCAACCCACCCATCTCCTCCCTCTCCTTCCCTGGGCTCCGTTTCCAAGTCAAGAAATGCTTTGTCTGTCACTACAGTCCCAAACCCATTTCCTCTCCCTGCTGTCCTCAAGGTGTGATGCTTCAATGCAAGGAGTCCAGTCAGGAGCTCTCTCAGTGGCCTCCTTCTTGGTCCCGTTTCGTTGGGTCATTGC
Source organism: Pongo pygmaeus (assembly GCF_028885625.2). Lineage (NCBI taxonomy): Eukaryota > Metazoa > Chordata > Mammalia > Primates > Hominidae > Pongo > Pongo pygmaeus. The sequence goes on along the minus strand of NC_072383.2, from coordinate 50,214,623 downwards.
CTGAAATGCAAAGACAACACACTTACCCAGGATGTTTCCCCAAGGCCAGCTACAAGCCCCTCTGCCCCCATGCCTTTCTTGGGCCTTCACTGCCAAGGGACTCTCTTCATCTTCTGATTGGGATTGTGTCTAGTTCTCTGCTTCTCCTGCAATAAATGATTAAATCTGTTTGGTACTCAGTTGAATCTGTTGCCCAGGATGTCACCATCTGCAGTGCCTTAACTTTTCTTCATCTGACTCTTGCTTCGCTCTGGGTCCCTGGGCTCATGTGGCTCTTCACTGGTTTTAGCCAGGTAGGCACTGGGTGAGGGCTGATCCTTGTAAACAGTTGAAATGTATTACCGAGGCCGCTGCTGGGCAGGCCCATTACTTCACATGCCCTGTGCCACCTATTCTGCACAATAGCCTTGCAAGTCATTACCCCATGACAGATACAGACATTAGAGCTTCCGCACGGCTTCCTGCTCTGGTTCTCAAAGCACCCGCGGTTGTGCACACTCACTGTCTGTGTAGTGAGTGGTGGTCCCTTCATTCTCCCCACTGTCTCACTCTCTACCACCTACCACTCACTCCCTAGTCCTGCTCCCACACAATGGCCCTGCCTTCCTCTTCCTTCAACCGACTTCCTTTTCACTCTAATGTGTAAAGCCTGTGTGTATATATGCTTATAGCCTCTCTATCTAAAGTGTATATGAAATAGTGGGCTTGTTTAACAAATATTTAGTGAGCTAGGCATTTCTCAGGCACTGGGAATACCAGAATAAACAAAACAGGCAAAGACACTGGCCCCATAGAGGGAGAGTGAAAATATGCACCTACCAAAGCAACATATAATATGAAGTCAAGCAGTGTTAACTACTATGAAGAAAAATTCAGTGGAGTAAGAAGCTGAGAGATTCAAGGATGCTCTTTTAGCTCTGCGTGTGTGTGCATGTGTATGTATGTGTGTTTGTGTGTGTGTCTATGTGTGTATTTCTGCAAGAATGTTTGTTTCTCAGAGTCAGTTAGCACAGTTGATTTGAGAAAAACCCTTAATGCGAGACCATCTTTTAAGTGCAAGCCTCGTTTGAGGATGGCGTTCAGAGTGCCCGAGATCCTGTCTCCCCTGCATCGTTTCCTGCCTTATTCTCCAGCCTTTCCCCATGCAGGCCAGACTTTTCACACCTGAGGGCCTTTGCACATATCATTTTCTCAGCCTCAGATATCCATTACCCGCTGATGGACAGCCTGCGCACCTGTGTGGCCTGGCTGAGACTCCACCACCCACATTTCTGTGGTGCCTGGTCCCTCCAGGAGGACCCATCCGTCTTCAAGCATTACATGAGAAGGATCATTACAGCTGTGGCCCAACACCTCCCTACCCCACACCTCCATTCTACAGGCAGGGAAACCGAGTCCCAGATGGCTGAGTGATCTGTCCATGTTCACAGCACTGGTGAGCAGCCGGAGCTGGACCAGTGGCCTGTACACTCACAGCCCTGTCCTGAGCCTGTGTTAAAAGCCAGCACTCTATTTTTCTGGTGTCATGTCAGCTGCTCACATGTCTGTCCCTCACTCCATGCCCTACATCCCCTTGTTTCAGGGTCTGGCTTGCAGTCAGCAGTTTTGCCATGGGAATGCATGCCTTAGTTTAGCCCACCTTCCCTGGGAAAAAGAGCTGGATATACACACAACATACCCATATCTCGATGATCTGGTATGCAAGTGATGTGACATATTTGTGTTAATAAATTTGTGTCTTATATGCATTTGTGTGCAGGCAGTCACTCAAACTGGGACACTTTTGATCTAAATAAATACTAAGGTAGATCCTTGGACAACTGGCAAAGCCAGGACTGTGAGATAAATGGTCCCCTTGGGCCTAGCATTGTGGCAGAAGAGTCATATACCTAGCTTTGAATCCTAGCTCTTCTAATGGCCAATAGTGGCCTAGTGCAAGATCCTGCCCTTGTAAAAGAAGATAAATACAAGCTGGCCGTTATGAAGTGCTTTCTGTGTGCCAGAAACTGTTCTCAGCACTCATTCTGGTAAGCACTTTATGGCTGGTAACTCAATTAATTCTCCCAACAATCTGACATGTATTATTTTTATAAGATGTGATTATTATAATGTCCATTTAACTTGTGAGGATATTGAAGCTCAGAGGAGTTAAGTAACTAACCAAATGTCACCTGGTTAGTAAATGGGAGGAACTGAATTCCAGTCTGATTCTGGAGTCTATGCTCCCTGCTTCGACACCTCCTTAACTTTCAAAGAACTCACCTTAAAGGAGATCAGAGAATAGGAAAAGAGATAAGGGAGGTAAAATAGTGCCTGGAACCCAGTCTGCCACTTGTAGATGCTCACTGTTATTACTAGTATTTTTAAAGCATATGTCTGTGTTTGCTGGCTGTGGGCTGGTTCATGTCTGAGGGGTGTGGATCAACAGCAGGACTTTGCCCAGAGACCTAGCCGAGATGGGCTAAATGCGAGGGTGAGGGCACTGGGTCCACTTACTAAAATACATTCCTATCTGGTCACTGGCTGTTCATTTCCAAGCAGGGGAAAAAAACCCTTGGTGCCTCTATTTTGCGCACACACTGCCCTCTGCCATCGGTCCTGGATACTGCACTTTCCATCCGTGTGACTCTGGAGGAAAGACTTCCCTATAGCAGAGAGGGTGTGGGATGACCCTAGACAGGCTCTGCGCCCCTCGCGGAGCTGCCAGTGGGAGGGGATGCTATTTCACTCCCTGGCGCGCCCAGGCTGGCCCCAGCCTCTGTGTTGCCTGGGCCTGACTCCTGTCTCCTCTTCCTCTCCTCTCTGGCCTCTCCTCTTACAGGAGGAAGGAGGGGCAGGGCTGCTGCTGCCTGCTGTCTGAACCTCCACACCTCTAGTTAGAGAACCTGAGGCCTTCAGACAGCTTTTCCTGAAAATCTTGATGCTGATCCAGAGGTCCTTGGAGTGAGGGCCCCCATGACTCAGCTGAGACCCCCTCTCCTAAGCCCTGCCTGCACAGTGTGCAAACCCCTCCCTCCTCTGAGAACTCTTTCTTTCTCAGGCAGTAGATGAGCCAGGCATGGAGGCACTGGCAAGGCACAGCCAGGGGGCTCCATAGGAAGAAAGGCCTGAGAGATGAACACAATCTGGAAAGGCTTCCTGGAGGAGGCGGTAACAGGGACGTGAATTGTTGGAGACAGGGAGCTTGTTAAAGACTGCTTAGGTCCCATTTGGCAGCTGCTCTGGGGTTTGAGCTGCCCTTTGCCAGCTGTTTCCAATCTCCCTCTCAGGGGCTCTGCCACTTCTGCCATCTGTAGAGTGGCAACTACACAAAGGACAATTGTTCTGCACTGCCCCTCAGTCCTTACATTCACATTTAGCAAAGCTTCCAGGAGCACCAGAGATGTTGAGGGTCTCTCCTCTCCTGCAAACCAGCTGCCATTGGCTTGTCCATCCCTCCTCCCTGGTGAGTTGTCCACGCTGCATCCCCATTTAGATGCAGACCCCTCTTAGAGGGCTTATCCTCGAAATCCCTCCTTCTTGCTTCCAATTCGTCCATCTCCGGGAGAGATTCCAGATCCTTCTTCCTGGAACTCCAAATGCAGCACAAGTTCTAGATTAAAGCTGCTCCCAGCTCAGGAACTGAACCATAGCATGGTGGATATAGGACTGAAAGGGACCTTAGAAGTCCAGTGTGGAGGTACACACACTTTGCAGTGGGCCAGGTGTGGATCTGAATCCTTTTGTTGGTTTGTTTCTTTTCCCAGTTATAACTGCGATGTGGGCAACTCAGTTTCTCTGCTCAATTTCTCTTTCCTCACTTGTAATGTGGGAAAAACAAGAGTATTTACCTGACAGGTTGGTGTGAGGATGAAACGAGTTAAAATGTGCAAAGAGCTTAGCACAGTGACTAGTGCATAGCAAGCCCTGTCGCACTTGAGGCACACCTGCCAGGCTAGCTTCTGGCTCCGTTCCAGTCCCATTACATTCTCCTCCAGCCTCCCAGCCCACATCCATTTCCAGAAGGTTCTCTCCTCCTGGAATGGCTGCTGGTTCCTCTGAGCCTTCTCCTTGGCCCCCTGTTATAACATGCACCCCCCACCCTTGCTCCACGCTGCCTCTGTTCCTCTTCCTTGAAATAGGAGCCACCACGACCCAGGACCTGCTTTCACCCGTTCTCTCTTCCAGACGGCTTTCCCCATGATGTGAGTCATTCTCCCCAACTCTTGGATCTGCAGGCTCCTGGCTCATTTCATAACCTGCTTCCTGAACCCACAGCTGTGTGTCCAACCTGATAGCCCTGCATAAGACGCCACTTGCCTCAGTGGGGGCCCATGACACTGGGAAGATGGGGACTTGGTCTCCTGGCGTCAACATCTCCTGCCTCCTTTTCTGAAGGAGAGGGGGATAGAACTTTCCAAAAGGGCTGGCTGTGGTCTTGGCTCCAGAAGGAGGAGCTCACTCTCTGACCCCGAGGCTCAGGTGCCAGCATCAAGCCTCCCCTAGGTCCCATGGGCCCAAGCCTCTAATTCCATGGCAGGTCTGCGTGGGTGAGGATGGTGCTGAGGGTCCCTCACCCCACAGCAGTGAGAGGTTCCCTGTATCCAGCAGGCCAACCATCCCTTCCACCCGCAGGCTGGGGCTGCATGGATGTGTCTCTCATGGAGCTCTGAAAGGCTCATTTCAGCCCCCTGCCCCAGCCTCAGGATTCATCCTCCATTCTCTCTGTTTTTAGCCCTTCCCTCAGCAGCAACCTCCCCTCCTCATTGACCCAGCCTTCCCTAGCTCCTTTCTCTAAAGACTCCACTTCTTCTATTTCTTCTTGACGTGCTACTTTTATGTTCTTCCTCCCAATTTCCACATTGCCTATGGTGGTCCAGGCCCCTAGTGCTTCTGCCCTGCCTGGTATCTCTCTCCTTCTCCTGTCCCTTCTTAACACCTTTCCCCAGGACCCAGCAGGCTCAGATATGATGTGGGTCCAGGGAGGGAAGCTGGCCATTCCTTCCACACTGGAGGCAGTTGCCACCCCAGGCCTGACCCACCACTCCAGCACTCCCCAGGGACGGTGCAGGGCTGGGCTTCTCCTTCCTGTTTGGATGGATTGTGTGATGCTCTGATGATGGGAGATAGAGAGCATGTCATTAGCGATGATGTGGCTTAATTACAGCCCAATGCACAGCCGGCTTGTTTGCTTTGCAAATGGGCAGAGGAAGAGGTGGATCAAGCATCAAACTTCACAGTGAAGATCAAAAGATTAAGGCATTTCCCCCAGCCTCCCTGTTGTCTTTCAAAAATGAATCCTGTAATAAAGGGGGTTGGGGTTTCAGAAAATAGAAATTTCTTCCTGAAGTGGCTGGAGGGGAGGTGGAGGGAGTCTGAGGTAAGGAGATGGATTAAATAGTGCCCAGATGGGGGCCTAGTGGAATTTTAAAATGAACAAATGGAAGAAATGTGTGCTTCCCAGGGCAAGACGGTGCTTGTCTTCACATACCTATGTGTACTGGAGCTGAGAAAACTTCCCTGTGATGACTAGGTAGGTGGTGGGTAGAGTCGTAAAGAGTTCAAAGAGATTTTCTTTAAAAAAAAAAAGAGGAGAGAAAGAGAACTAAAGAGTGTTTGATCTACAGTAAGTGGCTAGGGACCTGTTCCATCATAAAAACCTTAGGAGCCCAAGCAGGGGGGGAACCAAGAATGGAGGAGCTTGGAGAGACACAATCCAGGAGGTGCTGAAGACAAAAGGACACTCAGGCTGGAACAATGAACAGTAGTCCGCAGAACCCCAAGCCAGAGAAAAGCTAGGCGGGGCAGAGTTCCTGGTGGACAAGCCCTTGGGGGTTCCAGTGACGGGGGAGCTGGGAGACCACCACTTTTCCCCAGGGATCAGAGAGGAAAGACCCTGGGAACTGGCAGACAGAGCTCAGGCAGCCCTGGAGAAGGAGGCGAGTACTCGGGGAAGCCAGGAGGCTCCCATGACCCTTTGTGCAGGAGGACAGCTCTGACCAGAGGCTCCAACTCATCTGTGGAACATGAGCCCATCCCCAAGACTTAGGCAAGCTACCAGGGTGGCCCTGGAGGGGCGTGCAGGTTGTGCTGAGCACTAAGTCTCAGTGCGGGGAAAGTAGAGGCTGAAATCCAGCCATGCACCCTGGGAAAGGGCTGCGTCTGCCCGGAGGAAGGGGTGCCTTTTTCTGATTGGCATAAAGGCACCATATGGGCCCTGCAACCACTTGGTTAAACTGCTCTGGTGTTTCTCTCTCCAGGTGGGAAGGGTGGAGCATGCCCCTCCTGAGCTGGGCTGCAGCAGAGAGGAGGGAGATACCCATGCTGAGAAGACGTGGGGAAGGTCCTAGACTCAGAGAAAGGTGTCTGCAGAAACGCAGCTCCCCCATGTTTACCCCAAGAGGTGCAGGTAGAAAGTTCCATGAGACTAGCAGTGATAAGGAAACTGCCAGGTTTCAGGTCACTAAACATCCTCTGCTAAGTGTTTAATAAATAGAGGCTTACTGCACAATATGCTCTACACTAATATGACACCAAGAAATGAGAATTTTGACCATGCTGACTGTCTGTCTGGGATTTCACTCAGCACAGTTCCTGTAACAGAATAGGCATTGAGTGAGAGGGATTGGAATTAAATAAAAATTGATGCCATCCAGCCACCTGCTTTCTTCTCATAATCTGAGGAATTCATTTAACAGGAGTGTGTGTGAGGGGAAAAGGGGGTCTAGTAGGGATGGAGACAGACCAGGGATTGCTTGAGTGTTTAAGTTTTATAGGCTTGGTAGACGTGACTTCAGTGATCCTTAGGGTCCACTGGAGAGTCGAGTACTCAGAGCTCTCCAATATGGTGGGTGACGTTCTGGTGATCAAGAGTCCAGTTTTTTCCAGAACAGTGCAGAACTTTCCAGAGCTTCTGTAGCACTGAAAGTCAGACATTCTGGAAAACCCCTCTGCCCTAGGAAAACTGGGATAGTTGAGTACTCTACCAAAGAGTATCTAGATAATCCCTATCATCTTGCCTGGGGCGCTTTCACTATTCCTCTGTGCCCAGAGTTTCCTCTTCCCCCACTTACCAACACAGAGCTTTCTGCTTCACTCTCCACACCCACTCCGACTCTGCCCCAAGCCATGTCTAGAGCCTGGGATTGCAGCAGTGGGCTCTGCCCATGTCTCTGGTGCATATCCCATCTGTCATCGGACTCCTGGCACAGAAAATTTCATGTCAGGAAAGTGAAGGGTTTTGGGAGACACATGGGGAAAAAGCAGATGAACTCTATTGTCTGGGCTAGCTAACTTTGGACTAGGATGGAAAAACAGGCTCCTTTCAAACCGGTTCAGACAGGCAGAGGGTATTAGGTTTCTGCACTTAGCTTATTTTCAAAGGGAAATCAGAGAACTCAGTTTCAGGTCCTTTCCAGTGCTAAGGTGCTGTGGTTTGTCCCCAAGTCTTGTCCCCGCAAAGTCAGCTCAAGAATCCTTCAAGCTTCGTTTTTTCTTTCTCTCTCTCTCTCTATTTTTTTTTTTTTTTTTTTTTTCGAGATGGAGTTTCGCTCTTGTGCCCCAGGCTGGGGTGCAATGGCACAATCTCAGCTCACTGCAACCTCTGCCTCCTGGGTTCACACGAGTCTCCTGCCTCTGCCTCACAAGTAGCTGGGATTACAGGCATGTGCCACCACTCCCAGCTAATTTTTGTATTTTTATTAGAGATAGGGTTTCACCATGTTGGCCAGGCTGGTCTCGAATTCCTGGCCTCAAGTGATCTGCCCACTTCAGCCACCCAAAGTGCTGGGATTACAGGTGTGAGCCACCATGCCCGGCCTTCTTTCTCTTTTCTTTAATGACCTTGATCTACAGAATTTGGGTCCTTCAACTGTTGTTCTGTGCCCAGGAGCAGTCAAAGGCCAAAGGGCTAGAGAAAAATGACATTCATTATTCATCTTCAAACTACAAACATGATGGTTACGGCCATTGGGATTTTCCATGGGGCTGCTTTTTATTTCCCTCTGGTGAGATGTGCTCTGCAGAAGGGGATTCTTATCCTCCAGGAAGATGGTGCGAGATTATGGCACAATTGACTCAGCTCTCTTGGGCTCCCTGGGGTACCTGTGTCTTCCACAGCCCTCCTTTTGCAACACAGAGCCTATTCCTTAACCGAAAGCACTGGCCCTGTGAAACTGCTTCCCCTCAGGACCCTCACATGATGCCACACTGTCTACAGGGAGAAGGGAACTGTCTAGGCCTGCGCCGCCATCTCTGCCTCCATCTCTGCTTCCCAAGTCGAGCCTTCCTTTACAATCTGCCTGGGCCTCTCGCTGTCTCAGGAGTGCCCCATGAACCTGCCCAATCTGGCCGACCTTCCACTTCCCAACCCCTACCTCAGAGAGCCCAACCTCTCTTTTATTCTATTTTTCCATTTCTTTTTAATTCAAGGATGGAGAAGATTTAGGGTAAGCAAAAAGTAGATTTTCATGTACTTTTTAAATTCTTTTTTTCAGATCAGAATTTCAATGAACATCTTGTCTGAGTTACTTGTTCAAGCACATAATCCAATATAGGCATGTAGAATTAAAACTACAGCAATAACAACAGCAAAACAACTTTTGTATGTTTATCTTGTTTCTCCTCCAGTTCAATTAACTTCCTAAAAGAGAGAGTGTCTCAGACATCTCCCCCTGTCTAGCATAGAGCTGAACACACAGTAGATGCCCAGTTTTATACGCATTTAATGAACTAATCTAGTCAGGCCTTGGGACACTCATTAGTCCAATGAACTCAAAGACCAGGGTGTGGTGTGTGATTACTAATTAAAAGGTATTCGACACAGTGAAGGCTGGAACTCTAGGGATCTGACTGCATAGGCCAAAGGCAATTCCCCTGCAATTAAGCTCCTTAGCAACCAATTAGGAGGATTGCTTCTGTGTGGCCACAATCACAACACTGTTGTCAGGAAATTCTACTCTGCCTCTACCTTTTCCTTCTCCGTCACAGCCACACTGCCACCATCATTACCACCACTGTCAGTAACCCTTATTGGCCAGCCTCCAGCACAGGGCCCAGCCCACAGGGGCACCCTTTGTAATGAATACAAAGGGGCCAGGACCCCTAGCCTTAGTCCTGGCCCTCCCCAGCCCATCACTTCTGAGTGTGGATGGACCCCATTCATTCTGCTGCATTTCCCTGGGCACCTGGGTGTCTGCTTTTTGTTTACCCCAAGTCTTCTCCAGCCTCAAAGATCTAGCCTCATGCCTTTTCTGCTTTGTAAATGCCTTTTTGTCAAAGTTCCTATCAGATTGGGGCTCATAGTCAGCCAGGCAGTGGTGGCGCAAAGACTCAGCTAGCCAGAACTGTGATTATTTCCCCTTGGAGCCGGGCAATGAAGGGCCAGCTGCTGGTGATTCTAGAATAAAACAGCCGCTCATGAAAGCGAGTCTCTTCCTTCCCCCTGCCCATCCTTGCTGTGGCTGATTTTCTCTCTGAACCTAGAGTGATGTCTTATCTTGAGCAGCTACCCTTTGCAAGCCCCTAGTTCAGCAACAACCTCCCCTTCTCCTCATGTCACACTTGAATCAAAAACAACAGAAACACAAGCACAAGGGCCCCAGCCCACAGCTGCCATGCCTGCCACATGTACCACAATGTCTTTGCATCTTTGCCACTAAGGTCCATCTCTATGACATAACACGATGGTCAGGAACATGGACTTTGAAACCAGACACACTTGAATTCCAGGCCCAGCTCTGACTTACTAATTGAGTGAGATGGGTAAGTTCCTGTGTTTCTTCAACTGTAAATGAAGTTAGTTAAAGAGGGTTAAGTGAGACATCCCATGTAGACATCCCATGCCTGGCACATGTGAAGTGAACAATAAGTGTTAACTCTTTCTGTTACTACCATCACTATTATACAATGATGTTACTACCACTATTGCTACTACTACCATAAGGAATACTTCCAGCCCCACTACCTCTGAGCCACTACTCTGAGCCAGCACCTGTAATGGGCGTTGTTGGGAATATAAGCCTGTCTTCTGGAGATCCCCAAAACCCTAATCAAGATGAGCCATTCCTCAGTGCACCTCTGATTCATGGTTCGTAATGCTTTTCTGTTATTCCAGAGCTTTGGCTCTACTTTAATTTCTTTGTGTAGATTCCTCTCATTGGTCTGCAGGCTAGTGGCTGGGGCCCTAGGACAGTCACCCCCAGGTCAAGGAACTCACACCATTTGTTGTCTTGCACACTCCAGCACGGGAAGGCGGCAAACCCAGCGTCTGGCAGCACCCCTGCTGCTGCCCTTGCAACCTAACTTAGAAAACCACAAGCAACTCCTTCGATTACATGCTCCTATGCTCTAGGGCTAGGGCCTGCCAGGAAGGCCCCCCTGAGACAGGTTCCCTGGGGAAGGACCTTCCACCGTTACCTCAGGGGCTGAGAGGAAAACACCCTGTGAAGGGGAAATTCTTCTGGGGCAGCTTCCAGGCCTACGCTCCACAATCCCTGCCCAGGTCAGCTTCTCCTTTTCCCTCCCCAGCAGTGGGAGCAGTTGTCTTCTGCCCTTGGCTGGATCCAAACAAGCCAAGCATTCCCAGTTTAGTTATAGGAAGTGGTCAGAGTCTTGCATGAGGTCTTGCAGCTGCCAGATACCTAGCTTCGAAATAATTTTTTTTTGGAGACAGAGTCTTGGTCTGTTGCCCAGGCTGGAGTGCAGTGGCACAATCTAGGCTCACTGCAACCTCCGCCTCCCGGGCTCAAGTGATTCTTCTACCTCAGCCTTCTGAGTAGCTGGGACTACAGACATGCGCCACCGCGCTTAGCTCATTTTTATATTTTTAGTAGAGACTGGGTTTCACCATGTTAGCCAGGTTGGACTCAAACTCCTAACCTCAGGCAATCCGCCCTCCTCGGCCTCCCAAAGTGCTGGGATTACAGGCGTGAGCCACCATGCCCAGCCCTGAAATAATTTTTTAACATTGCACTGTACCCACACTACCTGAGCTATAAAGCGGCGATACTTCCTGTTCCAAAATTGAGTGCTCCCTGAAGTTGCCAGGAAACTCGCAGAACAGCCCACCCTGAACCTGGGAGTGAAACTCAGGGGGTCCTGTTCCTTGGTGACTTCAGCCATGGAGTGTTTCCCCAGGGAGTGCAGAGGCTAATATCCCAGCTCCTGTCTGACCTCCTAGAGTAGGACAGATAATCTTATGCAGGAGAGAAAATCCAACTGGAGGAAATGCAGCTGGCTGGAAAGGTTCTCATGGTTGTAAGGCAATGTCAAGGTCACCATCACCCAGGCTCTGCCCAACACAGAAGGCCCTAGACAATATCCCCGCTAGGGGGCCATGCAGATGCTGCAGAGTCATTCCTCTTCCTTCCTGGGGTCCACTTCACTGCTAGACAGCTGTGGTCCTTAGCATGGCCCAAGGATGGACCCTGGAGCTTCTTACCCAGATCCAGATCTTTGAGGACACCTTTCCAAGAAGAATCATCTTTCCATGTCTTCTTTTCCCTGATGTAAAAATTCCAGCTTCCACACAAGACCCTATAATAGAGAGATGGTTTCTTTTGGGAAGAAACCTGGGGTTTTTCAGGTGTGTCTCCTCTGGGGAAAGCCAGGCATTTCCCCTGCTCCTTGCTGATGGTTAAGCAAGAAGGAGGTAGCACTGGAAAAATAAAGCTAGGAGATCTCTTCGGGGGATACCTCTTCAGGTCCCTAATTAGGGAGCGCAGATAAACTCCAAATTAGACCACTCCAGTCTGCAAGGGCAGCATATTCCACTTGCTATCAGAAGAGCTTTGTTGCTGCAAAGGGCTTGGAGATCTCTGTTCTACAAATTGCCCATGGCCTCTGGCCCATCAACAGGGGAAAGGAGATAGTGGAGAGACGCCCTTTTCCGGTGTCGTGGGCTCAACAGGGATAAAAGGAGGCAGCACTCTGGGTGCCCCATCAGTGTGTTCTCTACCCCTTGGCGACTGCTTTTCTCCAGCTCTGTCAACTCCATCTTTCCCACCATGAGTCGGCAACTGAACGTCAAGTCCAGTGGTGACAAGGGCAACTTCAGTGTGCATTCGGCAGTGGTGCCAAGGAAGGCTGTGGGTAGCCTGGCTTCTTACTGTGCAGCTGGCAGAGGGGCTGGAGCTGGCTTTGGTAGTCGGAGCCTCTATAGCCTTGGAGGGAATCGGCATATTTCTTTCAATGTGGCTGGTGGCGGAGTTCGGGCTGGAGGTTACGGCTGCAGGCCTGGCTCTGGGTATGGAGGGGGCCGGGCCAGTGGCTTTGTTGGCAGTATGTTTGGCAATGTGGCCCTAGGGCCTGCATGTTTGTCTGTGTGCCCGCCTGGGGGCATCCACCAGGTCACTGTCAACAAGAGCCTCTTGGCCCCCCTCAACGTGGAGCTGGACCCTGAGATCCAGAAGGTGCGCGCCCAGGAGCGGGAACAGATCAAGGCGCTGAACGACAAGTTCGCCTCCTTCATTGACAAGGTGGGTCTCATAGGAGGAGGATGAGGCCGACCCCTGAGGCCTGAGCAGTTTTCCTGCTGCCTGGGAATGGACTGCGCACTGTGGCTGGAAAGGTGCTGCTGGGCCGCAGGAAGGGCTTCCTCATCATTAGGGAAGGTGAACAGGTCTGTGAGCCACCGAGGACAAAGGAATACATGAATATATTGGCTACTTTGGCGATTTTGCAGGGAAGGATGGGAAGCTTGGTAAAGAGCAGCCCTTTCTTGATAAAAAAGTGATGAGTTTCTTGAGGACAGCTGGATCTTCCAAGAACATGAAAGGCTAATAGAATCCAGCAGTGTTCAGAGGGAAGGGCTCATGGTACAGGAAGAGACACTTAGTTGAGACATACGGAAGGACATCTCCTGGGACCAGGGCTGAGCAATAGAAGAAAGTTGTGGAACCTCCTTGAGTGAGTTCTCAGTGATGGCTTGTCCAGAAGGCTAGGAAATGAGCACTTGTAAAGGATCTAGTTTGTGTGGAATGGCAAGGGTGGAGAGTCAAGACATGAGCAAAATGACTACAACAATCTATGGCAAACCTGGGGAGTCAATGGTGTGTGTCCAGGGGGCATGACTGCACCCATTGTGGTTCCAGGAGTCTGTTGATTTGGGTTCCAGGTACGGTTCCTAGAGCAGCAGAACCAGGTTCTAGAAACCAAGTGGGAGCTGCTGCAGCAGCTGGACATGAACAACTGCAAGAAGAACCTGGAGCCCATCCTTGAGGGCTACATCAGCAACCTGCGGAAGCAGCTGGAGACGCTGTCTGGGGACAGGGTGAGGCTGGACTCAGAGCTGAGAAGCATGAGGGACCTGGTGGAGGACTACAAGAAGAGGTGAGCAGGCCCCACCCGAGGGTCACAGACCATGTTCCCCATGCCTCTGGGCTCACCTGATCTCTGTGCCATTATTTTTTAGGAGATGGGGGAGTACTCTCCGGGGTCAGGAGCTCACATCCCCTTCTCTGGCTGGGGGGAAGGGCCTATCCTGTTTGATGATAACTTCCTGCCTAGTTGATAGGAAGCAGTTCCTGTGCTCCTTGACCCACTGAAATGTTCAGTTGCTGGTGTCATGGGCCCAATAGGCACCTGGGTGTTTTCCTAACATGCAAAAAGTAGGAGGCAAGTGAGGCAACTCAGGGATATCTTACTCCTGTCACTAGCTTCTTACTGCTCACCCCAGAGACCCTGCAGGGACCCTGTATCCCAAACACTTGCCTGGTCAGCAGGAAGAGAAAGTTCCTTGGCTAAGGGGGCTAAGGCCATCTTCTCTCCCTGCTGGCAGATACGAGGTGGAGATTAACCGGCGCACAGCAGCAGAGAATGAGTTTGTGGTGCTCAAGAAGGTAAGGGAGGGAGGAGCTTCCTTATTAGGGTCTCTCGCACACCCATCTTAACAACTCTGCTCAGGACTTCAGCCCAGGAGGCTGGGGAGGGGGCTGGTGCCTGGTGATGGTGGAGTCATAGTCCTGGCCTCCAGTGAGTTGGAGAGGAAAGACACACACTCGGGAAATGGACGGAGACAGACAGAGAATTCTGGTCTGGGAACTGTGAAACTCGTGTCCAGCTCAGCCTTGCTGTGTGACCTGAGGAAACCTACTACCTCTCTGGGCTTTGTTTTCTCCAGGCATAACAGAGCTGCCCCATCCTCCTTTCCCTATTCCCAAAGCTTCAGGGAGTCTGAGAAGAAATTGATATTGAGTGAGCTTTCCTTTGTGGGTAGAAAGTAGAAAATCAGGTGGCTGTGGGGCAGGGGTTGGGCAGGGCAGCTGTGGGATGAGGGCTGCATCCCCCAATGACTCTGGGGCCTCTTGGCAGGATGCAGATGCAGCCTACGCGGTCAAGGTGGAGCTTCAGGCCAAAGTGGACTCACTGGACAAAGACATCAAGTTCCTCAAGTGTCTGTATGATGCAGTAAGGACACTCCTGTCCCCCCACCCTCACCCTGCCTCCTTCCCAACTCTTCCAGGGAGATACCAAAAGGAGAGATTTAGGATCAACAAAATGAAAGACGTTTCGGTAGAAAGGTGCAAAACCCGGCACCAGGAGACCATGGAAGTGCAGGATGCTGGTCCTTGGAGGCCATACATACAGGAGGAAATTGATCTCGACCACAATAGTGGCCTTGCCCACAGGCAGGAAAAGATAACCCAGTGAGGTCTTACAAAGCACAGACCCTTGGATTCTGTGAAATTGTGGGAAATGCATTCTTCACCCATCTGCATGTGCCAGCGGGCATCTGCCGTATGCAGGGGTTCCTGCTGCTGTAAGCTGCTCTCCCTCATCTCTGCAGACACATCCCAGAGGGCACTTCTTCCCCCTACTTTGTCCCTGTGGATCCTAGCAGCCTGTTGGGCCAGGGACCATGGGCCCAGAAGACTGATGGGGCAGAAGAGGGAAGCCAGGGAGTTGCTGAATCTGTCTTCCTCTCTCAATGCAGGAGATCGCTCAGATCCAGACTCACGCCAGTGAGACCTCTGTCATCCTGTCCATGGACAACAACCGGGACCTGGACCTCGAAAGCATCATCGCTGAGGTCCGCATGCATTACGAGGAGATAGCCCTGAAGAGCAAGGCCGAGGCTGAGGCCCTGTACCAGACCAAGGTGGGCACTGAACGAGTCTCCTCCCACAGCAGCCCCTCGCTTCCTGGGAAGGGTCACCTGCACAGTGAATGTGAGGAATACTTTTGTGGGCATGCTGAATGAAAGAAAGGTTCCAACCAAGGCTTCAAGGACAAAAGGAATTCTTAGCAGAGCTTGTTATCAAAGATAATTCATGAAACTGGTATGGATTGAATATACGCAACAGAGAGGAACCCTCATTCTTTACTCCATCCACGAACTGCCTGTCCCTCTCTGTTGCATGTGAAAGAAGTGAGGTGGTAAAACAAATACACTTATAGGAATGGGGGCATGCTGCCACAGGGCAGAGGGAGAATCACAGACTTGCGGGAGCATAGCCATGGGTGGATTTGGTGAGGGGCGAGTGAGAGAAGGAGAAGCCTGTAGCTCTTTCCTGATCCCCACGGGAAGACTTTCAAAAGGAAATGGAAGGCGAGGAGTGCTCTGAGTAATGGAACTATGCTTTGGGTAAACTGCTTTGGGGCTGTCAGGGAGAAAACCCCTTACCTGGGCCCCCAGGACCCTGTTCCAGCACTCCTCTTCAGCTCCGTTAAATCCCACCGACAGCCAGGGTGGCAGGGCGTGGCTTATTTACAGGACCCTTCCCCAGTGCCCTTGTCTCATCGCCAACTTCCTATCTCTGGGAAACCAGATCCAGGAGCTGCAGCTGGCAGCCAGTCGGCATGGTGATGACCTGAAACACACCAAGAGCGAGATGGCGGAGCTGAACCGGCTCATCCAGAGGATCCGGTGTGAGATCGGGAATGTGAAGAAGCAGGTGGGCAGCAGCCCCACAAAGAACTCTCCGGTTCCACGGCAGGCTCTGGGATGAGGAAATGGGGCCTGCCCTTTGGGAACAAGCAAATCTCCCCTGCCGGGCTTAGGGGTCCCTTGGCCACCCACAGTCTCCCTTTCCCACCCTGCCTCGGTACCCCACCGTCAGAGCTGGCACCCCGCCCAGAATTGGGAGGAGCCTCAAACCTATTTCTCTGACTCCTCATTTTGCAGATAAAGCAACTGGGCTAGGAAGGGGAAGGGACTTGCCCAGAGCCCCCAGCTGGTAATGAATGGAGCTAGGATTAGAACCCAGGTTCCTCTTCTGAAGACTTTTTCTGTGTCCAATGATCCTGCCCCATGTCTCCTTTAGGTGACCCCTCTGAGGGCGGACCCTCTGTCTCCTCCTCCCACTGGACATGGAATGTGTGTGGGGTGCAGGGGGTATGCATCAGGCACCTCTGTGGCCACACCAGTTTCCTGCCCTTGGAGTGGGGCATGGTCTGGCCACTGAGGAACACAGCCATCGATGAAGCCCTCCTGGGTTCCCTTGCCCTGTGCCATGGTACTACTTCCATGTTAGGGGGCAGGGTAGGGGGGTCTGTCTTACCTGACAGCAGCAAATCTTAAACACTGCATCAGTGGGGAGATGATTTTGGAGGCTGGAGGATCCTTCCTGTGACCTCTCTGAGAACCAGGTCTGCTCTGCTAGTGATAGAATTGCCCAGGGGAAAGATCTAAGCCTGTTCTTCTGGTGCCCCCACAACCCTCCAGGCTCTGCAGGGGAACACAAGGACAGCTCTACGACTCTACATTTGGCAGATTCACAAATTCCGTGAGCATAGTTCCTCCTCCTCTGTTAGCACCAGGCATTGCAATGTCCCCCAGATATTCATCAGAGTCCAGCTTCTGAGGTTGTGCCTATAATTTAGGGCCTTACCCTCCTGCTCTAAGGGAAGGCCAGATGTGAGAGCCTTCAGACAGACCCTCCCCAGCGTGCTGGAGTCCAGAAACACTCATCTGGGTGCTAACAGATCAGAAGGATCCCCAATGGGGAGAGGTCCTGCAGCAGGAATCTGATCGCAGTGGGACCGTGGCATACTGTCTCATCCTCAGCCTTGCTGGGGGATCAGGCATGATTTTCCTGAACCTGGAGTGTTTTGAATCTGTAGATACTGGTGGCCTACAGTCTCAGGCACTACCTAACTTTGCAAACATTGACATTTCTTCCTGACCTCCTGAAATGCAACTGCTTCCACAGCTTCATGTGACAACAGCTTTGAATACTCCTCTGCAATAGAAAATAGAAGAGACGAAGTTCTGGTGTTGGCTTTGCAGCTTTTACTCCTTGTCACCGATGGCCCCATCTGCAAAATGAGGGCATTGTTCTACTTAACTTGTATGAGCTAAATGTAATTTTCTGTTCTGATGGTCTCTCTGTTCTTTGCCCTTCAGCGTGCCAGCCTGGAGACAGCCATCGCTGATGCTGAGGAGCGGGGAGACAATGCCCTGAAGGACGCCCGGGCCAAGCTGGACGAGCTGGAGGGCGCCCTGCACCAGGCCAAGGAGGAGCTGGCGCGGATGCTGCGCGAGTACCAGGAGCTCATGAGCCTGAAACTGGCCCTGGACATGGAGATCGCCACCTACCGCAAGCTGCTGGAGGGCGAGGAGTGCAGGTGGGCAGGGTGGAGGGGAAAGTGTGAGAAGGGACTCGGGATGGCTCCTGTCTGGCTGAGGGGCCACCTGGAGAACAACATGGTTAGTGCCAATACAAGCAAGCAATGTGGTGATTTCGTGAATTCAGAGGCAGCTTCCTGCAAGGGGTTGTCGGACATGAGCCATGAAGCATATGTGGGCGTGTGCTGCTGTGAAGAGAACCGGGGGCTCAGACAGACCTGAGGCTAATGATTGGCTGTACAGCAGGGGCTAATTATTGGCTTTACCCCATGCTAGTGGTGTGGTCTCGGTAAATCATCTAATATCTCCAGGCCCCTTGTTTTCTCATGTGTAAGATGAAGGTGATAGTGTCAGTTCATAAGTTGTTATAAGGATCAGTTTAAATGATGCACATATAAAAGCAAGAGCCCATTAATGTTCAGTGGAATCTCGACACTGAGTTTTTATCTTTCTCTAACTTTCTGTCTCACAGGATGTCTGGCGAGAATCCATCCTCTATTAGCATCTGTGAGTATTTTTGAGAGATACCTTGGGTTGGGAAAGCCAGGGACCCTGGAACAAAGTGATGTCACCTCCATTTAATGTCTTACCCCCCAAGAAGCTTCTGTTACTGTCTTGGAAAGGTTTCTGGGCTTCAAATGAAACATTCTCCCTTTTCATCCTATGAAATGGTGACTGAGGTCATGCCCACCCCTTTCCCTTCCTGTTTCTCCCCTGGGGCATTGTCATTTGGAGAAAGGGTTGGTGGACATGGATTTTCCTAGAATTTCCAGGAGGGCAGGGACTGTATCTATCCTATGGGGTCTTCACCTCACACAAAGTCCGGCCCATAATAGGCTCTCAGTTCATCTCTGTAGTGCTTCTTGACTACTGAGGGTTGTTCTGTGTATTAAATAGGGTGTTGTTGTAGAGAAGCCCTTGGGGACAGCTGTTACCATAGCTGCTATCTGCTGATTGACACTACTCCTCTCCCCTGCTCTTGGCCCCTCCTTCTCAGCCGTCATCAGCAGTAGCAGCTACAGCTATCACCACCCCAACTCTGTGGGTGCTGACCTTGGGGCCAGCGCTGTGGCAGGCAGCTCTGGCAGCACCCAGAGCGGGCAGACCAAGACCACAGAGGTGCGAGGGGGAGACCTCAAGGACTCCCAGGGCAAGAGCACCCCAGCCAGCATCCCAGCAAGGAAAGCCACCCGCTAGACCCATGGCCTCACCCACCTCTGCACCTGGAAGAAGAGATGACTTTGCCACCCCTAAAGGTGTCTGCCACACCCAAGTTCCCAGGCCCTGAGTTTTAAAACTGTCTGTAGTACACTCGACTGTCTGCATCGTGGTTTAGATTTTACTTTCAAGCTCTGATTGACACAGTCACCTTCCCTGTTTCCTTAGGTCCCATGTGGACTAACGACTTCTCATTTTCCTTGCTGCCTTCGGCTGGCAGGAGGCTTTGGAGGCACAAGCCATTATAACCTTCTTGGCCCTAAGGAAGCTGTGATCATCCCTAGAAAGAGGGAAGGAGCAAGAGAGGACAGGGGAGGGGCTGGTTTGTTCTGTGCTTAGGCCAAGTTAGCTACTGTCTGAGAGGTTTTACATCCCCTGCCAGCACGGTGGGGTGACACGAGACCTGTAAGCAGGTGGTGGGAAGTTAGACAGCCTTTACTTGCTCCATCAGAAACAACTTTGCAGGATGACGCCAATATTTAGGACACCATGTGTACATCTGTAGACCACCAGCTGCACCCATCTCCACAAAGCCAAATGAAGGTGTATTGGGGATTCTCTGCCAGCCTGTGTCACCCACCCACCTCCTTCATTATCAGCAATAGCTACCATCATTTGTCAAGCACCTACTAGATGCCAGGCACCCTACACGCATTGCCTCCAATTCTCATCCAGTCCTGCAAAGAAGATGCAATCAGCATCCTTGGAACAGACTGGGAGCCTGATCCCAAGAGGCTGCAGAACTGGCCCCAGTCACCCACCTACGTGCCAGGGTCAGGCCTGGCCGACACAAGGATCTATGCTCTTTCCATGGTGTGTCACTGCCTCTTTAACAAAAGGGCTGTCAAAGTCATCGTTCTTTTTGATGAGGGCAGCGTAATTACATTGCCTTTTGTCAGGACTGTGGGTATGTGATTTGTCTTCTGTCATCTCTCTGGGGCTGTGTCCTACATAGCTTCTGACTCTCAATTTCTGGTGCCAAGAGCTGAGCTCAGTGAGTGGAGCTGGCTTTTCTGTCACTGAGTGGTACTCCCTAGTCAGATGTCGTGGCTCAGGGTGTAAATATTCCTAAGAATGGCAGCATCTATTTCCTCTTTTGCTTGAATTAAAGACTCTGAATTTCTGCTGTATATTCATTAAATTGTCCTTGAGTGGTGTCAGAGGTATGCTTCTGTCAGTCTGTCAATCTTTCCAAATGTTCCACCCTCTAGTGATGATGTCCCACCCTCCATTTCTTCCCAGCAAGTGTGCAGGACTCTTGCTGGGAAGCTGCAGGCCAACTCAGATGAGGCTGCTCTGGAGGCAATCTCAGGCTGCTGGAAGAGAGAGATACACACTCATGTAAATCAGGGAAGGGCAGCCTAGGGCAGCAATGCTAGTAAGAGACTGGAATAGAGAGGCTAAGCAAGGAAGGCTTCCTGGAGGAGGAGGAGAGTTTAATTAAATGACCAGAAAGATGGACACATAGGCTCCTGGAGAGGGAATTTAAATCACAGCAACACAGTAGTTTGGACACAGGCTTTCATGTGCTTATTTAGTAGGGGGTGGGAGATCTCAGATTTTCCAAAGTCAATACAGATTGGGTATACCTTATCCAAAATGCTTGGGACCAGAAAGTTTCCTGACTTTGGATTTTGAAATATTTGCATGTGCATAATGAGATATTTTGGGGATGGAACCCAAATCAAAATATGAACTTCATTTATGTTTCATATATACCTTCTGCATAGACTAAAGATAATTTTATACAAATTTTAAATAAAGTGCTCCAAAAGTTTTGGAGCACTTTGGATTTCAGACTTTTGGATTAGAGATGCTTAATCTGCAGTGGGGCTGCGTGGATTTCCAAGTCCCTCAGCTGTGGCTGGCAGAGTCTAGCTGTCTAAGCAGCTTTCAAATTGGTCTTGTGTCACGGGTGTGCCCAAAGATGTTCACCTCTACAGGCCTCAAGATAATGAGGACAGGCCTTGGGAGGATGGGGACTCTGGCCTAAGTAGTGGCCTCCATTCACCTCTCTGTGCCTTTCATGTATTAAGGAGGTCCTCTTCTGTGTGTGCCAGGGTGCAGTAAACCGTGGGAAGCACAAGAGCCCAAGAGTGTGTTGGGCTTTCTGCCCAAATGTCTCCCTCTGATGTCACCACTGCTGCCACTGTGGATACTGAACTAGTGCCCTGGGAGTGGGAGGCTCCATTCTAGCTCTACCACTAACCAGTCACCTGTTACACACAGTGGTTCTTAACCTTGTAAGTCATGAACTTTTTGAGAGCTGATGAAAGCCATGGATCTTTCCCCTGAAATGTGGACAGGGTCTACTGCATGTCCAGAAGTTCACAGATCCCCACAGCCCATCCATGGATTCCCTGGGTCATGAAACACTGGTTAAGAGCCTTTGGACCAGATACCCTTAAGGCCCTTCCTAGTATTGATGCTCTGTCTTTCCCAAAAGACCACATTCCCAGTGAGGGACCCAGTAAGAGGGCCTGAGGTGAGAGAGGGAATGAGATCCACAACCTGAAATAGCATTTGGAGAAGTATTAATACATGAGCCTCCGTGAAATCACTTCTTTCAAGGCTGCTGTGCAGCATGCCCCTGACGACTGGGCACATCTGAGCTGGTGCTGTTGGGCTGTGATGGCTGCACGCACACGTGGCCCTGGATGCAGGGATGAAGGGCTAAGCAGATGTGATACAGTGTGTCCTCTACTAGAGTGCTGAGGTGGGCGGAAGGAGCAGCCTCTCTGGCTGCAGCTTATCCACCTGAGAAATGGAGAGATTCTCTGCCACCTGGGATTATGAAGATGCTGAGAGGTGCACAGGAGTGACTGTGCTCTTGCTTTCCGACTCAGTTAGAGAGTCCCCTGAAGCCCAAGAGGAGAAATCATGGAGGCAGGACCAGAGGCGATTGTTAATTTCAATTATTTACAGTTATGGCCATTTTGACATGGGTACCAAGACCATTCAATAGGGGAAAGAATAGCTTCTTCAACAAATGGTGCTGAGACAGTGAGGTATCCACATGCCAGAGAATGAGGTTGAATCTCTATTTTACACCATATACAAAAATTAATCAAAATGAATCAACAACCTAAACATAAGAGCTAAAACCATAAAACTCTTAGAAAAAATGTAGAGGGAAATCTTTGTGACCTTGACTTGGCAATGAATTCTTAGATATGACATCCAAAGCATAAGCAGCACAAGAGAAACTAGATAAATTGGACTTCCTCAAAGTTAAAAACTTCTTACAGTAAGGGACATTATCAAGAAAGTGAAAAGACAACCTGCCAAATGAAAGAAAATATTGGAAAATCATAGAGCTGATAAGGGTCTAGTATCCAGAATATGTAAAGTACTTTTGCAACTCAACAATAAAAAAACAAACAACTCAGTTAAAAAATGAGCAAGTAATTTTAATAAACTTTCTTTAGAAGATACACAATTGCCAAGAAGCACAGGAAAAGATGCTCAACATAATTAGTCATCAGGGAAATGTAAACCAAAACCATAACTAGGCACCAGTTTATACCCACTAGGATGATTTATAATAAAAATAACAGAAAATCATGAATGTGGTGAGATTATGGAGAAATTTGAACATTCATACATTACTGTTGGAAATGTAAACTGGTTCAGCCACTGTGGAAAAGTTTGGCAATTCCTCAAAGAGTTAAACAGATTTGCCATATGACCCAGCAATTCCACTCCTAGCTAGAAAGCCAAAATAATTGAAAACATGGCTGAGCCCAGTGGCTCATCCCTGTAATCCCAGCACTTTTGGAGGCAGAGGCTGGGGGGCCACTTGAACCCAGGAGTTTGAGACCAACCTGGGCAAGGGAGGTTGCCCTTGGGCAACCCAGGACAAGGGAGATAGGGAGACCCTGTCTCTTAAAGAAAAAAAAAAAGCTAGGTATGGTGATGCATGCCTGTGGTGCCAGCTACTTGGGAGGCTGAGCTGGGAGGATCACTTGGGCCCGGGAGTTCAAGGCTGCAGTGAGCCGTGATTGTGCCACTGCACTTCAGCCTGGGTGGCAGAACAAGACCCTGTCTCATTAAAAAAAAAAATTAAAACCAGGTTGCTCAAACAAACACATGTACATGCATGTTCACAGCAGCACTATTCACCATAGCCAAAGGTGGAAACAGTTCAAATATCCGTCAATGAATGAAAAAAAAACAAAACTGTGGTATATACTTTTGGTGGAATATCATTCAGCCATAAAAGGAATGACTTAGTGATATGTGCTACAATGTGGATGAATCTCAAAAACATTAAGCTAAGAGAAAGAAGCCAAACAAAAAAAGCCACACATTATATAATTCCATTTATATGAAATGTCTAGAATAGGTAAACTCAGACAGATGGAATGCAAATTGGTGGTTGCAGGAGTTGGGGAAGGGGAAATGAGGGTGACTGCTAGTAGGCACAGGGCTTTCTTTCGGGATAATGACAATGTTTTAGAACTAGATTGAGGTTATGGTTGCACAACATTGTGAACATACTAAATGCCACTGAATTGTTCACTTTAAATAGTTAATTTTATGTTATGTGAATCTCACCCCAATAAAAAATAAAATAAAATTTGGAAGTGCAGCAGGAAAAAGGCCAGAGAAACTGTATCCCTGGACTTTGCCCTCCGCCTTCCCTACCACATGGCAAATAGCAACCTGGCATAAAGACAGAGTTGTCCAGGGTCAGCAGGGGGACAGACACTACTTACCCTCATTTTGACTGGCCAAGGCAAGCCTAGGGGAGCTGGACTTCCGATGGCCAAGAGCTGACCATGTCTCTGACACTTGGCCACCACCCAGCTGAGGGCAACCACTGGCTCTCTCTCAGCTAATTAAGTGCTTGCTTAACTAACCACCTGAGTCTCAGACTTTGGTTATGAAGGGCAACTCAGTGCCCTCGAGTGGCTCTCATAGCCCTTGCTGATGCCTGTTGAATTGAAGCATCTGAGGCCAAAAAACCGCAATATTTCTTTTCTTTGTCAGGGTCATGGCCTCTGCACAGTGACTTGGATTAAGATTTTAAGTGGACACCCAAAATATTGCTTAAGTTCCCAAACTCACTCTATCTTGGTTCATTAGTTGAAGTGAGCACAAAACCCAATTGCTACTGGAATCTTCTCTCCACCTGGGATTTAATGAAAGCTACAAGGCTCTGCAATGGCAGATCTATCTGCTGGACTGAGAAGTCCTCAAAGGCAGGCTGGTGTCTTCCTCTATCCCTGTATGTGGTAAATGCTTGGCACAGAGAGGCTGCTTAGTAAGTGTCAAATGGGATCACTGAATGCAAAAGAACACGGCAATCAGTGTCTGTGCACTGTGTCCTGGGACCTCATCCACCCTTTCTTGCAGCTTCTTCGTATGCCTCTCCCTCTGCCTCTGACCTTCCCATTTTCTGATTTTTCTAACCATTCTCTCTAGGTTTCAAACTCAGTGTAGCAGGAGGCTTTAACTAAGTAATCTGTGTTCATTGGTAGAGAAAGTCTCATTGAAATGCATCCTCTGTAACCTTGAAAGGTCACCTTGGCCATCCTCCTGCCCTGGGGAAGGGAAGTTCTTTCAGGTTTAAACTGTCATGACTTCTCCTGCTTTCATGGTCTCAGAGATGTTGAATGAATGAATGAATTTGATTCCCTCACTTGGTCACCAGCTGGGAGTCACTGCATTGCTCCCTCCCCTCATGGCTATTATTGAAAAAGAATATATTGAAAATATAAGAAAAAGGGACAATCAGATCCCTGTTAGAAACCACTAATGGAGAATAATGGAGACTCAGGGGTCTGAAAGCAACAGCTAATAGAAGATAGGAGCAATTATCAGGTGCAATGTCATCAGAAACCCGTGTACACATGCATAGACATGAGGCTGTAGGCTCGCAAAGCTGATGTCTGTGGAAGATGCAAAACATTTAACAGCTGGTACAAGCAGGCACTAACCAATCAGAGATGTCAGCCATGGACAACCAGGACAGCCATGTTCATAATGGCTGGACACCTGTTCTGCTCCCAGCCATTCACATACAGATGTGCACACACATCTTCTGATATGCCTTGGAACATGTCTGTCAGCTGTTAAGACATGCAGTGCTCACAGTTCATGCATCAAGCCCAGGAGCCTTTGGTCATTTTGGGGTGGAGGGATGCGCCCAGAACCTGAGCAGCAGGAGAAAGCTGCAGCCTGACCCTGACAGGGAAGGGGTGGAAACCAGGGGAATTCGGGAGGGCTTAGGGGAGGCTTCTTGGAGTAGCTATGTCCTACCTGGTAGGCAGGAGGCTGGGAGAATAGCCCAGAGCATGACATCAGGAAAAAGGAAGCTGCCCGTAAGAAACATGTCAGGGCCTCACAAGCATCCCCAACTCCATCCTCACCCAGGTCCTGAAATCACATCTATTTTCTCCAAAAGAGCAAAGAAGGCTGAAAAGGGGACTGAGGGGTCAGATGTGGCTGGCTGGAGGGTTGTGACAGGAAGACAGGAGTGTGTGAAATGTCGATCCTGGAAACCATAGACTTATAGGTGGGCTGGCGGGAGGACCACCCAAGAGGCTGCTGCCAGAATTCCAGAGGGGAGAGGATGAGGGGCAGCCTGGGCCATGCCGTGGTGATAGATGCAGAGCAACTGCCTTAAGAGACGGCAGGTGACTTCTTGAGAGTGGGGAGCACCTGGGTGAGTGGGGGCGCGGGCACTGATGGGGTGGGAGGGCATATTAGGGATAGAAAGTGATGAGCTCAGCTTTTCACACTGTGGTTCAGGTGTTGGAGGGACAGGAGAGAGCAGAGACCAGAGCTGGTGAGGGTTAGAGGTGGGCATGCTCACCTGGGAATAGGACACGCAGGGGCATTAGACATTTGTACTCAAGAAAGCCAGGATGGTGTGGAGGCTAAGGGCACAGACTGTAGCCAGCCTGCCTGGATTTGAACCCTAGCTCAAATCCTGGTTGAGTGCTGAGCTTGGTGGTTCACACTTGTAATCCCAGCACTTTGGGAGGCCAAGGTGGGCGGATCACTTGAGGTCAGGAGTTTGAGACCAGCCTGGCCAACATGGTGAAACCCTGTCTCTTCTAAAAGTACACAAATTAGCCAGGTGTGGTGGCGCACACCTGTAATCCCAGCTACTTGGGAGGCTGAGCCAGGAGAATCGCTTGAACCTTGGAGGCAGAGGTTGCAGTGAACTGAGATCGTGCCACTGCACTCCAGCCTTGGCGACAGAGTGAGACTCCATCTCAAAAAAAAAATCCTCGTTGAGCTACTCTCTTGAGTAAGCTGTTTAACTTCCTGTGTCTCAGCATCTTCATCTGTAAAGTGGGGACAATAATGGTACCTACCTCGTAGGGCTGTTGTGAGAATTAAATGAATTAATATATGTGAAGCACTTAGAAGGATGCCTCACAGCACTCACATTGTATATGTGTTAACCACTGCTATTATTATCATCGTCACCATTATTCTTATTTACAAGGTGCCTCCCAACCACCTTGGGGAGTAGGTGGAGCAGGTGTTGGCACCCCCTTTTTTAGAGATGTGAAAACAGAGGCTTAGGAAGGTAGGAGACCTGCCCACAGTCACACGGCTCATGAGTGGCCAAGGCAAGACTGGGACCTGGGTCCTCAGAGTCTCAAGTCCATGCACTTTGCCAGAGGCTTGGTGTGGGGCTGGAGCATGGCTCAAAGGAGGTGCTCCCAGCCACGGAGCTGAGTGAGGAGGAAATGAGGAGAGGGGCAGCCCCTCTCTGTCAGAAATATGGCAGAATGGGAGGGGAGTCGTGCCTGGAAAAACAGCCTTCCTGTCCTTTATATCCCAGCTCCTCTGGGGTGGGCACACCTTCAGCCTTGGCAGCTGCAAAAATGCTGACCAGCTGTCCTGCCCCCCGATGAACGGCGGGTTGTGGCCAGGCCCCCCGGCACTGTGTTCCATCCAGCTGGCTGGGGCTGAAAGCCTTGCCTTTCTGAAACCACTGGAAGATAAGGGGGTGCCAGGAGGGGGGCTTCTGGGGGATCCATAGATGACATGCTCATTTCCTGTGTTCATCTGCTGAGGAAGGCTGGCAGGACCTGGGCTGATGTCATCCAAATAGCTCAGCTCATTCTCTCTAATTTTGGAGACAATTATTTGCTCAGAGAACCACCTGCCCCTCTCTCGGTGCCTCCAGCCTCTCTCCATCCCCACCAACCCTGCCCACATAGCACCTGGATTCTATTGCCTCAAACATGGATTGCTCAGGCCCTCCCTGGCTCAGTAGCCCTCAATGGCTCCCCATCATTCACCTGCCCCATCACGTGCACAGCCTGGCATCTAGAGTCCCCCCACCCAAAGTCGTCCTTTATTCATGATTGCTCCAGCCTGGTGGGTCTTTTCCTCACAAATGACCTGCCTCCTGCCACCCAGGACAGTTTTCCTCATTTCTCCATGCCTGTCCATCCAAGCCTTCCTCCCTTAAGAGACTGGGATCCAAACTCCATCCTCCAGGCAGCCCTTGTGGGTTTAGTGTCCCCACATCTATGCATTCCCCTTTCCTCTTACCCAGCAACTACCCTCTTATATTGTACTCAGTTTTCTTGCCCTGCTCTTGGAGGCCTTCTCTCTCCAGACTTATCAGACCCAAGAGCGCTGAGAGGAAAGAGCAAGATACAAATTAGAGCCATGAGTTCACATACAAATGTGTCAAACTGGTCATGATCACAGACACAGAAACAACAATACAAAGACAATTACAAATTATACATGTAAGCCAAATAAAACATGTGGCTATAAAACCAAGAGCCACACAAATGTAATGTAACACGCCATTTAATTTTTTTCTTGAATGTCCAAGCCAGATGTTCCTGATATCTCAGGGGTTTGATCCTCTGATATGACGCATTCCCCCTACTGTTTCACAGATGGGTATAACTGGCCCAGAGATGTCCACGCCTGCCCAAACATTGCTTAGAATTCAATTCTAATGTGGAAAGCTGGACCCCCTCCCATGGAGGGTGTGAAAGAAAAAGAGAGCCAGACAGGCAGCTCAGATCCTGCCTCCCCACCAGGCCAGAGGGCTCCCTAAGCAGGAGTGCTGGCTCCTCCCACCCCTAAATCTTCCCAGATCTCAGTTAAAGCGGGACTGGGGAGTGGGTGTTTAGTCCCCCTAGTGAGCTGTGGCCCTGTCCTGGTTTCCTTCAGTCTCTCCTTTTTTCCTTCCAGAAAAACACAGGCACCTCAGGAGCCCCACCTAGGCCCTCCCTTCCTGTGGGAGGTCCCCAACTCTCCTTCCTCCTCTATCACTGGCCTCATCAACAACACTGGGTGTCTCATGCCTAATGGCCAGTGTCTGATTAACTAATTCATGCTAAGGTGTTAACCACTTGTTAATAGCTTGATGAGCTTCTTCTCCCAGGGGTGCTTGCATTTGGAGGGACCCAGAAACTAAATCCTCTGAGGGCAGGAAACTTTTTATGGCCCCCCTTAGCACTTGGTAGGTACCAATAAATATTTGATAAAAAGGTCAATACCAAAAGATCTGAGATAATGTTTGTAAAGTGCCTCCTACTGAGTTTTGTACTTGGCTAGCACTTATTAGATGGTGGCTGTTATATTTATTTATTTATTTATTTATTTATTTTTGAGATGGAGTCTCGCTCTGTCGTCCAGGCTGGAGTGCAGTGGTGCGATCTTGGCTCACTGCAAGCTCCACCTCCTGGGTTAACGCCACTCTCCTGCCTCAGCCTCCCGAGTAGTTGGGACTACAGGCACGAGCCACCATACCTGGCTATTTCTTTTTTTGTATTTTTAGTAGAGATGGGGTTTTGCCATGTTGGCCAGGCTGGTCTTGAACTACTGACCTCAAGTGATCCTCCTGCCTTGGCCTCCCAAAGTGCTGAGATACAGGCATGAGCCACCACACCTGGCCTACAATTTTTATTTTTAATGGCAAATTTTCCAATATCAAGGAGGATCTGATTCGGCAGATTCTTTGAGCCTGGGGCCTGTGGGAACCCCACTCCCTCCCTTTCCTCCAACATCAGATGACACTTGGTGGGAATGTGCTGGTCCAGAGGAGAGAAAGGAGAGAGGGGAGGACAGGCCAATTCCCCAATTCTACTGAGCTCTCTGCTTTTAGTTGTTGATAACATTTATTACGTATTTTATAAAGTAGGCCCTTTCTATGGATTAACATGTGTTATCATCACGACTATATCACCAGGAGTTTATTTCCCATTTACAGCTGGGGAAGTTGAGGCTTAGAGAGACCAAGCAAACTGTGCTGCTGAGTGGTGGCATGGAATTCAGATCCCTGCAGCCTGGGCTCCAACCTGGTGCCACTCCAGGTGGACACAGGCTTAGAAGCCCCCTAAAGATGCCCTGACTCTGCTCTGTTTTGTTGCTTCTCCAACAAGGGGCTATTCATTGATTCTCCCGTACCTGAGAGGGGATGTTCAGAGGCTGGTCCTGGGATCTCAGGGAAGGCACAGAGGGAGGAATTGACTGGGACATGGGACCCTCCCCAGGACCCAGGCCCTACGAAACAGCAACCTGCACATGGGTGTCAAGGGACAGAGGAGTCGGGACGCTGGGGAGGGGAGACTGCAAAATCCAGGGTTTTAAGCAGAAGTTCAGAAGAGCAGTGGGATTGGGGTCAGAGGAGATGGGGAGATAAGGGGTTCCAGGCTGAGTAAGAATAGCTTGGCAAAATTTTGGAGGTACTTGAAGATGGGGCCAGTGGGTGAGATGTCCTTGGCTGGGACATTGAGGAAGGAGGTTATGGGATGGGTCGGGGCAGCTGCAGCAGCAGCAGGGACACTAAAGGCTGGGCTAGGGCTCTGCCATGCATGTCAAGAAATGCAGCCCTCAGAGCCAGAGATGGAGGACCACACGCAAGAGCTCTAGAAAACCTTCAAATCTTCAGTGCACACCACCAACTCCTGTGTCTGCAGCACTGAGCATGGTGCCAGCATACAGCAGGCACTCAGTAGAAGTCCACCAAAGGAAGAAAGGAAGGGTGGGAGGGAGGCAGGAGTCTAGAACCAAATTGGAGTCCACTTTCCTGGCCCAGGAAGACCAGATATCTCCACCGAGGTTTGCAGCAGTGGAAAGGAAGGCGTTTATTTGCAGGGCACCAAGCAAGAAGGACCAGGCAGTTAATGCTGAAGTCCCAACCTCCCTGATGACGTGAAGATCAGAGGCTTTAAAAGCAGGGTAAATTTCAGCAGGGCAGAAGTTACAGGCAAAACTCAATACATGAAGGCTACACATTGGCTTTGGCCTAAAAGGGCAGAATGTCTTTCTTTTTTTTTTCTTTATTTCTTCTAAAAAAAATTGGATACCTGTACAGAACGTGCAGGTTTGTTCCACAGGTACACATGTGCCATGGTGGTTTCCTGCACCTATTGATCCATCCTCTAAGTTCCCTCCCCTCACCCCTCACCCCCCAACAGGCCCTGGTGTGTGTTGTTCCCCTCTCTGTGTCCATGTGTTCTCAATGTTCAGCTCCCACTTATGAGTGAGAACATGCGGTGTTTGGTCAGGGTGTTTTTAAGTGCGAGCTTACAGGGCATAAATAGATTCAAAGATTTTATGATTTGCAATTGGTTAAGGAAGAGAAACTCTGTTTAAAAATTTGGCATCAGCAGAAAAGAATGTTAGCTCTGGCTTGTGGATGTGACATTCTCCAGGCCCCTCAGGAAGAAATTTAGAACAAAGAGTGATGATCAGAGCTCAGTGCCCAGTGTCCCTTTATCTGAGGTCTATGTGCCCAGGCATCCCTTTTGGTGGGGTTTGGGTTTCTGACAAACAACTCAGGGACATACGTTAAGGTGCTATCTTTAGTTTCTATAGCGGAACAAAACATCCCACGATTCTAGCTTTAGTGGCTGTTGTTTTGGGCTACTGTTACCTTCTTGCTTATCAAGTTGCTTATTTATTTCTCCAGGCTAGCAAGGTGCCCAGAATTTCCTTTGAAGGAACTCAAGATTTTCCTTTATTTCCATGCTTGAGGGGACCTGAAGGCCCTTACGAGGGGGTCCCTGCTCCATCTCAGAGTGCACTAGGTGGTCTTTAATCTGGAGAAGGCTCTACTAGCCTTACAGAGAAAAACTAAGGCAACATGTGACATGGCTTCAGAGGAGCCCCATGGGAGCTGTCACAGAGTTGCAGCCCATCCAGCACATGCTAAGGATGTGTTCAGAGCAGAGGGAGGTGAGGAGAGCTCAGACCTGGCCTGTGTGGGTGCAGGAAGACCTCCTGGAGGAGAGCAGGACGGGGAAGTGACAGAACAAGAGATGGCGAAAGGCTGAGAGGGAAGGATGGAGGGAAGATGGATGGGAGGGATGAGAAGGGATGGAGAGAGAAGGTGAGAAAGAGAGAAGGTAGGGATGGGAAAATTCTGGTGGTTTCAGCAAGAACAAAGAAGACAAAATGGCAGGGGCAAGAGTGGAGGAAGGAGTGCAGAGGAGTAGGAGCAACTGGAGTCCAGGCTCTTCCCCTAAACCATATGAGAGAGAGCCCCAAGCCAGCCTGCTTCCAGATTTTCTTCCCTCCGGTGCCCCACCCAGCCAAGAGCTGCAGTTCACCCATGGGGCTCCAGCAAGGATCTCTGGGCAAGGGTGATCTTCAGGGACAGAGCTGCCTTGGGTTTAATAGGGCCACAGCGGCAATGGCGATCATGGGAGTAGCTGGGGCCAAACACAGGAGCCAGTGGCTAGGATGCAGGGGCCGCAGCCAGAGTTTCTGGGGCTGGCATCAAAGGACTGTTTGGAGTAGAATGACATCGTGCTTACTGGGTCGCCCCCATTGGGTCTTTCTGGCCTGAGCCTGCCCGCAGGCTTGCACTCCTGGGGAGGGCTCAGCCAGCCTTGTTCTTGGCCCACTTGGGCCTGGACAGATGCAATAGAAGTTAAGTTTCATGCTGATAACAGCTTCTTTATTTGAACTCTAAACAGATGATTACTGTCCTCAAGTTGTTCCTAGTCTTATTAGCAGATACACATTGGAGGAGAGACAGAAATGATGAAGTGGACCACCCGGGAATCCCCATAACCCTTCAGGCCATGGGCCAGCCTCTGTCTTTGTCTTCTCTGTACCTCCTTCCAGTCGAGTCTCCGAATTTCTCAGCCACCTGCCCCAATTCCATCCTCCTTTTCTCTTCCTCATTTTCTCTGGTGGTTTGAAGCCTCCAGCCTGCTTTATTATGGGCGTTTGAGGGGGGTGAAGTGAGGATAATTCCCATGGTTGGCTCTGGCCTGGGCTACTCCTGTCCCATGCTAGCGAGAGGGTCACTCCACCTCCTAATACCCGATGAGTGAGAGCAGCTGCCCTCTATGGATTATGTTCCAGGAGGCCTGGGGAGAGGTGACGCCTGATCAGTCCCTTTCCAGGAAGGAGGAGAACAGAAGTTGGAGGCCCCAGTACTCTACCCAGTGTCCTGAACTGTCCAGGAAAGTCCATCCTGTCTTCACCTGCTGCATCCCCAGGAGGAAGCCAACAACCCAGAGAAGATTAATCAGGATAGGGATGGTGCATTGCCAGTGACATCCCCCTGGCAAGGCTGGGGCCTGGGGCAAATTACCCTATAACAGCAGGTTAATTAGATAAGACCCAAATTACATGAGCAAAGCTTGCAAGCCCAGCAATTTGAAGGTTTCATGTTGTTTCAGAGGTGGAGAGGGCTTGATCTCTAGCTCAGCATAGAGAAAATGACTTCTTGCTCCCAGGCAAGCCAAACCCACGAATTAAGCTCTTGACTGCCCATCCACAAGCCCCAGTGCCAAGCACATATAAAGGCACCTGCCAGTCCTCACTACAACCAGCAGAACCTTTTGGGATTTTGCCTTCCTCCCTCCTGCATCTGAGCTTTGTCTCCACCAGCAACATGAGCCGCCAGTTCACCTGCAAGTCAGGAGCTGCCACCAAGGGGGGCTTCAGTGGCTGCTCGGCTGTGCTCTCGGGGGGCAGCTCATCCTCCTTCTGGGCAGGGAGCAAAGGGCTCAGTGGGGGCTTTGGCAGCCGGAGCCTTTACAGCCTGGGGGGTGCCCGGAGCCTCAATGTGGCCAGTGGCAGCGGGAAGAGTGGAGGCTATGGATTTGGCCGGGGCCGGGCCAGTGGCTTTGCTGGCAGCATGTTTGGCAGTGTGGCCCTGGGGCCTGTGTGCCCAACTGTATGCCCACCTGGAGGCATCCACCAGGTTACTGTCAATGAGAGCCTCCTGGCCCCCCTCAATGTGGAGCTGGACCCGGAGATCCAGAAAGTGCGTGCCCAGGAGCGAGAGCAGATCAAGGCTCTGAACAACAAGTTTGCCTCCTTCATCGACAAGGTGGGTCTTCTAGGACCTGGGGAACTTGTGAACAGCCTTCCTTTTCTCTTCTTGGAACATAAGATTTTGTTACAGCAGGAGAGATTGAGGTTAGATGTGAGGAAGACTTTACTGTGGACAAGGTAGGTACATCCCATCAACAGGGTGACCTGTATAAGGTTCTCTGTGTTGTCTTTCCAGAGAGAAAACAGAGGCAGGTCAATTTCTACTGGCAGAGGCTTCTCAGGGCTCCCAGCAAGGGATGTGGTCCTTCCTCTTGAGGGCTAGCTTGGTGCCATTGCTAGGCCTGCAGGCCATGTGCAGAAAAGGCCTGTGAGAGCCAGTCTCACCCAGAGTAAGCAGGGAAGCTGTCCTCCTCCCCTGGCATGCTGTCCTGCCCACTAGTCACTTGCCCAGCGGATCAAGAGCAGCAGGAAGGGGCCGCTTCAAGCCCTCTGATTGGGCATTTGCTCCAGTCAGTTGAAGACTTTCTTGAGAGGCAGAAGAGGGCACTGGGGAAGGGGACTCCACAGTGCTCTTGTGTCACTGCTGGCCAGCTGAGTGGCTCTGGGAAGGTTATTTGCTGTCTGTGTCACCATCTCCTCATCTCTAAAATGGAGATAATAACCTCCGTCTTGGGGTTGTTGTCAGGCTTATAAAAGAAAATGCAGATGAAGATCTTGTCACAAGCCTGACGCACACTAAATACTCCAAAAATGATTGTGATTGTGACTCTCATTTCTTATCTCTGGAAGGTGGGGGAGGGAAGCTCGGTGGAGGAATCAAAGGTGTCTAGAGACCTGAAGAGATGACACAGTCCAGATAGGCCCCCGACTTCTGGCAGAGAAGAAATGATTATCCCTATTGTATGAGTCACTGAAAGCATGGAGGTAAATGGCATTCCCAGGGTCATTTGGGGAAAGGGAAGGGTGAGGCTGGACCCTCAGCCTTTTGCCTCCAGACCCAGAGGAGGAGACTGGAGGGCTCTGTTGGCTCTGTGGCAGTCAGGCACCAAGAACGGGTCAACCCAGGACAAAGTCTATGGGTGAGACAGTCATGTGGCCATCAGAGCTTAGCCAGCTCCTACAGCTCAGACTTCCTGCCTGGAGGAGTCCCTCCTGCCCTCGGCTCAGCCTCAGGGGCTAGGACTGGCTCTGTGGCTTCTTATTCTTCTAAGCCTTTTCATATCTGCAAGATCAAAGTGTTCTGAGATGGGGTCTGGGCGATGGGAGTGGACTGATTGATTTTTGGCTCTGCTGGTCAAAACCTACAGAAGGATAAAGTCTGGAGACATGGGAAGAAAGATGAACATGAGGATGGTCACATCTTTTTTATAAAGATGGTCTGCCCAGAGGGAGGGGAAGGAGGCTGAAAGGCTTGGACACTTCCCAAATAATTTCAGTCTCCAGAGATCAGTCCCTTAACCTCAGGCAGCCAGAGAAAATGGGTAAATCCTTTCGGCATCCAGATGTGTTCAGTAGTGCAGGTGTGTATTGTGGTGTCTCAGATGCAGGATTTACTCTGTGGTTAATGCTCAGCCTCGTAGATCACATGAAAAATTCAGGATTGGTTAAACCAGACCAAATGCTGGAAGACGGGCTAGAGGCAAATTTTCGGGGAATAATTCTATCTCGACACTGAATCTTAGATAGTTTTCCCACGTCTGTGTTTCTGATTTGGGGGAAGACAACCCTATTCAAGCAGTAGTTGTGCTCATGTAGATTAAGGGAAGTCACATTTTAAAAACTGTGCTCCCCATCCCCAAAAACCAAACAAGAGGTGTGTATGGACATCTCCTTCTGGCCGGTTTCCTGGCTCAGTGAGGGGCTACAATGGGATCAGGAGCTCCATCTGTCCTTCGTGTTCCATGCGCCATGCTTGTTGCAAAGAAGATGGTTCTGGGAGCAGGACCAAAGAGGGAGAGGAGGGGCTATAAGCAAAGATGAAGCTGGTGCCTGCTCCAGACATTTAAAATACCTAGAAGCCCTTGGCCCAAGCCTTACTGAGCTCTGACATGCCCTGAAATGAAGAGCAGACTTTTCTTCAGGATGATCAACCTGTCCAAAATGGTAGACCCATCCTAGTTTCTCTGCTGGTATTTTCAATCACAGCCAAGCCCTGAGTTGGTGCAACCATGGAGGGCGCTGGGTGATTGCATGCATGGGTTACAGGGACATGTGTCTAGATTCAGTTCCAGGCTCCACTGCTTCTTAAACTGTTGGGCCTTGGAAAGAGCCGAAGTTGCTCTGTGTCTCAGTTTTCTCTCCACAGCAGAGGGTAATGATTTGCCCACCTCTTTCAGCTCTATTGAGGAGAAAATGCAGATAGAAGCTTTACACAATGCCCTGTGAGAGACACGTGTGACTATTACTGCTGGGGTTCAGCACTTTCCGGGATTTGGGTTCCAGGTGCGGTTCCTGGAGCAGCAGAACCAAGTGCTGGAGACCAAGTGGGAGCTGCTGCAGCAGCTGGACCTGAACAACTGCAAGAACAACCTGGAGCCCATCCTCGAGGGCTACATCAGCAACCTGCGGAAGCAGCTGGAGATGCTGTCCGGAGACAGGGTGAGGCTGGACTCGGAGCTGAGGAATGTGCGGGACGTAGTGGAGGACTACAAGAAGAGGTGAGCAGGAGGAGACCCCCTGTAACTGGACAACTGCCCCTGTCCCTCTGAGGGACCCCTGGCAGTCACCCCAGCTTAAATGTTATGGAGGTCGGTGGGGGACATTGTTCTGGGTCATACCAAGCAGAATCACCCCAACAAAACTCTGGAACTTGCTCTCTGCTCCTCCAGCCTCTGGGCTGACTCTTACGACAAATGCCCAGTGAGCTGGGCAGTGGGCAGAGGGTTTTCTCTGGCTCTGGGTTTAGGGAATGTTTGGGGAAACCACTCATGTTCTCCTCCCGTGTAAGAGGAGGGTTAAGTGCATCTGGCTCCAAGACTGCTCTCAAGGGTAACTGAGGAAACGCAGATTGGAGCACTTTGTCATTTGTAAAGCTGTACTCAAATTCGGGGAGGGCAGTTCACATCTTGCTTCCTCTGAGAGTCCTGCAGGGCATTTGCTCCATGTGCTCCTTCCTCATTTGCCAAGCTAGATCTTTAAAGTCTCATTCTTCCAAACTGGTTAGCCTGTTCCCTCCTCCAGGAAGCCTTCCCTCACTTACCCCTGCCCAGTACTTTGCAGCCCCCAGCACCTGTATCTTCTGATGGACACGCTGCTCCTTGCTCAAATGCTGCCCTGTGCAAGCAAGGGCTTTCAGTGAGATATTAACCAATGAGCCCTCGCATTCCCACAGGTATGAGGAGGAAATCAACAAGCGGACAGCAGCAGAGAACGAGTTTGTGCTGCTCAAGAAGGTGAGGGGAAGGCAGGTCCTGAGTCTCGGGGGCTGGCCTGGGACCTGGAGGAATGGAGCCTGCCAAGGTGCTCTGTTAACCCCCCTCAAGGTGAAATGATTCAGGAAGAGCAAGGTGAAGGCAGAGAAAACTTGATGAAAGACTATCCAGAAACAAGAATGAAAAGGCAGGGAGGGTGCTGGTGAGAGGAAGCCTGATTGCATGTCCAATGCAGCTGTGGTTTGAACATGGAGAAGAATACAGAGGACAACACTGAGGGGCTCCCCTGCAGCCCCGGGACCCGGCTCAGACACCACAGGCGCTTCATTCCCGCTGAGGGAACAGATTCCCAGGGTGGGGTGGAGTAGGGCTGGGCCTTTGCTCCTTTGTCTTCTTTCCCAAGGCAAAGTGAAGAGAAGAGAGTGACTCCTTCCTCACTCAGGGAACCCAGGCAGGGATGGCTGTTGCCTTCTTGGCTGTACCGGCAGTGACAGGGGATGGCGGGGGCATCAGGCAACCAGAAGGGATGGCTGTTGCCTTCTTGGCTGTACTGGCAGTGACACAGGATGGTGGGGGCATCTTTCAGGATGTGGATGCGGCTTATGCCAATAAGGTGGAACTGCAGGCCAAGGTGGAATCCATGGACCAGGAGATCAAGTTCTTCAGGTGTCTCTTTGAAGCCGTAAGTCTGTCTACCCACTTGGTTCATCTAGGGGAGGCTGGTGGGTTAAACTCTATTCTAGGGGCTGCAGGAGACATGGAGGCCCCAGCCCTCAGTGAGACCCCTCAGTTAGCCAACCATCTCCTGCATCAGCCTTGCGAGGCTCCTAGGTCTGCACCCTCTGAGCGGGAAGGGAATGGGCCAGGCCCTTGCTCCATGGCAGTGGGAATCTGTCTGGGCCCAGCAGAGAACTTGCTTTGCCGCAAAGGAAACAGCCCTGGAAGGCAGCAGCCTTGGGTTCCAGCCTCCAAGATGGCATCACCAGAATTTGCTCATCTTGTGTGGGGGTGGTGGTTGGCCTCCACCAGCGGTTGAGCCGAGAGACCATCTCTGTGTCCCCTGCAGGAGATCACTCAGATCCAGTCCCACATCAGTGACATGTCTGTCATCCTGTCCATGGACAACAACCGGAACCTGGACCTGGACAGCATCATCGACGAAGTCCGCGCCCAGTACGAGGAGATTGCCTTGAAGAGCAAGGCCGAGGCTGAGGCCCTGTACCAGACCAAGGTGAGCTGGGCTGAGGTGGGGCCAGGGAGAGTGATGCTAGCGGGCAGCAGATGGAGACAGATCATGCCCAGAATAGAAGCAGTGTCCCAGTAAGTGTCTGTTGTGTTCTGATCCCGAGATACATGCACTCCCACGACACACTCATGACTCTGTGCTTTGGGGTCCCCAGTTCCAGGAGCTTCAGCTGGCAGCTGGCCGGCATGGGGACGACCTCAAAAACACCAAGAATGAAATCTCGGAGCTCACTCGGCTCATCCAGAGAATCCGCTCAGAGATCGAGAACGTGAAGAAGCAGGTGAGAGCACCTTGGCCTTCGCCTGTGGTCAAGTGCAGGCGAGCATGAGTAGAGGGGAGATGAGCTGCTGAGAACATGGGCCTCCCAGATCGCTGCCCGGGATAAGAGAGGAGGCCAGTGAGGTCACTGCCTCAAACACCTGGAGCAGGATGTCCCTGGGGGCTATTCATCTCTGACTCACTCCAAGGACCTCGGCCTCGAAGCCCCTCCTTAGGAAGCCTCCTCAGCACTGGGCTAGGACCTTCCCCCAGCGATGTACACTCCTGGCACCTGTGCTTCCCTGTATTTGTCACACTTCCTGTTATTACTGACACTGCCACTAGACTGAAAGGGGGCAGGGAGCTGGCTGCTTTGAACCCTGTTTCCCCAGCATGTAGCACAGTGCCTGGCACATAGTCGCAGCTTGATAAACATCTGTGGAGTTAATGACTGAGATGGAGAAATGGGCTCAGGGAGCACCCATTAAGGTGCGTTGTTAAGGATTGACTAGGGACTACTCCCAGGAATATAGGATGCAGCCTCGGCTTGTAGGTGAGACACAAGATGTACATATATGACAGCAATGGCAGCGGCACCTATTCTTCTATCACACTTCATCCTCACCAAGACCCCGAGAGGCAACAGTTGCCCTCACTGTTGTTACAGATGAGGAAACTGAGGCTCAGAGAGGATAAGGGGGTTACACAGCTGGTAAGTGGCAGAGCTGTGATCTGAACCAAGGTCTCCTGACTCCTAGTCCAGTGCTCCCTCTATTCTCTTGTGGGCTTTAACACTTAGTTGCTTTGTGACCTTGGACAGGTTACTTCTGCTCACTTCACAGGGTGTTGCAAAGACTAAATGCACTAAGTTATGTCAATGGTATGTACAGTATTGAGCCTGGTGCTGGCACACACTAAGTGCTTGGCAAATAATAGTTGCTCCCGGGGTGTGTCCTTCCCTGTCCCCCTCGACTGTGGTGCCATGCTCCTGGGCAGCTGCTGCCCTTGCGTCTGCCACAGCATATTCAACCATCTCTCCTCCCAGACCTAAACAACTCGAGAGCATTGCTGTCATTCATTTAGTGCCCTTGGCACAATATGGCTGAATAAATGTCTTTATGCCGAACTAAAGTGGCGCTCAGGAGGGCATGGCTGCATGATTTCCATCACCCACACATCCAACACAGGGAACGGGGCTAGAGCTAAGGAGGGAGGTGCCAGCCCCAGAAGGGGCTCTGCTGCAAGGAAGTGTGATGGTGTGTGTAGGGTGGAGGCGGGCCACTCTGCCCCACTCTAAGGACCCAGAGGGATTTGGATGTGGATGGTTGCAGTGGCTCCTCCAAGTTTTTTGACTTCACCAATTCCTTCCTTAGGCTTCCAACCTGGAGACTGCCATCGCTGATGCTGAGCAGCGGGGAGACAATGCCCTGAAGGATGCCCGGGCCAAGCTGGACGAGCTGGAGGGCGCCCTGCACCAGGCCAAGGAGGAGCTGGCGCGGATGCTGCGCGAGTACCAGGAGCTCATGAGCCTGAAACTGGCCCTGGACATGGAGATCGCCACCTACCGCAAGCTGCTGGAGAGCGAGGAGTGCAGGTGGGCGAGGCATGCCCAGGCAGGAGGGCCCCAGGGGTTTGGGAAGACCCAAAGGAGAAAGCCTAACACATCTCAATCCAGAAGAGATGAGTTCTTAGGAAGTGATGGGGTGATGAGCATAGAAATAATGATAGTAATTAACAATACTACCATGAGTGGTCATGAGTATCCACTCAGTAGACTGTGAGAGCTTGCTTCATGGCAGGCACTGTGCTATGTAGTAAGCTATGCAGATTTGTTCATTCTTCTTGGGCATACTAGAAACATCCACCACCCTACTCCCTGCAAAACCCCATTACTCTATTAGGCATTCTTGTTCCCTCTTCCTGATCTGTCCATGTGCAACATGGGCTTGTTGGGGGTATGCCGGGGCAGCCACCCCAGCTTCCCCAGGGCTTTACAGGGGTGGCAGGCTGGTGTGTGGACCTGACACTTGGGAGGTGGATACACTGCCCCCATGTGTGCAGCTCTTGTATACTATTGTTTGACTAGGGTTGTTGTCTGATTACCCCAAAGATTCAGGGGTAGTCTCCAAAACTTCTCAGGCTCTGCTTGCATCAAAGAAGCTTTGGAATTTCCACAGGTGCCTGTTGGGTTCAAAAACCCACATAAGGCTGATAGTGGCAGTAGCTTTGAAGAGACTGTGAGCTGGATGACTTCTCTTCTCCTCTTATTTTATTTCTCTCCTTAACAGGATGTCAGGAGAATTTCCCTCCCCTGTCAGCATCTGTAAGTATTTGTATACTTTGACCTAAAATTGTAAAATCTGCAGACTGGAAAGGACCTTAGTGACACCCTCTGTGTGTAGATGAGGGATCTAAGAACCAGAGAGGGAAAAGCTTTGCCTGAGATCACAAAGCCAGATGGCAGAGCCATGGCCAGAATCGGCTTTCCTGACTCGCAGGCCAGGCGTCCTTTATTCTTATCCCTCCGACTTTCTGTTCCTAGGGGATGGCAGCAATGGAAAGCTATTGTCATGGGAAAGCAAGGGTCATGTTGCAGAAAAATGATGCATGGGTCTGTGTGAGGCTTAGCTAGTCAGGTTTGCAAACTGCAACCAGACCTGGGCTTGGGAAGTAGGGAGAGCTGAGGGAATGAGAGAATGAGGGATCTCAGAGGTCAAGCTGGCAGTATCAGATCACTGCATTGCTTAGCAGGGCTAAAAGAGTTAAACCAGAGCTTGGGAAAGATGCCTGCTGTGGGACAGCTAGCAGGAGGAAGAGGTTAGAGGCTGGGAAGTTTAGCAAAAAGGCTAATAGAAAGGGCAGTGGGTGGGGGTCCAGGAGGACAGGTAGGGGTATTGGTACCTGGACCAAGGAGTAGGGCCTCTGAGCATTAATGGGGCAAGACTCAGCCAGATTGGATATAAGCTGAGCAAGCCAAGGACAGAGCATTAGGGAAGCTGTCTTTGGTACATTCTCCCCAAGGGGAGGGAGCGGGTGTGCACCTCCCCACTCAGCTCCTCCAAGAAGAGCCCTGTCTGCCCTGGGGAAAGGAGGCCTCCTCAGCTCTCTGCCTGAGTGGGTATTGGCTTCGGCTCCCCCTGCAGCCATCATCAGCAGCACCAGTGGTGGCAGTGGCTATAGCTTCCGGCCCAGCACGGTCAGCAGCGGCTATGTGGCCAACAGCAGCAACTGCATCTCTGGAGTGTGCAGCGTGAGAGGCGGGGAGGGCAGGAGCCGGGGCAGTGCCAACGATTACAAAGACACCCTGGGGAAGGGTTCCAGCCTGAGTGCACCCTCCAAGAAAGCCAGTCGGTAGAGAAGACTGCCCCGGACCCTGCCTCATTCCATGACCCAGCTCTGGATTCCACACTGTACTTCCCACAGCCCACTCTCAGCTCCACCTCCACCCTACTAGTCCTGCTCCCGTACACCTGGCACTGGCCTTGGCCACCCACTTCTCCCAGCCTGTGTCTTCCTGAGCCTAGGAAGGCCTGGATGACCAAGCTTGGTAAAATTCCTCCCTGTACACACCCTATTCACTCCTTGGCTGTGGTCCCCCAGCTACACCACCAGCCCAGGTCCCAGCTGCCAGCTTTCCTCCTCTGCCCGGCCTCTGGCTCAGTTGCTAACTACTCTGCTGGGCTCCCTGGGTCTCTGCCCAAGGCCCTGCACACACTGGGGCCTAGCATAGTTCCTGCCTATGCTAGGAGCTGGCTCTGTGTTCAAGAAAAGGAGGACTGAAGGACAAACACCAAGAGTGGCCCAGTCCCCACCCCCACATCTAGCTCAGTCTCAAATCTGAGTGGGACCAAGTGCAATTCAGGGCCTTTTTCTCCACTGACCTGCACCCAGAAGCAGAGAAGAGCAGGCACTGTTCACTTTTCCTTTATTCTTAACGGCCTTCCTCTGTTGCATCCTCAATAAACAGCACAATCACATGGCTTGGTCTCTGAGTATTCAAAGTATGCACATGCACCTCAATTCACTCACATGAGCGTGCACCATGTACATTCGTGAATGCATGAAGCACAAACATACACACACACAAGTACATCACTGTGTATTGCCCATGCAGCCTATATGTCTGTGTTAATTTTCATGAGGCAAATGGGGTGTGGAGCAGGGTCTGGGAGGAAGGGCAGGGAGGGAGGAAAGGAGAAGCCCAGAAAGAGTGTGCATGTACTGGCTGGAGGCTTCAGCAGATGGACACTCACAAACTGTGTCCAGTGACAGAAATGGTCATGTTCCTGACCTGACCTTGCCTCTTTCTGAGACTGCACCTTTCCTCGTCGGAAGGTGGGCTTAGTGCACAGGTATTTGCATTTGTCCAGCCCTTTCCTCACTGCTCAGAGGCCTGGCCTCCTGCAGGGGTCAGCAGGTGGGAGTCCCACACTCTTGGCTTCTCAGATGGAAAGATAAGTAACAAGTCTTGGAAGTTGGGGCTGGTGTAGGGAGGAGTGAGCTGGGGTCCCACCATGGGGTGGGGGGGGGCTATGAATTTCAGTGACTGTGGGGTTGGCACTTCCCCAGACATACTCCTATCCCACCTTCCAGAACCACTATGGTGATGGCCAGTCCTGCCTTGGTAAGGGGTGTAAGGAGAGTGAACAGACAGATTCCCCAAGCCAGCTCTGTGTCTTGGGTGGGGAGGGGAGGTGTAGGAGGTGCAGGGCATTTGCAGGTGGGTGGGAAGCCAACGTCTTTGCAGTGAGTGGGCAGCGACCTAGTCTCACAGTAGCCACACTAATAACATCATCTGGAGGAAGGAAGAGGGTTTCAGTTTCATAGAGGAGCAGGGAGGCCTGGTGTTGGGGCTGGGCTGGAGGGGGATCAGAGGATGAGGGTTTGGGGCAAGAAGACCAAGTATAATGGAAGAGGAAGACAGAGGGTCCAGAGGAAGGGACGGATGGTCTGAGTTGACATCTAGGACATTTAGAGTAGTGACTGGGGCTTAGGGCAAGGCTCAAAAGCCCCTGCCCAGGAGATGGTTGGAGCCGGAGACTCCTGGCTGTCATCAACCTGTCAGCACCATCGTCTAGCAGGTGGGTAAGTGGAATAAGACTCAACGACATGTTTGCGTCCTTGGTTGATAAGATGAGGCATGCATGTGTGTGTGTGTGTGTGTGTGTGTGTGTGTGTTCAGTACTGGGCACAGACATTGCCATTTCCTCAGTGAAGGCACCATGCACACCTGCTGCCTTTGCTAGCCTCCTGCCTTTGCAACAGTAGGGACCGAGGTTGGATAGCAGAAAGAACTTTCCAGTTGAGAGGCTAAAAGAAATGGCTAGATTCTCAAATGTGAAGGTGGAGGCTTCTCTAGATGATGCTGGTTTATCTCACAGATTTGAGGAGGGAGGGAAGAACTCCCTTTATGCCCCAGGGCTCGCAGAGGTCTCCTGAGTGGGCAGGGTTATCCTGGGTTCTGAGCCTGTTTTCTAGAGCCACAAAACCAAGTGCTGGAGACTGGAGCCTCCAGCAGAAGACTCAGAAACCCAGCACTGGGGCCCATGGCTGGGGCCTGAGCTATCAGCTTGACAGGTTCCAGCATGAGAGGGCAGGGCTTGATGGACAATATTGGGAGCAAGTGAGGGCTCTGAGGAAAGGAAATAATGACAATGACTAGCAGGTAAGGTGGCCACCATGTGAATCTACATGATAATTTGGTTATGGCTGCCAAGAGTAGTAGTTCTTTAAACAGGCTGAAAAATAACCCGGGGACTTAGAAAAATACTGCTCTCTAAGTCTGTACTCCAATTAAGTAAGGCTACCAGAAGTAGGGCCTAAGCACTGACTGGTATATTTTAAAAGTCAGCAAAGGAGTTCTAATGAGCAGCCAGAGCTGGGAGCCGTCAGCCTAAACTGTGATTTGGGGGATGCTATGGTGGCATCCAGATACAGATGGAAAGAATGGTTTGATCGATTAGTAATGTCTGCCCCGGTCACCAGTGGAGGAAGTGATAGTGCATATTTTTCTTCTGATGGGTGCCTACCTGTTGCTTTACAGTTTACAAAGTATTTCCTTACCCATTGCCTAAGAACAGCTCTGAGAGCGAAGGACTGTTGTTACAGCCATTACACAGATGAAAAAATTGAGGATCAGAGCCCCAGCCTATCTATAGCCACCCTGGGCTAGACCTCAAGGATACCCTGTGTATTGTCTGCCTTTTAGGGGGCCACGGGGAGGACAGTGGGTGCAGGCCTCTGGCTCGCAAGTCTGGACAGGAGTTCGTCCTTGGCAGTGCTGCCACCTGCCTGCTTCTCCCAGCTGGAAGGTTCCAGGAAGAGGCCATCGCAGGGTAAATGTGGAAGAGGACTAGTGCTGCAGGGACTCTTCACAAGGCCCTGGTGTCCTGATGGGGGGTGGCTTCTGTACTATATAGCAGGAATTGCTCCATTTAGTTTACCAGTAGGAAGAAAATGTCAGTGGGTCAATCCCAAGGTGAAGATGGAGATGCTGGAGGATCTCTTGGGCTGGAGACAGAGACTGGCCCAAGACAGCACTACAAGCAACTGGACAGCTTCATTGAGCAGGAGCGCTTTGTGCAAGAGGGAGCCTGGGGACGGAGCTGTGGGACTGGGGAGGGTTGAGGAAGGCATCCAAAGGCAGAGGGGGCTGTGATTGCAGGACTATGGGAGACGAGGAGAGGAGTCATAGTTTGTTCGCTATGGAGTCTGTTTCCTCAAGTGCAGACAGTGAAGGCCCAATGCTTGACAATTGCCACTTGGGAGAGAGCCCTTCTCTCTTCCAGTTACTCCCACAGAAAGTACTTACTA
Organism: Pongo pygmaeus; assembly: GCF_028885625.2. NCBI lineage: Eukaryota > Metazoa > Chordata > Mammalia > Primates > Hominidae > Pongo > Pongo pygmaeus. Next base: position 50,169,940 of record NC_072383.2, on the reverse strand, counting down.
GTCCTTTCTGGCATCTCTTCTAGTGCCAGTGACCAGAGACTGGATTGCCTGCACCTTCATATTCCCAGCACATGCCTGGCACCCATTTGCACTCAGCATGAGATGATGGCCTATCTCTCTTCCCCATGGGGCTCTGACTCCAGGCTTTCCCTGCCGACACTGACAGGAGCCAGTCCTCAGGACACCCAGCTGGAGGGTGCCTGCAGCAGTCCAAGCCAGACACAGCAGCCCAGAGGGGGAACCACCAGGGTCAAGCCAGCTGTAGACATGGAGGTTGGCACCCTTAGGACACCTCTGGGGCTGAGGAGAGCAGCAGGTTCCCATGGCACCTGGGCGTCTTGCCGAGGTGGCGGAGGCCTCCCAGCGTTGGCCACTGCTCAGCTACTTCTCTCCATCTGCAGAGCCTCGCCCCCATGGCTTGTCCTGCACTTCAAACCCAGAGTACCGGGCAGGGGAAATGGAAGCTGATGTTTGTGGAGCACCTTCCATGGGCCAGGCTCTGGAGGCTGGGCACAGCTCCTTCATCATCCCTCTGAGGTGGGTGCTATTATTCCCAAGGCAGAGACATACCAACCCCAGGGCTGCAGAGCCAGAATCCAGTGAGGTCTGTCTCTCCATAACCCACACTCTTTCCACACCACTGCCTTGCCTCCCGGGATGGGAACTCTGTGCCCCTGTGGCTGCACCTTTCCACCCTCCCCTGATGTCTTGCAGGCTCCTTGCCCATTTTTTGTTGGCACTTCTATCATATTCCATCAGCCAAAGCCTGATGTCTCTGGGTCCCAGGCACTGGCTGGGTCCCTTTTCCCTGGGCTTTCCTACTGCAGGCTGCCTGCAGAGGCTGTGGCCCATTGTCACTTCCAGGCTGTGGAGGTGGATCCTCTCAGTGTTGGGGGTGTCTGGACAGTGCCTAGGACCCAGCTCCACTTTTGCCTTCCTTGAAGCCCTGGTCCAGAGGTGGCCAGAGCAGTGGAGGAGGTGTGGGCCCCACAGGAAGCAATGGGGACAGGAAGGAGGTGGGAGAGGGAGGAGGTGGTGGACTGAGGTGGAACTGGGGTGCGGAGGGTGGGCGTGACTTTGGAGGGAGAGAGGTTGGAGCAGACTGGAGTGGACAGCTTATCCTGAGCTGAGTTAACTGGGAGCAGAAGCATCAGAATGAAACCTGAGACCAGCAAGAAGGCTCTGGAGAGGCAGAGAGGAGATGGGGCCGGCCGTGCAAGTGGCCTCTTCAGGGCACTGGCCTTTCTTCAGACATTGGTGTGGTGGTCCAGTGGGCTGGAGACAGCCATCTTGGTCACCCTCATGTCTCCCATCCTGGCTTTAGAAAAGTTCTACCTTACATCTGACCTCCACCCTCCAGCCACACACGCCCTTGCTCTCAACAGCTCACTCCCTCCACGGCCAGCAATGAGGACTGTCTCTTCCCAGCTGGCCCTACCCTTGGCCTTCCCAGGCCCGCAGCCTGACCCGAGGCTCACTCTCTAATGCCCCCTCATTCAGTTGTGGCCTTCTCACAGTGCCAGCTCAAGGAGAGATGCATTTTCAAGCCCAGGTTTCTGCCATAACTATTTCTTGTTCCCTCCATCCTTGACTAGAGTACAATTGCAGCCCACGGCTGGTGCTAGTGAAAGTGGTAGAGAAATCCACTGATGATCCAGAAATGAAGGCTACACCATAACACAGAAACCTCAGGATCACAGCTGAGCCAAATGGGAACCAGCTGCCCTCACTCGATCCTGATTTTTTTTTTTTTTTTTTTTGGTTTGAATAGATCTTTAATGGTCTTGGAATCCAGCCAAATGGGAAGAGAGGGGCCTCTGAGATGCCATGGAAAATCCTTGAAGCAAATAAAAGGTGGATGAATCATAACACTGGACTGCTTTAGGGATGGCTGGGACAAGGGAGGGTAGAGGGAAGATTCTTTCTCGATTTTCTCCCCCAAGCAAACAAAGTAAGTACCAAGCAAAGGGGCCCCATGCAGGCTGAGGCAGGTTTGGAAAAGAAAGTTGGTGGGGACACTGCACCCTCTGAAGCCAGAAAGGCTGGGGCATTCCCTCTGCACATCCTCGCAGGCAAGTCCAGCTCAGCCTCAGGGCTCTCTGGATCTGAGACCCCTTAATCCATGGTCAGGGGTAATGGAAGGCATTTTCCCAACTCAGATGGAGGTGGCAGGGCCACCACCTTTGAGCATCCTTCATGTTTGTGAGCAGCGTAGGTGTCCCTGGGTAAATGCTTTGGCTGGAAGAGATGTGCAGTGAGGGAGCCCTGAGCCAGCCCCAGAGCCTCCAGACCACTAGAGTCAGACGTTAGGAGTCCACCATCATCAAACAGCATTTCACATCAGCTGCTGGGGCTGATTTGGAGCTCCAGAGAGCCAGCCTTTTATTTTGCCAAAATTGGACATTAAGAGTGCAACAATCACCACCCACTACCGTCATCATTTCATAAAAGAAAAAGACAATTTAACAGTCGGAAGGACATTCTCTCAGACTAAGCTCAGCCCTTTAGATAAAGTCAAGCTAACCCCATAAAAGATTTACTGCATTGCACTTACTTTTTTCAATTGCTTCAGACTACTGAGAAACACATCAAATCTGTGCCCTGTCTCAGCATTTCCCATGCCACCTCTTTGTACCTCAGAGTCCTCATCTACACGATGGGAATATGACCACACTGTCAACTGCACAATGTTCAGAAAATCACCAAAAGGGATGGAGAAGGGGAAGCACACAGAAAAATACCAGGATCTCCTGCCTGTCAGGAACAAGGATGGTGATGATGAGGGTGACGACGATCCTGCAGGAGCGATGCCTTGCAGGGGTGAGGGGCCTGGCTCTGGGCCCAGCCTCCAGCAGGGCTGCCACACTTAGCAAGTTCTTTAATCTTTTTGTGTCTCTTTTTGCTTCTGTAGAAGTGAGGATAATAATAACAATAACAGTAATAATAATAATAATAACTACTTCTTTGCATCTTTTTGTTTGAGACATAAAATCCCAGGCCCATAGTAAGAGCTCAATAAATGTTAGCTATAACAATAAATGATTACTATTATTAGATACAATAACACCTACCCTAGAAACTGTGGGTAATTTTTAGGGGTTCACTGGGGACTCTAGTCCTAAATCGATTTCCCAACAGCGGGAGTACTTGTCTCCTCCTCCTTCTTCTTGTGCCCCAGACCAGTGTATTTTAGACCATGTTTCTGAAATGTTGCCTCCTCCAGGGGACTAATCAGAGCTTCAGTCTCTAACTTCCTTCTCCATCTCGCCCCACTGCAGTGGAACTTCCCCCTGTACTTCTCCCTGAACCGAACTCTTGGAGTCTTCTTCTAAGGCCATGCCTTGCTCCCAAGTTCATGATTTACTTTAAACAGGATTGCTACTTCCACCCCCAAGTACCCCCTCCTCGCCCTTTGGAAGTCTTGATCAATGTGTCCCCTGCATCCTGGAGGTTCCTGGTGGGCACAGCTTGGGTGGTGCAGTGTTTTTTGTGCATGGTGTTCATGACAGAATTGCTGCAGGCTGCACAAGGTGTTTGCAATGATGGCGATTACAAGAAACCTGCAGAGCCGCAGAGCTGTGTCCCCAATGCTCTGGTCACCATTCACCGGCACAGACTCCCCTCTCTGTGATGTGGGCACCCCTTGGTCTTGCTTCAGAGCTATCTTTGATGGGGTTAGAAAAGTCTAGCAGGCAGGTGGGAGACCTAGTCACCACCTGACATCCCCGAGGGCCAGGCCTGTCAGCAGCCAGTACCGAAGGGCAAGAGCAGGCAGGCAGGGCTGGGGCTGAGTGCCAACCTGGGGAATGACATCTCTGTGGCACTGTGGTTGACTATCCAGGGCACGTGTCTACAAACTGGGATAGGAGGCAGGACAGTGGAGTAGAGAATAGACTGAAAAAGATGTCCAAAGTGGAACAAAGGGAGGAGGGGAAGAGGAGGCACAGGGACCTCTAGTCCACACCTCTGAGGTCCTGCGGATTTGGAAAATGAAGGAAGGGAAGGGACAGGCTGTCACTGCCACAAAGGACAGGGCCTGGGCAATGGGCTCACAGGTAGCAGGAGGGGTGGAGACAGTGGTGTGCTGGTAACTAAAGTGTGCTGCTGAGCCTAACAACCAGCTCTCTGAAAAATGCATAGATGTGTATATATACAAATATATATACATGTAAATGTGTATTTATGTTTATGTCACAAGTTTACTAGAAGTTTTACTGCTATATTAGATATGTAGCATACAGTTTACAAATAATAATGAAATCTACAATACTCTTTTTTTTTTTTTGAGATGGAGTCTTGCTCTGTTGTCCAGGCTGGAGTGCAGTGGCGCCATCTCGGCTCACTGCAAGCTCCACCTCCCAGGTTCACGCCATTCTCCTGCCTCAGCCTCCCGAGTAGCTGGGACTATAGGCGCCCACCACCACGCCGGGCTAATTTTTTGTATTTTTAGTAGAGACGGGGTTTCACCATGTTAGCCAGGATGGTCTCGATCTCCTGACCTCATGATCCACCCACCTTGGCCTCCCAAAGTGCTGGGATTACAGGCGTGAGCCACCGCGCCTGGCCCTACAATACTCTTTATTATAAACTTGATATAGCCAAGTGACCTCACGGAATGCTTTCAGTTGGCTTTTGCCAAACTCTTATGCCCATGGCTGGCCAGTGGCTGCAACCAACAAACCAGCATAGCCCCCACATGGATGTTAGCTCCCATGTTCATCTTCACAGTTAAGATGAACGTGAAACGGTGAGGATGAATGTTGGAACTTACTTGCTCCTCAATGATGTGAGTGACTTCTTGGCTGAATCAGATAATGGGTTTTAAATACCGGGAGATTATTTTGTATTTTTTGGCTATTCATAATGTTATTATCAATGGGCACAACATACTTTTAATTTTAATCTACATTATAAACATTTTCCCCATCACTTTATTGAATTTAGACCAGAGCTGCCCAGTAGAAATGCAATGAAAGCCACAGATATTATTTAAAATCTGCTAGTAGCCACATTAAAGAAATAGACGAAATTAATTCTAATATATTTGACATAATATATAGAAAACACTATTCTTTCAACAGATAATCAACATAAACATTTTTGATGATATATTTTACATTCTTTTCTTCCATTCTGAATCTTCAATATCTAGTACGTATGACATATCTAAGCTTGGACTAGCCATATTTCAAGTGCTCAGTTAGCCACATGGAACTAGTGGCAGCTGTGTGAGGCTGGGCAGCTCCAGACAATCAACCAAACAATAAATCAAGCTGTGAGTTGTAGTGCTTGCCAGTTCACTTGGGGTAAATTCTCCCACAAAGTTGATTTCAAGCTACCAACATGATGTCACTGATTACAGGCTGGAAAGAGATGTGAACACCATGGTATGGGATTTCTGCATGTAGATTCAATAAATGTCAACAACCACAAGAACTTAGATAATAGTAAAGTATAATAAAATTAGAAAATGATGAGTTTTAAGCATTTCTTCCCTTTGTTTTTAATGCAATGTATTTAACTATAATTTTACATAATTTAATTTGAATTATGGCTATGTTTAATAACAGCTCACAACGTTCTTGAAAATTTAACAGTTGGCTTTTGCAAACCCTTTCAGTTTGCTCTACCACAACAGTAGTCAGCTATAAGAACACAGGGAGGTCTTCAAATGAGACATGTGGTTTTTTTGCAAGGGTCAAAATGGGATTTATGCTCAGTGAAACTTAACAGGCACTTATTGAGGTACCATCTGGCACAGGGATGATGCTGGAGGGTTGGCGCAGGACAGGGTGGATACAGAATGAACACAATATGATTCTGGCCCTCAGAGGTCTTGAGGTTCTAAGGAGGCACAGATGATCACAGTAATAATAATATGTGCAAGTTAAAATGGTGGCCCTGAGGGTTGTGGATCCCAGAGGTGGCAAGGTTAAAGGGCATTTGGGTTCCAGACCTGGCTCTGTCTCTAAGTCACTGCCTCACTTTGCCCTCAGTTTCCCTGCCTGTTAAATGAGGGGGTTGAGCTGGGTGAACCCCCAGGTTTCCGTCCAGCCTCCAAGGTGGGTCTTCCAATGTAGCGACTGAAGAGGGTGGTTTTCTGGATTAAAGGGCATTGGAGCTGGGCTTTAAAACACTGCCTTCTCCAATGTCAGGAACTGTGAAGGTAAAAGGGGCAGGAACATGAAAGAAGCTTTGGGAAGATGAGATCCCTGGGCTGAATGCAAAATAAAGAAGGAAGAGTAAAGGGGCTAAGTACCAGAGTTTTAGGGGTAGGAGTGATCTTAGAGTTTATCTAGAGATCTACTAGGCCAGGGCTTCAGTTTACAGATGGGGAATCTGAGGCTTAGAGACGTTAAATAACTTGCCCCAGGTGATGCAGCCAGAAGGTGGCAGAATCAGGTCCGCGTGACTCTATATAGATAAGGATATATGCAATGTATGCTTTTTATGCCCAAACTCACACCTTCGGGTGGCTATTCCAGATAACAACTTATTTCTAAATCTTTGGGTCTAGGATAATCATGGATGAAACCAAAACTAAAATTTTTCTTCTTATATGAAGATGGTTGGGTCCAGGATACTCAAAAGGATGTCCTGAGAAAATGGCATGGAATATGGGGCAAATTCTATGAAAATGCCTAAGGAAAACACAAGAACTGATAAAGATGACAGAGCAATTTGCTTACATTAGCCCCTGAGAAAGGTCGAGGTGTTTGGGTATCTCAGCTTTGCATCTGCTGTCAGGAGGTCCCAGCAGCTTCCTCTTTGCATCTGAACCCTTAGCCCAGCTGGCCTGGTGTCAAGCAAAACACAGTCGGCAGGCTGGGAGCCCAGGCAGGCCTATCCCCTCCATGCACCGAGACAAAGGCTCCACTTCTAAAATGTCTCCAGGCCAGTGGCCCAGGAGGTTTGAGTCTCCCACAGACGGACCCAGTAGGCCAGGCTCAGTTGGAGATTTTAATTTTGGACTCGTCAGAGTTCCAGAACTCTGGAATGTGGCAGCATGGAGAGAATTCCCGGCTCCTGGCCTGCAGACTTCCCTTTTCTCTTCCTACCCCTGGTTTTGCCCCCTCGCCTACACAACCACAATCTGCAGACAGCCTAGAGGTGTGCCCAGCATCCGGCAGTCTGTTCTCCAGAGGACAGGACTGAGCGTGGGCTGGGAGTCACTGGGGAGGGAATGCTGAGGTTTTAGGTAGCTGAGCGGGTCTAGAAGGGGAGTGTGGTCCCCATGATCATGGCCCTTGGCCCTGCAGACTCCTCACTCTGCGGAACAAGGGCAACTAGAAGGCCCAAGGCAGGGGCCCCTCTTGACCAAGTCTAACGGGACTTTGGAGACAGCACCCACACTTGGGACACCAACTGGGGGAGAACCAGGCACCCAGGCCAAGCTTCCGGTGTCAAAGGACAAGAGGATGGGATAGGAAAGGAGAGGTGCAGAGCCTGTCAAGGAAATGGGAATGGGAAATAAACACGGAGATAAACCTTGAAGGTGAGAATAGTGATCATCGCTATAGTTAATTGAGGGTTTCCTGTGTGTCAGGCCATGAGCTACATTCTTTAAGGATATTTCTTATTAAATCCTCAACAATCCTATTAGCACCCCCCCACACCAATTTATATTAACAAGGAAATTTAGGGCCAGAGGGACTATGAAACATGCTTAGGGCCACCAGGGTGAAGTGGCCGGCCATATTCTCTCCTACCTAGGGAGAGAGAAATTTTACTGTCTCCCTCTCGTGTCCCAGATCTGGCACCTGAAGACACAGGACCAAGTTCTGGAGTAGCAAGGGTCCTTAGGGTTTCCAGAGAGGAGGGGTACTCTGTGTGGGGCCAACAGTTAGGGTCTGGGAGGGAAAACGGTGAAGCTGGAGTCAGCCTTTGGGACTGGGCAGGAACTGCAGAGATGGTCAAAACCAAGCAAGGGGCCCAGTGACCCAGTGACCCAGGGAGGAGCCAAGTGCGTTAGGGTGAGAAGCTTTTCAGGTATTTGTCCCAGGTCTTGCCAGAGGGTGGCAAGAGTGGTTCCCAGCATCTCTCTGTAGGCAGCACCTATCACAGGTGGGGTGGGGTAGGGTGGAGCACCACAGCCTTCTCCCCCTTCCCCAACACACCCAGGCCGAACCTCCCACAGTCCCTGTTGTTTTGACGGCCTGGTCAGAAGCTGCAGCTTGCCACACTCACCCTCTCACCCTCTAAGGACTGCAGTACAACTTTCCAAGTGCTCATTTGTGGTTTCCAGCCCCTCGATGGTGTCATTACAGAGATTCCCCCACGCCACCCTGACTCTGCGTCAGGGGTGTGTATTCATCCAGGCACACAGCTGGACACTCAGAGGTTTAAGGGCCCCAGGCGTGAACCCTGGCCCCACAACCCAGCCCACTCCTAAGTGCTGCAGAGGAGGTTCCTTGTGTGGTGGGAGAAGAGGCCTGAGATCAGAGAGCAAGGGAAAGGCTTGGCCTTCCAGGCTGGAGAATGAACAGGGACCCAGGAAGCAGGAAAGGTCTATCTCTAAAACTACTTACTCAAAGGAGGACCCCAGAGCTATGTTAGAAGGAGTCTGGGGCCAAGGCTTGAGGAGGGGTAGAGGGGAGGGCAGATGCAGTAAAGCCAAGCTCCCTGGGCAGAAACGGTATGCTGCTGCGGGCACACAAAATCACTTCAGGTTGCATGGCACAGCCTGTGTTATGGTCATGGCATGATTTTGGTGTATATTAGAAGATATGTAAGTCAGTAGTTAACAGAGTTTCCTTATCAAACAAATATACTAGGTCAATATATAAGCCAATTAAACAAGATACATATTAAAGAAAATAACAGGACAAGTGGTTTGTGGATACAGGCAAACTTCTGATGGTGGCCCCTGAATGACCGTAGCTTGGGAAATATTTGAGTCATATAAATGTGAAAAAGGGCTGAAGGGGCACCCCTGGAGAGGCAAGCAATGCCAGACTGGGCTTGCATTAGTAGCAAGGGCTGCAGACACTCCTGAGGGCTGTGAGGAGCTGGGTCAGGAAGCTGCTGGTGCAGGCAGCCTAGGATTTAACCATGTCTTCTCCCTAGGAGTCAGTGTCCTTGGAGTTGGAGGAGGGAGACCAAGAAATGTCCACAAACATAGAAATATTTGTCAAAGAGGAAGAGGGTCTGATTCTCTTCTGTGAAACTCCACAGAGCGGAACAACGACGTGGAAGTAGATGTTAGAGGGAGGCAGATTTCAACTCACAATGAGGAAGAACACGCTGGCCATGAGAACTGCCAGCAGCTGCACTGTGGGTCTGGTGCATGCGTGGTGAGCTCCATTTCGCTGGTGCCTCCCAGCAAGCACAGTGCAACTGTGGTGCTCCAGGAAGGGGAGGTGGAAGGGAGACACAGCCACTCTGCTTTCAGAGGCAGGCGGAGGAGCATGTCTGCGACCAGGCGGCCGGTGTCACTTAGGGCCCAGGCACATGCCTGATGAGAGATGCTTCCCAGGCTGGTTAAAGGCCAATTCTGCTTCAGAGCAAGATGAATAGGAACAGGGAGTATAGACTCTGAAGCCTGATTAACATGCTCCTGCCCTCAGCCCTCAGGAGGGTTTTGGAAACAGCCTGCCTCAGCCACCTTAGGATTCTTGTCCATGGAAAACAACTGCAGGCTGGACCTGAGCAGATAGGAAGGAAGACTGGGGCCAACCTGCTGCCCAGCCCAAGGCCAAGCTGGGCTCTGGAACCTGACCGAGGCAGGTAATCGATGGCGCTGGAGGCCTTGGGAGGCACCTGCCCTGCTGACTCACAAGTTGGGGCTGAATTTGGTAATGTGAACTCCAGGATTGGGGGTTAGAACTCCCACGTTGGATTGGCTTCCTCAGGGAGGAAACTCAAGGTCTCGTCTACTCTTTCCCTTCCACTTTCATCTAGAGCTGTCCCCCAGCAGTGGGACCCACCATGCTCATTTCTTGCAGGGGAGTGGAGAGGGTGCAGGCTGTGGGAGCCCTCACAAGGGTGTAGGGTGAAGTGCAGGACAGAACTCCTGAGCAGCCCAAAGCTATTTTCAGATCAAATACTTTGTCTTTAGATTGTGCTCCCTGCTGAGGTCATGATGAGATAAACCTATGTGGCATGCCCCTCTTCTCCTCAATGAGTAGACTCTGTCAAGATTCTACACAAAGGGTGCCACAGTTGTCTGCCAACTAAGAAGACAACTTGGGAAGATGGATGGAGTCCATTTCTTTCAGGCTGAGCCCTCTGGGACTATCTGGGGGGAAGGTGTGCATCAGGCTGGTTTTCACTGCCTCCCCACAGGAGCTGGGCCTCTCAGGAAATGTCTACATTTGTCTGCCAGGGCAACAACCTCAGAGAAATCCCAGTTATGGTGTCATATTCTAGGACAGACAGATGCCTCACCAACCAGACTATTCCCTGCAAGCTGCCATCTTGCCTTCCTTGGCCTTTCCAGAGTGAGAACCTGTACCTAGCAGCCAGTGATGGGGGAAGAACCAAAAGTGGACAAAAGCAGCAATGGGCAGAGCCAGTTGCCTGGGAAATGAGGCCACCAAGCTGCTGGGAGACCAATCCCCTCCACAAACCAGGAGAAGGCTGGGAAGGTTGGGTGCGCTTCACCAGACCGCAGGGTAGAGCAGGCATGGATTTGAGGGCTCACTGCTATCAAAGAGTAGCCAAAGGGTGGGTCTAATTCCAGCCCCAGTTATTCCTCCCCTCAGCCAGAGAGTGAGCACATAAGCCTGGCAGTCAGCACAGGGCACAGCTCCTGCTGAGCCTCAGGGCAAAGGAATGTGGAGGGATGGGGAGAGGAAGTCTGTACTGAGGAAGGTAGACTCAGGGACCAAATCCACAGTGAGCTTTCGATCTGAGACCGGTGGACAAAACCCTCAAACACATAGAGACGCTGGGGCAGTAAAGCACACATCCTGCAGAGGGTCCTGGCAGATTTCCCAGCAGATGGTGAAGGCTGCCTGCTCACTTATTCCATAGACCTAGTCCAATGCCTGCGGCTACACAGTGGTGCTCAGCGAGGTCTGTGGGGTGGGCAAGTAAGTGAGGTGAAAAGCGGTCCTCAGGAGGAGGCCACCTTTTGGAGGGAGCTTCCAGGAGCAGAATTCATGATGAAGGAAGGGCAGGCAGGGCTGGGAGGCAGGGCCAGGGGAGGAGACCATGAAGGTGGAAGAGAGTCTCCTGAGTGTGGCAGAGAAAGAGAAGGCTCCCTTGGCCGCAGCAGAATCTAGATAGAGATGGTGTGTCTAGACATGGTTTCTTGTTCTTCCTGTAGTAAAGTTATCCTAAACTCTGGTAAGACGGCACAGATTTGAGATGTGATGGATCTGGAGGTCAGATTCTCTCTGGACAAAAATCAAGATGCTGGCAGTGCTGACTTCCCCTGGAGACTCTGGGGTAGAGTCTGCTTCCCTGCATGTCCAGCTTCTAGAAGTTGCCCACATTCCCTGGCTCATGGTCCTCCTCCCTTCATCAAAGCCAGCAACAGGGGATCAAGTTCACCCCAGATGGTGTCACTCCAATCTCCAGTCTCCTGCTTCCCTCTTCCACATTTAAGGACCCTTGGGATTATATTAGGCCCACCCAGATGATCCAGAATAATCTCCCTATTTTAAGGTCAGGTGGTTAGCAACCTTCATGCTATCTTCAGCCTTAATCTCTCTTTGCCATGTAACATAACAGATGTACGGTTTCTGGGGACTAAGATAGGGTCATCTTTGGGGGCCATTATTCCACCTATCATAGATGGTAGGAGGGATGATGAGGAAGGGGGACCCAGAAGAACGAATTGTTGAGGATAAGGCCAATAAGAAGCTACTGTGCATTCCTGGGCAAAGGAGGGCCCCGCTTCACCGAGGGACCTTGGTTCTCAGGGTGAGAGTGAGATCATTTTCCAGACTCAGAACAATGGAGCCATGTTGTACCTGAGGACTTGCAGACCATAACGTGTTATTGTTCTTTGCTGAGGGCGGCGTGCCAACCTGCAGGAGGCCATGACTGACGCCAGAGTGAGGGGGCCCAGCCCTCAGGGATGCCCAGGTCAGGTGCCCGAGAGGCCTAGACAGGTCATGGCATCTGCTGCATGGCGTCAGTGGCTGCGGAGTGTCTCCCTAGCCCTGGACACTGAGGCCCTCCCTTCCAGGATGGCCTGGGGATGAGGAGGCTGATGGCTGGGTCAAGACCTCAGAGCAGATTGAGAAACTGGCTGAGACTCCTGGGGCAGGTGGCTGAGGAGGGAAGCAGGGAGAGGAGGGAAGCAGGGCATGGTGGGGGCGGGGAGAGGGTCATGGTGAATGGAACTTTTGTTCACTCCTTGGCACGGCCCTGCCTGGGAAGGCTGATGGGTAGGTGCAGAGCATTTGGGCCTCATAGACCCAGAGAGCTCGCAGCTACATCTTGCAGGGGGCATTGTGGCATTGAAGACCCTAGTGGCACCCCCAGAATTTCTTCCTGGGTAGGGCTTGGGGCTTAGAGGTGGCGATCTGGTTAGGAGGGGTGATGGCATGGCAGGTCTGTGTCAAAGCTGGTTTGCAGAGGAGCATACCATTTTGTTTAAGTGGCATGTCTATTTGCGTGACTTCAGTATATGGGCTGCTGATGTTGCTTACAGGGATACTGGCTCTTCAGGGTCCCCTCAGCAATTCCCCTTATGTGCTGATTGAGAGCATAAGCTGTAGGAGCAGCCAGACCTAGGGTCAAATTCCAGTTTTGACAAATATTATCCATACGAGCTTAGGTAAGACATGTTCCTTTCTGAGGTTCAGAAAATGGGAATAATAATAGTGCTGATCACCTGTGGATGAATAGTAGGTAAGATAACGCATGCTACATTTTGGCACAATGTCAGGCACACAGTAAGCACTCACTATCCATTCACTTCAAAGAAGGGCTGGAGGAAATCAGGTCCAGTATCACCAAAAGCAACGAGGCTACGTATCTCAGTGAATGGTGCTAATTTCTTTTCTAAGTGGGGCAGCCTCATGCAAGGAGCTGGTCAGTCTCTATGAGGCCACAGGGTGGTTTGGCCCATCCCAAAGGATGCAAAACGCCAAATAATCCTCAGGCTGGGTTATTCCATTTCATACCCTCCTGATCATGGCCTCTGCTCATCCTGAACGAAGTGTTGCAGGGCCCTGTTTGAGTGTCTTGGCCATAAGTGGTTGTGGGGTTTGGAGAGGGGAGGAATAGAGGGAATCGCTGAAGCTTGGGCCAACACACTGGGCTACTCCCGAGGTATTAGGAAGTATCAGCGGTTGTTAGCCAAGTCTCAGACATCTGGAAGGACTGCCCCAGGAGGCATCTGGGCTTTGCCCTGGGCCTAGTGCCAGGGTAGGAGGGAGATGGGTGTCAGGCGATCCCCAAGCTTCACCCTTCAGGACATTGTATAGGATTTTATAGGGAACCCCAATCCCCTGAGTCTTGCCTCAGAGTCTCAGTGGCCCTGCCCTGGGTTCTGGCAGTTCAGAGGAGGGAGGGGGTCTCCAAGGGCAGCTCCCCTGTCTATACTCCAGGGCAGGGGTCCCTCTCTCTTGGGGTTGCTGGAAGATGTTGAGGTATATTGACTGCTGAGTGGTATCTGGGCCCTCTCTGTTTGCTGCCTTCACAGGCTGTCCGGAGATTGAGGCCTCTGCTGAAGTCGTCCTCTTCAGAATCAAATCACAAGTCCTGCACTGAAAATCCAAGTACCCACAATGGTGACAACAAGGGCTTTTGGAGACACCCTTGCCTGGGCTCTTACCTAGGCTCTGTCACTTGCCAATTGCTTACCCTCTCTGGGCATCAGTTTCCTCATCTGCAAAACAGGGATCCTAATAGGCCCACCCCACGAGGCTGTGAGGAGTAAATGAGTTGATACATCCAAAACCATGCCTGGCTCACAGTCAGTGCCACTCAAGTGTGGTGATTGCTGTCATCTTTCACCAAGCCACAGAGCAAATCGGGGGCTCAGGCTTATCCCACGCTGTGAGCTTTTTGGGGATCATGAAAGTCCAGAACTTCAGAGAGACAAGCTGCCTAGAAATCGTCAGATACATCTCCACATCTCCCCCATTTGCAAGAGACAGCCAGAGAAGGCATCTGGGTCCTTGTTTCACGTTTTGTGCCAGAGAAGATGGGAGTGGGGAGGCACAGTGGAGGGAGGGAGGGAGCAGACAGAACCAGCACTGAGCACTGACCCCCTAACATTAAATCGGGAACCGGCAGGCATGGGGTTGAGGCTGTGAAGGGATCCACCCAGCTGGAGAGTGGAGGTGAGGCTGAAAGGCCCTGGGGAGCAGGGACTTGTGAATGAGCAAGAAATAGTGGGAGTCCTTGACAAGTGTTACAGAGGATGTGGGCTTGACTGGAGGCCCAGCTAAGCACTGTGAGGCTCTGGGCACGGGCAGAGGGAGTCATGTGGGAATTCTCACTCCTTATATCAGCCACTGGAGTAGAGGCGATCAGAGTCTGCAGACTGGTGGGCCCTCATGGCCTAGAGCAGGCAAATGCCTTTGAGGAACAGGCTTCGGTGCTAACTTAGGCTTGAAGGCCAGTCTACTCCCTGGAAAGACCCAGACCAGCACCTGGACATGAGGGCTCGGGACAGGGGAGGGGTGGGGAGCAGTAAAACCACCCTCACCCATCACGGTCACCTGTCAGCCCTGTCATGCACGCAGCCCTCGGGAAATGGCTCTCTGAAGGGGACTGAGACATGCAGCCTTGGACTGGGAGACAAGTAGGCTCCTGCTGAGGCCCAGATGGGCAGTGCAGGGCAACAACAGCATGTGGGACAGGACCAGGACCCAGGCTTGGCTCTCACCTCACCTTGCCGAGGGCTTGGCGTTAGGCTCCACCTCCCTGAACTCTGCCTGTTCCTCTATGGATGGATCACTGGGGCTGATTTTTTTCTCTGAAACCAAGTCAGGCTAGCTTCCCTAACCCAGCCCTTGCACAGTGACCCGTCACTGTCAAGTGGTGTGGGCCACCATCCTGGGTCTGGTAAGGAGATCCTAGAGGAGACCCAGCCGTGTTCGAAGTCCTGGAGTCTGAGGGAGGAAATGGGGAAGGGCACAGGGTCACACAACCAGAGTCCAGAAGTCCAGTGCACGGCATCTGCCTTGGCCAAGTCACACATGTGGAACAGGACCTGATTCAATGACTGGCATGAATTGAAACGCTCCTGCACACTCTCTTTTCTCAGTTGCTTTTCACACTGTGTCTCCCTTGGAAGAAGTCTTAACCTGTTTTCACAAACCCTCAACAGTGATCGTTGGTCCAAGTGGACAGTGAGCAGGTCAGTGTTCACATGTGCCCACGGAACGTGAAGATGGAAGTTACGAGTGTGTCCCGGAGTCTGAGGGAGGAAATGGGGAAGGACACAGGGTCACAGTCTCACATAGACGGTGGGACTGGGGCCAGCAAGGTGTCCCCTGGCCTTGAGGACTGTGCAGATGCCGAGTGCATTTCCTGAGGGTGGCCCTGGGAGAGGCAACAGCTCCAGCCTCAATGCTGTCCTTTACTTTCTTTTCTCCCCCACCATAACCACCCTCTGTACTGATTCGCCCCACCTGCCCTCCACCCATGATCATAGCTCACCTGACTCACCCCACCTGCCCCCCACCCATGATCAGTGCTCACCCAAAGCAGGAAAGCCAGATGGAATAAGCCTCTGTCTCCGGCACTTGCCCTCCCTCCCAGGACCAGGAAGCCCTGAGCCAAACACAAACTCGGAGGGGGGCAGCTGCAGCATCTCCTCTGCCTCCCCGTTCCCAGTTGTGGCTACTGGTGAGAGAACAGAAAGTAGCAGGGAGAAATGGAACAGTGGGTGAGTTGGGGACATCAGCAAGCTTCCTTCTGCACCTCTGATCCTGCAGGGACACAACCTGGTGTAAATGAGTCGTGTCTCTGCCTCTCCACTGAAGAGGGAGGCTGCAAATCCCCAGAGTATGGGACACACTCACACCTACATTGTACGGCCAAGCTGAGGAAGTGCTAAGAGCCCTTCTTTGCATGCTCCAGTTTCAGATTCATATACGTAAAGTGTGAAGGACAGTGCCTGGCACATGGTCACTCCTATGTACGTGTTTATTTAAAAAATAAAACCACCCTCTATGAGAAAGCAAAGCGCAGAGGATTTTGCTGTATATCCTTTTTTAGTCCCTCTGACTAATTAAAGTATTTGTTGATTTCCAGCCCATAGTTTCAATCAACCAAGGGAGATTTTCAAAGAGTTTGGTATGCCATGAGCAAAACACCTTTCATACGAGGGAAGAACATTCCTCAGACTTGCAGGGGCCTGCTGGAGGGAAGCGGAGGGCTCTGCTCTGCACCTCTCCTGCCAGGGCCAATCGGCTGCTGAATCCAAGGGATGGGGGCCAAGGCTGCTCCCCACAGCCCCCTGCAGGCCTGCCCCTCCCTTCCTGCTCAGCCCTAGCCAGCTCAAAATTAAAATTCCAGCTTGCATGGCCCCTCCAATGAGCCCAGGCCCCTCCCTTCTCTCCCAGCTCCACAGGGCAAAACTATGCAGTGAGAGGTTGGGCAACTTGTTCAGGGTCCCAGACCTATCCACAGACTGGGTCAGGACCGAGACATGGTCCGGAGTGGTGCCACATGCTTTTGCACCTGTGCTGTGACCCACAATGTGTGCGAAGCCCGTGCACAAGAAAAACTGAACTCCACGAGGTCACTTGTCACTATGACCTCAATAATGGCAGCAGAGACTCACCTCCAAAGGCCCTCTGAGCCAAGGCTGAGCAGTTGCTTTACTTCTGGACATTTGCCTTTCTACCTAGTCTGGTTTTCAGACTGGGGTCTGAAAGCCCTAGAGACACTGGGCTCTATGAGGGAGGGGGTAGTGTGTCCAGCTCTGCAGATCCAGAGTGGCCACTCCCCTCAGGGCCCTGTGATCCTGAGAATCTAGCTAGGACCAGAGCTGGGACCCAGGTTGGGATGGGGGCAAGATTCCTCTGGCTTTGGGTGGAGGCAGGAAAATTCTTCCCTCAATTCCCCCCGAGGCTAGGGCTTTGTGAAGAGCTATCTGGGGCTGGCCCGCTGTTCCATCTGCCCTTCCCCATCCCTCGAATCTGTCTGCAGGCTCCCTGATGGGGCTGCCAACCATAGCCCAATGAATAGGGTGACTCACACCTCAACTATTGCTCCCCACTTTTTGTGCTGAACAAGCATGAGGTGGAAGGGCTGCAAAGTTGAGGCCACTAAAGCTTTCTTTCTCTCCTGGAGGGGCCTGGGGGCTGGGGTGGCACGTGCAGGCTACTTGTTAGTGGGCTCAGATGCAGAACACCCTCAGAATAAGGGCGAGGGAAGAAGAAGGATGGAGGGAAGCCTAAGGAATAAAGAATCCTAAATGCTAGATTAAATCCTAAATCCTAAACACAGAGCATACCCAGTGTGAAGGGGACAAGAGACTCATCCTGTAGACTTGGACTCAGAGACAAAAGCAGATGGACAAGACTCTGGGACTCAGCATAGGGCTGGAGGATTCACAGAAATATATGTAAATATATATAATGTATATACATTCTGTTATATATAGGTTGGTGTAGATATAGGTTGGTGCAAAAACAATTGAGGTTCTTGCCATTGTCGGCTTCACATAACAATCTGGGGAAGGAGCAGAGGAAGAGGATTTTCTGTCTGTCAATTCACTCCAAAAAATATCTGCAGAACACCTCCAGTGCCCAAGGCTGGGCTGAGGGTGTGGGCCATGCAGAGATGTTCCCTAACCTTGGAGACTGCCCTGTTGGGGGAGACTTAGAGGATATGTACAAATGCTGTTCTATTGAACATGTTCTATTTATCATGCTCTATTAAATGTATCTTCTACTAAAGCCCTACAGATTGGAGTGCAGGCTCTGAGGAGAAGGAATCCTGGGCTGGGATGGCAGGATTTGCCTAACCCTTGTTCCACGAATGGATACCACCCTCTCCCTGGTGTCTGTGAAGGGCTTCTCCATGTGTGAAATGCTGACCAGGTCCTACATTCCCCACACAGCTCTGCGAGAGAGGTCAGGGCAGCCGGCTTACTGTCCTTTCTCTGATGGGGTGAGCAGCAGGGCGGGCCCTGCCCTGTCTTCTGCTGACGAGGAAAGCAGCACCCAGAGGAGAAGCTGAGCAACATGTCCCACCAAGCCTGGGAACTGCCTCTGTGGGGTGCCCAGCAGGAAAGCTCCCTGGTGAGCCTAACACATTCCCTCCCTTCCTGCCACAGTGAAATTCCAGGCTGGGGTGGGACTCTCCCGAGCTGCAGTGGTGCTGGTGCCTGGCTCCCCACCGGGAGCGGCTCCATTATTTATACCTGTCCAGGTCTGGCATTGAGGGAGGGGCTGCCCTGCCTGCTCACGGGAGGATTCCCACGAAGCTCGGACAGAAGAGTGCTGCTGCTTCTCCCATGGAGCACCCACACGCTCCCTGTTCCCGTGGAGCACCACACACTCACCATTGGTCCCTGGCACATGGATCTGAGCTTGGCACACTCTAGCAATCCTCAGACTAGCCAGAACGCATTCCTGCTCTGCCAAGTCCTCTTTCTTCACAACACAGCTGGGAGGAGAATGAATGGGGAGAAAAGAATGTCCCAGTGTCTCAGGAGGGGTGGGGCTTCCCTGAGGGCAGTGAGGCCTGTACCTGGGACCTGTGAGTGTATGTGGTGGTGGGGACATACCCCAATATCGATCTTCAAGTGGAGAGGGAGCATCCCACTACGAGTCCTCAGACACTTTCTTCAGGCTTGGATCTGTTCTGTTCTATCAGGAGCCAAGAGTCCCCTGGTATGTCTCAGGCCTCCAGGACACTCACATCTGTTCTCCAAAAAGCAACCAAATGTGAAAGTGGTGAGCTCAGCACAATTCATCTCTGAGGGTCTCAGAAATGCTCCAGCCAGGGAGGCCACCCAAACCGTTTTGCTCAAGACCTGTAAGACTGGCTCCAGCCATTGGTCTGTCTGCCGAGATTGACCTGTCAGCTGCTTGCTCATCGCAGCCCTCTGGTGAGAAGTCACTGTTTCATCTGATCCTCAGCACCAGGGAGTCATTTTCCCACAGCCTTGGCTTCCTTGTGGCCAACCGCAGGTCCTGGTGAGAGATTCCTGAGCCTGGGTCTGGTCCTGTTCTTCTACTCTTGAGAACATAGCCCCTCCTCCCTGAGGCTTTGAACCCATCCCCATTGCATTCCTACCTCCAGCCTCGGGCCACAGGGCGCCCCCCACAGCTCTGAACAGCCCAAGCACTGTCCTGCCTGAGAGCCCTGCTTCTATTTGGGGGACGGCAGAGAGGTGGCCCCACTCAGATCTGCTGCCAAAAAGAGTGGGTGTGGTTTGGAACAGATGTGTGTTAAAACCTCATCAGAAACCCCCTTTCCTCCACCTGGTGCCACAACCCCCCAGACAAGTTTTACAGAGGGGATCTCAAAGGGCCCTCCCTAAAGCAACTGGCAGATTGTCATGCCAGCTGCCTGGGCCCACAGGCCTGCTCTGGCTAGCCTTTCTGGCAGGACAATCCATAGACTTAGAATCCCGTTTTCCATTGCCTTGGCCCTGAAGGAGGCTTTGGGCTACGGCATAGAGAAAGCAGAGCAAGTCCCGCTGCTTGGAACAGGGTGGTTTGCCGTTATAACAGGCCGTCAGACTCTCAACATGTTCCTGATGAGATTAGAAGCTCCTGCAGGTATGTGTTTGTGGCGGCCTTCAGCCTGTATCAACACATACAATGACTCATTTTTTCCCTAGTAGAATAGAGCTTGCTGGAACACACCTGGGGGGCTGGGGAGCCGGCAGAGTAGCTACCCCTGAAGAGAGACGCTATAGCCCATGAGTCTCAGGGTTTTTTTTTAAGGGATTGCATGGGATCCCTGGGTTTCCTAAGCCCCCCACAGAGTCCTGCCCAGGCCAAACAGCAAGGAAAAGGTCAAAGGGCAGAAAAAATGCTGAGTTAGGAGGAGTTATGGAAGGATAAACCTGGCCCTAAAGAGGTCAAAGTGGTTTATAGGGGGCGCTGAGGGCTTCCCACATTCTCTGGCCTAAACCTTGCAGGCAGATCTGCCCAGTGGGCTCTGGGGTAGCTGTGCCTTCCCTAAGAAAGAAATTGTGCAGAAAAGGATGAAACTCTATTTTCCCTCTAGCACATAACCAAGATATAAGGCTACAGATTGCCTTTCCCAGAGGGGAAAACCCTGCAGCAACCTGCTGCCTGGAAAAGTGTAAGAGCAGATCACTGGGGAATCGTTTGCCCCCCGCTGATGGACAGCTTCCCCAAGCTGGAAGGGCAGGTGCTCAGCATGTACCGTACTGGGATGGTTGTCAATACCCCTGGTCCTGTAAGAGTCCCCAGGACACTGGCCATGCCAATGCCCCCTCACTTCCTGGCATCCTTTTTGGGCTGCTCACAGCCCCCAGCCTCTATGGTGAAGATATACTTGCTAGCAGCGTCACTAACTTGCTGCCAAGAGATCAGTGCTGCAAGGCAAGGTTATTTCTAACTGAGCAGAGCCTGCCAGGAAGAAAGCGTTTGCACCCCACACCACTGTGCAGGTGTGACGGGTGAGCTCACAGCTGCCCCCCAGGCATGCCCAGCCCACTTAATCATTCACAGCTCGACAGCTCTCTCGCCCAGCCCAGTTCTGGAGGGGATAAAAAGGGGGCATCACCGTTCCTGGGTAACAGAGCCACCTTCTGCGTCCTGCTGAGCTCTGTTCTCTCCAGCACCTCCCAACCCACTAGTGCCCGGTTCTCTTGCTCCACCAGGAACAAGCCACCATGTCTCGCCAGTCAAGTGTGTCCTTCCGGAGTGGGGGCAGTCGTAGCTTCAGCACCGCCTCTGCCATCACCCCGTCTGTCTCCCGCACCAGCTTCACCTCTGTGTCCCGGTCCGGGGGTGGCGGTGGTGGTGGCTTCGGCAGGGTCAGCCTTGGGGGTGCTTGTGGAGTGGGTGGCTATGGCAGCCGGAGCCTCTACAATCTGGGGGGCTCCAAGAGGATATCCATCAGCACTAGCGGTGGCAGCTTCAGGAACCGCTTTGGTGCTGGTGCTGGAGGCAGCTATGGCTTTGGAGGTGGTGCCGGTAGTGGATTTGGTTTCGGCGGTGGAGCTGGTGGTGGTTTTGGGCTCGGTGGCGGAGCTGGCTTTGGAGGTGGCTTCGGTGGCCCTGGCTTTCCTGTCTGCCCTCCTGGAGGTATCCAAGAGGTCACTGTCAACCAGAGTCTCCTGACTCCCCTCAACCTGCAAATCGACCCCAGCATCCAGAGGGTGAGGACCGAGGAGCGTGAGCAGATCAAGACCCTCAACAATAAGTTCGCCTCCTTCATCGACAAGGTGAGCTACGATCTTTTGTAAAAAATCACTGTGAGTCTGAAATAAATGCCAAAGAGAGAGGAAGAGGGAAGATGTTTTGGCTTTGTGCAAATACCTTTATAGTTGTACAGTTCTGTGTTTCCGTTTTTTTCTGTGCCCTGGATTTGTGGACATGTTCTGAATTAGACTGGCAGCTGGGAAGGTAGAATTATTTCTTCCCATTCAAAGGTTAGCTCACAAGGGCCTCTTGACAACTGTTGGACAGAGAGATGAATTCCATGCCATATATAATGGGGCTGACTGTACAGGAAGGTAGACAAGTGCATGGGCAGCAGCCTGAGTGCCTTTGCAGCCACCACTGAGCCGGGACACACTCCAAGCAGCACTCCTAGTGCTTTCTGTGCCCTGGATAGGTGTCCTATCTCCCCCCTGGAAAAGTGAGTTTGGGTGCCCCAGTCTGCACCTCCCCTGCTGGGGCCCAGGGCCAGGCACAGTGCACAGGAAAGCTTTAGAGGGCCAGAAAGAGGTGGGAGGCACCTTAGTGAGTTGATCACAGAACATAAAATCCAAGTTTCTCTATCTTCAAACTCTGCTCCCCTCCAGGTGCGGTTCCTGGAGCAGCAGAACAAGGTTCTGGACACCAAGTGGACCCTGCTGCAGGAGCAGGGCACCAAGACCGTGAGGCAGAACCTGGAGCCGTTGTTCGAGCAGTACATCAACAACCTCAGGAGGCAGCTGGACAGCATCGTGGGGGAACGGGGCCGCCTGGACTCGGAGCTGAGAAACATGCAGGACCTGGTGGAAGACTTCAAGAACAAGTGAGTTGGGGTGGGGGGTGGACACAGGAGAGGGTGGTGTCTTCTTGGCACCAGATGGGCTTCATTACTAGTGTATTACCATGCCTTCCTTGGGGGCTGGGAGGATATACCTTCCGTGGGCACCTCCAGTACTAAAACAAACAAACAAATACATAAGCCAGGCTCACGTTTAGAAAGTTCCAGCCCCAGGCTCAGGCCCTCTGCAAGGAACTTAGCCAACAGCCAGAGCAACATGCTCTGTGCCCTTGGCACGACCTGATGAAATCTGCCCTGATGTGAGGCTTGCTCTCTGGGGCTTTCCTCCCCGGTACATGGGCCTTTGGATAGATTTGTCTCAAAGCAGGAGCTGGTGACATAACCCAGCTTGGTGGCTCAAATAATTTCTTTAGTCTTACGAACCAGCAACTAGGATGCTAGATTTAATTTTGTCTCTTTTCTTTTTTTTTTTTTTTTAAAGCCTCTGAAAGCTCAAAAAAGAACACTAGAGAAATTGACTAGGTAATGCACTTGGGGAGAAACAGCACAGCTTTTCTGCAGGAATCTGCTTGAAACAACTGAATTAGAGCAATAATAGAATTATTATATGGTAGGCAGTTACACAGAAAGCAGTATTTAAATGGGGAGGGACCTTGGCCAGAGGTTCATGCTACCAGTGTCCCCTCCCTCTCTGCCTATGAGAAGCCCCTTCCCACTGCAAAAGTAGGCTTACAGTTGACTGCATAATAAAGACCCCTTACCTGTTGCTCATCCTCCAACAAACACTTCCCATCCCTTTCACCACCAGGTATGAGGATGAAATCAACAAGCGTACCACTGCTGAGAATGAGTTTGTGATGCTGAAGAAGGTGCGTGTGGGTGGGAGAGAACTAGCAGCCTGCAGCTATGCTCTCTAAGCATGGAGCTCACTTAAGTAGGGTGACGGTGTGTGCAGTGCCAACCATCCCTGTTTCCCCAGGATGTAGATGCTGCCTACATGAACAAGGTGGAGCTGGAGGCCAAGGTTGATGCACTGATGGATGAGATTAACTTCATGAAGATGTTCTTTGATGCGGTAAGAAACTTATCTAAATTTTTCACATGGGTGGGTTTTTTTCCTCAAGTTGTCATATCACAATGAGTGGAAGATTTGAATGGAACTGACATTAAATAACATAACACAGAACCAGATGACCAACTCCAAATCTCCCTGCAGGAGCTGTCGCAGATGCAGACGCATGTCTCTGACACATCAGTGGTCCTCTCCATGGACAACAACCGCAACCTGGACCTGGATAGCATCATCGCTGAGGTCAAGGCCCAGTATGAGGAGATCGCCAACCGCAGCCGGACGGAAGCCGAGTCCTGGTATCAGACCAAGGTGGGTGCTCTAAAGACTGTCTCCTGAGTGAGGGGACACACCCATGTCTAGGATTCTAGGCCATGATGACACTAAGAATGGGGCTCCTGGAACCTGCTGAGGCCCATTGGGATGCTTTATAGGAATGGCCTTGTAGACAATTTCCATCTAAACCCAAGGACCTGAGAAAGAATCTCACTCTGAATCTCATACCAGTGTCTCCAGGAGAGCAAATGCACTAGACTAGCTCGAACTTGGAAAAGCCTGAACCAGCCCCACACTATTTGCCACCACTTAGTACTCACTGCCTGTGAACTTTGGGAAAGTTCTTCCCATTCTCATATAAACAGAATCTTTCCTCTTTCCTGGCCGCATCAGTATGAGGAGCTGCAGCAGACAGCTGGCCGGCATGGCGATGACCTCCGCAACACCAAGCATGAGATCTCTGAGATGAACCGGATGATCCAGAGGCTGAGAGCCGAGATTGACAATGTCAAGAAACAGGTAGGGTGAGATTGAAAGAGGGCAAGGAAGGGGCCTGAGCTCTAAAAGGAACACCTATTTTGTTTTATTTTGTTTTACTTTTGCTAAACACACGCAGCTAGATCCAGTACCAGTGTTTCAGTGTCCCGCCACCCACGATGTACTGGTTTCTCTCTGGGATTCATGATAGTTTGGTTTGCCTGACCCAGAATCTCAGAAGGAGACACCTCAGGTCCCAAGCAACCCCACTCTCCTCCTTTCTATCTGTAGTGCGCCAATCTGCAGAACGCCATTGCGGATGCCGAGCAGCGTGGGGAGCTGGCCCTCAAGGATGCCAGGAACAAGTTGGCCGAGCTGGAGGAGGCCCTGCAGAAGGCCAAGCAGGACATGGCCCGGCTGCTGCGTGAGTACCAGGAGCTCATGAACACCAAGCTGGCCCTGGACGTGGAGATCGCCACTTACCGCAAGCTGCTGGAGGGCGAGGAATGCAGGTGAGTAGACAGCATGAACTCAAAGTGGTCCTCAGCTGATAAAGCGAAGCTGCTCTACTGTGGGGTGTACAACACACATACATGAGATCAGTGACTTGTGCGTGATAATGACACATCATCAACACTATTTCAGTCTGACTCATGGCCATATAACTGACCTCAACTCACTTTTCTGGTCTCTTTTTCCCCACCAGTGTTCCTGGGCACTGGCTGTCCTCCAAGCACCTGAGTAACTCAGCAAACATGTCTTGACACTTGTGCCTTTTCTGCTATTGCCCACGTTCTTTGCTCAACCTTAATATCCATGTCATGCCCACCTCCATCCACCCTTGTCCTCAGTACCCCTTCCTTCAGGAAGCCTTTCATGTTTACTCCAGCTGAGTTAAACTCACCTACCTTTGGATTGTCAAACTACTGTTTGCTTCAACCTCTGACACTGCCCATTGCCTACTTTCTGTTGGAGGAATTTCTGTCCGTGCCAAGTTCTCTCACAGAATGTAACTCCTACAAGGCAAAAACTGCTTTCGACATAATCACATTTCCCAAATCTCTTATACTTTCCCTATAGTGGGTGGAGGAGAATGTGAATTATAATTCTTTCCTAACAACTTGTTTCTAGGTCAATCCCTCTTCATTGGAAAATCCCTCTGGAGAGTTCTCCCTTCCTTTAACTTAAGCAGCTTTTGGGTATACAGACTCCTGGCTTATGGAATGAACTCGAATCAAGAGGATGGGACTTAGCCACATAGACTAATGCTGTCTTTTTGGGAGCTGTTAACCCTTAATTCAATTTTTCCCCTTTCAGACTCAGTGGAGAAGGAGTTGGACCAGTCAACATCTGTAAGTAGCTTTGAACAGACGTTAATAAAGACAATAATATGGGATATATTTAGTGCCAACTCAGAATTCTGCTGTTTCTATATCCAAACTTTTCCCATCCCAGCATATGGTTATTTCTAATAATACACTTAGTAAGTTGTGGGTGGTGGAGGGGAAGGACAGATTGGGACAGGAAACAAACTGGCTCATGTCTCATCTCTTAAAGGGTAAGCCATGCATCCTATGCTTCTTGAACCCTGTCCCCTGCCTTGCCCCTAGTACCTAGCTCCCTTCAGTACCTATCTCCTCCCCTCAGTACCTAGCTCCCCTCAGTACCTAGCTCCCTGTGGTACCTAGCTCCCCTCAGTACCTAGCTCCTCTCAGTACCTAGCACCTTGCCTCTTACGCTCACCCACTTTTTTAGGGACCTTAACTAAATGACAGTTCTTCTGGGCCTCGTTTGCTACTCCGTAAAGGGGGCCCAGTAGAGTGCTCCAACACCGGCAGATCAAATAAGTGGGCCATGCAGGATCAGCCTGGCAGATGGTCTCACTGAGTCCTCCCTCCTTTCCCTGCAGCTGTTGTCACAAGCAGTGTCTCCTCTGGATATGGCGGAGGCAGTGGCTACGGCGGTGGCCTCGGTGGAGGTCTTGGCGGTGGCCTCGGTGGAGGTCTTGGCGGAGGTGGCAGCGGAAGCTACTACTCCAGCAGCAGTGGAGGTGTCGGCCTAGGTGGTGGGCTTAGTGCGGGGGGCTCTGGCTTCAGTGCAAGCAGCGGCCGAGGCCTGGGGGTGGGCTTTGGCAGTGGTGGGGGTAGCAGCTCCAGCGTCAAATTTGTCTCCACCACCTCCTCCTCCCGGAAGAGCTTCAAGAGCTAAGAGCCTGCTGCAAATCACTGCCTTCCAAGTGCAGCAACCCAGCCCATGGAGACTGCCTCTTTTAGGCAGTTGCTCAAGCCATGTTTTATCCTTTTCTGGAGAGTAGTCTAGACCAAGCCAATTGCAGAACCACATTCTTTGGTTCCCAGGAGAGTCCAGTTCCCAGCCCCTGGTCTCCCGTGCCACAGTTCTATATTCTGCTTCAAATCAGCCTTCAGGTTTCCCACAGCATGGTCCCTGCTGACACGAGAACCCAAAGTTTTCCCAAATCTAAATCATCAAAACAGAATCCCCACCCCAATCCCAAATTTTGTTCTGGTTCTAACTACCTCCAGAATGTGTTCAATAAAATGCTTTTATAATATAAGCTGGTGTGCAGAATTTTTTTTTTTTTTCTTCTAGGTTTACAATCAGCCTAGAGATACCATGAGGGTCAGTCTACTCAGATGTGATTGGTTCTTTTGATGACTCACAGGGAGAATGGGCTAACATTTAAGGGAAAGTGGCTATCGGGTGTGGCCCAGAGACTCCAAGAAGCACAGAGATTGTAAAGTCTCTGCAATGAAGGAGTCTCTGGAGGGCATTAATGGGCGTGTGCTTTGTACTGCAATTTAGACAGATTTTAGAGCCTTTTGTTAAAGAGAGCCCTATGCAAGGTGAGATGATTTGCAAGTAGCAGCATATTTGGGCTTAAGTAAAGTTTGTAAATGAAGAATATGTTGCCTTCAGGACCTCCAAAGACCTAAAAGATGTTGGGCCTATTGTAATATTGTGGGCGCTAAGATGCTCAATAGCTATTTTTTGACAGTGTCAGGGATGGAGTAGTTCTTGGTTTACCAAATAATTTCTGAAATTTAATGTGGCAGGACTTTGCATGACCTGTGGGACAATGGCACACCCTTTTTTTCTGAGCTCCTTGGTATTTATATGTCCTGAATGAGTGTATCAAATGCATCTCTTTGGAGGAGGATTCAGCAATGTAAATCATATCTGTGCCCCTGGAGAAAGTAAGATGCATTTAAGAGCTTGGCTGCAAAAATTGCATGTCATGGCAGCGCTGTTGAGGCACTCCCTGAGTATCTGGGAAAGCTGCGTCGTGCCCCCTTGGTGGTGAAGCGAGTTGTGACTGAGAAGCTGCTGCAACGGGCATTCAACAGAATATTCGACAGCCAAATCCATAAGAAGGAAATATCTACCAGCTGCCAATTGGCTAAGTCAATAATTTCAGTAATATTGGGTATGGAGCCTTAGTAGGCATGACCATGACATTATGGTTGTGGTAATCCACTGTGAGGCACCATTCATTTTTCCCAAGTTTAAAAATAGGCCAAATTAGGTTGTTGATGGAAAAATAATGGATATAAACAACCCTTCTCTAAATAGATCCTATTTAATGAGCTTCACTCCTTAAAGGTCCTGTTTTAATTTACACTGGGGCATATTAACTATTTCAACTAGGGGTTGGGGAAGCCCATGGTGTCCCATTTTGTCAAACCAATTTATAAATGCCAAGGACTTGGTTTAATTTTAATTTATGACTTATTGGGTTAGACTGTCCATGCCCACTGTGGGATACTTTAGAGGATGCTATGATTGTGGGAAATTTAAGCAAGTCAGTAGTTCTGCTAATTAAAGTGAGGCATGCCTGTTTGTTCTCTATTTTGCGTTCATTAACTTGCCCAAGATTACAGGGGTACCTTGTTTAAATTTAATTGGATCCCCAGGTATAAGTATTATTTGAGCTTCAGTATGGATTAAGGCCATGAAGAATTGTCAATTATTGTATGTCAGCAAATGTGAAAGTAAATTAAGAATTTATGTGATGGAGACACCAAGACAGCCTGCACACCTTTTTATCTTTTAGATGTATAAATTATTTTAGCCAATTTTGGATTTCCAATTGTATCAAATTACGGGCCTTTGTTTTAATTTTTTGTTTCTTCTCCCTGTTTTCAGGTTTCTCTCTCTCTGTCTATCTTTCTTGTGGTTTCTGAATATAATTTGGCAGGAGAGGAATTCTCTCTACTCTGCCCTTATTTATATATGTATTCCTCCAAGAAGCCTCAAATCTGTACTGTCAGGGCTCGAGGCCTCCCCCATGGAAATAGTTGAATTAACCTTTTGGCTGTGCCATGTGTGTTTTTCCCTATAGCCCAGAGGATGAGGATCTTTTCTGGTAACAGAGGCATAGGCGGTGGCAGCGGCGGCAACAGGAGCAACAGCAGCAAGAGCAGCCAAGACATTTTACAAGACTTTAGTTAGTAAGCACTCTGGTTTTTTGTTTTTTGTTTTCCTACAGAGTTTTGCTATTGTTGCCCAGGCTGGAGGGTAATGGCGCAAACTTGGCTCACTACAACCTCCACCTCCCAGGTTCAAGAGATTCTCCTGCCTCAGCGTCCCCAGGAGCTGGGATTAAAGGCATGCGCCACCATGCCCAGCTAATTTTGTGTTTTTAGTAGAGACGGGGTTTCTCCATGCTGGTCAGGCTGGTCTCAAATTCCTGACCTCAGGTGATCCACCTGCCGTGGGCTCTCAAAGTGCTGGGATTACAGGCGTGAGCCACCGCGCCTGGCTGCCATCTGTTTTTAGGAGTGTGGCTTCAGTATGCCACGTAGTAACTGCTCTTCTTCCACATGAGTGACCACCAGAAGGGACCACATATCAGTCTTTTCCCTGAAAACTCCACAGAATGAGGGCCGGCACCCGCTTGAGACACACAACCAATAGTCACGGGGTAAGAGCCATTCCCCTGAGCTTAGCATCAGTCCCAGTTTATGCTGGAATCAAGAAATACAATTCAATATGGGACATACAGATAGGTCAGAGCTGAGGAACATGATCCAGGGCCTCCTTAAGAGGGCCCCCAATCCCATACTCCTGTCCTTAAATGCCAATTTTTGAAACTTCTGACTTGGGTCAATTAAATCTATAACAGAGGCTCAGCAGAACTCAGTAAATGCAACGCAAAGCAACACAGCTCAAAGTGCAAGTTTGCCAGCAGGCAGCAACACAACTCAAAGAGCCCCCTAGTCAGCACACAGCAACCCAGAGCAAGACAGCAGAGCCAGACTGGAAGCCAAAGCAGGAAAGAAAAGACTCCAGTGGTAGCAGTCATCATCTAGACATCTAGTAGGCTCACAGTGCTGATTGTCATGACCATCTTCCAGAGGCAAGATGGACAGCCACACAAAATTTTGTTTAGCTATTGAGACTGATGACATCACACACACACACACACACACACACACACACACACACACACACACACTCCAAGAGGGGATGAATGGATATTTAACTCAAATAATAAGGTTTTCTGAGGAAAGCAAGGTAGGACTTCCAAGCTGGTCCAAAAGTGGCTTGAGTGAGCAGGGTTTTTTATGGCATCAGTTTTTTTATGGTAATTAGGGGTGGGACCTGCATGTGGTTTGAAGTTGGAAGTTGCTATCAGTGCCAAAGGAAGGAACACCTCGGTTTTCATATCAGTTTTTCCAGATATGAGCATAGTAGGAAAGGGAGGCAAGGGGCTTGCTTAGAAGCTATCAGCAGTCAAGCATCAGTGCAGTCAAGATGGTTTAATGTTTAAAAAATCATGTAATACACAAAATGAATAGAATAAAGGGAGATAAATCAAATGGCCGCCCAAAAAAACAAAAAATATTATACTTAATAGTAAATGAAACTTTTCTATTGAACAAAAAGGGGGTAAGGATAACTATTATCACCAAGATTATTCAACTTTATACTGGAGATCTTAGCCATTGCAATAAGGCAAGACAAAGAAATAAGCATCTTCCGGATCAGAAGAAAAGCAAACTGCAGGCGATCACATATGACATAATTGTATATATAGAAAATTAAAATAATCTACAAACTACTAGAATTAATAAGTGAATTTATCAAGGTCACCAGAAAATCAATATACAAATATCAATTATACTTCTGTACACTAGAAAACAACAGTTAGAAAACAAAATTTGAAAGATATTTTTAGTAGCATAAAAAATCTAATACCTAGAAATAAACTTAACCAAAGATGTGTAAGACAAAAAACTAAAATGATCCTTTTGAAAATATTAAAGAAGACCTAATAAACAAAGGTATATGATATCTTCATGGATTGGAAAGCTTAATATTGTAAATACATCAATTTCTCCAAATTGAACTATGGGTTTAATGCAATTTCAATCAAATTTTCACAGATGTTTTGTGGAAATTGATAAATCTATTCTAAAATTTGTGTTGAAATGCTATGATTTGAATGTATTGCCTCCAAAATTTGGATGTTGCCAATGTAATGATATTTAGAAATGGGGCCTTTCAGAGTTCAGAGGCTTCACACAGGATTCAGTTAGGTTGCTCTTCTGCTCTTCTGCCAGTTGAGGAGATAGCATTCCTCCCCTCCAGAGAATGTAGCCCCCATTAGACAACCAAACCTGTCAGTATCTTGATCCTGGACTTCCCAGCCTCCAGAACTGTGAGAAATAAATTTTTGTTTGTTTAAACTACCCAGACTCAGCTATTCCATTATAGCAGCACAGAATGAACTAAGACAGGAAATGAAAAGGAGCTAAAATAGTCAAAACAATCTTAAAAAAGAAGAACAGCTTTTACACTGTTGGTGGGAATGTAAATTAGTTCAACCATTATAGAAGACAGTGTGATGAGTCTTCAAAGATCTAGAACCAAAAATACCATTTGACCCAGGAATCCCATTACTGGGTAGACACCCAAAGGAATAGAAATTATTCTATTATAAAGATACATGCACGTGTATGTTTACTGCAGCACTATTCACAATAGCAAAGACATGAAACCAACACAAATGCCCATCAATGATAGACTGGAAAAAGAAAATGTGATATGTATACACCACAGAATACTATGCAGCCATAAAAAAAAAAAGAAATCGTGTCCTTTGCAGGGACGTGGATGGAGCTGGAAGCCATTATCCTCAGCAAACTAATGCAAGAACAGAAAACCAAACACCACATGTTCCCACTTATGAGTGGGAGCTGAACAGTGAGAACACATGGAGACAGGGAGGGGAACGACACATGCTGGGGCCTATCGAAGGGGTTGGGGGAAGGGAGAGCATCAGGATAAACAGCTAATGCATGCGGGGCTTAAAACCTAGGTGATGGGTTGATAGATGCAGTAAACCACCACGGCACATGTTTACTTATGTAACAAACTGGCAGATCCTGCACATGTATCCCGAAACTTAAAATTAAATTAAATTTTAAAAAATGATGAATAAAGTTGGAAGACTTATAGTTCCAGATACTGAAACTTATTATAAAGTTGTAATTAAGAAAGTATGGTACTGGGGAAATGATTGACAAATGGACCTATGAGATAGTATATAGAATCTAGAAGCAAACTACATATTGACTCAATTGATTTACCACAAAGGTACTATTACAGTGCAATAGAGAAAGAATAGTCTTTTCAATAAATGGTGCAAGGTTAATTGGCTGTCTATATGGGAAAAATGTTTTATGATTTCTACTTCATCTCATAGATAAAAATCAATTTCAGTTGTATTATAGTCCTATATGTGAAAGGTAAAACAATAATTCATTCAGAAGGAAACAGAAGATATCTTTATGGAGTGAGGATAGGCAAAAATTTCTTAAATGGGATAGAAAAAAGCTTACCTTAAAAAATTGATAAACTTTGTTCATAAAACAACATGAAGAGAGCAAAACAGTAAGCCACAGCCCTGGAAAATTTTGAATATATATAAATATTTTATATATATATATACACATAATTTTTATATATATGTGAAATTGTATTCAGAATATACAAGGAACTACAAAGCAGTACCCACAACAGCATTCTTCTCACAAAGGACATTCACAAAGATAAGTAATATGCTAAGCCATAAAACAGTCTCAACACACTTCAAAATATTGAAAACATATTGACTATGTTCCATGATCATGGCATATTAAATTAGAAATCAGTAACAAAATATATCTCAACAATTCAAAAATATTTAGAAACTGAACAAGACTTCTAAGCAACCTATGGGTTAGTTAATGGGGATGATTTGGAGGAAGGGTCTTAAGCTTGGTCCTTGTCTATTGTCTGCCCCTTACAGGAGAAATCCAAAGCAGTAGCCCAACAAACAACCTGTGCCCTTGTCTGTGATTCCATATAAAGGCAGGATGACTTCATAGGCAGGGTTGCCAGATTTAGCAAACAAAAATACAGGATGTGCCATTCAGATTGAATTTCAGATAAACAATAAATAATTTTTTTAGTATAAGTATGTTCCATGCAACATGTGGAACATACTTACTCTGTATTTTTTGTTGTTTATCTGAAATTTAAATTTAACTGGGCATTCTCTATTTTGTCTGAACAACCCTATTCACAAGTGACTGGGATGGCAATGCCTGCTCCAAGTCTCAAGCCAACTGGCATCTAGTTGGCCTCTCAGATCTGGGTAAGGGTCTGGCCTTTACTTGAGGCTGCTGAGGTACCCTGCCAATAGCCTGCTGTCCTGGAGCTTTTCAGCTGGGGAAAGAGAACAGATTTTGCCTGGCACAGCAGGAACTTGTCCTAACAGCTTTTGGGGCTTATACAACATTGGTGATCGTCCACCCAGAGTGTCCTCCAGAATCACTGACTGACAGAGTAGGGTGTGGAGCATGGTGAGTTGTCGGTGTGGAGAGGGGCAGTTCCTCGAAGATGAGGAATGTTTGTGGGATGAGAATGTTTCTAAACCAGCACATGGTCAGCAAGGCAATCTAACAGAAAAGTTCATATTCTCAATCTCCTTTATTCAACAGAACAAAAGAAGGCAAAGAGAGCAAAGAAAAGCAGTGCAGAGATGCAGACTGCATCAGAAGGTACATCACACACCATTCAGGGACACTGCAAGGGAAGATAAGGACAACTTATTTGTCAGATGGGAACTCCTGAGTGTAGTTATGATGGGCAGGACTGTTGGGAATTGAAGAGAGGACTGCTCCTCTGCAGCTGGACCCAGATTAAGCTTCAGCTTTTAGTGGGGGGCGTATGTCATTTTCATCTCAAAATTATAGCAGACTTATGTATCTGTAATAAGATGGAAGCATGAGAAGGATGTTTGCATGTCTGTGTGATAATGACCATTGATCTTTTGATGGTGATCAATAGGAGCTCAGTGGAGCAGGTATCAGCAGAGAGGGGGAATCAAAGGATAGAAAATCTCAGCTCTGATTTAAAGAGCAAGAGAGACCAGAGGGACTTTTAGTTTGGGGTCTGGCACATCAGGAGGTTGAAAGTCATCACTACATTCTAACAAAAAGTAAAAAATGGAACAAATGAAAAGCAACAACTCTTCTTCATCTGTCAGAGAACTGAGATTACAGGGCAAACCACTGCCTTCCAACTGGAGAGTTAAAGAGGCAATTACAGAGAATCCCAACTTACCAGAGTAGTAACC
This sequence comes from Pongo pygmaeus, assembly GCF_028885625.2. NCBI lineage: Eukaryota > Metazoa > Chordata > Mammalia > Primates > Hominidae > Pongo > Pongo pygmaeus. The sequence goes on along the minus strand of NC_072383.2, from coordinate 50,136,407 downwards.
CATGAGCAGAAATCTCCACAGGAACCAGTATTTGGGTAGAAAACCCCGAGCCATAATTGGTAAATTGCCAGAGGCTCCGTGTGGATGTTTGAGTGCTGAAAATTCCAGGGGAGCCCACTCTTAGAGGTGCATACTTAGTTTTACTCCAGGGGCTCTACCAGGTCCTCACAGAGAACATGTGAGAAAAATCTCATGCTTCCAGTAGGGGGAGCAGACAAAGAACCATTTTGAAATAGCCAGAGCATTCTGTTCTTAAGGCAGTCTGCCGTCAGGAACAACTATTTAACCACAGCCAGCCCTGCTAAGGTTTTATCAGAGCCTGGTCTAGCTGGAGAAAGGGAAATACCCAACCCCAGCTCCCTCCAGCTATGCTGGCCCTACTTAAAGAGGTGAAAAAAACTCAGAAGCACTTGTGAAGTTCACAGCCAAGGGGCACAGGCTCACTAAAAGACTGAGACCTAATCCTAATCATAGGTCTATAGAATACCTCTCCTCACCTCATACCTCATCACTACATTACTAAAGGCTTATTTATCAGTTTCTTCCATCCATTTTCAACAAAAAAATTACAAAGCATACTTCAAGGTAGAAAACAGTTTGAAAAGACAGAGAAAGTACCAGAACCACACTCAGATATGGCAGGGATGTTGGAATTATTAGATTGGGAATTTAAAACAACCATGATTAACAAGCTAAGAGCATGAATGAACAAGGTACACAACATGCAAGAACAGATGGGTAATGAAAGCAGAGAGATGGAAATTCTAATAATAAAAAATGCTAGAGATAAAAAACATTATAAAAGAAATGACGAATGCCTTTTGTGGGCTCATTAGTAGACTAGACACAGCTGATATTAGAATCTGAGCTTGAGGGTATGTCAATAGAACTGTTTTTTCTGTTCTTTCAAAACTGAAAAGCAAAAATAAAAAAAGACTGAGAAAAAAAGAACAGAATATGCAAGAACTGTGGGGGAGACTATGAAAGATGTAACTTGTGTAAGAGGAATACTAGAACAAGAAATAGAGAAAGCAACATAATAAATATTGGAGAGAGTAATGACAGAGAATTTCCAAAAATTAGTGTCAGACATAAAAAGAAAAACCTGTGTATGTTATAGTCAAACTGTAGAAAATGAAGGATAAACAACAAAAAATCTTGAAAGAAGCCATAGCGGGGGAAAACAGCTTATCTATAGTGGAACAAAGATAAGAATTAAATTCACTTCCTCACAGAAACCTTGCAAGCAAGAAAAGAATGGAGTGAAATATTTACTGTTGGGTGAGAAAACACCAATACAGAATTCAATATCTTGCTAAATTATCCTTCAAAAGTGAAGAAAAAATAAAGACTTTCTCAAGACAAACAAAAATTAAGAGAATTTGTTGCCAGTAGTCCTGCCTTGCA